>NC_080077.1:74889970-75586470 GCF_949987535.1 Balaenoptera acutorostrata | reverse complement strand
CACCGACTCAGTGCCAGACTTCATACTAGCTGCCTTATTATACAAGTCTTAATCTGCACAAACAGCACACGAAGAAGGTATTACTATTCCTATTTTACAGATATTGAAAAGGAAGCACAGAGGGTAAATAACTTACCTAAGTCAAGGTGCTGGAGGGTCTCAGAGAGGGGATTGGATCTGAAAGCCGGTTACCTCCAAGTCCTACATCTTGCCCCAAGCTGCCACCTTGGGGAGGTCAGGTGAGCTCTGAGAGGTGCTCTGACCCAGAACACGGAAGCCGATGTTGGAGCTGGGAAAGACAAGAGATGCAGGGTGTGGCTCTGGGCAGCAATACTCTTTAACCTGCTTTTTCTAAGTGACGCTGCTATCATTTCAGGGTTTTTCCAACCATCTTTTAGGACAGAATGAGGAATGGGTCATCGACCCTAGGAGGCCAAAGTGACTCACCTTCTAGCTCTGCCTTTAGAGCCTCTTTCTTGGGGAGCATAACCCAGGTCAGCATCCCCCAAAGTGTGTTTAGGGAAATGAGGTTCCTGAGAAGTAACTTTTTCAAAAAGTAAAAAAGCTTATTTAGTTTTGTGTAATGCAACAGTTCAAACACTCACTTGACCACAACGCCTTTTTTCCATACAACACCTGGCACCCTGCAGAACCGACAGTTCCCAGAACACAGGGTGACAAGGGCTGAGAAGCAATATCCCCCAAGGCAATCCCAATATCCAGATGTGAATTAGCCTCTCGGGTGATGATTCCACCAGAGACTGCTGCAGGCGCTGTGGGTGTGAAGAGCTGGAAACGTGCCATGTTCTGATGACTAATCAGGGGAGTCATTAACTCCTTTGAGCCTCAGTTTCCTCATCTGTGAAATGGAAGCAGCATGAAGTTGTCTCGGGGATTAATGAAATAATGCATTGAATGGGTTAATATAACTGCCTGACACATAATAAGACTCAGGGAATGTTAGCGATTACCTTTTAAAATCATATGAAAAGCTGGAGGTAAAGTTACATGAGATTTGTGCAAATACTCTATAAACCCAATAACACTGTAAATGTCAATTATTATCAAACACTTCCTGGTCTCTGTAAAATGTCACAGTTTCAGGTACTGTTTTCTGTGTGCACAGAAAATACCCAGTCGCTGAAGGCTGATCACTCAGCTTGTTAAGGCTTCATTATTCTCGCAGCCCTGACCCGCAATGGAAAGAAACAAAAATCCTCCTTTTCCCCCTCTATAAATGGAAATTACTTTTCAAGAGGCCACTTCCTTTTGAGTGAGAAGTGGAAGTACTTGGGTAGGGGTCTTTGTAATAAATAAAGTGTATGAAAACTAAGAACATTTATGATCATAAGAAAGTTTTAATAGAGTAATCTGCAAGGATCTTTAGAATTTTTTGTTCAGGTGGTCAGTTTCTAGCTATACACTAGAATTTCAAATATCCATGGAAACAGGCCCTGGGAAATAATCCACTGTGTGACTATTCTGCAGCAGGCCAGGCATGGAGCTTCTAGAAGCAGCGGTGGGCCCTCTCTCTGTATACATAGGCTCTGGCGAACAGTTTTCTCATGTAAGCAGGAGCTCTGTGAATGTATCCTTTTCCACAGCTCTTGTTTCCTCGTCTAGACTCTAGAAGGAAGAAGGTGACACCTTCAGCCTAAGTCTGGCAGGTTGGGGCCCAGCAGGGTGGGATACAGACACCTGAAGAGTTTAGCATCCTTCCCGAAGGGGCTAACTGCCTGCCAAGGTGCCCAGAACATGCCGGAAGAGACTGCTCTAAGGCACCATGGGCACTTGATATGTGAGCAGCACCCAGCACCCCCAAACCCCCCAGATAACTCTGCTCACTTGGTCAGCAGCACCCAGATACTCCAGCCCCTAGTCCTCCCGCAGGTGTGTGGGCAGGGCACGAACTCAGAAACAGGAGCCCCTGCTCACGCCCTCCTGCTCCCTGCTTTCTTCTCTCATCTCCTATCCTGTCCACATCCCTCCACCTTCCTCGCTCTCTTTCTCTCTTTCCCGCAAAGAAAATGTCTTACCCATGATAACACTTTCTGGTCTACAAGGCAATTTTACAATTGCCCTGACACATGGGCTTGGGAGCCCAGAGAGGACTCTGTGTTTCAATCTAGCTCAGGACTCACCAGCATGTGCCCTTGGGCACATAAAAGTCAGCTAAGAATACCTACCTCACAAAATTGTTGGGAAGACTAAATATTCTAATAATGTATTAGAGAATTTTCCACTGGGATTGGCATGGAGAAAGTACTCATTTAGTAGCAGCTATTAGTATTAGGTCCCTCTAAGTTAGGGGCTAATAGCACCATTTTACATAAGAGCAAACTAAGGCATAAAGGGAGGATGGGATTGCCCAAGGCCATTCAATTAATAAGAAACAGAACTAAACTGAACCTAAGGCACACGACTCCCTGGACACTTTTTACCAACACAAGAAATGTGTTTCTTAGTAACACAGATAATGATTCTGTGAGATTGGCTTTATTTTTCTGGCTCTAGCGGCCAAGAACTGACATGATTCCCACCGTCCTACAGTGGTCGGGAAATTATGGTCTGATTTGAACAATTCATAGCTCTACACAAGAATATATGTATATATGTATTATACATATATGTGTGTATATTTGTATATTAAACCACAATTTTTTTGTCTAAGAAAACTGTAGGTAGGTTAGGGATAGAAAATCTGCAGTGACATTCAGGGGACATTCAAGAACAAAGCACAGACCATTCAATGATGGGAGAGGAGAGAGAAAACAAATTCAGCCTCCATGTGATTCCAACTTTGCTGCAGCGTTGCTGAGTCAGGGTTTTCATTTCTTCAAAGAAATGTTTGCTGTAGCTCTTATATTTCACAAGCCAGCCTGTGCTCAGTGCTTCATAAATTCAAAATAAGAATACACACCTTTTTAAGATGCAAGAACACACAATAATACTGAATAGTGCTGAGAAAGCACCATCATTTGGTACAATATAGTTGATGTATAAGAAGAGAACTTTTCCGAATACAGTTTGGATAGTTATTATCTTCGAACTTGAGAAAATACACATAAACAAAGACATTATCAAATATAATCATGTTGAGAAATCAGAAAACTTTACTAGAACCTAAATAAAACACTCACAAATAAAAACTACCTTTTATTACAACCTGCCTGCAAACTAGATGGACAACTGCTTTCAGGTTAAAATCAGGAGCCCTTTAAAATGCATTAATTAATACTGGACCCATTTGAAAACCCCAAAATGTAGAAGCTGGGGGAGGGGAGTTGCAAATAGTTTCCTGGATCCTCTGGAACCGCCCCATGAACTCTCGATCCTGGGTATTCTTATACTCTGACTTCCTAGGGCTGCCCAGGTCTTAGCGCCTTATAAGGAGAGGAAGGCCTGGGAAATCCAAAGGCATCTCCATGGAATCACTGTATAAATGAGTCATTTCACTCAAAGTACATAGAATTTTATTTCCTATAATCAATATACTTCTAGTATCTAGTATTAAATATACCTTTTTTTAAAATTAAGACTTTAGTTTTTTCAGAGCAGTTTTAGATTCACAGCAAAACTGAGCAGAAAGTACAGAGATTTTCCCATCTACCTTCTGCCCCCCACATGCACAGCCTCCCTCATTACTAACATCCCCACCAGAGTGGTGCATCTGTTACAATCGATGAACCTACAGTGACACGTCACAATCACCCTAAGTCCATAGTTTGCACTACAGTTCACTCTAGGTGTTGCACGTTCTCTGGGTTTGGACAAGCATATAATGATATGTATCCACCATCACAGTATCGTACAGAGTATTTCCACTGCCCTAAAAATCCTCTGTGCTCTGCCTATTGATCCTTCTCCCTCCCGCTCCCCACCTCAACCCCTGGCAACCACTGATCTTTTCACTGTCTCCATGGTTTTGCCCTTTCCAGAACATCATATAGTTGGAATCATGCAGAATGTAGCCTTTTCAGAATGGCTTCTTTCACTTGGTCATATGCATTTAAGTTTCTTCCATGTATTTTCATGAGTCAATAGCTCATCTCTTTTAGCACCGAATAATATTCCATTGTCTGGATATGCCACATTTTATTTATCCATTCACCTACTGAAGGATAATAATATACTTTTAATCACAAACAGTGCAAATAATATGGAAGTAGGATGCAATGTATAAACTCTCAGAGTTTTAGAGTCTAAGAGTTAAATCATTTCAGGGTAGAAAGCTAGGAGGAGATAGGTTTAAATCTTGGCTTTACTACTTATGAGCTATGCACTTTTGCACAAAACATTTATCCTCTACGGGCCTTTATTTACTCAGTTATGATATAAGGATAATAATACATACCTCCAAAGTGCTATGAAGAATGGATAAAACCACATGCATAAAAACTCACAGCTGAACAGACAGCGAGAGTTCTGTAAATGGTGGTTGAATTTGAATCTGAATTGAATCTGAAGCCAGACATGTCCAGTTCTTGACAGCAAATACAGGTGGCTTCCAGTTCCCTCCCTGCCCTCACCCCACCCTGAATCCCTGGAGTCACATTCAGAGAATAGGGGGTTTTCAATTCATCTGAGTGATCTTTCCTTCAGAAGATCTCAAAATTCTTAGACATAACTTCATTCTCAGAAAGTAAAGAATCACATATTTTCTTTGAAAGCACCAGTTTCCAAACATGAGGGGGTTTTATTTATTTTATTTTGTTTTGAGGAAGACAATCTTTATTAAACTGAAATTTTATTTTGAAGCACGATATGTATAAAATCAGTAAAATCTGTGTGTATACAATGGTGAAGGCTTGTGAGTTTGGAACGGGGTAGGGTCTGGCCTCCAGCCAGCTTGTCTTCTCTCCAATGACCAACCTCTTCTACATTCCCCCAACCCCCCCAGCTAACTCCCAGAAATCCCTAGGATGGTTTGAAAACTTCTGTTCTAAAGGAACAGATAAGCCTTCTCATTCTAGGGTAGGAGAGCTGCCAGGAATATTCTGCTACAGCAATCATGACCGTGATCCTGTTCTTTCATCAGTCAGATGAAAATATATGTAATCCTGGGAAAATCGGGACATTAAATACCAATGGGGTCACCATCTATTGAGAAGTCACAGCCAAATAGAGATCTGCCCCCTTATTTCATTTCAAATTCTTGTGATCTTTAAAACTATCTTGGGTCAGTTAATTAACAAAGGCTTAAAGTGGGATTTATTTCAACCTGACTTGTTAGCCCATCCTTAGTATTGGTTTGGTGATGAGTGAAATAAATGAAGGTCAAATAGGGTATTTCTGATTTGGGCACAAGAGAGCAAAACTGGATGGGAATGTAAGTTGGTGCAGCCACTATGGAAAACAGTACGGAGGTTCCTTAAAAAACTAAAAATAGAGTTTCCATATGATCCAGCAATCCCACTCCTGGGCATATATCTGGAAAAAACTATAATTTGAAAAGATACATGCACCACTATGTTCATAGCAGCACTATTCACAATAGCCACAACATGGAAGCAAACTAAATATCCATCGACAGATGAATGGATAAAGAGGAAGTGGTATATATATATACAATGGAATACTACTCAGCCGTAAAAAAGAATGAAATAATGACATTTGCAGCAACATGGACGGACCCAGAGATTATCACACTAAGTGAAGTAAGCCAGAAAGAGAAAGACAAATACCATATGATATCATTTATACGTGGAATCTAAACTACGGCACAAATGAACTTATCTATGAAACAGAAACAGACTCACAGACATAGAGAACAGACTTGTGGTTGCCAAGGGGGGAGGTGGGGTGGAGGAGGGAAGGATTGGGAGTTGGGGATTAGCAGATGCAAACTATTATATATAGAATGGATAACAACAAGGTCCTACTGTATAGCACACGGAACTATATTCAATATCCTGTGATAAACTATAATGGAAAAGGAATACGAAAAAGAATGGATATATATGTATAACTGAATCACTTTGCTATACAGCAGAAATTAACACAACATTGTAAATCAACTATACTTCGATTTAAAAAAAAGAGAGAGCAGAACTGCCAGATTCAATACTCTGCAGGTTTAAATTCATCTAATGGTTAGCACCTAGCGGCAGACATCCTCCAGAAGGCTATAAAGACAGACGCAATCCATTTGGGTCTAAATTGAGCAAAGTAGGCACAGTGACATAAGAGTATATTATAGACGAGGCCTTGCCCTGGTGTCGAGTATACCTCAATCTCCCAAGCAGAAGGAATAAAGAAAGTACCATGCTTTAATTGGGTGGCTATTTATACATCTTCATAATTACAGTTGTGAAAGCAATGTCTTTTGTAAGGGAGTTTGGGCTAAAAGCATAGTTGTAAGAATCTGGATAATAGCTTTCCAGTAGCTATTTGTATTTCTCTTCACATTGACTATTGGCAGTAACTTTAGACTTTATTTACAGAAACGTGCTCCATGCTGTTTAATCTAAGATTACTTCATTTCAGGAAGGAGAAAGACCCTCTTTACTTGGTTGGAAGCAGACAGAGGATATCTGCACGAATCCTCTGTAGCCCTGAACATTTTCCCCAGGACCACGCATAACACACAAACCCTTTGAACTATCAAGTAAAAGTGACTACACAGCACTTTGCAACTTAAGCTCTTCTTTTAAATAATACATACTACTATTTTCAGTCATAAATTCACTTCCATGCAAACACTACTTATAAAAGCCAAGTGTTAATGATACACAAGCTGCAGTATTTTCTACATAGCCTGTTATCCATTAATAGAGCTTGCTTCACTCTCTTGGAAAATGGGCCTTTTCAAATCAGTGAGTGGCTCTAATCTAATAAATTAGATCAGTCTGGATTTTTTACACTCTGCTCTTTTTTTTTTTTCCCCCTTTTCCATCTTATACTTAAACTAAAGAGATTTATTTAGTCCCAGACTTTGTGTTTGCTCTTGGAGAGATGCAAGAAAAATTTCCTGGAAGCATCACGTTTTCCTCGTTGTGAACTGGAGAGAAACAGTGTGTGTGGGGCTGTGAGACACCGAGCGGGCAACTAGGAAACAGAACCTGCCGCTCAGCGTTATGGCTAAAGATTTGGAAGTGCCAATATTCTGGTCTGAACGGGTGGCTGAGTTTCATAAATATCCCTACTGTTGTGTGATTAGCCACAGAAAGGAGAAACTATGAGTCACGGAAATGCAAGCAAATTAAAACGAACAGATAAATGAAAACCCAGAAGAAAACAAAACTGTGATTCAGTGCCGTATGCAGGAATAAAATGCTGTGTCGTTGCCAGTGGCCACAAATCACACTCCAATGCCTGCTGGAGAGTTTAGGAATTCACAGGACTGGACTCAGATTCAAGATGGAAGACCAAGCACCTGCATCAGCCTACCTTACCTCCTCTTGTGTCCTACTGAAATGGGAGAAAAGTTATTCGTTTTTTAAATGAACCTATAACTGTGCTGGCAAGAAAGGAGTCAAGCAGAAGAACAGAAAGTCTGAAGGAAAGAGGAAGAGAGAAAGCAAATATGGTCAAATGAACAAAGAAAACGAAGTAGTGAAAACAGCACTTCAAAACTACAGTGCTGAATGAAACTTCAAGATTTAGGTTAACTAATGAAACCAAAAGGGGACCCTGTACGGCTACTGGATACAAATACTTCAGTCCCCTTCCACCACCCCGCCATTTCTTGTTTGTAGGAAATAGGCTTCATTCAGCCTTCTTGACCTTCCCTGAGTTCCAAAGATTCAAATAGTTGCTAATCAGGGAAGGGAGGGGAATGCAGAAACAAAGGAGGAACAATCAAGAAACTACAGGGCAGGGATTAAAGCAGGATCCTGGTTCCTCCTCAAGGAATATACATAACACTACCTTTGAGTTCTGCTGCAGAACTAAGGTCCCCAACACAGGTGGAGGCTGGCAACTTAAGGGTGAGCACAAGATTCCTGGAGCACTGCCCTGTTACCACCAACCAATCAGAAGAAAGTCACACACCCTGCAGCCCTCATCCCAAATTTTGCCTATAAAACCTTCTTCCCCAGAACCATCGGGAAGTTTGGGGTTTTTGAGCTTGAGTCACCCATTCTCCCTGCTTGGCTCTGCAATAAACCTTTCTCTGCTCCAAACTCCAAAGTGTCAGTTTATTTGGCCTCACTGTGCATCGGACACATGAACTTTGTAACACTAATACAAAAAGCAGGAATGAGACCAGGGGCACTCATCAAGGTAATTAATACAAAGCTGAAGGCAGAACAGCTGAGCCAGCTGGCCCCTTGCAATTTCCAGAATTATAATGGCTAACATTTACCGAGGACTTACAAAAAGCCAGTTGCTCACTGAATCTTCATAATAACTATTTGAAGTAGGTATTATTTTTATCCTTATTAGTTAAATAAAGAAACTGAGGCACAGAGAGTTTAAGCTCCGTATTTACAGTCACATGGCTAGTAAATGATCAAACAGGAACTCAAACGCAGGAACAGTTTGCAGAAAACATCGTTCTAATAGCCGTGTTATACTATACTGCCACAGAAGGCCAGCTAAAAACTGTTCCTTTGTGAAATTGGGGGGCTTCAGATTCAGCATGGCAGACAGAGCCTCCCAAGAGGTAACAGCAACAAAATTTTTAGTATTCATTTCTTCAGTGAAAAGCAAACAATGCATCCATAGGACCAGAAACTCTGAGGACACCTGAAAGACAGAAGTCAAACGGGATCAGATTAAAGAAGAAAACCACAAACCAAAGCAGATGCAAAAAAGGACTACTGGGAAAAAACAAACAAACAAACAAAAAGGAGGCCAAGAGTGCTTGAAGCCCAGATTCAGCAGCTACTGGAGAGAGGAATGGGTCTTAGGGCAGCGAAGAGACAAGTGCCCCACCCTGCCCTTGGGCAATGCTGGTGAGCAACAGAAATGGTGACCCTGATGAGAATTATGTCTGTGGGCACTTGGGTCATGGACACAGAGCGAAACCCTGGGTAAAAGTGTTAGGGAACCGTTGACTGAAACCGCGGCCTTGGCCAGGCATGATGAGAACCACTTGCATGAGCTGTCTCACAACAGGAGGGCCCCATGAGGGACATGGTGCTGCCGCCGGAAACTAACCAGGAGAATTCGGGAGGGGCCAAAAGGAGGGAGGAGACGCCAGCCCAAATGTCCTACCAACCTCCCAGAATCCTTTGTGCTGGAATCCATCTTGGCTGAGAGCTGCATGTGCCACCAGGAAGGACCCTGAGTCAGACCAAATATGGGCACAGGCAAGATGATTGGCCAGAGACAACCCAGAAAGCTAACCCCGTTAGCATAAACCCAGAGACTGCGAGCCACATGGCAGAGCAGTTTTCCTGGGTTCCCTTATCCCCCTGCTCTCTGCCCTGGCGCCCCTTCCCAATAAAGTCTCTTGCTTTGTTAGCACGTGTGTCTCCTCGGACAATTCATTTCTGAGTGTTAGACAAGAGCCCACTCTTGGACCCTGGAAGGGGTCCCCCTTCCGGTAACAAAAGGAGGGGAAATGGGTATCTGCTAACCCAGAAAACTGGACGAGGGGCAGATGTGCTTATATAAATATAGGCACATCTGCCCCTCCTCCAGTCACCAGAGAATACAAGTCATCAGACAGCACATGTGACCCTCTCCCAAAAGCAGGCTCCACAGACAGGCTGACAGGGAAGCTGGAACACAAAGAAGAATGCAAAACCAGGAGTCACCAATACTTTGATGTAGAACAGCACCAAATATAACAAATGGAAGCACTTGCATCCTGAGGAAATACAGCAAACAGAATAAACCTTTAAGATGGGTTAAATAATATCCTCAAAGACATAAAAGTGAGTATGACATCCATAAAGTGAATCAAGTATAGATCTTGAAAACTAAAAATGGTTACTGACTTAGTGTACCTGAGACTAAAACAGAGTCTCCAGACTGGGAGAAACAAGATTCAGCTGAGGGACGGGTTACCATATGAATAACAGAGAAGTGAGTGAAAGTCTAGGTACATACAAATCTTGTGACCCACTGCCTTGTTCCCAGCAGGATCCCAGAATGTTTTCAGGAATGGTTCACCCTCCAGACAACACACTAGGAGATTCTCTGGGAAATTAGAACAGCCCCAAAGAACAGACCAAGGAATTAAACTGCCTGATCAATGGCACTAAAAAGCCCCTTAATTAAATGAGCTTAGAACCAGAAATCAATATATATCTGAGGAAAGGAACGATCAAAGCCACACCCAGAATGAATAAAGTTGGAGGAAACAGTCTGTTCTAAAGAAAACTTAAAAAAATACTGTCATTAATATTCTTCCAGAAATAAAAGAAAATATATTCATAAAATAAGATTAGGATGCTTTTAATAAGGAGCATTCAGAGCAAAAAGAGATCTTAAAATTAGATATATGATGGATAAATATTAGAATGCTGGGAACAAAGAGAAATTCTAAAAACTTTCAGAGGGTAAAAACAGTTGTGGGCAAAAAAAAAAAAAAAGAAAAATCAAAACTGCATCAGCCTTCTCGAAGGCAAAAGTGGAAACTTGAAGAGAATGGAGCAATGCCTTCAAAAATTCTGCGGGAAGTGGATTCCAACACAGAATTAATTTCAAATCCAGCTAATCATCAATTAAGTATGAGGGTAGAATAAAGATGTTTTCAGAAATGTAAGGTGTCAAAACGTGTATCCCATGCACTGTTTCTCAGGAAGCTTCTGGAGGAGATGTTCCTCCAGAATGAGTACATGAAACAAGTCAATGAGATTCTGGAACAGGAAATTCAACGCAAGTGAGGTGAGGAAATTCCCAAAGTGATGGTGAAAGGAGACCCTAGCTAGGCAACAAGACTGGGAAGAGAGAGGTCCAAATGAGAGAAGTTCAGAAATTTCCAGTAGAGAATTCTCCAAAGATGCAAAATTGATGGTGTCCCACATGCACTCAAATATATGTATAAAGGATATTTAAACAATTTGCAGAAAGTTTGGGTATAAATTAAAGATAAATGTATTTTAAAAACTTAAATGAAAATCCTTTTCATTGCAGTGAGAGCAAAAAGATGTGCAATAGTTTTAAATAAAGTTACCATGGTCATAATCATAAAAATATAATATTGATCTAAGCAAAATTATGTATAAGTTCCTCAGAAAGACAGGAGGAATGGAAGCCTGCTTGCAGAATTAATAAAAAAATGATAAATCTTCAATTTCCATAATAAAAGATCAATAGGTAGTTCTCAAAACTAAAAACAAACAGAAAACAAGAAGAATTGGCAGTAAAACATGTTATTTAATACGCTTTTTAGAGCTACTTGGCTCTTAATCAACAGCAACAATTTGGAGGGAATCATGAATTACTTTAAATTTAAAAATAAATTTTTAAAGACTCACACCTACCTACAAAGAAATGAGAAATAAAACTGGCAACACTAGGTACTAGAATACCAAGTTGTAACATCGTCAAAGGTCAAGGGAAAACAATTTTCAACCTAGAAATTTATACCTATGTGAGTTGTCAAATATGGTGAGAATAAAATAAAAAGTTTTCAGCTATATATGGATTCAGAAAGTTTACATTCAGGTATCTCATATGAAAACTTCAGCAAAAGAAAAAGAAATGCAAGAAAGAAAATGACATGAGAATCAAGAAACCATGGTAACTGAATATTAGCTAAAAGATGAAAAGAAAACTGAAGATGCAAATTCATTGTTCTTTGGCAATTGGGATATTCTTTTCCCAGTAGTTACAGTTCAGAGACACAGTATGACAATTTTTTTAAGAGCAAAAAGAAAACTTGGCAATGAAGAATATTTTAATACTGTAATTGTTATTTTTATTTGGGGTTAAATTTAAAAAATCAATCTACAGATAAATCAGAGAATGCTGATTTCTAGTTAAAGATCATATTGTAAATGTCATAAACTTTGACCATAAAAAATAAGAATAGAACTTTTTTTAAAAGCAGGAAATTGAAGGGATTGCGGTTGAGGTACATATATACTAAGTTCCTCATCTTCCATAGTTGAGAATTAAAAGATGCCATCTAAATTGTGAATTATGAACTATGAATCATAAATATTTTATTTAAATTATAAAGGAAAGCAACAAAAGATATAAACAAAAGCAGTTAAAAGTAGTACTAGTACTCCCTTTGAGAAAGGGAATTAGTGGTAGGGACAGATGACAAGTATTATTTTTCATTTTATATATGTTTTCCTTATGGTTTGAGTATTTTTACTATGCTGCTATGGTCTGAATGTCTGTATCCCCACCCCCCACCCCCAATTCCTATGTTGAAATCGTAACCCTTAAAGGTGATGGTATTAGTAGGTGGGGACTTCAGGAGGTCAACAGGTCATGAGGGTGGAGCCCTCATGAATGGGATTAGCGCTCTTACAAAAGAGACCCTGCAGAGCTCCCTAGCCCCTTTGGCCACGTGAGGACACAGTGAGAAGTCTGAGACCCAGAAAGGGCCCTCACCAGACCATAACCACACCCTGGTCTTGGACTTCCAGCTTCCAGAACTGTAAGAAATAAATTTCTATTGTTTATAAACTACCCAGTCTGTGGTATTTTGTTATAGCATCCTGAACGGACTAAGACATATACCTAAATAAAAATTTAACTTTTATAAAAGACTAGCTTAAAATGAGAAAATAAAATGAAGATGGGCCTTCACCACAGGGAATTGGTAGCATCTCCTCCAATAGGTGGTAATGTGTCCACGCAATGGAATCCTGGCAGATGCTGGAAGGACAGAAGGGGGACTGAAGTCCCTCAGAAAAGGATGTCCACAATGTGATGTTGGTGAAAATGTTTTCCATTCATTTACTCGAAATTAATCAAGGGACTCTTATGGGCCTAGAACTGTACTGGGTGTACACTGGAGAATAATAGTTCTTATGGTACTGACAGTCTGGTGGGGAAGATAAACTTAGAAATAAATGTATAGTTACATTAGGACTTCTGTACAGAGACTGAGTCCTAAGCAAAGGCCTCGCAGTGGCAGAAAGTAAATACGTAATATGATCAGTGTGTGTTAAAATATTATATAAATATAAAAGTATGAATTATGGATGTAGGTAGAAAGAAGACCAGAAAGATGTACACCAAGAGGTCAGAATAAGGAACAGTAGGTGGAGGAGGGGAAAGAGTTTCATTTTGTACTTCCTTATTTTATAATTTAAACATTAAAAATAACACAAATTCCTGGTTAAAATAAGCAGAACTCAGCTAAGAAAGTGGACAACTGAGCAATATGCTATTCATCACTTCTGGAGGAAAAAATTAAAACATTCTTTCCATGGATAGAAAGTTGTTAGCATTATTCTCCTACCAAAAGGAAGAATGCTATTATTTAGCCAACAGGGCTTTCTGGAGCATTAATTTAGAGTCCTTTAAGAGTATTGAATTACTCGGACATTGATACTTATTTCTGTATCATAGACTTCATGCTTCAGTTAAGATAAATTTTTTGTGGGCCAACTCAGTATTTGGCAAGTCTTTAAATTCTAATCATTCAATTCACTTAGATTCAACAAACTTTTGACAAGAGTCTTTGTGACTGGACCTTTGTTAGAACCTGAGGGTCACAACGATGAGTAGGACACGAAAGCAGCTCGCGGGAAATTCGCAGGGGAATCTCAGTGTCTATACAAGGATAGCACCCCCTCTTGAGAGCCCTGCAATGTTGTTCTCTTCTTCTAGTAGCCTGTGGCTCTCTTCTTCTCATTTCTGTATCAAGTTATTAGGTTATTTTTCAAGGTAGCCAGGAGTCTTGCGGTTCTTCTGGTTAATGGAGATTTGAAATGTGGCCTTGGAGGCATGAAGCATAGTTTGATTCTGTGCTCTTTTCTGGTGAGTGATATCAACAACCGAAATTAGAGTTATGCGGTGCCCAGGACCTGGATGGAACCCCATCTGTGTTACCAGTGGTACAGTTTTTGCCTTCTCATTCCCAGCTGGATTTGCAGGTTCCATGTACCAACTCTGCGTAGGTGGAATATTGGCTTTACCTCCTTGAGGGCTTCATTTTGCCCTGATTTGAATACAGCTGCAGATAGATCTCTATCAGGTGACTCTGAGCAGGTTTAATTGCTCTTACACAGCTCCCTGTCACTGGAGACCAAAAATATACAGCACCCCAGTGTTTGTACCTTTTTATGGCCCCCAAGGTATCAGGTATTAGTTTCTATGTTTACATGTTTCTCTTCCCCTCTAGAATGTGAGTTCTGTGAGGGCAGGGGACCTGTCTTAACTGTTTTTGGTCTCTCCAGTACAGTACAAACTTTCTGGATATAAATTTTTGATTAAGAAGTGTTTAATGAGGGAATTCCCTGGCACTCCAGTGGTTAGGACTCCAGGCTTTCACTGCCGTGGGCCTGGGTTCAATCCCCGATTAGGGAACTAAGATCCTGCAAGCTGTGTAGCATGGCCAAAAAAAAAAAAAAAAAAAAGTGTGTAATGAATTTAAAAAAATAAGATTACTTAGGGGACAGTTTACCCTGTATGTATGATACGAAATATTTCTTGTTTCCATACACATCTACTTCCTCAAAGTACTGAATCTTTGACTCAGTATTTGAAGAGCATTCTATGAGAATCTAGCCCTGATTACAGTAGCAACATGTACTGATTCCTTTTTATGTTCCAGACCACGTGCTAAGTGTGTGTGTGTTTATGTACACATTGTGTTATTTTATCTTCACGACAATACATTAGTCAGTTACCATTTCTCACCACCGCACACATGAAGAATCGAGGCCTAGAAGTAACATGTCCCATTTCAAGACACAGCTAATAAAGGGCAGACAGGATTTGAAACCACACCCTTCTATCTTTAGAACCTATATTTAGTTACTGCATTATACAAAAGGTGGAGTTTTCTGGACTCTGAGAAAAAATAGTAAAGAAATGTATTAATCTCACGAAGTGGTAGAGACAGGCAACGCCTTTTAGAAATGTCTGGAATGCTAATCTTTGGGTTTGGTAGAAGTTTATTCTACCCAAATAGAATAAGAAGTAACATGAAATCCTTTGCTTCAACAAGAATAATGGACTTGAAAAATCATTCCATTACGTTTCTCAAGCAGCATTTAGTCACTTAACACTTATTTACATCACGGGAATAATTACAACTCATTTTGTAATTTGTACAAATATGCATAATGAACTATTTACAATATTTAGACCCATGATTGTACCACGTAATCGTAGCATAATTTTTTTTAACAAGCATTGATAAAATTAATCTTTTGGGTTTTTTTCATAATGCCTTTAAAAAAAATCCCAATGTTTAATTATTAGTATTTTCCTTTCTTCCTGTCTAACATTTTTAGTAAAACTTCTTCCCCTTCCCATGGAAGTGTTTTTAAAGCTTCAGAAAAGCCTGGGTTTACATCTTGGTTCTGCCACTCTACTTGTGTAACATTGGACATGTTATTTAACCTCCCTAAGCTTCAGATATCCACACATAAAGCAGGAAAAAGATGTCCTAACTTGCCAAGTTCTTTGAGAAGAAGAGACAAAATACACAAAGCCCCTTGCACAGGGACCCAGTATTGATAATTACTGGAACACAGTAATGGTGAGAAGGATAATGAGGATGAGAACAACATTTACTGAGGGCTTACTATTTGCCAGGAACGTTTCTAGGTGCTTCACATGAATAAACTCACTCTATAAAAAGTAGTGGGCAGTAGTCCCTGCAACAGTAGCGCTCAGTTTGAAGACTGCATCCCATGCCACCATTTCCCTATGGGAAACACAGTGATGGAAGGTTTTAAAAGTCATTGCAGCTCCTTGGTATTTACCCAAATGAATTGAAAACCTAGGTTGACACAAAAACCTGCGCATGGATGTTTAAAGCAGCTCTATTCGTAATTGCCAAAACTTGGAAACAACCAAGATGCTCTTCAATAGGTGAATGGATAAACCAATTGTGGTACATCTATGCAATAAAATATTTTTCAGCAATTAAAAAAAGAACTATCAAGCCACAAAAAGACATGCAGGAACCTGAAATACATATTGCTAAGTGAAAGAAGCCAATCTGAAAAGGGTACATACTGTGTGATTCCAACTACATGACGTTCTGGAAAAGGCAAAACTATGGACAGAGTAAAAAAAGACCAGTGGCTGCCAAAGGTTCGTGAGGAGAGAGGCAGGGAAGGATGAATAGGTAGAGCACAAGCGATTTTTTAAAACATTAAACTACAGTTGACCCTTGAACAACACGAGTTTGAACTACACAGGTCCACTTATATGCAGATTTTTTGCCATAATAAATACTACGGTACTGCATGTTCAGAGGTTGGTTGAATCCTTGAGATGCGGAAGTACAGATGCAGAGGAACTGCATATATGGAGAGCTGACTTTTAAGTTATCTGCAGATATTCAACTGTGCAGGGGATCGTGCCCCTAATCCCAGGGTTGTTCGAGGGTCGACGGTATTCTGTTACGATACTGTCTGTAATGGGGGATCCATGGCATTATACATTTGTCAGAACCTGTTGGGGAGCCATTGATCAAAACTCCCCACCTTGGCCAGGCACGGTGATAAACACTTGCCTGAGTTGTGAGAGGAGGTCCCGATAAGGAACATGGTGCTGTTGTTGAAAACCAACGGGAGAAATCAGGAGGGGCCGAGAGGAGGGAGGAGACGCCAGCCCATAATATGTCTGCCCACCTCCCAGAAACCCTCACACTAGAATCCATCTTGGCTGAGAGATGCGTGCGCCACCAGGAAGGACCCTGAGTCGGACCAAATGTGGGACAAGCAAGATGACTGGCCGGAGACAACCTGGAAACTCACCCCATTACCATGAAACCTGAGACTGCGAGCCACATGGCAGAGCAGTTCTGGGTTCCCTTACCCCCCTGCTCTCTGCCCAGGCGCTCCTTCCCCATAAAGTCTTTTGGTTTGTCAGCACGTGCGTCTCCTCGGACAATTCATTTCTGAGTGTTAGACAAGGGCCCTGGAAGGGGTCCTCCTTCCTGCAACAAACTCACTGAATGTACAAAGAGGGACACCTAATGTAAACTATGGACTTTAGTCAATAATAATGTATCAATATTAATATTAAATCATCAATTGTAACAAATGTACCACACTAAAGCAAGATGTTATTAGGAGAAACTATGTATTTGGGGGGTGTGGAGAGTAGTATACGGAAATTCTGTACTTTCTGCTCAATTTTTCTGTAAACCTAAAACTGCTCTAAGAATAGTCTGTTAATCTGTAAAAACATATGAGCTTGTACACTTGAAAAATATAGAGTTCTTTCAGAGAGTTAATACAATTTTTTTTCCTGAAAAAAAAAAGTCTTTGTAAAAAAACTAAAAGTTGGGAACTGTCTTACTTAAATAGGATTAGATGTAATTGGGTTCATTACCCAATGTTATTACTGCTTCTTTTTCACACATACACACATGGGAAGGAAAGGGGAGGGGAGGGGAGGGAGGGGAAGAGAATAGTAAAGAAGAGAAGGCAAGGGAAGGGAGGGGAAGAGAAGTGAAGGGAAGGAAAGGGAAGGGAAGGAAAGGGGAAAAAAAAAGAAAAAAGAAAAGAAAAGGAAAAAAAGATATTCAAAGATTAAATAAAGGGAACCCACTTTGAATGCCCAACCCCCCGGGATGAGCAATCTCAAACAGAGGAATCTCACATCAGTGATTCCTAAGGTGTGGTTCCCCCCAGCAGCTTCCCCTGGGACTTGTTAGAAATGCAAATTCTCAGGTCCACCCAGACCTGCTGACTCAGGGGCAGGGCCCAGCAATCTGTGTTTTCCCTCCAGGTGAGTGTGATGCTTCCTAAAGTTTCACAGCTGCTACGCTAAGTCCGTGCATCTCTATCCTTTTAGCAGACACAGAAACTCACAAGCAAAAGTCTCCTGTGTTTGATAATGGGGCTTCAGCATAAGACTGGGACTAGGGTGAGGCAGGTAAGGTGCCAAAACACGCAGTAATCAAGATAGATAATACTTCGATGCAGTGTTTGAAAAATCATAATTAATGCAAAAAATCTACGATGAACAAAATACCAAAATTTTCAGTAAAGACAGGATAAGTGTGACTGATCTTCCCTTTCTCCTCAGGCTGCAATATGGCTCCACAAGGTGCGGCTTCAACCAGGGGTGGAGGTAGGGGTGGAGGCTCAGGGCTACCATCGCTGAGGCCACTTCCACGCCTTTCTCCTGACTGATGCACAGACCCTGTGTCACACACCTTCCTCCTGCAGTCACTGCCTCTTCACTGCCTGTTTAGACCTCCCTTCACTGCACCCATTAAAAAATGATACTAATTGAGTGGAAACTGTTAGCATTTCCAAAAGAAATTAAATAAATACTGTTCTCCAGAAGCCTACTATTTCTGTGGGAGACTGAGTTCACACACAGAAATAAATAGCAGAGAACCCATAAAATAATACCTCTATATTCAAGCAACAGCAGGGTTGAGGGTTTAGATTCTGGGGAATCACCAGGGAGAAGACTGAAGTGAGCTAAATGGTTCATGCGATAACTTCATGAAAGTGCTTTGTGAACTGCACGTCCGTCACTGCAGGACTCGTAGCTGTGGCTATTCTCCTCCTGGGAGAGATCAGCTTCAAGCCACGTTTGAAGGAAGTGAGGTCTATATATTCAACACTTGGCCGAGGGGATTAGAGAAGAAACAAAATCTACTAGAGCGGGAAGAAGAAATGAGAAAACTGGAGAGTGCGGGAAATGAAAAACAGATTTGCTTCGCTCCTGTAGGAATAAAGAAAACAGGCCAAAGAGGGAAAGCAGGTGTCAGAGAGAAAGGGCAAAGTGGGGCAAGGTGTGTAGGGGGGAAGGCACAGCTTGTGACTAAGCATCGCTCGGCCGAGCCTTAACCTGAATTCTGGAAGCTGAGACACTGGAGGCCCTGATTCACGGTACAAGTGGCACATCATTAAAAGGAGCAAATGACATTAAAACGGAATTAAATGATCACTGTTAATTTCAACCGAAGGGAGACGTCAGCACGATTCAGACTTGTTCTCTGGAGTGGTGGTTGTGCGGACGAGAGCAATTGTTTTTTCTTTAGAACTGAAAACAAAATGAACGGCAGCTCCATGTGGGAGCCCTGACCGATCGATCCCTGGACGCCTGAGTCATTCTGGATGGAGACACTCAGCAGCAGCATTGCTGTGGGAATCTAGCACCTGGTGACCGTGTCAGGGCTGATTTTGGCAAACTGTTTTCTCTTTGGAGAAAGGTATTTGTCTTTCTCAGTAATTGTTGCTGAAGACCTGCAGCTGAGACCCCACAGTGGCTGCAGGAACCAGAGCAGGACAAGACTCAGCAGGTTATAGGAACAAGGGCTCCGGCTCAAGCCGCGAAAGCAAAGAGGAATCACACTGGGCGGGGGTAGAGCTCATCCCTAACCTGTTGCTAAGAAGTAAATGGCCAGCTGAACTAGGGTCAAGTAAAAATTGAACAGCAATGTCATCGCTTTTTGGAACTGAGAAGGAAAGGCGCTCCTCAGGGTTATTGGCATAGCTTATAAGAGCCAGAATTATTTAAGATCAATTTCTCAGGGATGGCCCATTAGGGATTTTGTGGAGAGGTGATGGCACTGGAACAGAGCCTAGAAGAGTATGATTATTTATAGGGATCAGGGTTCGTCTGTCACCTCTGTTTAGCAAATTGCATGGACTTTGTGGAACAGGAAAGTGGAGGGGATGAGTTCCAACAGGCTGGTGCTCACGGTGCCAGCCCATCACAGCTAGTGACATGTGGGCGGTCCTGCTCGGAACAGTCTTCCTACAGGAGGTCAACACGGACTGACTGACCGGGTCCAAGAGAGGACTCCACTGTCCAGAGCTGAACTGAAGCCCAGCTCTGTATCTGAGGAGATGATGACCCTAGGACCATGCCAAGGGAGAAAAAAAACATAGGTTCTGAGAGGGATAGAGAGTTCTACCAGCCTAGAGGCCACGCCCACTTCAGGGTTGAAGTGAAGGAAAGAAATTCAAGGCTCAGATCCTACAAGTTGTATCAATAGGTAAGATAATGATTTTCCTAAAATTGAAAAAAAAAAAAAAAAAAGAAAAGCTTCTTCCCCCCCACCCTCTTAGAGTCGCATAATGGTCTTCTTTGAAAATACTAACTTGTCTCTGACAAATTGCAAGTAAATGATTTTTGTTACTTCTTGAAAATGAAGACAAGGCCAAAAAGTCAAGATCTTTGCATTAGAGAGTGAAGAGTTTTCAAGATTCTTGAGTTATCCAGTGACGTGGTGAGATCAGTCTTCAGTGAGAAAGATCTGAGCAGCACTGCACAGGGTGCATTCGAAGAGAAGACTGAAGATGGAAAGCCTGGTATTTCAGGCTGTTGAAACGATGTAAAATCTAAGACAATAATTGCTAGGACTTGATGGTAGTAGTATAAAGGGACAAATCTCTAAGAAAAAAAAAATGTGCAGAGCTGCATGTAGGTAGAAAAACAGGAGAGATGTCTCTATGTCCTCTGAAGGGGGGACGAGAAAAATGTTGGAGCTCTTGACAGCGATGAGGAAACTGGGCTGAAGTGACTGTTTTTTGGGGGGGGCAGATAATGAATCATTTCCATGTTAGGTTTCAGGATAACTGGAACATCCATATTTTGTGGGCAAACTAGAGCTATGGAAATGGAGAGAGAGTGAGAGGTCAAATAAAATTTAGAAAAGAAAATAACTGGCTTGAAACTATGTGCATAGTGGTGGAGCAAAGAAGCAGAAGCACAATAATTATAATAACAACATTGGTAATTACAACTTCCACTACTTACTGAATAGCTCCTGTGTTCTAGCTGTTGTCCCAGCCATTTTACCTGTTTTATCTTTAGACACTATGAAATAGATCTGGTTGTTTCTATTATAAATGGAAAACTGAGGCTCCAAGAGATTAAGAGACTTACTTAAGGTTACACATTAAAGAAGTAGGAGTAGATTCCTATCAACTCCCAATCCACTCTCTCTCCATAGCCTGTTTCCTTACATGGATGGGGGTTCAGTCCCCTTATCATAAAACGACTGAGGTGGAGCTATGAAAATATGGATATCATGAGAGTACCACTGGAATGACTTTAAATAGAAGAGGGTAAAGGAAATCAGGGTGTAAACACAGGCTGGGCCCAACAGATGCACAGGTCTGGTATAGAAGGTGGCCAAGAAATGTGTCGTGTCCTCGTAGGATGACGGATAGTCAGTAAAGGAAGCATCTTCCCCCTTGTCCTAAACCTGACACAGCACAAAGACAGAACTCTGAAACAGAATTTGGTTTTGAAACACTGAATTGCCTCCCCCATTGATGCAAAGGGAAAGAAGAGGTCCAGACAACAGCTTTAGAGAGAAGCAGAAGCTCCACCCGGGAGTTGAGCAGAGAGAACCTACTGCTATACAGCTTCACTGATAAACTCCCGGGACACTGTCCACATTCACGTCAGTTACAAGCCCCCCCCCAACCCCGGGTCCTCCTCTCCTCCCTTTGGCCCCACAGATCCCAAAACCAAATGTAGGCAACTTTTATTCTATTTTCCTAATATTGAATGTAATAATTATATGTAAGTCTTAAAGCCAAATGATAAGGTCCTTAAACTGATGCCGTTTAATAAGCTTTTATAAATCTGTCAACATGTGCTAATCTCTGGTCAAGAGATAAAGTAGACATTTACGGAGATAAAGTAGACATTTCCTGCCTTCCAGAAACTCACCATCTTTACATAGGCACCAGTAAATCATACCATGTGATGAAGGCTACAGAAGTATGAACTAAGTATTCTGGGTATTTAAAAAAAAAAAAAAATCAAACTTGGCCTGGAATGGCCAGACAGAATCTCATCAGGAGATAATGTTTGTTCTGGGTCTTGAAAGGTGAGTACCAAATTTCTGAGAGGCTCAAGGACACAGAGGAAAGATGGAGTATTTTAATTGGGGCAGAAATGGAGGCTGGAGTAATTGACCAGACTAGAACTGGGCCCAAAGGGAAATAACCCACCACCTAATGGACGTGTATAAAGGAGCCTGAAGGATGGGTACCCTTTTGCAGTCCTGATATGGAACATGGTCCCATCAACTGGGGTGTGGGGATCAACAGCAGAGCCCAGGCAGCAGGGAGTGTCTGAAATCAGAGGGTCAGCAGAGCCGTGATTCCAGGGCTCTCTCCCTGGCCCTGCGACCCCAGGCCTGGGAAAGACTTTGACAAAGGCTTAGTCACGAGCTCAAGACAGAGTGCCGTCCCTCTCAGTGTTGGAAAGCGTAAGGAGCCGAGGTCCACGCAGAATGGTCTTGGCCATCCCATGATGAGCAGACCACCAATGTCTAGAATACAGCCTGAGAACATCAGATACCAGGTCTCGGACAATAAAATTAATCTGTGACCCCACCCAGCCAGAATAAGCTAGTTCTTATTATCTTTACTATTTCCCCAAATTGCTACTACAATGATTTACAAGAGGTAAGTATTCAATATATATTTTCTGAACAACTACACGAATGTGTTTTTCTGCTATACTAAACTTGTTTTGTTTCTATTTCCTGCAGGACTACAGGCTACATTATCATCACCATCAATCATCATTATAATCATTTTACTAGCTACCAATTATGGTGGGTTTACCATGTGCCACATGCAATGCTGAGAGCTGGAGATCTCTAATCCTCAGACAATCCTACAAGACAAACGTTATTAGCCTCATTTTACAGATGGAGAAAGTCGACTTTAGAAAGATTATAGATCTTGCCCAAACTCATATATAGCTAATAAGTGGTAAAATAGTGGGACATCAAAGCTGTGTTCTATCCAGTATCAAAATAGCACACTTTGATGGTAAGTAAGTCATTTTTATAAAAAAAATTGGTGAATTAAAAGGAAGCAAAAGTCACTCTGTTCAATTGGTATTCTGAGAATGAAACACTTAAGTGAATTTTTTAAAAAAATATTTATTTATTTATTTATGGCTGTGTTGGGTCCTCGTTTCCGTGCGAGGGCTTTCTCTAGTTGCGGCAAGCGGGGGCCACTCCTCATCGCGGTGCGCGGGCCTCTCACTATCGCGGCCTCTCCCGTTGCGGAGCACAGGCTCCAGACGCGCAGGCTCAGCAATTGTGGCTCATGGGCCCAGCCTCTCCGCGGCATGTGGGATCTTCCCAGACCAGGGCTCGAACCCGCGTGCCCTGCATTGGCAGGCAGATTCTCAACCACTGCACCACCAGGGAAGCCCCAAGTTAAGTGAATTTTTTCAGAGGGTTTTATTTAATTTATATACAGAAAAGTACACAATTTGATGAGTTTTTACCAACTGACAATATTGATTTTTCACATTTTGGTTGGATGTATTCGAGTTCTGTGAATATAGCACAAAAATCCCATTTTCTTTGTCTATTACAGCTTTCTTACAAATAAGAGGGAAGATGTAAGTTTCCAGTCTATAGACTTGTATGATCTTATTCTATAATTTACCAACAGACTTCCGGGGCCAGAACTCAAGTGTCTTGTCTATTTTTCTGCCCGTCACATGTTTAAAAATTCTAATTAGTTAAAACGTGCAATCAACTCCATCACCAAGAACTTCTACACTGACCTGAAGAGATTTTACTCCACTACATTCATGTTATCTTTCCCAAAGAAATATCTCAATTTTCTCCACTGTCTCCTAAGGAAACTCAGCTCCCCTGAAGTCCACTCTGAGTGCGTCAGAAGTTAGAGACCTGGTGGAACCCCAGTCGCCCCATTTATTCTCATCAGACAAAACTGTGAAATGTAGCAAGGAAGCTACACCTGACTGGCGAAGAGCCTCGCAACATTCCATTTTTAAAGTGTCCCTGTCTGTCAGGGCAGATGAATTATGATCCTCTACCGCCATAGCTAAGCCTGTCCCCTCTCATGGGGGTACCAGCTGCTGCCTGTTCCCCAGCAACAGCTCTGTCACTTTTACTTTGCATCTTAATTAAGAAGACATCGAGAGACGCATGGAAGAGCGGGTACCAGAAGGACTGTGCTATCTGTCACACTGTCCTCCAGATGTTCTAAGGATGCCTTTGAACGTGGACGGAGGAGACGCGCGGAAACAGCGCTGGTGACATGAAACCTTTCCGGGGCTACTTTTTAAAGAAAGACAACCACCAAACCGCTACTAATGGGAACCTTTAGCTGGAGAACTTCTTATGAAAAGCATTTACCCGCGCTCGGAGGAATTCATACAGATCAATACCATAGTTATGCTCCTTATTTTTGTTCTAAGATGCATAATTTATCCTTCCTAAATCAGTTTCCTCCCAATACTAAGAGAGCTCATTAAGATAAGAAAGTTATATCACCAATTAAAAAAAAATTATTCGGTAAGCTCATGAAAGCCTACAACAGGAATCATTTCCCAGAAAGGTTTTTAAAACTTCCCAAATATTTGACTGGTAGCTGCTGGTATTGTATGATAGGGGAATTGCAAACAGAAAGTTTTGAAAACTGGTGCCAAATAAAATGAACTTCCCAGCTGGTTATACCGCTAATTCACTATTTTTTTTAAAATAAATTTATTTATTTATTTATTTATTTATTTATTTATTTATTTATTTATTTATGGCTGTGTTGGGTCTTCGTTTCTGTGCAAGGGCTTTCTCTAGTTGCAGCGAGCGGGGGCCACTCTTCATCGCGGTGTGCGGGCCTCTCACCATCGCGGCCTCTCTTGCTGCGGAGCACAGGCTCCAGACGCGCAGGCTCAGTAGTTGTGGCTCACGGGCCCAGCTGCTCCACGGCATGTGGGATCCTCCCAGACCAGGGCTCGAACCCGTGTCCCCTGCATCAGCAGGCAGATTCTCAACCACTGCACCACCAGGGAAGCCCCACTAATTCACTTTTTAAAAAATACTGGACTTGCATGTAAATCAATGAAGTTAGAACACACCCTCACACCATCCACAAAAATAAACTCAAAATGGCTTGAAGACTTAAATATAAAACACGACATCATAAAACTCCTAGAAGAGAACATAGGCAAAACATTCTCTGACATAACCTGTACCAATGTTTTCTTAGGTCAGTCTCCCAACAGAAATAAAAGCAAAAGTAAACAAATGGGACCTAATCAAACTTATAAGCTTTTGAACAGCAAAGAAACCATAAATAAAAAGAAAAGACAACCTACAGACTGGGAGAAAATACTTGCAAACGAAGTGACAAGGGCTTAATTTACAAAATATACAAATAGATCATACAACTTAATAACAAAAAAACAAACAGCCCAATCAAAAAATGGAAAGAAGACCTAAATAGACATTTCTCCAAAGAAGACATACAGATGATCAACAGGCACATGCAAAGATGCTCATTATCGCTAATTATTAGAGAAATGCAAATAAAAACTACAATGAAATATCACCTCACACCAGTCAGAATGACCATCATTAAAAAGTCTACAAATAACAAATGCTGGAGAGGGTGTGGAGAAAAGGGAAACCTCCCACACTGTTGGTGGGAATGTAGATTGGTGCAGCCACTATGGAAAAACAATATGGAAGTTCCTCAAAAAACTAAAAATAGAGCTGCCATATGATCGAGCAATTCCACTCCTGGGCATATATCTGGAAAAAACCACTATAATTTGAAAGGATACATGCAACCCTATGTTCATGGCAGCACTATTTACAATAGCCAAGACATGGAAACAACCTAAATCACCATCAACAGAGGAACGGATAAAGATGTGGTATATATGTACAATGGAATACGACGTAGCCATAAAAAAAAATGAAATAATGCCTTTGGCAGCAACATGGATGGACCTAGAAATTATCATACTAAGTGAAGTAAGCCAGAAAAAGACAAATACCATATGATGTCACTTACAAGTGGAATCTACAATATGACACAAACGAACTTATTTATGAAACGGAAACAGACTCACAGACATAGAGAACAGACTTGTGGTTGCCAAGGTGGGGGAGAGGGATGGATTGGGAGTTTGGGGTGAGCAGATGCAAACTATTATCTATAGGATGGATAAACAAGGTCCTACTGTAGGGCACAGGGAACTATATTCAATGTCCTGTAATAAACCATAATGGAAAAGAATATGAAAAAAAGAAAAAGATATTGGGCTTGGAGTACTGTGACACACCCCCACACCCTTCTCCACAGGCACTTAATAGAAGTTCTTGCTTTGGATACATGTGAAGTTCAGGAACAAAAAAAGGAAGAAAGAAAAGGATCCAGTCAGCAATCCTTAAATTTTCATTTTGGCAGCAGATTTTGTCTTTGAGGGGGCCAGGCTTTACTATAACTGTGGGGTACATTGTTCTATTTGCTCTGAAGTGTAAAATGAAATTGAAAGGTATGCTTTTGATAAGGAAATGATCTTGAGCAAATTTCAATCAGTGTTGGTCTCATCCCCTGAAGAGAAAGACTAATTAATAAAATGGTCTTTTAAATAGAAACTCTGTCAATTCTGTCCAACTTCATTATTCCAATGACCCTTTTCTCTACTCCCAAAGAAAAATGAACAATTTTTACTAATTTTCATAAATACTGTACCATGCAATCAGGAAATAATTAATTTAGAGCTCTTCATCAGTAATGGGGATGAAGTTCCTTAATGAGCAGCCTCCCTTTTTTTTTTTTTTTTTGCAGTCTCCCTTTAATTCAATGATGAGACAACTATTACTGAAATATTTATTGCTATAAAATTATATCAGGGAGGGCTTCCCTGGTGGCGCAGTGGTTGAGAATCTGCCTGCTGGTGCAGGGGACACGGGTTCGAGCCCTGGTCTGGGAAGATCCCACATGCCGCGGAGCAGCTGGGCCCGTGAGCCACAGCTGCTGAGCCTGCGCATCTGGAGCCTGTGCCCCGCGACGGGAGGGGCCGCGATGGTGAAAGGCCCGCGCACCGCGATGAAGAGCGGTCCCCGCACCGCGATGAAGAGTGGCCCCCACTTGCCGTAACCAGAGAAAGCCCTCGCACGAACCGAAGACCCAACACAGCCAAAAATAAAAATAAATAATAAAATTATATCAGGGAAAGAAAAAGAAGCAATTTTTTAAAAACTTAATCTAATCTTGAATAAGGTATAGCTGATTGCTTGTCCTTTTTATCACCAAAGTAATGAATTTCTAAAGAGTACTAGCACTTTAAAAAATATTCCTAAATATTATTTTTGTTAAGAATAACAGTCAAGTTTCTATGCATCTTACATTAAATGCATTATATTAAAAGATATGGAGTGATACAAGTAAAAGAAGATTTTCCCTCAAGAAAATTATCATCTAATTCAGATTTTCTAAACAGCAGCACTATTGACATTTTGGGCTGGATAATTCTTTGCTGTAAGGGCTGTCCTGTGCATTGTAGAACGTTCAACAGCATCCCTGGTCTTTACCCAGACAATAGCACTACCACTCACCCCACTTAAAAAACCAAAAACCTTTCAGACATTACCATATGTCCCCTGGAAAGTAAAATCACCTCCAGTTGAGAACTGACTAATTGAAGGATCTAAAGCTCAAAAACCTTCAAGCTCATAGTTTGCATAAGTGGGATACAATGATAGATCAAAATAATAGCTCAGCATCAAGTGAAGCATCTAAAGAGCTAGATAATTGGGTGATCTAGTGATAAAATGAGCTCTGACTGTAAAGTTGGATGGCTTAGGTTTAAATCCTGGCCCCAGCTTTTTCTAATGTAGGCAGGTTACCTGTCTTTTCTAAGCTTCAGTTTCCTCCTCTACAAAATAGGGATAATAGCAGAATTTACACATAGGGTTGTTTTGAGGATGAGATAAAATAAAGCAGAGAAGGATCTCAAATGAGTCATATCGCCTGTTATTATCATAGATGGTATTCAAATTTTTGTTGAATTGGATAGACTAGACCTATGAATATTTATCCATTATTTGAATAGACTAACAAGTGCAAAATAACTGTGAATGAGTATTTTAGTGCTAGTGGAAAATGTAAGCATTTTTTATACATTGGTATAATGCTACTTACATTTTAAATAATATGTTTTATAGCAAATATGACATGTCTAATCTCATGAGTTTTTCCTTTACAGTAAAGGGTACACACTGACTCAGGAATAATTAATCCAAAATGATGAAAATTGAGACATATCCAGGGACTTCCCTGGCAGTCCAGTAGTTAAGACTGCCTTCCAGTGCAGGGGGTACAGGTTCAGTCCCAGGTCGGGGGAGCTAAGATCCCACATGCCTTGTGCCAAAAAACAGAAGCAATATTGTAACAAATTGAATAAAGACTTTAAAAAAGGGTCCACATCAAAAAAATCTTTAAAAAAAATTGAGACATATACTACAAAAGTTATTAAAGTTCAAAAACAAGCAAAAAATTTGGGGGGCAGCCAGGCAAAAAACCCCCAGGAATATATGAAGAGAGGAAAAAACAAGGCTGATCTCAGATTTCTCCATAGAATCCAATGCCAAAAACAAGTAAATCATTTCCTAAGATTTTCAAAGAAAGAATTGTGAGCTTAGGAATTTATATTCAATCAAGCTATCCTCAGAGTTTTATAAAAGCTTCAGTCAAACCACTTAAAAATATGAGAAAATTCAGGGAATACTGCCATGATCCCTCTCTGAGAAACTGCTGGATGACAAGTTCCATCCAACCAAAATACAGATGGGAAAGTATAGCAAGAGAAATGATGGTGAACATTGAATGTATTTCACTGTAAACCAAAGAAAAAATATTTCAACATGGTACCCTAACAAAAATTTGGAGAGAATTGTGAAGGAAGGTGATAAGAAAGTTTTTTGATTACCTCACCTTTAATATTGAATACCTGGAAATGAAAGGATCTCAAAGGCAACAAAGTCAAGTAATATGTTTCAACATACTTACAAGTACAAAGGGAAACACTAAGAAAGCTAATCTTATTGATTGAAATAAATTGATAAAGTAAAAGAGGAGCAGGAGAAGGAACAGAGAACATGTTAATTTCAGTGCTGCATATACTAGGAAACTAATAAGTATAGCCTAAAAACATGGAGGAATTAAAGGTATTACATAAAAACATAATGAAAAGGTAATTAGAACAAAAATGCAATCTTCTTAATATCAGAAAAACTACACATAGGCAAACAATGAAAAAAGACCACAAAGTGAAGGACTCTTTAAAATCGAAAATGTTGCATGAATACAGCAGAATCAAGATCAAGTATAGCTGTCATATCAATATATCTAAATGGCCCACACCAATTAAAAGACAAAAATTGAATCACACATAAAAACCCAATTCTATATATATATATATGAAAACTAAACTAAGGTGATTTATAAAGTGAAAATAAAGAGATAGGCAGCATTATAAAAAGCAAAAGCAAATAAAAAGAAAATTAGGCTTAAAGGTTTCACAGCAGGCAGCATGGAATCCAAAGCAAAAAAGCATTAAACAAGACAAAGAAACCTATTTATGATGACAAAATGTAAAATTTACATTGAAGATACAACTGCTAAAATATTTCTGCACCAAATAGCATAGCAGCATTATAACCGGAGCAGAAATTACAGGAGATGAGAGGATAAATACCTAGAAACAAATTAAAGTAAGAGATTTGAAGTTACTTTTCTCAGTCCACTGACAAATAGTGTAGAGGAAAAATATGTAAAGTCATAGAAGAATAAAATAAAAATTAACAACAGAGATCTGACTGGTAAATATAAAATTCTGCACCCTGAAAATTGAGACAATACCTTCATTTCATATAAACATAAACATTCACAAAGATTAACAACATATTGGACTCCCAAAATAAACTTGTAAATCCAAAAAGTAGAAATCACAGTGCCATTAAAATGAAAATTCTATCTAGAGATAGTAAAACTTTCCATTAAACAATGCTTGCGTACAATAGGAACTAAAAAGCAAAATTTCCAAATTTCTAGAAAACAATGGTTATAATAATGCACCATATCAAGATAAATGAGATATAGTCAACACAGTGCTAAGAGAAAAATTCATACCTTAAATGCCTATTTGTATAATAAAGAATAAAGACAAATGACACAAGCATCCAACCTTAAAAAAGATGATAAAGTGGAAATGTAAACATAAGAAATTAAAGAATCACAAGAGACTAATTTGCATAGAATTTGGTGAATTCTATGAAAATAAATTTTAAAACCTGTATGAAATAGATAACTTTCTAGGAAAGGACATTTGTAAAAGCCGACCACAAAAGAAATAAAAAATCTAAAGTGATAAAGAGCTTCAAACAACAACAACAAAAGAACTAAGCCCAGTTTATTCACAAGATAATTCTAACAAATCTCAGTGATTTTAAACAGCTCAAATTATAGGTATTGACAGACGTATTTAAACTATTTTTGTGAAGCAAGCTTAACATTGATAGCTACACTGACAAAAGAGCATAAAAAACGAATACTGGAGACAAATCTCATTTATAAATATTAGTGCAAAAAATCCTAAATAAAGTATTTGCAAACAAAATCTCGCAGCACGTTACAAGAATAATATAACATAACCTCATGAGATTTATTATGGAAATTATATGAAAATAATTTAATAACCATTCTTGAAAGAATAACACTCAGTAAAATAGAAAAAGACAGATACCATCTTAACATGGCCCCAAAGCCAACCACATGCTTAATAGGGAAACACTGGAGGCATTTTCACAAAAGGCAGGAACAAGAAGTGATGCCTGTCACCATTTCTGTTATTTAACATTTCACTAGTGTTACTAGCCAATAGAATTGCAAAGAATAAAGAGTCAGAGGTATAAAATATCAGAAAGGAGAAAGTGAATTTTTTTTTTTTTTTTTGCAAATGATATGGCTGTATATTTGGAACATCCAAGCCAATTAACTGCAAACAGTAAGATAATTCAGTAAGGGAGCAAGGTGAAAAAAATAAACACAGTAGTAATCAATAACTCATGTAGTTAAATATAACAGATAGAAGGTATAATAGAAGAAATGACTTTATATATCGTATCACCAAGGAATAAAATTAACAAGAAATGTACAAGAAATTATGAAGAAAAGTTTAAAATGCTACTGAATAATACAAAAGAAGGTATGAATAAATGGAAATGGTCTTAGACAGGATGACCAATATTACAAGGAGGTTGATACTCCCTGAGTTAATCAAATATTTAATAATATCCCAATAAGAATACCAGTTGATATCTTAAATAAGCAAGTGGATTCTAAAGTCTGTATTTAAAAAAAAAGAATATGCAAAAAACTCTGAAAATGAAGTAGGAACTAGCATCACTAGATTCTTATAAAATTATAGTCTCAATAATTAAAAACAGTGCTCTGGCATATGAACAGATAAAACAATTAGTTGAGATATAGATCCAAATTCATTAGGTGATTTAGGATGTTACAAAGGTGATATTTAAATAAGTGAAAAAGGGAAACGGTGCTGGGGAAAATGGATAGCCATATGGAAAACATATCCACATCTTGAACCAGGATCATTTCTAGATGGATTAAAATGTTAAAAGTAAAAAATTAAACATAAAAATACCTGGTGAAATGTCATGGGGGAAGTTTTTATATAACTTACAATTTTCTAAATTTAACACAAAATCCAGAAGTCATACGAGAAAAGACTGATAATTTCAAATATACAAAACACAAATTTCCACATAGCAAAGCCAAAATACAAAGGAAAAAAATGGTAAAAAAAAAAGATTTCACACATATCCCAAATGGCTAAGATTGCTCAATTAAAAGGACCTCCTGGACTTCCCTGGTGGCGCAGTGGTTAAGAATCCGCCCTGGTCTGTGAAGATCCCACATGCCATGGAGCAACTAAGCCCGTGCGCCACAGCTACTGAGCCTGCGCTCTAGAGCCTGCGAGCCACAACTACTGAGCACATGCGCCACAACTACTGAAGCAGAATACACATTCAAGTGCAGAGAAACATTCTCCAGGATAGATCACATGCTAGGCCACAAAACAAGTCTCGGTAAACTTAAGATTGAAATCATGGCAAACATCTTTTCCAGCAACAATATGAGACTAGAAATCAACTTTTAAAAACTGCATAAAACACAAACATGTGGAGGCTAACAATATGCTACTAAACAACCAATGTGTCACTGAAAAAATCAAGGAGGAAGCCAAAAAATACCTGGAGATAAATGAAACTGGAAATACAACATTCCAAAATCAATGGCATACAGTAAAAATGGTTCTAAGAGGGAAGTTTATAGTGATACAAGCCTACCTCAGGAAACAAGAAAAATCTCAAGTAAAAAATCTCACCTACACATAAAGAAACTAGAAAAAGAAGAACAAACAAAAGCCCAAGTTAGTAGAAGAAGAGAAATAATAAATATCAGAGCAGAAATAAATAAAATAGAGACAATAAAAAACAATGGAAAAGGTCAATGAAGGTAAGAACTGGTTCTTTGAAATATAAACAAAACTGAAACATGTTTAGACAGACTTATCAAGAAAAAAGAGAGAGGCCCCAAAATAAATGAAGTCAGAAATGAGAGAGAAGTTTCAACTGACACATAGAAATACAAAGGATCATAAGTGATTATTACAAACAATTATATGCCAATAAAATAGACAACCTAAAAAATGTGGATAAATTCCTAGAAACATACAGTCTCCCAAGTTTGAATCAGGGAAAAATAGAAAATATGAATAGGCTGATTACCAGTAATGAAACTGAATAATCAGCCAAAAAAACCCACAAAAGCTCCCTACAAACAAAAGTCCAGGAACACAGAGCTTCAGACATAAAGTCTACCAATCGTTTAAAGAAGAGTTAACACCTATCCTTCTCAAACTATTCCAAAAAATTGAAGGGGAAAGAATGCTTCTGAACTCAATCTATAATGCCAGCATCACCCTGATACCAAAACAAGGACAAAGACACCACAGAAAAAGAATATTACAGGCCAATATCACTGACAAACTTAGATGCAAAAATTCCTCAACAAAATATTAACAAACTGAATACGCTTGGGATTTATCCCAGGGATGCAAGGATGGTTCAATATCAGCAAATCAATCAATGTGATACACCACATCAACAAATTAAAGAATAAAAATAATATGATCATCTCAATAGATTCAGAAAATGCTTTTGACAAAATTTAACATCCATTTTTAATAAACATTCTCAACAAAGTGGGTATAGAGGGAACAATACTTCAACATAATAAAAGCCATTTATTACAAACCTACAGTCAACATCCTACTCAATGGTGAAAAGCTGAAAGTATTTCCTCTAAGATCAAGAACAAGACAAAGATGCCCACTCTTGTCACTTCTATTCAGCATAGTATTGGAAGTCCTAGCCACAGCAATCAGACAAGATAAAGAAATAAAAGGAATCCAAATTGGAAAGGAAGAAGCAAAACTATCATTGTCTGCAGATGAAATGATACTATAAATAGAAAATCCTAAAGACACCACCAAAAAACTATTATAAATAATAAATGAATTCAGTAAAGTTGCAGGATACAAAATTAATATGCAGAAATCTGTTGCATTTCTATGCACTGATAAACTATTAGAAAGAGAATTTAAGAAAACAATCTTATTTACAATTGCATCAAAAAGAATAAGATATTAAGGAACCAATCTAAACAAGGAGGTAAAAGAGCTGTACTCACAAAACTATGGAACACTGAAGAAAGAAATTGGAGATGACACAAACAAATGAAAAGATATACTATTCTCATGGATTGGCAGAATTAATATTGTTAAAATGACCATGCTGCCCAAGGCAATCTACAGATTTAATGCAAGCCCTATCAAAGTACTAATGGCATTTTCCACAGAACTAGAACAAATAATTCTAAAATTTGTGTGAAAACAGAAAAGACACCAAATAACCAAAACAACCTTGAGAAAAAAGAACAAAGCTGGAGGTTTCATTTTTCCTGATTTCAAACTATACTACAAAGTTACAGTAATCAAAACAGTATGGTACTGGCACCAAAACAGACACATATATCAAAGGAACAGAATAGAGAGTCCAGAGATAAACCCACACTTTATGGTCAATTAATCTATGACAAAGCAGGCAAGAATATACAATGAGGAAAAGAAAGCCTCTTCAATAAATGGTGTTTGGAAAACTGGAGAGCCAAAGAATCAAAGTGAACTCTTTTTCCATACCATGTACAAAAAATAAACTCAAAATGGATAAAGACTTATGTTTAAGACCTGAAACCACAAAATTCCTAGAAGAAAACAGAGGCAGTATGCTCTTTGACATTGATCTTACCAATATTTTTTTGGATCTGTCTCCATAAGCAAGGGAAACAAAAGCAAAAATAAACAAATGGGACTACATCAAACTAAAATGCTTTTGCACTGCAAAGGAAACTATCAACAAAACAAAAAGACACCCTACTGAATGGGAGAAGATATTTGCAAATGATATATATGATAAAGGGTTAATATCCAAACTATACAAAGAACACATGCAACACAACATCAGAAAAACAAACAACCTGACCAAAAAATGGGCAGAATACCTGAATAGACATTTTTCCAAAGAAGACATACATATGAAAAGATGTTCAACATCACAAATAATTAGGGAAATGCAAATCACAACCACAAGGAGATATCACCTCACGCCTGCAGAATGGCTATCGTCAAAAAGAACACAAATAACAAATGTGGGCGAGGGTGTGGAGACAAGGGAGCCCTCGCGCGCTGTTGGTGGGAACGTGAATTGGTGCAGCCGCTATGGAAACAGTGTGGAGCCTCCTCATGAAAACCGAACTGCTACAGGAACTAGCAATTCCACTTCTGGGTACTTAACCAAAGGAAACAAAAATACTAATTCTAAAAGATATACACACCCCATGTTCACTGCAGCATTATTTACAATAGCCAAGATATGGAAGCAACCTATGCGTCCACTGATAGATAAATGTATGAAGAAGATGTGACACATATCACATATGTACATATATGACTATTACTTAGCCATAAAAGATAATGAAATCTGGCCATTTGTGACAATATGGATGGACCTAGAGGGTATTATTCTAAGTGACATAAGTCAGACATAGAAAGACAGATACCATGTAATTTCACTTGTATGTAGAATCTACAAAACAAACCAAATGAACAAACATAACAAAACAGAAACAGACTCATAGATAGAGAACAAAGTGGTGTTTGCCAGTGGGGTGGTTGAGGGGATGGGGGAATGAGTGAAATAGGTTAGAGAGATTAAAAGGTACAAATTTACAGTAATAAATTAAATAAGTCATGGGTATATAACGTACGGCATAGGGAATATAGTCAGTAATATTGTAATAACTTTGTAGGGTGACAGATAACTAGACTTGTCATGGTGATCATTGTATAAGGTATAAAATATCAAATCACTATGTTGAACACCTAAATCTAATATAATATTGTAAGTCAATTATATTTCAATTTTTTACAGGTAAGAAAAGAAATTCAAGGAAGAGAAAAAAGAAAGAGAATAGGGGTTTATTTTACTCTATTTCTCAATAGGAACATATGTTACATTTGCTTATATTTGGAGAAGAGTTTAAAAGCATAAAAGTTGATACATAGTAAGTAATCATATAAAAAGAGAAAAAAAGAAACTAATCACATCTGACAGCATAATCCCAGAAAAAAATTCTTCTTTTTTTATTGGAAGGGTTATGGAAAAAATCACCTGGTGTTGACTCCCAAATTACTCTATAGATTCAAATCTCTTTTTTCAGTCCTTGAATGATCCAAATTTCTCAGATTTGAAGACTTTTTGACCTTCCTGTAATGTTTATATTGCCAACCCACACAATTTCTTATATATGTCTCACTCTCAATTAAATCTGTAATGGGTTTTGACCAATCTGAGCCCTCCTATTTCAATAATTTTTTAGTGACACGTTTATGGAACCTAGTGCAAACGGTATCTACACAATCACCTCATTTTAAAGTTTATCTTCCCACAAGTCTACTTCAACTTCTCACCATATAAACTGAAATTACACAGTATTTATTGGACTGTTTATCTATATACCCTGGGCCATTATTTCATATAAAAGGTTTTTGGTAAAACAAGAAGCATGTTCTCTTGAACCTTGCCCTTTAATTAGTGTAAGCTCATTAGGGCCTGATGGTCTGACTTCATAGCAGGTAATAGAATGGATCTAGGCAACAGTGCTAAAATTAAACATTCCTTCCAAATGTTTCAGGCAACCCTAAGCCATGAAATGCCTGCCAACCCGTCCCCCACCCCAGAAGATCAACAGAGCAACCGCTGGGCACATAAAGTAGAACTGCCCACTGCAAAGTCCAGTTAATGAAAATCCACAATGGGTAATAGGTCTGCAATATAAGCACATTCTTACAGAAGAATGGATTCCCTTTATCTGTGCTTCTGATTCCAGAGGATGGTCCAGTGAGCAATTAGACCAGCAAAAAACTAATACCCATCAGCACTAAACTGATTAGATAGCTTCACATATATAAGATTAGATTATTATGGAGTTCTTGCCTTTAGAAATCACTAGAGTACTGATCTTAAACACAAGCATTCTAGGGTCATATTGAGTTACAGGGCTTTTTTTTCTTTTTCTTTTTTTTTTTTAAAGAAATTCAATTCAAATCAGCAAACTTTCAGATCGCCTTTTGTAGAAAAAAGTAATTTGTCTTTTACTGACCAGCACACTTATCCATGTCCTTTGGCTTGCTTCATTAAATTCAATGCACATGTTTTGTACATATTTTAAGAGGAGAGACACACTCAAGTGTTACAGGCTGGATCTACTTTGCAATTCTGTATGAGGTTAGAATCCCTCTTTCAACAGCAAGTTATTTATCTTCCTAACAGTCTATCAAAATAAATATCTCCTAAGGTAGAGTATTATTAAATATTTTTCACAGCTGAAATTCTCCAACCCCCTCAGGCAGAATTAATAGTTCTTTGCTCAGATATATATCATGATGCTTCTCACCTTTTTAATGGGTGCTGTTGTTGACGGATCTTTTATTACTGCCAGATTGGGAACCCCCTGAAGGCAGAGAACATGTCTTATTCATCTCTGCATAAGTCCCAATGACTTTCACGGTGCCTCCCACATTATAGGTCAATAAATAATGACAACTTGTAGCTGGAAGTTTGTAGTTCTCTCTCTCTTCTGCCTAATCCCCATGGCACTATTGGGATGGGGGTGGCCAGGCAGAGAGGGGCAGAGGGTTGAAGCACTTTAGACTATTTCTCCTGAGTTCCTATCAATCCCAAAGCCCTAGTTCTCCTTTCCCTTTCAATTCTATTGCTATTTTGACTCCTAGATTCACAATATAACTCTCTTGAATGTGGCAGTGCTGTGCAGAATGGAAATTTAGACCCATGACAGTTCAATGCCGGAACAGGCAGCCTGGAGCACTAAAATTACCCAGTGGCACCTGAGGTCCCTGTTGGTGACACACTCTCACGCTGCCCTTGCACAGCCCTCTTTTCTTTCTTTCTTGCACAACTTCTCCTCTGTCTCTTCCTCTGGTTCTACTCTGTGACTGTCTTTTCTTCCCACACCCCACTATTTCTATTCCCCTGCCTGTGGTCAGAGTAGCCCATGGGCTAAAAGTGTTGCTGAGCAGGGCTGGAAAATAGCCAGCAGAGTGCTGCCACTCTTCTTTCACTTGGCCAGAACAAAAATCATTAATCGATTTTTAAGACTCTTGTCTGCAACCCCCAAATCCTAAAACAGGGCTAGAGACGGCCACCACCAGTTAATACGAGCATGCGTGGGAGATGAAATTCACTTGCAATCTCTAGGGAATTTTTATTCTCTTGGCAGTAGAAAGTATTCATTTATTTAAGCCTTAGTACTGAACTGTCAAAATAAAAGCTTTCTTTTTTTTTCCCTTAATCTGCCCCACCCCCACTTCCATCCTGATTGACTGGTAGCGACTCTCCTGAAGCACTGTGTTTCAAGTGATCAAGAGATCGCATCCTGGCCCAATAATAAAAGGTGCTGTAATGCATTAGTGACGTCTTGCTAAGAAATCAAGAATAGAAAGTGGCAACATCCATGCTAGATATTTGCTGCATTTGCCCTACACTCTCGTCTGGTAAGTTACTATTCCAAAATCCTCAATGTAATCATCAGGGCTTGCAAAGTTTATTTCATTCATTCCACCAATGAACTGAACTTGAGTTTGGGTTAGCTCATTACAATTGAGTATCAGCCGGCACTATTAGACATTAGATGTATAAAGATAACTAAACACATTCCTTAATGTCAGGCAACAAATACTCTAGCTTCTAACAACCACGGTATTCCATTTGTGCTTCAGTAAAACCAACCAGTAGGCAACGTTATCTATGGTCTCCCAGTTTAAGGGAATGGCTTGCATGGAACCATACTTTTATTTAAACCATGAAATCTTAACCTTGGATTTCCAAAAGCCTAAGCCAGTCACAGATATTTCAGAAGGTCTCCCAAGATTTTCTTGTTACATTTGAAAGGGCCTAGGTGATGTAAGTTCAAATAGTTAAATATTGTGTTCCCCTCCAAAGAGTTTGGGAATCTGTGGATTACATTTACATAGTACATGATATTGGTGACAATCGCTGAAATCAGGACAAGCCCACAGAAAATAACAGACTAAAGCAATACAGTTCTGCACAGATAAGAATACAGTTGACCTTTGAACAACTCGGGGTGGGGGGGGGATAGGGGTGCCAATGCTCCACAAAGTCAAAAATCTGCCTATAACTTATAGTCAGCCCTTCTATCCCTGGTTCCTCTATCCTCAGTTTGGCATCTGCAGATTCAACCAGGCACAGATGGTGTAGTACCATAGTATTGACTATTGAAAAAAATCTGCCTATAAGTGGACCCACGCAGCCTAAACCCATGTGGTTCAAGGGTCAACTGTACATGCCATGCAAGCAGTGACTAACTTTACAGAATAATCAGTTTAGGGTGAGGTGTGACTAATGTAGGAACTGTGACATTGACACATCCATGATGGTAGTAACAACCAGCCATCTGTGCTCAAAAGAGCTGTTTCCCTGCAAGAGGAGCATCTGGTCAACCTGAGAACTGGGGCAGCAGCAGGGCAAAGAGTGAAGATCAGAATGGAATATATACACGCTTAGTTCTCTGAGTTGAATCACCCTCTGCGATCAAGGTCTCCTCCTCTCTCTATCAAATATCATGGTGGTTTCAAACCCAGAATCCTCCCAAACATTCGGCTTCTGTTTTTTAACTAGGTACAGCCCAATGTGAAATTGGGGGATGGTGTGTCTTCCCCCAAACCAGCCAAAATAAATCCAGGAATTGGTTTATTTTCAGCTGTTGCTCTCTACTGCAAGATGAGATGGGTATTGCCCCTCTTTTACCTCCCTACCCCCCCCTTCATTAAAACCAAATGGATCCACAAGATAAGGTATTTCTCAAGGTGCAGCCCATCGACCACCTGCCTCAAAATCGACCAAGGAAACATTAAAATGCAGATTCAGGGGCCCCACCCAGGAAATATTAAGGGCCCGTGAATCTGCATTTTAACAATTTACCAGACAATTCATAAAGGAATTGAAGTGTAAGGATCCTTTCCATTCTCGGGTAATGGATTCATGGGAAAGGGCTTTTCCCATCTAGTTCTTAAAGGCATCTAAAATATATCAGAAAAACTGGTCACATCTGCGCAGTGGTACCAGGGTGACGCACAGTTCAGATCACTGGAAATTTTCCAAAGGTTGACATGAGGCCTCACCATCAGCCTGGTGGGCCCAGAATAATCCTGTTCCCTGAGTACACCAGGCGTACGGAGACCGGATGGCTGGATGTCTGTCGCGTGGTGATTCGAGGCCTATTTACAGACAGGGCACAGATCTTCGACCCTCAGAGGGCCTCTGGCAGCCAGGTCTCGGCCTTCACGGGAGAGGCAGAAGCTGACGTAGCTCCTTCCCAGTGCCGGGCCGCCTGCCTTGCTATTTACTGACGGATATTCCTGGCTCTGGGAGGGTAGCTCCCAAAGCGAGTCACGGAGGGATTTTTGCCTGCATCTCTGGCCAGAGCTGCTCAAAGCCAAGCACCTATCCTTCCTCCTGCCCCCATCAATCAATAGCAGACACAACATAACATGAACCAGGAAAGCTTCAAGTTCAAACACGGCCACTGAGGGAAAGCCCACTGTCCACTGATTCCCTGCTTCCTTTTTAAGAAAGAAGACGTCAGAGATAAATAGAGAAAATCATTCCCTTGCTATTTTCAAATATCTAACCTTTAACTTTGTTTAACTTCAATAATTGCCTGAGTTGAGACTACTTTTAAAACCAGGTTCAAGTTAAATACTAAGTTCTCTATTTGATTTTATTCACTCTAGATTTCCTTTTCCATCACCTCAAAAAAGCAATCATTTTGGGGCTTCCCTGGTGGCGCAGTAGTTGAGAGTCTGCCTGCTAATGCAGGGGACACGGGTTCGAGCCCTGGTCTGGGAGGATCCCACATGCCGCGGAGCAACTAGGCCCGTGAGCCACAACTACTGAGCCTGCGCGTCTGGAGCCTGTGCTCCGCAACAAGAGAGGCCGCGACAGTGAAAGGCCCGCGCACCGCGATGAAGAGTGGCCCCCGCTCGCCGCAACTAGAGAAAGTCCTCGCACAGAAATGAAGACCCAACACAGCCATAAATAAATAAATAAATAAAATTAAAAAAAAAAAAAAGTTTAAAAGCAATCATTTTGATTCACGCACCCTTATTTCACAGCACACATTTTAACACCCAAACAAAAAAGCCCCCATGCTAATGCTTCTATAGAATGAAAAGAGTTGAATTTGTGCATTTCCAAAGTATTTGTAAATCTCTTGGTACTCCTACCATGCTTCTAGCAAATACACTTTACCAGGCATATTCAGAACATGATTTTGTACAGAATTCTTACCTTGTCCAGAACTGCACCTACAGGAAAGATCTACAGTCAATGAAAGAATTAAAAAGTTAGAGAAGAAAATGTCTAGAATTTAGTGGACAGCTCTCATTTTTGCAATGAAAGAAAATGGATCCTGTAGGGTGAACTCAAAGTTTCCTTCCAGCACTGAAATTGTGATTTGCCTTGAATGGTGGAAGCTGTTGACACCCTTCACCACCAGGGTGGCCACACAGGCCCACAGCATCCTACAGCGAGCACCTGTGTCTCTACCTGCCTGACTGTTTTCTCCAGCCACAGGAGCCAACTGAGTTTATGCATAGGTAGGAGGCAAGTGCTGGGGAGTTAACGCCTCCAGACAAACTCTCAGCCAATGACACAGGTAGCTAGGTTAACCAGCTCCTCGCCCTCAGATGACACAGCCCTGAGGTGTGCTTCACACCATCTCCCAGAAACAGGTAACCTGCTGACATACCTTGTGTTGGTTTCCCTGACCCACTTCCGCACTCCCTGCCATACTTACCCTCCCTTATACTCAAATTCTTGTCTCAGGATGTAATTTCTGGCAGAGTCCACCCTAACACCCAAGGTCCCACAGTTATGGCAGAAAGGGAAAATCAAGCCAGTTTGGTTTTGTATTTTTTAAAGAGAAACGTATTGGGGAACACAGACGAAGAAGTCCATAGCTCTGTCTCAAACAGTGTGAGAGGTGTTCATCCGGTTCTTAACAAGTGCCAAGTTTTCAGAATCTTTATCTCAATTGATACTAGGGTGTTATTCAAATGCTGGAGAGGGTGTGGAGAAAAGGGAACCCTCCTACACTGTTGGTGGGAATGTAAATTGGTGCAGCCACTATGCAGAACAGTATGGAGGTTCCTCAGAAAACTAAAAATAGAGCTACCATGTGACCCAGCAATCCCACTCCTAGGCATATATCTGGACAAAACTATAATTCAAAAAGATACATGCACCCCTATGTTCATAGCAGCACGAATTCACAGTAGCCAAGACATGGAAACAACTGAACTGTCCATCAACAGATGAATGGATAAAGAAGATGTGGTTCACACATACAATGTAATACTACTCAGCCTTAAAAAAAGAACAAAATAATGCCATTTGCAGCAACATGGATGGACCTAGACATTATCATACTAAGTGAATTAAGTCAGAGAAAGAAAGACCATATGATATCACTTATATGTGGAATCTAAAATATGACACAAATGAACCTATCTACAAAACAGAAACAGACTCATAGACATAGAGAACAGACTTGTGGTTGCCAAGGGGGAGGATGGTGGGGGGGTGAGGGATGGACTGGGAGTTTGGGGTTGGTAGATGCAAACTATTACGTATAGAATGGATAAACAACAAGGTCCTACTGTAGAGCACAGGGAACTATGTTCAATATCCTGAGATAAACCATAATGGAAAAGAATATAAAAAAGAATGTGTATATATGTATAACTAAATCACTTTGCTGTACAGCAGAAATTAACACAACATTATAAATCAACTATACTTCAATAAAAAAAAATACTACGGTGTTATTAAGAATTGAAGAACACATATCAATCAGGCTCACAACTAATTTAGTGACCAATTTTGAGATAAAACTAAAAAAGCAACCAAATTTCCTCAAAGCCAAAAGTAGCATTTGGGATACTTGCTGTAAGAGGGCAAAGTGTTAACAATTCTGTAGATGTCTTCAGAACTAATATTTAGTCTGAGTAAGCCCAGTGTCTCTATTTGGTTCACTATGTTTCAGTTTTGCTTTAACCAAGACACTTTTGCAATATTTCATTTAATTTGTGTTGGAGTAACCCTACAAATACTTGCTGGAAAACTTGAGTTTTTATCTTTTGTTTTTATTAACCTGGCATTTGGTAACACTTTTGTCTCTGTAACAGTACACAATTTTTATGAAATAAGTTTTGTGGGCAATTTGCAGGTTTTCAGAACAAAGGCTTATCCCTCTTCCATTGTTATATTGATGGATACATAAAGACACGAAAAGAGGATTTCCAATTTGAGCCTCCACTCCACTGAGTCTGAGATCACCCAAAAGATTAATTTAGGATGAAAAATGTAGTAATATGGTGTACTGGTACAACTTTCTTCCCAAGGAAAGATATTAAATATCTTAAAAATAGTCATTGCTGCAGCAACACTGACAGAAGAAAAACATATATAGCCATGTTTTCCAGAACAAACCAAGACACTGAGGTTGCAAGTGAGCAAGTGAATTGCTGAGACCACTCTGAGTCAAAAGTGTAAATGAAAACAGGTTGCAGGACCCTAATTCCAGATCATGCTGTCTAGATAAAAAATTTGATTATTTAACTTCACTGCCAGACAGAGGTGGATTTACCCCCAATTCAGTGAAGCTTAAACTTCAGGACCCTCAATGTGCATGCATCACTTCCAGAGCCCTGGGTGACCCCCTCATATGATCTCACATGGTGATATAATTTTGTAAAATCTGCAAAAGTACCATTATTCTAACTGTAATTCATTAAGATCAGTCTCCTAAAGAGGACCTCCCCAAATTTTTTAAGCTTCAGATTCTACAAATTTGGAATCCTTTCTTCTGCTGGGTCTACATAAACATTACATGTATTTTTCAGCTGAACACTTACCCTACAACTCACAAACCCACCAAGAAGTTTTCTTTTCCCAAAGAGACTTTTTATTACAGCATTAGCTCAGGCCTCACAGCACCTCCCCCAAATAATGACTTCACTAATCCACGGACCTAGAGAAAATATTTTACAATTACTCTGAACCTTTGTGAGAAACTTAGGAAGCTTTAGTGCATCAGTGAGCAGTTAACATCTGTGGGTTCCTACTGAGATCTGAGGTTTAAATCAATTAGTGTTAACCTGGACTCTCTGCAATGGGCTTTCATAGAGAACAAGCATATGCTAATGTTTTAAATTAAAAATGTACTCTCCTGTAGAGAATGTCCACCAGCATTCTCCTTCTTTGGCCCATGTAATTCTTATTGCATTTTGCACTCCAAGAGTGGTTATGGGACTCATGGAAACAATGAATCCCCAAAGAAAATATTTCTTTGTAAGAAACCATAACTCTTTGAATCCCATTATTTTGTGGACTTTTAATCATGTAGCTCTTTTTATCTTTGTTTTTTCATAAGCCCCTGCAGCTCTTTCTTCATTCTCCACTCCCAAATCCCAGCCAAGATACTAGACAAAAAGAGATGAGTCCTAATTTAATAGCAGGACACCCTGGTGTTACCATGCTTCCAGGCTAAGGGGTAGACCTGGAGAGGAGCTGGCAACTCAGCCTTCTTTCCAACTCTTAGTATTGTAACTAGTATTGTCAAGTTGCCTGCACAGGTTTCATTATCAGTAATAATAGCTAACATTTATTGAGCTCAGATTATAAAACAGGCACTACCCAAAGCATTTGGCATGTATTATCTCATTTGAGCAGCCCAGTAACTCTAGAGGGTAGGTAATCTTTAATGTCCCCATTGTACAGATAAGGAAACTGGAGGTCAGCACGGTTAAGTAACTTGCCCATAATTAGTTTTTACAGATATCTACTAGCTTGAGTTGGCATCTGTTATTTGCAACTAAAGAGTTCTAACCAAAACAACTAAATCTTTCTCACACCAAACCCAAGTTCTTAACTATGAAAAGTTTCATTTTTCTTCCTGTTAATGGAAGCACACTACAAAAACATGTAAATTGTGACACCAATAACATAAAGGGTGTGTGTGTGTGTGTGTGTGTGTGTGTGTGTCTGTAGGGGGGAGTAAAAGTGTAGAGTTTTTGTATGTGATTGAGGTTATGTATTTATCCGCTTAAAACAGACTGTTAAAATTATAAGATGTTTTATGGACTCCTCATGGCAACCACACATGAAAATCCCTACAGAAGATACATAAAAGATAAGTAAAAAGTAATAAAAGAATATCAGTACAAAACATCAATGAAACACAGAAGAAGATAGCAAGAGAAGAAAAGGGGAACAAAAGAACTACCAGAGAGACAGAAAATGGCAATAGAAGTCCTTCCCTATCAATATTTACAATACTTTAAACTAAATGGATTAAACTCCCTAATCAAAAGACATAGAGTGGCTGAATGATAAAATACAACAGTCAACTATTGCCTTCTACAATAGATTCACTTTAGAATTAAGGACACACACAGGCTAAAAATAAAGGAAAGGAAAAAGACATTCCATGCAAATGCTACACAAAAGAGAGCAGGAGTGGTTATACTTATATCAGACAAAATAGATTTTAAGTTAAAAACAGTCACAAGAGACAAAGAAGGACATAATATAACGAAAAAAATATTAATTTATCAGGAAGATATAGCAATCATACATACACCCAACATCAGAGCACCTAAATATATAAAGCAAACAGTGACAGAACTGAAGGGGAAATAGAGAGTGATTGTAGGAAACTCCAATACCCCACTATCAACAATGGATAGAACATTCAGACAGAAAATCAATAGGAAACGGCAGTCTTGAACAATACTATAGATCAAACGAAGCTAACAGACACAGAACGTTCCACCCAACAGCAGCAGAATACATAGTTTTCTCAAGCACACACAGAACATTATTCAGGATAGATCACATGCCAGGACACCAACAAATTTAAGAACACCGAAATCATACCAACTATCTTTTCTGACCACAATGGTATTAAATTAGAAATCAATAACAGGATGATCACTGGAAAATTCAGAAATGTGTGGAAATTAAACAACACACTCTTGACAAAACAATGGATCAAAGGAGAAGTCAAAATAGAAGTCAGAAACTGTCTTGAGACACATGGAAACAAACACACAACATTCCAAGATATATGGGATGCAGTAAAAGCAGTCCTAAGAGGGAGGTTTATAGCAATAAACATCTACATTAAAAAAGAAGAAAGATTTCAAATAAACAACTTAATTTTACACCTTAAGAAACTAGAAAAAGAAGAATAAACTAAGCCCAAAGTTAGCAGAAGGAAGGAAATAAGAAAGATTAGAGGAGAAATAAACACAATACAGACTAGAAAAACAATAGAAAAAGATCAATAAAACTAAGAGCTAGTTTAAAAAAACAAAGTTGACAACCCCTTAACTAGACTAAGAAGAAAAGAAGACACAAATAAATAAATCAGAAGTGAATAAGGAGACAATAACGGATGCCAGAGATATACAAAGGATCCTAAAAAAACTAGTATGAACAAACTGGATAACCTAGAAAAAAATGGATAAATTCCAAGAAACCTACAACCTACCAAGACTGAATTATGAAGAAACAGAAAATCTGAATAGACTAATTACTAGTAAGGAGATTGAATCAATAACCAAACCCTCCCAAAAAAGAAAAGCCCAAGACCAAATGATTTCATGGGTGAATTCTACCAAAAATTTAAAGAAGAATTCACACCAATCCTTCTCAAACTCTTCCAGAAAATTGAAGAGGCGAGAACACTTCCAAATTCATTTTATGAGGCCAGCATTATCCAGACACCAAAGCCAGACAAGGACACCAGAAGGAAAGAAAATTACAGGCCAATATCCCTAATGAACATACATGCAAAATTCTCAACAAAATACTAGTAAACCAAGTTCAGCAGCATATTAAAAGGATTTTACACCATGACCAAGTGGGACTTTTGCCTGGGAGGCAAGGATGGTTCAACAACTGCAAATCAATCAATCTGATACACCACATTAACAGAATGAAGGATAAAAATCCTATGATCATCTCAATATATGCAGAAAGAGCATCAGACAAAATTCAATATCCATTCATGATCAAAACTCTCAACAAATTAGGTATAGAAAGAATATACCTCAACATAATAAAGGCCATATATGACCTAGCCCACAGCTAACATCATAATCAACAGTAAAAACCTGAAAGCTGTTTATCTAAGATCAGGAACAAGACAAGGAGGCCCACACTTGCCACTTCCATTCAACATAGTCTTAGCCAGAGCAGTTAGACAAGAAAAAGAAATAAAAGGTATTTAAAATGGAAAGGAAGAAGTAAAATTATCTCTGTTCACAGATGATATGATTTTATACATAGAAAACAGTAAAGTTTCCACATCCAAAATGTTGTTAGAACTAATAAATGAATTCAGTAAAGTTGCAAGACACAAAATCAACATACAAAAATCAGCTGTTTTTCTATACACTAACAACAGACTATCTGAAAAGGAAATTAAGAAAAAAATCCCATTTACCATCACATAAAAAAGAATAAAATACTTAGAAATGAACTTAACCAAGGATGTGAAAGACTTGTACACTGAAAACTGCAAAACACTGATGAAAGAAATAGAAGAAGACATAAATCAATGGAAAGACATCTGCCTTCATAGGTTGGAAGAAATGATATTGTTAAAATGCCCATTCTACCCAAAGCGATCTACAGATTCAATGCTATCTCCATTAAAATGTCAAAGTCACTTTTACAGAAATTTTTAAAAATTCTAAAACTCATTTGGAACCACAAAAGTCTCAGAGTAGCTAAAGGGATCTTGAGAAAGAAGAACAAAGCTGGAAGCATCACATAGGCATCACACTTCCCGATTTTAAAATATATGACAAAGCTACAGTACTTAAGACAGTATAGCATAAAAACAGACCATATAGACCAATCGAGCAGAATAGAGAGCCTAGAAATAAACTCATGCATAAACAGTCAACTGAATTTGATAAGAGTGCTAAAAACACACACGGGGGGAAAAGACTAGTCTCTTCAACAAATGGTGTTGGGAAAACTGGATATCTACATGCAAAAGAATGAAAATGGATCCTTATCTTACACCATACACAAAGTCAACTCAAAATGGATAAGACTTAAATATAAGACCCGAAACTGTAAGACTCCTAGAGATAAACACCTTGACATTGGTCTTGGCAATGATTTCTTGGGTTTGATACCAAAAACACAGACAACAAAAACAAAAACAGACAAGTGAAACTATATCAAACTAAAAAGCTTCTGCATGGAAAAAAGAAACAACAGAGTGAAAAGTCAACCTAAAGAATGGGAGAAAATATTTGCAAACCACATATCTGATAAGAGGTTAATATCCAAAATTTACAAGAAACTCCTGCAAGTCAACAGCAAACAAACAAAAAAATAACTCAATTTAAAAATGGGTAAAGGATCTGAATAGACATTTCTTCAAAGAAGATATACAAATGGCCAAAAGGTAAATGAAAAGGTGTTCAACATCTCTTATCCTCAGAAAATGTAAGTGAAAATCACAATGAAGTATCACCTCACACCAGTTAGGATGGATATCACAGAAGAGATAAGTGATAACAACATCTTGTAGGTAAGAATGTGGAGAAATTGGAACCCTTGTGCACTATTGGTGGGAATGTAAAATAGTGCAGCTGCTATGGAAAATAGTATGGAAGTTCCTAAAAAAATTAAAAAGAGAACTACCATACGATCCAGCAATCCCACTTCTGGGTATATATCCAAGAAAACTGAAATCAGGATCTCAACTTTTAACCAATGCCCTGCTGTCTGGAAACCCCCATTGTAATAACTCATCATTGTAAAGGTTAAACAACTTCCTCAATTTCACTTTATAAGCCATCCTGTAATGTCATGCCCCTGAACTTCATATCAATGTTTGAATTTGAAAGCTCCCAGTTTGTGAACTGTTCTTATATGCATAATGGACTCTTACTAAATACTTTTTATTGATATAGTGGTTTTAATTTTGCTATTTCTGGATTTTTTGACAACATTATGTTAAGTGAAATAAGCCAATTGCAGAAAGACAAATACTGCACGATTCCACTTATATGAGGTATCTAAAATAGTCAAAATAATAGAAGCAGAAGACAGGTTGGTTGCCAGGGGCTGGGATAGGGGGAACTGGGGAGCTGTTGTTCAATGGCATGAAGTTTCAGTTACGCAGCATAAACTCCTGTGATACAGTGCCCATAGTCAACGATCTTGTGTTGTACACTTAAAATTTGTTAAGAGGGTTGATCTCATGTTCCTACACACAGACACACACACACACACACACACACACACACATACACACAAGGCACAAGAAGACTTTTGGAGGTGATGGATATGTCTATTTCCTTGATTGTGGTGATGGTTCCATGGGTGTATCCCTATGTCCAAACTCATCAAATTAGGTACATTCAGTGTTTTTAAATATCAATTACACCTCAATAAAGGTGTTTTTTAAAAAAGGTTGCCAATGAAAGAAGTATGTTTTCCCACTGACTTCCATAATAAATCCAAAGGTGCAACTATGAATATGGATCAAAGAAGGCCTATTCTTGAATGGAGTGTCCTACCCTCAGAGATTTTGATCTAATTGCTCTGCAATGTAGCCCAAACATCAGGGTTTTTTGAAACTCCCCAGATGCTTTCAAAGTGCAATCATAGTTGAGATCATCTGATGTACATCAGGGCTTCTCCAACATGAATAAATGTACACCTCACCTGGGGATCTTGTTAAAATGCAGATTTTGATTCAGGATGTCTAAGATGGGGCCCAAGAGCCTACATTTATAAAAAGCTTTAGGAGATCTGAAGGTTGCTGGTCTGTGACTCACTCTTGGAGCAGCAAGACTCTCATAGGTACCAATATGTAACCAAAAGGGTAACTTGGATACAAGAAAAGTGGCTCCTGTAGAAAACATAAACAGTGCTTCTTGGCTAGTGCGGGGTGACTTTGTAAGGAAATCCATGAGTGGGACTCCATCTTTTTCATTCTGTTTCCCTAAATTTATCAAGCACCCACAACATCATTGATCTGTTGTAGTGCTCTAAGTCAACCACTCGGGATGGGGAGAGAACAGCTTCCTTTTATGAGTAGAGACACTCTGGAATGGGAAAGATACATTCATCTTTTTTTGTATTGCACCCGCCTGTGACAAGCTGTAAACAACAGGGGAAGTCATGTGGCATTTTACCTGCAGCCATTTGTCAGGTGTCATAATTCAATGAAAAAAAAAAAAAAAACGCCTTTGGGAAAGTATAATGAATGTATTCCTCACTATCGAATTTCTATTTATGCTGCTATCTCTTTAGAGTCTCAAGTATTATCTGTATTGTAACATTATTTTAATATTAATATCATTAAGCTTTTTGGAGAATACTTATTTGATACACAAACAGAAGGTATTTTTGGTAAAATAAAACAAGTATAACATTTCAGGATTTTCATTCTCCATAAAGTTTGTTCCTAGAAATAACCAGAAAAGACATACTTCTCACATTTATGACACTATTAAAGATTTTATGGCTATTTTTTTTAAAGATTTTTTTTATGTGGACCTTTTTTTTAAGGTCTTTATTGAATTTGTTACAATATTGCTTCTGTTTTTATGTTTTGGTTTTTTGGCCACAAGGCATGTGGGATCTTAGCTCCCCGACCAGGGATGGAACCATCACCCCCTGCATTGGACGGCAAAGTCTTAACCACTGGACTGCCAGGGAAGTCCCTTACGGCTATTTTTTAATGTCATAGAAATGTGAGTGCTGGTTTTAATTTTCATGGAAGATGCATAAATGAAAGGACTTAAATGTGACCTCAGGAGGTTTCTTCTAGACCAGTGGTTCCCAAATGTTTTGTCACAGGACCCCTTTCCATCCTTAAAAATTATTGAGGATAAAAATTGCTTTTGTTTATGTTGGTTATTTCTATTGATATTTACTCTTTTAGAAACTAAAACTGATATGTTCATATCCTTATTAATTCATTTAAAAATAACAATAGTACACCCACTACATATCACATAAATAATATATTTTTTAAAAGTTTATTTCCAAAATACAAAATATTTAGCAGAGTATCATTTTTTTTTCTACATTAAAAAAAATCCCTTTTGAGTCTGTATTACTGGACATTCATATCTGCTTCAGCATTCAATTAATTTTGCTATGTTATATTTGTTAAAGCATATAAAGAAAATTTAGCATCTCAAGATCTAGGATCTGGAAAGGAGAGAATATTTTAGCATTCAGATAATTGTGGATCTCTTTCTTTGATACTACACTAAAACTCAACAAGTGGTCACTTCTGAAAGGTTAACCTGCAACATGGAATCAGAAACCTTGTCAATAAACTTTCATTCTTTGTTACATTAAAATCTATTGGTCTAGCTTGCTCTTTGAATGGATCTCTTACCCATGCATGATTTGGTAACATTTGGAGCATACTGATTCCCCGAGTTATGGCAATCTTCCAAATGTTGATGCATTTCATTATACAATATCAAAAACATCAATTAATATCACCACCAATCTCATCAGAAAAGTTTTTACATATTGGATTAAGCTCATGGTGGCAGATAAAAGTTTTCCAAAATTCAAATTTTCACTTGATAAGTCAGAAGGAGAAAGACAAATACCATATGATAACACTTATATGGTGGAATTTAAAATACGGCACAGATGAACATATCTACAAAACAGAAACAGACTCACAGACATAGAGAACAGACCTGTGGTTACCAAGGTTGGGGAGGTGGAGGAGGGAAGGAGTGGGAGTTTGGGGATTAGCAGATGCAAACTATTATATATAGGATGGATGAACAACAAGGTCCTACTGTATAGCACAGGGAATTATATTCAATACCCTGTGATAAACCATAATGGAAAAGAATATGAAATAGATTGTATATACATATGTATAACCGAATCACTTTGCTGTACAGCAGAAATTAACACAACATTGTCAATCAACTATGCTTCAATAACATAAGATAAAATTTTATCATTGGCAACAAATGATGTCAGTTGTTTTCCTTGAAGCGACAGGACCAATTCATTCATTTCTTTTTAAATGTCAGCTAAACATTCATGTCTCAGTACCAGTTATCTGTAGTCATTTTATCAAGTGAAAAGGAAACATCTCCTGGTGTTCCAGGAAAAACATGGCTAGTTCAGCTACAGCTCAACTCCACAAGTGATTTTCTTCAAAATAGCCGTCCTACTTCACATGCAGGAGAAGTGTTTGTGCATAGTTTCCACTTACCCACATAGATTATTAAAAATATGTGTGCTCAATAGTCAAGATTTAATAATAATAATTTTTACTGCCCCATTGAGAACATTACTAAGTAAAATTGGCTTTTTGTTTGTTTATTGTTGTTTTACTGCAAGTGTGTGACAGTGAAGAATACAATGACCACTAGTACAGCTTGGAGCCACTCCCTTGATTTGTGCTAAGGCACCAGCAGTTTTACCCACCATTTGACTTTGCACCATCATTATTTGACCACAGAAAGTGTTCATTTATTTCTTGAAAATACTACTATTTTCTGCAATGGTGTTCCATGGAACACATTTGGGAAAAGCTGTATTAAATACCCCCTTTATTCCTGTCCTACTTCTAAATCTATGAAAGAATTTATGGTTGCACAAATCTGCCATTATCTCTTTGAACTGACATATATTTAGGGGGTGGGGACATTTTTACCAGTTTTCATTAGGCTTCAACGTTCTTTCCTATAATTTACAAATCAAGTTTTGACGCAGGTCTGTCGTACCTAACACAGTGCCTGCAACAAGAGTATGTTCTGAAAATGTTTATTTCGTTATACTTTATCATTTTAAAAGAGGATTTGAGGCACTTTACCAAAACATACAATATAACAAATGCATTTTTAAAATCTGATCAAACAAAAAATTGCAGCATGTCAGGGCCCGCAGCGTAGTGGATATGCAGTATGTTTACAACGTGGTTAATGCTCCTGTTCTGACTGATGGCTATGATCAGAAGAATTTTTGGAACTACTTGCTTTTCAAGGATATAGAAACAGTCATTATATAACTCTCAATAAAATTCTAATACACAAATAGCCATATGGAAATTATAAACTTAAATCCGTTTCGGGGGCTATGTTAATCACAGATAAAATCAGTCTAATTAAAGCTGGGACCCAGCCCCACCACAAGTTGCCTCTAGGAGAAATCTGAACTATTAATACTTTACCTTACTGTACCATACAAGTACGATAGAGAGGAAAGAGTAATAAACAGAATAAAATAATATTTTTTTAAAAAGTGCAGCATGAACATTTATAAGAAGTGAGTTGAAAATTTGACTCAGAACTTCCTCCTGGGCAAAAAAGCCATTAAATCTCCCTCAGAAAGAAAAGCCACATTATGAACTTGGGTTTTAATAAGAATTAGGCAAAAAAAAAAAAAAAAAGAATTAGGCAGAAGAGAAGTCAGGGTCATAGACAGTGGTCCCCATCCATATCCAGAGGGTTGAGACAGTTTAATAAATATTAGATACAGATTTCTGTTTCAATTTATGAGTAGTAAAATATTACTTCCCTATAATTTTATTATTTCACTCATAATTATAATAAAATCTACCTTTTAAAATAAAATCTACTTATGATTGTAGCTGTGAGGAGCCAAGTTGTCCAAGTGTCCAAGGGAATTATCTGTCTCATTCACTGAACAAGTTAAAATCCCTCAAAGTTTCACTACAATAACTCAAGAATCATAATAGCAGCACATGCCAATCATTCTAGAAGGATTAAAGTTTGTAAAGAAGTCTAAATATATTTGTTACTCTATTAATTTACTTACTTGGGAAATATTTATTGAGTATCTTTTGTGTACAAAACCACTGGCTGTGAGGTATGAGCACCAACATAAGACTTTCATGTTTCCTTGGAGTCAGGTATCCAGGTGTGATAACTCATGCAAATAATATTTTCCCCCAAATATAAAGATACTTGGGAAGTAGCTAAGAGCAAGCAAATTTTGCATTCACTAGGGATCATCTTTGACCATTGTGTACAGGGCTTGGATAAGAGCTCATATTAAGTAGATGTGCTAATTTAGATTTGGGACTACATAGCACAATGTGAAATGGAGACACACACACACACACACACACACACACACACACAGGAATATTACTCAGCCATAAAAAAGAATGAAATAATGACATTTGAAGCAACATGGGTAGACCTAGAGGATATCATGCTAAGTGAAGTAAGTCAGACAGAGAAAGACAAATACTGCATGATTTAACTTCTATGTGGAATCTACAAAACAAAACAAATGAACAAACACAACCAAACAGAAATAGATCTATAGATACAGAGAACAAACAGGTAGTTGCCAGAGAGGAGGGGTGTAGGGAGAGTAAAGAAATAGGTGAGGGAGATTAAGAGGTACAAACTTTCAGCTACAAAATAAATGAATCAAGGGGATGAAATGTATAGTGTCAGGAATATAGTCAATAACATGTAATATTTTATCAGGTGGCATATTTTAACTAGATTTATCATAGCAATTATTTTGAAATGTATAGAAATATAGAATTACTATGTTGTGTACCAGGAACTAACACAGCATTGGAGGTCAATTATACTTAAAAAACAAACAAACAGGAGCTTCCCTGGTGGCGCAGTGGTTGAGAATCTGCCTGCCAATGCAGGGGACACGGGTTCGAGCCCTGGTCTGGGAAGATCCCACATGCCGCGGAGCAACTGGGCCCGTGAGCCACAACTACTGAGCCTGTGTGTCTGGAGCCTGTGCTCTGCAACAAGAGAGGCCGTGATAGTGACAGGCCCGCGCACCACGATGAAGAGTGGTTCCCGCTTGCCACAACTGGAGAAAGCCCTCGCACAGAAACTAAGACCCAGCACAGCCATAAATAAATAAATAAATAAATAAAATAAAAATAATAATAATAATATTTAAAAAAACAAAAAACAAAAAAAATACAAACCCACAGAAAAAAAGATCAGATTTGTGGTTACCAGAGATGGGGGTGGGGGAGGGGAATTGGATAGTCATTCAAAAGGTACAAACTTCCAGTTATAAGATAAATAAGTACTAGGGATGCAATGTACGACATGATAAATACAATTACCACTGCTGTAGGTTATATATGAAAGGTGTTAAGAGAGGAAATCCTGAGTTCTCATCACAAGAGGAAAGATTTTTCCTATTTCTTTAATTTCATATCTTTATATGATGATGGATGTCTGCTAAACTTATTGGATAATCATTTCATGACGTATGTAAGTCAGATCATTATGCTGTATACCTGAAACTTATGCAGTGCTATATGTCAATTACCTCTCAATAAAAATGGAAGAAAACATCAATCCGTTAATTAAAAATCTCCAACTCTGTCAGCTAACTGACCAAGGAGGATTTATAATAAAGAACCTTAAGAATGTGTCTTACTTGTCCTGAGTAGCATTTTGAGGGCTGGAAGGAATTACATATCTGAAGGATATATCCAGAGCCTCAGGAATTACATCGCTTACCACAAATGGGCCTCACAAAAACAATGATGGTAGATGACTTGTAGCACAGTATTTTGTGATTTGTACTGAACAATCTATTTGAACAAGAATAAAATTCAGGCAGAATTAGACTTGCTGAAATTCTCTAATAATCATTAGAAACCCTGCTACCATTTTTGGTATGATGTGTTCCAGACACTAGCAAATCTCTACAAACCAAATGAAACTGATGTTAACATCACCATTTTACCGATAAAGAAACTGAAAATCAATCAATGAAGTAAATAATTTGTAGAGGTCATATAGCCAAAAAACAGAAGAGGTAGGAAACAAATACAAGTCTGTCTAATCTCAAGTTCCATGCTTGTAAATGCTATGCAGACCCACCCTTAAAAAACTATTTATATTCTGCCAATTTCTGAAGAGGATTTGCAGGTAAAACCTAGGCTACTTGGGAAGCTGACACAATTTTAATTTACCTTCCTCAATGCTCCTTTGTGGAATCCAAATAAGGCTCTCCCTCTATACATAAAATTATTTCTCCTAACATTTGTACAGTCTTACCTTGGTGTTGAGCTTTCTGCCCAGAAGTTAAAGCAAGCAATTTAGCTATGACTGTGTTAGAGAAACGACAGAGAAGAAAACATGACTAACAAAAAGGTAATTTTTGTCTTGGCTTCCATTCATTTAACAAATATTTTTTGAGTAGCTTCTTCACATCAGGAGCTGTTCTTATGCACTGGGGATATGACTGTAGGCAAATAAAAGGATCTTTGCTTTCATAGAACATGTCCGGTGGGCAAGAAAGACATTTAACAAAAATAATATAATGTGAATAAACAAAGAAACAAAAACTAAGAAAGAGTCTCTATGGAAAAAGAATAAGAATCTATGAGGGCCTATAATGAATGAAGGCTTTAAATTCAGGGAAGCCTTCCCTGAGGAAGGGACCCTTTAGCTGAGATCTAGGTATGATACGGTACTAACACTACATAAAGAGGATGAGGTTCGAGAGAGAGCATTCTATAAAGAGAGACTTGGTTCTTCCCTGGTGGTCCAGTGGTTGAGACTCCATGCTCCTAATGCAGGGGGCCCGGGTTTGATCCCTGGTTGGGGAACTAGGATCCCGCATGTCGCACGGCGCAACCAATAAACAAACAAACAAACAAACAAACCAGTGGCTATGTAAATCAACCACACTTCAAATAAAAATAAAAATAAGAGAGACTTACTTGTGCAAAGGTCCTGTAGTTGGAGGCAAGATGGCAGCATTGGGAACCTGAAAGAAGGCCCTGTAGATACCGGGAAGAGGGCAAGAGAAAGAGTGTGAAGGGACGTTGTAAGAATCTGTGAAAGGTGGCATATAGGACCAATGATCTTTTTCTTTATTTTAAGAACAATGTAAAGCTAATGGAAGATTTTAAGAAGAAAGAATGGGCTGACATAGAATAGATGTGGATAGGCCACATGAGAAGCAATTATGATAGGTCAGACATGAGTGCATGGTAGCTTGGACAAGAGTGAGGCTGGTGGAAAGGGCGAGAACAGGAACATTTTGAGAGATATTCTGTATGATCAAATAGACAGGACTTGGTGATATGTTGGATGTAGACAGTGAAGGAAAAGTCATCATCAAGAAAAACTCATGGGTTTCTGGCTTGTGTAAATGGTCTGATGAGATTATCATTCAGCGAGATAAGAAATACTGAAAGAACATCATGTTTGGGGAAATGGCAAGATTCTAAGTTCAGGGCTGGACATGTTGAGTTTAAGGTACATTTGAGGGTATCCAAGAGAAGTCAGTGGGCAGTTGGACATATGGGACTGGCATTAGAAGCGAGATCTTGAATGAAAATAGACATTTCCAGTCATCTAGACATCCACAGTAATTGAACCAGAGTTCTATCTGAGATTCCTTAGGGAAGGACTAGAGCATGAGAACAAAACGGAGGGTGGAGAACAAGCCCAGGACAGTGCTTCGAGGGAGATGAGTATGTATAAAGAACACAGAAGAACTGGCCAGAAAATATAAGAGGGAAACAGAAGGATATAAGAGGATACCAAGGGGGCTTCCCTGGTGGCGCAGTGGTTGAGAATCTGCCTGCCAATGCAGGGGACACGGGTTCGGGCCCTGGTCTGGGAAGATCCCACATGCCGCGGAGCAACTGGGCCCGTGAGCCACAACTACTGAGCCTGCGCGTCTGGAGCCTGTGCTCCGCAACAAGAGAGGCCGCGATAGTGAGAGGCCCGCGCACCGCGATGAAGAGTGGCCCCCGCTTGCCGCAACTGGAGAAAGCCCACGCACAGAAACGAAGACCCAACACAGCCATAAATTAATTAATTAATTAATTTTAAAAAAAGAGGCTATCAAGAGAACTAAGGGAAGAAATCATTTTAAAAGGAGGCTGTGGTCATCAGTCATTGAGTGTCAAGATTATCAATTGAATTCGGCTACATGGAAGACATCATGACCTTCACAAAAGGTATTCTGGTGGACTGATGAGAGCATAGTTAGATGGTAATGGTTTTGAGAGTAGTAAAGAATGGAGCAATGATTATAGAGAGCTCTTCAAGAAATTTGGTTGTGAATGGGGAGAGGGGAAATAAGATAGAAGCTTCTGGGGCTATGTGAAGTTTAAGAATTTATTTTACCTGGGAGAGACCTAAACAAGTATAACTGTGCATAGATACGATCCATACTCGTGGTGGAAGTGAAGACTGTGATCCAGGTGCCAAAACTGTCAACAAATGAAAGAGACCCAGAAGCTTCCAGATGACAGGAACCAGGAGGGGGTGGGGTGATAGAGCTGAATGGCATTGGCTTTAAAGAAAACAACTTTTCTTTTAAGCAAGTAAGGGAGTACTAAGTTAGAAGAAGCAAGGAGAACATCAATTCCATCTCTAAACACAAGGTATGGAATGTGAGTGGTAGAAGAGTAAAAGGCACCACTTCGATGGCCACAAGGAATGCCCTATCCTTGGGGAAAAGCCTGGTTTCTATTAAGGCAAGAGGGTCTTGGGAAAACTATGAAGAGGCTATGACATAAGGGCATCTGTCTATTAGACTGTGAGAGCCTTGAGATCAAGGATTATGTCTGTAATGACAAAATAGTTTAGACCTATGCTTCTCAAACTTTAGTATACATCAGAATAACCTGGAGGACTGGTTAAAACAGTGTTTGTTTTTTTTTTTTTGTCCCATCCTTAGAGCTTCTTATTTAGTAGACCTCAAATGAACTCAAGGATGTGCATTTCTAATAAGTTCTCAGGTGGTGCTGATGCTGCCAATATAAAAACCGCACTTTAAAAACCACTGAGAGTTCCATTCTTAATTTTTTGAGGCATCTCCATTCATGGTCAAGCTATTCTACTTCTGGGTATTTATCTGAAGAATATGACAGCATTAATTCAAAAAGATACATGCAACCCCAGTGTTCATACAGCATTATTTACAATACCCAAGATATGAAAGCAACCTAAGTGTCCATCAACAGATGACTGGGTAAAGAAGATGTGATACATATCTTCTTTAGTCCAACTGGGATGGATAGCTCTTCTAAGCAGAAACCCAGGAGTCCAAGTTACTGCTTCCTTGTAGTGATGCCATCTGGAACATGTGGCCTCCAAGGTCACATGGCAAAGAAGAGAGACCTGGAGAGTCATGTGATATGTTCTCAGGGGTCAAGTCTGGAAGTAGTTTATATTATCTCTGCAGAGATTTCATTGGCCAGAACTTAGTCACATGGTCCAAACATAATAGCGAGGGAGTCTGGGAAATGTAAAGAAGAACATGGATGTCTTGTGAGCATAAACAATCTCTCTCAGAGCATCTTCTGTCTCTAACTTCAGCAGAGAGAACAATGCCAGTCAAGATCCAGAGCTCAGTATATGCTGACTACTGGTTTAATAAACAGAATTGAATTGAACAATTATTGACTGAAACCTGGGTTTTAGTTTTCCTTTAGACACACAAAGCACCCCTTACAACTAACCATTGTTATCCATGCATACCCCTCAACACACACACACAAATCATGCCTTTGCTGAGTTAGCTTTTCTGTCCTTTCCAGGTTCAACTTTACATTGCTACACTTGGGACATTCACAGATTGAAGTGATATGATCACGTCGAGGTGGAAAAGAAAATTACACTGATGAAAAAAAAACAACTTTGAAGCATGTTCACTCCCCTTTGCTGTGAATTTGGACACTTGAAGGAGAGCATTTAGTTCAACAAGCAGCCTCCTTTTTGAGCAGCTTATGCCTTTGGGATGCTTCACTTCCTGTATTACCTTCAAGGCCTTTATTATATCTGAGGACTGGTGATGGCCGAGTGACAGGAGAGCTGACAGTTCTATCAGCTGTAGAAGCAGGACAGGTCAATCAAGACTTTTCACATCTCTAGGTAATGAGCTGAGTTTCCGAAGGCAGCCCAGATTTCAGCAGGATGAGCTGCAGAGTCTTGTTACAAGATGAAATGGGCTCTTGAAGGCTGCTTTTATACTCAAGGATCCTCGGTCACTGCTTGAAACGGACAGTGTTAGTCCTGTTTCAAACTTGTCCTGCCAGCCTTTGCACCTCGTGCAGAGGACAGAAATACAAACTGGTAGGGAGAGAGCAATTTTCTGGGTTCTGAGGTGTCAAGAGAGCACACTTCATCCTCAACCACTTGTGGTCTTTCAGGAAGGAAAAGATCTTGTGATGGGTACTGAAGATAAAAGAGGTTATGTTTTAATAATGTACATCTTATTTTGAATCACCAATTGAAGCACAGGTCTCACAATGCTAAAGAATTACTTTGTTCAACAAGCACATCTATTGGGGAGAAAATGAGAAAACTTTATGAAAAATAGTGAAAGACATTCCAGTGTGAAGTAAAAATGTATTATTCGATGTCTCAGTACAATTTGTGTGATGGGGCAATTCTAGTTAAAAAGTAGTTAGATTGGCATTTTATCAGAAATATAATTTTCACAGCATATCATAGATAGACGATGCATTAGAACATGTAGTATCTAGCTGCGGCTTTGAATCTTTGCACAGTACAAATCTTATATGTCTTCAAGTTCTCATGATAGTGACCAAAGGAACAAAAAGTTCATTTCTTAATACTTGACCTTGGTGAGATGCCTTTCAAAGGGAAGCTGAGACAATTGTAGCGACTGTCACTGAGTTCCCTTTTCAGGCATAAAAATATAGTGAGGTTTGCACAAACACGGTCAGCCTTCAGATCCCTACACACCCCAGGAAATGACTGGCTGAATGAGACTGTATTTGTAAAATGCCAGTGTGGCTTAAGAGCTCCTTTGCTGGGAGAAGTTGTTATTTCAGGAATGAATGTCTTACTTTTTGATACTCTGCTGTGGAGATCTGGGAACCAGCGCTGTCCAAAGATCTCACCAACACACACCACACCACAGGTCATGCTTATTAAGGTGTTATTGTCCTTTAAAAACATGAAAATGGTATTGTTCTGGAATCAATTCTGCACTCAATAAATATTTATTGGTGCCTATTATGTCCAATGAAAATAATTCTACATAATTTTAGTGAGTACATAGAAAAGTGAAACCATGAGGCTCAGAATCAGGGCTCACGTTTCAGTACACGGATAGAGAGAGCAGTTCTAAGAAAGAAAATACATCAAATTGCATTGGAAGGTTTGTTCAGGGACTGTCGTTGTAATGGAAAGCGTTTTTATGAATTTTTTAATTAGCAAGACTTGGGTTTCTCCATCATCCTATCATTTTCTATTTGTGGGATCATGGGAAAATTACTTAAGGCTCAGTGAGCCTCAGTTTCCTCATCTGTAAAAGAGACATAATATTATGTACCTTGTAGAGTTGCCATGAGGATTAAATGAAAGATATATGAAAAAGCCAAGTATGTAGTAAATGCCCAATAAATGGGAGCCATAATTGAGCTATAGTTGTTATTATTATTCAGCCTTCTGTGAAGAGGTGACTGTATTAAATGTTCTTTATCAAAAAGAATATAATTTCTTTTTTTTTTTTTTTTTAATTTTACTTATTTATTTATTTATTTTTGGCTGTGTTGGGTCTTCGTTTCTGTGCGAGGGCTTTCTCTAGTTGTGGCGAGCGGGGGCCACTCTTCATCGCGGTGCGCGGGCCTCTCACTATCGCGGCCTCTCCTGTTGCGGAGCACAGGCTCCAGACGCGCAGGCTCCACAATTGTGGCTCACAGGCCTAGTTGCTCCGCGGCATGTGGGATCTTCCCAGACCAGGGCCTGAACCCGTGTCCCCCGCATTGGCAGGCAGACTCCCAACCACTGCGCCACCAGGGAAGCCCAAGAATATAATTTCTAAATAAAAAGTGCTATAGACTGAATGTCTGTGTCCCCCCATAATGCATATGTTAAAACCCATTCCTCAATGTGGTGGTAGTATTTGCAGGATGGGCCTTAGAGAGGTGATTAGGTTACGAGAGTGAAGCCCTCGTGAATGGGGTTAGTGCCCTCATAAATAAATGAGACTCCAGAGAATTCCCTCACCCTTTCTACTATCTGAGGACACAGTGAGAAGATGGCCACCTATGAATCAGGAAGCGTGCCCTTACCAGACACCAAATCTGCCAATGCCTTGATCTTGGACTTCCCAGCCTCCAGAACTGTGAGAAGTAAATTTCTGTTGTTTATGAGCCAGTCTATGGGATTCTGTTATAGCAGCCCAAATAGATGAAGACAAAAAAAGCTTTCTTTGTAAAAATTTTAAAAGGATCTAAATGCATGATAATATATTTGTATAACTGCTAACATCAAATATACATTAGCTTGTAAAGGCTTGTTAACCTGAAGAGCTGGTTTATATTTCAAAAGAAATGAGGATGAAAAATAAGAGGAAATGAATTCTGACTTGCTATTTGATTATACTTTCTATTGTGTATTTGAATTTTTAAATTTCCATTGACCTTTAAATTAAACTGTTTATGTGTCACAGACTAGATTTGGAACATTCTTTTAGACAAGTCCCTAGGCAATTTAAAAGAACCAGGCTAAGGCTGGATATGAACTACAGTATACACACTGAAATTTATCAAACACCATATGAGAGACATATGATTCCTGAGTCACAGAAGCCAAAGAATTGCAAAAGTAGAAAGTTATTTTAAAATTTGCTCATTTTTTAATTAGCTCCTATAACATCATTCATCATAAAGTGTGAGAGACCTGTTCACAAATATCAGAATTTGAAGTTCACATTTATAGATAATATACTTGCTAGGCTTTCTCTATCTGGCCAATTGTCCAGAAGTAGGTTGTTTTTTCGCATGGACCAGACATACATTTTTAGAGTTCTCAAAAAATTTCATTTCTAGAAGGTTATGGTCACAGTTCCTGAAAGAAGAACTTTTTTACTTAGAAGCCTATCATCTTTTTAATGGAATAAAAAAGATTTATCTACCTCAATATTTGCCCTCAATATTTGCTTTCCTTTTTAACAAAATTATTTATTGATTACAATAAACCTAAATCATCAGGAAAAGATACATTATATTCAATACGGATTTTAATACATCTTATATTTTATAAAATGTTCTTTTGCAAATTATTTATGATATTTCTTGGAGTAAGCATCATTTATTTGCAAGTTTAAGGAACAAGAATTTTTAGAAAAAATTTAGAAAATTTTTTAGAAAATCATGATCTATTTAATATTAACATATAATTTTTATGGCCACATAATTTATTCTGAAAGAAGAACTTTAAAAGACACATATTGTAAAGAAATTAATATGTCTTTTACCAATATGAAGGTCTGGATTTCATCTTCCATACTGTTCGACAGAGTTAAATGTCAGAAATCAGGAACAAAGCTTAAATGTTCCATGCCATCTCTGACAAGGGTGTAAATTTAAAGGCTGTCAACACATTTAGTTTTAAAAACGAAAGTAGGCTTCCTGGCAGTCACATTTTTCCACCACTGATGACTCTGACTGTATCCAGAGAGGATGTGAACCAGCAAAGCGGAGCCAGGCAAGGAAGGAGAAGGACAAAAGGAAGTGAGAAGCATAATAAGGGAAAGAGAAAGAGAAAAAGAACAGTTTGATAACCAAGAATAGAAATAACCATGTTATTTTTCCAACTGGCTCAAATACAAAGAGAATTGAAGAAAATCAGAACTATTTTCTCAGTAAGATGTGATAAATAAACAAAAGGAGGCACCCCTTCAGGTCAAGTGTTTCTAACTTAGATGCGATTGTCCTCGTGTGGGAAGAGGCACCCAAGGCCAGTGTTTTAAAATCACATTCTAAATAGATTACGTTTCATATTTTAGTTTTAGGAGTGGCCATACATTTGGTCTCTTATCAAATCCAAGCCGTGGACTCTAAAAGTAACAATGTGATATCTCTAATGAACTTATTTAAGGAATGAAAGCAGGATTTGGGAAACTAATTGGATTTCTTATCTAATTTGCCCTGTTAGAAATAAATGAGATTCATTTCTTCTCCAGAAGTAAATTTTAGAACTAGGACTCATCTATGCTAATTTATATACAGATATCTGGTTGTGTTCTGTCCTTTATACACATTACTACATCTGTATATTCCCTTATAAAAAATACTAAAATGAACAACCACACTGAAAAGATTAGTGGTCATCTGTTCAGATCACACATTTCTATAGAAGCCAAGCATGAATAGGTAATCGTATTTATATTGTTACGATAGGATACTATTAAAACAGATGGATTTAGACATACTGTTGTCAAAATATATCTAAATATAACTCCTCACTGAGAGGAACCAGGGCTCCTTGGTAAAATGCTTAATTCCACGGCTGGAACAGGCAAAACATGAGCCTAGAACATCTTGTGCCAGAAAATGCTCACAGAATGAATGAGATATTTTTAAAGGACAGAGAAATCATCTTGAAGGTGCCCCCACTGGCCAAATTGGAGACAATTAGATCATCAAAATACCTAATAGTGGTAATAGATTATAACCCACTGAACTAAGAAAACCCGAGACAAGACAGTTATAAATAAACAAATAAACTGAAAGGCTGGTGAGGAACTGGCATTTACATAGTCTCATGGCACATGCCCACAAAATATTTGGTAATTACAGAAGGAAAAAGAATAAGCCTCTGGGAAACCCTGGCAGACATCACCTTTATCAAGAGAAAGTGAACACCATCAGTGATGGGACAAATCAGGATTGGTACCACCTAACAGGATGCAATGAGAAGAAGCCAGCATCACTTCTGTGATGTTCCTGCTAAGATGCTAATCTGAATCAAATCATGAAGAGATATCAGACAACACCACCTTAGGGACATTCTACAAAAATACTGACCTGTAACTTCAAAAGTTACAGGTCACGAGAATCAAGGCCACGAGAATCAAGGAAAATCCGAGAAAGCGGTCCAGACGGAATGAGACTAAAGAGACCTGGTAACTAAATGCAACCCATGATTCTGAGCTGGATTCTTTGGCTATAAAGGACACTATTGGGACATTTGGCAAATGGGGTCTGAAGACTAGATAGCAGTACTTTATCCACTTTAATTTCCAGACTTTGATGGTTGTTATGGGCTGAATTATGACCCTTCTCAAGTTCGTATGTTGAAGTCCTAACTCCCAGTACCTCCGAGAGTGACTGTATTTGGAAATAGGGCCTTTAAAGAGATGATTAAATTAAAATGAGGTTGTTGGCGGCGGGGCGGGGGGTGGGGGGAATCTATTCCAACCTCACTGGTGTCCTTATAAGAAGAGGAGATTAGGACACACGGAGAAACACCAGGGATGTGCGTGCACAGAGAGTAGGCTGTCTGCCTGCCTAGGAGAGAGACCTCAGAAGAAACCAAGCCTGCCAACACCTTGATCTTGGACTTTCAGTCTCCAGAATGGGGAGCAAAATAAACTGCTGTTGTGTAAGCCAGCCAGTCTGGGGTATTTTGTCATGGCAGCCCCAGGAAACTAACACCATGGTTATATTGTGGTTATGTAGGAAAATGTCCTTGTTTGTAAAAAAAATTAACTCAAGTAACAGGGTGCTTACTCTCAAATGGTTCTAAAAAAAAATTCTTTGAAATTGACCTGTAAATGTTCTATAAGTTTGTGATTGTTTCAAAATAAATAAAAATAAATATATATTTTAAAATTATATATATATATATATATATATATATATATATATATATGTATATGTATATATGGGCTTAAAAGTCCCCAAAAGAAGTGTTTGCAGAGTTGAGAGAAGAAAAGAAAGGTTTCTGACACACACAAAGTGCTGTTTTGCTGTTCCAGATCACTGCCAATGACAAGCTGAAAGGAAATGGGTTTAAACTGAAAAATTAAATATAAGGGTGGAAATGTAAATAATCTTTTTTTTTTTTTTAAAGACTTGAATTTTTTTTTTTTAAGATTGAATCTAGGTGATAAGGTCTAATTTCTTTCTTTTTTAGTATTAATTAATTTATTTTTATTTTTGGCTGTGTTGGGTCTTCGTTTCTGTGCGAGGGCTTTCTCTAGTTGTGGCGAGCGGGGGCCACTCTTCATCGCGGTGCACGGGCCTCTCACTGTCGCGGCCTCTCTTGTTGCGGAGAACAGGCTCCAGACGTGCAGGCTCAGTAGTTGTGGCTCACGGGCCTAGCTGCTCCGCGGCATGTGGGATCTCCCCAGACCAGGGCTCGAACCCGTGTCCCCTGCATTGGCAGGCAGCTTCTCAACCACTGCGTCACCAGGGAAGCCCTAAATAATCTTCTTTTAATGAAATAGTCTATAAAGCCCTCTATAAATAGAAAATTCCTTTAATTTTATTCCCCTCCTTAATTGATTCAGGCACCCGCCTTCATCCTCTGTAAGCTGTGGTTTCAAACTCTTTCAATCTTGTGAGGGTCCTCGATTATGTCAGCCGGTCAAAACGGAGTCACTCTGGATAAAATAATGGTTCTGGATGAAATAAAGTCACGTTCACTCAGCCTACCTTTTCCTTCCCTCTTGAGCTCAGGAATTCTGGGATGTCCACAAAGTTTGTGAGGCCTCTTCCTATAAGGGCTCCTTTGGCTTTTTAGGAAGAGCTGTGTAGATTCTAGGTCTTTATCACACACACACCCAGGATTTCGTGGGCATAAATACGGGTCGGGGAGTGTCCAGGGCAAACGGTTGGTACCATGCTGACAAGAAGGTGGCACCGACACCTGGATGTTGCTGACCCTTCAGGGCTAGCCTTCAATGCCCCCCCAGGCTACACCTTGTCCTGCTGGCCCAGAAAACCTCTAAAGCGAAGATCATGTTGTAGTGTCTGTCTGGGCCTAACCAGAATACTTCTGAGCCTACCTTGGGGTAAGTTAGGGCACTCTGGGGCATTGACAGGAGTGGTACGTGTTGGAGAACTGAAGACCTGAACTGCCCAACTCAAGACGATCTAGACTGGGAGCTGGCACTCAGAAGGCTTCCAAGATAACAATGAGCTCCTGAGTCTCTCCTGCTCTAAAAACCACATCCCTCTAAAACAGCCTCAGGAGCGCCGGGGTGGACGGCATTCTTGTTCAAAAGTATTCACTGCTCCTCTCTGGGGAAGGACTATACTTTCATACCCCATTGATGGCAGGCTTGGTCTTGTGATTTGTTCTTGGCTGTTAAAAAATGTCAAAGTGACACGTCATTTCTGGACAAAAGCTTTAAGAGCCAGTACGTGATTTGCTGTCTCTTTTCCCTCTGTTACAAAACTGGCAGTACTCCAGATAGAGGCTACTGCATCAGCCTGATCCCAAAGATGATGGGGAGTAGAGTTGTAGCTTACTCAGGAGGGACCTGTACATACTGTTAATGTAGTGTGGATTAAAAATAAGTCTTTGGGTTGTAGGCCATTTAGATTTCGGAGTTGTTTGTTAACACAGCAAACCTAGCCCATACTAACTAATACACAATCCAATTACCTAGAATCATTTCATAAAAAGCACGAAGTTTATTGTTCTAATACGTACATTGGAAAGTTCAGGTTGAATACCATATATTTAGTCTGGCATTTTAAAAGAGATTCTGTAAAAACTTGTGCTGTATTGCTTTGGTCTATGAAGTCATCATTTGCTGGAGAGCTAAAGGTAACAAGGTTTTAATATCCATAGTCTGGGGTCACAAACATCACCTCAAAAGTATACATTCAAGCAGGGCTTTTCTCTTAACCTGCGAGTCAAAGAACACATGCTCATTTTTTGCCCTTTTTACATCACAAGTTACGTTATCCACATTTTTGGAAACAATCGTTCCCCAATCACAAATACCTGGAGGTCATAAGATTTTCTGTCACTTAGAGACCCATGGCCCCAGCTATGTCTCAGTCCTAGTGAACTTTAAAGACCAGAGAGTTCATGTTTCTAACCCCCATCTGAGAACATGGCATTCAAAGGCCCTGTGTGGGTAAATCACACCATCACAAGCAAGGGGGAACATTGGTCTTAGCCACTTTCTCCTATATTTGACTAGAAAAAAGATCCGATTCAGACGATTATCCTCCTGGGAAATGACTATCTTACTATACCAAATTATAATAAAATTCATTTCTAAAACTCAACAGTAAGACCTAGACAATGTCCTTTTACAATTTGTTTAGTGATTTTTTTAAACAAAATTAATAAAAATAGGAAAAATATGTAACCATGACTATATAACAAAGCAGTTAGAGTTCTTCCATGGAGAAGAATTTGTTTTTCTTTCCGTGGACTAGATGTTAATTCCCAAGGGAATGATTTGGAAATTTAAAACAGGAGGTAACAGATTGTCCCCACCGGCTCAGAGAGGTTATTTGGCTAATATGATTGCGTTAATGACACTGGAATTTCACCCAGAAATAATAGCTCAGCTCTGCCAGGGATTGATAGGATTTTCTTCAATTCAAAACGTCAGGCTAAGGTTTTTCTTAATTTCTGTAAAACAATATTTCTCAAACTGTACTCCTTGAAACAGGATTGTCCTGTAAGCTATTAATAAGAATTATGTGAGAGAGGGATGTTAATGAGTATTCTATGAGAAATTTTCAAATAAATTTGTGAAATGCTGAATACCATATCATCTCCTTGTTCCAACTGACATTAGCATATTAAGACCCTGAAAAGTCTTGCAGGAAAGGAACCTGCTTAACATCGTTTAACCAAGTGATTTACAAAATTATAGGGAGCACCGTATAACATCCCTGGGAACTAATAATTCTCTGGATGTACTAAAAGATTAAATCTGTATAAGTACCACAGAATGGTCAGCACAGTAGAGCTAATCCTCAAAACTGTCTCAGGTCCCCAGGGAATTCAGACTCTGTGTGACCAAAGACATACTAGTTAGAAGAGACACAACGTGGAGCAAGTGTAGCCCACATGATATCAGGCATGAAATGGTAAAACAGAAATGCTCCTAAACTATTCCTGCGGCACTGCAAGTAGGGAGTTGTTGGTGTCACATAGGAAGTGTCATCGGGCTACACAAGGGGTGGATCCATTTCCAACTTCCACTGCAATTTGCAAGTGGTTCCAACCAAGAGAGATTCTCACCCTCTGTTACCACCCCTAACCCCCAGCCTCAACACCGTAGTATGTAGAATGCTAATCCAACAGGAAGAGCATAGTTGCAGAGCGTGAGGATTAGAGATACAGACATCTACCGCATGCATCACAAAGCCATTCCTGGGGTTACCAGGCAATCAATCATATGCTATGTGATTAGCATTTGAGAGCCAGTGACCTCAACTGATTGCAATCTTCATCTCTGCTGGCTTCGGTTGTTCAGAACCGTCATGCTTCCTGTCCAGTAGGCTACATGGGCTTCTGCTATGCGAAGTACAGATCCTTAAAGCTCTATCATCTCCTGGTGTCTTGAGAGTTCAGTAGACTCTTCTGAAGTGAGAACACAAATGTTTCCTCCAAGGAGCACTCTTACTGGCTGGGGAGGGACAGAGTCAAGTGTGTGTAACAGCCTCTGTGTTAGATGTGCAATCACAACTTCCTCAGACCCTGAGCATCTGCAACATTGTTTCACAAAACCTGAATTCCATTGTCTTCCACATCCATTATCCACAAGACATGTCTGTAAATCTCTGAACTTCCCTGGAAGTCACAGTTCAAGACAGGTTGTTAATTCTGTGGTTTTCCAGATTCTTTGGTCCCTATGTACGTCACTGGGTGCAAACAATTACTTGAGGGAATTACACATTTCACACATTACATTCAGTCCAGTCTCAGTTCCAGACCATTTATGACTCTTTATATGTATGTGATTTTCATTTCTGTGTATGGGTTTAGTTATTCTTAACAAAATTGTTATATGGAGATGCCAGGATAGGCTGACTACCTCCTTGGCCAATAGAGTCAAGAGTCTGAGTCACTTTGTAGAATGCTCTCCGGGCAAGCTGAACATCACACCACAAAACCACAAGTTTACTGTTTTTTTTTCCCCCTGGGGCATTCACACCCACACAGAAGAACTCTTTTTTTTTTTTTTTAAGATTTTTTTTTTTGATGTGGACCATTTTTTAAGTCTTTATTGAATTTGTTACAACATTGCTTCTGTTTTGGTTTTTTGGCCACAAGGCATGTGGGATCCCAGCTCCCCGGCCAGGGGTCGAACCCACACCACCTGCATTGGAAGGCGAAGTCTTAATCACTGGACTGCCAGGAAAGTCCCCACACAGAAGTACTTTTAACTTGCAGGTCAAAAGACAGTATCAGTGAAGCCGATTGGCCCCCATAAGCTTTAGCACATTCGTGTTTCAATTTTGCTACTCCCTTTCTCCTGTTTGCACAGGGAGTCCACCTTAAGAAATCACCTTTTCCCACACAACACTAATTTTTTTCTACCCTCTTGCAACCTGAAGATTTTCTCTCCTGACCACCTGAGCCTGAACTTTTCATCCCAGATCCCAAGTTCTCATTCACATGTGAAGTTACTGTCTTTGTTTAGGCGCTTCCTCCCCTTATCTGAGGCAATGGTCAGAATCTCTCAAGGTTTCTGTTACTGAGAAGACCACCAGCCTTGCAGCTGAAAATTCTAACTGGAAGCAATAATGAATTTACAACACTTAGACCAAACTCTTGAAAAATAATTTAAATATAATTGATTGACTTTTAAAAAAACTTTGCAAATCATTACTAGATGATATCTTAATATTTTGGCTATAATATGTTGTTCCTAAAATTTTTTTTCAAAATATTATTGTGACTAAATATAACAGGGATTCGTTAATGATTTTAATTATATTTTATTTGCACATTTAATAATAATTATTTATTGTTTTAAACATATATAATTTTATTTATAGTATTTTAAAATTATCCATAATTATTTTATCTATTTTTTATACATATTCAAACTATATTTAGTGCTATACTCTTTTTTAAGACAAAGAGCTTCACAAAACATAAATCTCTGATGTAATTTTCCTCACATAGCAACCTTATTAGCAACAACTATACATTTATTTATTTATTTATTTTAACTCTACATCTGTGTTTTCTTTTTTTTTTTAATTTTATTTATCTTTTTGGCTGCACGGGGTCTTCGCTGCTGCATGCGGGCTTTCTCTAGTTGTGGTGAGTGGGGGCTACTCTTTCTTGCACTGTGTGGGCTTCTCATTGTGGTGGCTTCTCTTGTTGCAGAGCATGGGCTCGAGGCACGCGGGCTTCAGTAGTTGTGGCACACGGACTCTAGAGCGCAGGCTCAGTAGTTGTGGCGCATGGGCTTAGTTGCTCTGCAGCATGTGGGATCTTCCTGGACCAGGGCTCAAACACGTGTCCCCTGCATTGGCAGGGGGATTCCTAATCACTGCGCCACCAGGGAAGTCCCTCAACAACTATACATTTAGATTCAATTTCTTTCACATTCAAAACGATTTCCTCATAATCAGGCAAATCCATTTGGAAGTTATTACTTCTCTAACACTGGAGTAGCATTTAGTGAGCCCAAAGAATAATGTTCTAGGCACTGGGAAATGGCTTAATAACTGCCATTCCTATGTGATGAAGAGGACCTCAATAGGTAGAAAACTTCTATAGGTTAAAAAAAACCCAACAAACCCCTCCCCCCTGCCATTTCTAGTTATGGGGAAACGATGACATACCCTTCCCTTAGGCACTGATACTGCCTCTCCCTGTGGAAGTGAGGTTAGCCATCTCTGCTTTTCTTCAGGCCCCAAAGTCCTCCTCCAGCGTAAATTGCCAGACACATTGGAGAAGGGGAGAGGAAGCACAGAGAAATACTGGGACATGAGTGGAGAACACACAAGATAAGAGTTGCTTCTTTTTTGAGCCAAGGCCAAGAAAAATAGCCATTGGGGGAGGGGAACAGCAGGTACATGATATTAGGAGAAGGTAGTCAGGGTGATTTTGAAATTATTAAGCATTATCTTAGTGCATTCAGGCTGCTATAACAAAAATATCATAGACTGGATGGTTTAAACAACAACATTTATTTCTCACCAGGGAAATGGCTGGCAAGTCCAATGTCAAGGCATCAGCAGATTTGGTGTTCAGTAAGAGCCCACTTTTTTGGTTCATGGACAGTCACCTTCTCATTGTGTCCTCACATGATGTAAGAGATGAAGGAACTCTGTGGAGTCTCTTTTATAAGGGCACTAATCTCATTCATGAGATTAACCTAATCACCTAATCACCTGCAAACTGGTGCAGCCAGTTACACAAACTAAAAATAGAGCTACCATATCATCCTGCAATCCCACTCCTGCGCATATACCCAGAGAAAAACATGGTCTGAAAGGATACATGCACCCCAGTGTTCACTGCAGAGCTGTTTACAATAGCCAAGAAATGGAAGCAACTTAAATGTCCTTCGAGAGAAGAATGGATAAAGAAGATGCATATACAATGGAATATTACTCAGCCATTAAAAAGAATGAAATAATGCCATTTGCAGCAACATGGATGGACCTAGAGATTGTCATACTGAGTGAAGTAAGTCACACAGAGAAAGACAAACATTGTGTGATATTGCTTTTATGGGGAATCTAAAAAAAATGATACAAATGAACTTATTTACAAAACAGAAACAGACTCACAGACTTAGAGAACGAACTTATGGTTACCAGAGGGGAAGTGTGGGAGGGAGGGATAGTTAGGGAGTTTGGGATTGACATGTACATACTGCTATATTTAAAATAGATAACCAACAAGGACCTACTGTATAGCACAGGGAACTCTGCTCAATACTCTATAATAACCTAATTGGGAAAAGAATTTGAAAAAGAATAGATATATGTATATGTATAACTGAATCACTTTGTTGTACACCTGAAACTAACACAACATTGTTAATCAACTGTACTCCAATGTAAAATAAAAAGTTAAAAAAAAAATAAGGGCACTAATCTCATTCATGAGATTAACCTAATCACCTAACCACCTCATAACCTAATCACCTCCCAAAGGCCCCCCCCCGTCCTAATATTGTCACATTGGGGGGTAGGATTTCAACATATGAATTTTGGGGGAACGCAAACATTCAGTCCATAACAAGTATATTTAAAGAAATATAGTGTCATTATTTCAGGTACACACTACCAGGAAGCAGGGCAAGGAACTATAATTACATAAAGTTTCTTAAGGGAATTGCTTTCAATAAAATCTGAGTGACTTATAGTTAATGAATCAATTATTTAAGGATAAATGGGTATTTCTGAAGTGTGTAAGGGTGCTTAAACTGTTTTGTTCTCCTCGAAATTTCAGCAACTGCCTACAGTTTTGTTTATACCATTTATTTTCGGAGTAAAACTTTCTTTACAGCTTCACCCAGCAGTGACCTCCACTCTCCCTAAAATGGGCTCTACCACAACAAGGTGTCAACCATGAGCTTCACCTTGAGCCTCCAACTGCTCTGGCACCAAGGCACTTTATCACTGAGTTCTGTTAAAACCTTGAGGCCCGTTGTCTTCCTTGGCCATGGCCCCAAACAGAAGCAACTCTTACCTTCTTTGTTCTCCACTCGTGTCCCAGTGTTTCTCTGGGCTTCCTATCCCCTCCCCACTGCTTCCCTCCTTCCCAAAGTTTTCCACTGAAACAAGCTCTCCTCCATCCTTTAACTATTCACAGAAAGCATCTTCCATCTATTTTTCCTGGCTTAAAAGCTTTCTCCCCTAAGATTGTTGCTCCCAAAGATTATCAGGCTTCAGGAGACCATTCTAGCTTATTTCTTACTCACTTTACACCTGGAGGTTGGGAAATGGGGTTAGCATTTTCTTAAATCACTTATGCCACTTCCAGACCATTATTTTTTCCTGTTTAATAATAATCCCTGCTTAGTTTAGGATGCTGCCATTTGGCTACACCACTTTGGCCCTTCCTCATCTCTGTCAGTTCTGATCTCCATTCACTCCACCCTCTTCTGCACAGTTTATGGCTCTAATTCTTCCTCAACTCTCCAAGTATAGCCACCAGCCTGTGTGACTTCACATGGGTGACCATCCAGGGCCCTAGACTCCTGGTTCCTCAGAGTTCCATTGATGGGAGCCTCTGTCATTCCATCTACTCCTTCTTACATCACACTGAGGACATCATCATGTCTCAGAATTGCTCCTCTTTTGAATTCATACTCTATACTCTCTAGAACCTCCTGGCCTCCCTTCCTTTAATCCCACTATTAGTAGTTCAGAAACCTCAGCAAGATTTTTATCCCCCTAACGTCATCTTCTTCCAAACTATCAGTTTTTAATGCTGTCTTGGGTCCCAGTACCCATGGTCTATCATTACCCCTTTACCCTCCTTTATATTATTCTTCATTATAATAATTAAAATCGGAATCACACTAGTTATTTACTCGTCTATGATTTTTCCACTAGAATATAGCCTCCTTAAGGGCAGGGACTCCAGTTCACTGAGGCAACCCCAGAGTCTAATAGCATGAACCACTAATGAAACTCACACATAGCATAGATTCACTAAATATTTGTAGAAGGAAGAAAAAAAAGGAGAGAAGAAAGGATACAGACATTTCTTCAATCTAGGGACTAAGATCCCCTTATTTAGTCCAACAAGTTTAAACCTGAAACAACTTTTCAGAAATGTGTATGTTAAAATGATTCAGTAAATCTAAGAATATATTATTCAACATTAGAGGGTTGATTTAATCCTTACTGGTACATCTATATAAGATAATACTGGGCAGTCAATGGTAAATGACTTAGAAGAATATTTAACAACATAAAAATTTACATATATATGGATAAGTATAAAAAGCTATTACAGTACAATATAGACTATAATCTCATGTTGATATAATAAAAAAAGACTAAAGAGAAAAATCTATGTGGCCTTGGATTTGGTGATGACTTTTTAGATACAATACCAAAATCATGATCCATGCAAGAAAACAGTCTGACCTTATTAAAAATTTTAAAATCCTCTCTGCCAAAAGCACTGTTAAGAAAACCAAAAGACAAGCCACAGAGAGGAAGAAAATATTTGCGAAATATTTTCACAGATCTGATAAAGGACTTACATCCAAACTATGCAAAGATCTCTTAAAACTCAACAATAAGAAAACAAACAACCCAATCAAAAAATGAGCAAAATAGCTTCCCTGGTGGCGCAGTGGTTGGGAGTCTGCCTGCTAGTGCAGGGGACATGGGTTCGAGCCCTGGTCTGGGAGGATCCCACATGCCGTGGAGCAACTAGGCCTGTGAGCCACAACTACTGAGTCTGCGCGTCTGGAGCCTGTGCTCCGAAACAAGAGAGGCCGCGACAGTGAGAGGCCCGCGCACCGCGATGAAGAGTGGCCCCCGCTTGCCGCAACTAGAGAAAGCCCTTGCACAGAAACGAAGACCCAACATAGCCAAAAAAATAAATAAATAAATAAATAAAATTAAAAAAAAAATGAGCAAAAAATCTGAACAGACACCTCACCAGAGAAGGTATAGAAATGGCAAATAAGCACATGTAACGATGCTCAACATCAGTTGTCCTGAAGGCAATGCAAATGAAAACAAGGATGAGATACCCCTACACAGCTGTAACAATGGCTAAAACCCAGAAAAACTAACCATCCCAATTGCTGTTGAGGATGTGGAACAGCAAGAACGCTCATTAATCCCTGGTGAGAATGCAAAATGGTACAGCCATTCGGAAGAGTTAGGCAGTTTCTTACAAGCCTAACAATCGCATTCCTAGGTGCATAGTCACAAGATTTGAAAACGTATATCCACACAAAAACCTGCATGTGAATATTTACAGCAGCTTTAAAGTGAAAATCAAAAGCAATCAACTTGTCCTTCAATAGATAAATGGATAAACAAATTTTGGTATGATTATCCAGTGACAAAAATGTGAAATATTCTTCAGTGAGGAAATGAAATGAGCTATCAAGCCATAATAAAATATAAATGAATGTATCTTAAATGCATTTTGTTAAGTGAAAAAGTCAGTCCGAAAAGGGTACATACTATACGATTTCAATTATAACATTCTGAAAAAGACAAAACAATTCTAAAAAGAGCAGTTGTTGGCAGAGATTTGTGGGGGGGCGGTGGGTAAGAGGGTTGATAGGTGACATAGAGAGGATTTTTAGGGCAGTGAAACTATTCTATATAAAATTATAGTGGTGGATATATACTACCCTTGTCAAAACCCATTGAACTTTACAGCACAAAGAATGAACCTCAACTTATGCAAATTTTTAAAAAAATCACTTAGGAGATCCTGCAGATCCTAGCATGGAATGCAGAATGTGACAAAAGAATCTAATTGTATTACAAATGTGTGAAACAACTACAGTGAAAGAAGTAGGGGGAGAGGTGTTGAGTAAGTAACTTTAGAAATGAGTGAAAACCATAAGACTAAAGGCAAAAGAAACTGCACATAAATACTGTGGTCTAGTTAATAAAGTTGGTTCCCATATGAATACCAGTTAACAATTCTAATTCTGCTATACACGTGTGCTAGAACTGAACCATTATGCCCTTGCTCTGTCGGCTGAAGGGGCCTAAAAGCAATGACACCCCAGTAACAATGAGCACACCTAACACCCAGATCTTGCTTCCTAATACCATTCTCTAATAAAAGGACCAGGATTCCTTGGAGAAATGGCTGACTAGGACCAAGACCATGAAGATAACCCTACACCATCTTGCAGTACCAGAAGGTAAGGAAGTACTCAAACAAACAAAACCACTTACAATTAGGAGGTAATGTCAAAAGGCAAGGACACAGAGCCAACTGAAAGAGCTCCCAGTAGTGAAAGCTGGAAAAATTTGTGCAAGAAAATAAATAAAGCAGTATTGGATTATAACCCAAAGTACAAAAAAGTATATTCATATGTATATTCATATACTCAAAAGTGTATTCATATGTTCACAATGATAAATAAATAAATAAAAATAAAGCTAGCTAGCTAGATAGATGGATGAAGAGGAAACAAATCTCTCGTGCGGAAGAATCCCAAATAGTCCATATAGACTCTCCATTCTCAAGGATGTGAAGCATAACTTCCCACTCCGTAAGTCTGGGCTATGCACAGTGATTTCCTTCCGAAGAGGACAAGATGGCGAGAGGGAGAGAAAAGAGTCACTTCACAGTGGAGAAACCTGACAACTACTCCTTCATCCAGGAGGTCAAGGTCAACATCAACGGTGATAAGTCATGTGTATAGCTTGCATCCTTGATACCATGGGATCAGAACGCATTTTACCTCCATGGTCTTCCTTTCGACAACCCATAATCCCAGTCTAATCATGAGAAAACATCATACAAATCCTAGTTAAGGGATAGTCTATAAAATGCCTGATCAGTACTCCTCAAAACTGTCAAAGTCATCAAAAACAAGGAAAGTGTGAGAAAATGTCATAGCCAAGAAAGACCTAAGGAGACAGGATGACTAAATGTAATGGGGTCTCATGGATGGGATCCTGAAACAGAGAAAGGATACTGGGTAAAAACTAAGGAAATCTGAATAAAGTACATTACTTAATTAACAACAATATATAAATATTGGTTTATTAATTTTAACAAAGACACCATACTAATACAAGATGTTAATAATAGAGAAACTGGGTACAGGGTATATAGAAAACTCTATATTGTACTCTCCTGGAAACTCATCTGTAAACCTAATACTTTTTAAAATGTATATTTAAGAAGGAAGAAAAAAACTGCAAAGATAAGCCCTAAAACTTTATCAGTGACTGTGCTTTAGTTATGGAATGACACATGGCTTTCTTTTTGGTTATCTATATTTTAAAAATAATACTATTGGATTTTGATTTTTAGCTCTTGAAGGCTTGACATTAGCCTAATAGGTTTAACATTTGGTCTCTTGCTTCTTCAGATACAGTTTTGGCCCTTGTTAAGCAAGTGACACCCGTTACCACCTCCAGGGAAGGAGTCCCACTGTGCTGAGGGTCCCACTACCAGGAGCCCGAGTCCCAGAATGTCAACCCACTGCACGGTTTGCAGGTTGCATGGGTGGCTGAGAAAAACATGACTCCCACAGACGCTGGATGGAACAACACTCACACAGAGAATAGACAGAGCCAGATCAGCCTTGATAGCGAGCGTGGGTGCCCCACGGCCAGTGCATCTCACCCCGCAGCTGACACAGGTCTGCACACACCCCTCTGTGATACAGGCAAAGGACCCCCTTCTCTCCCCACCAGGAACAAACACAGCAGTGGGGTTGTCCAGATGCCATAGGCACACGCTTGAAGCAGAACAAAGAAGTACACGTCAAACCCAGAACAGGAAAAGAGATTCACAAACAAGGCAGTATGTTCAGCACAGGCGGTGAGGGCTCCAGGTAAGGAAACGTTCCAGGCCCGAGGCACGCTCTTAAGCATCCCTGCGAGGTCAGCAGGCTCTGCGTGACCGCCCTTCCCCAAACCCCTCATTCATAGCAATATACCCCAGACAGTGTAACTTCCTTCTGAAAAATGAAATAAACGAAGTATAATTATCTCCTAATGAGTGATAGAGGTAAGCCATTTTAAACATCAGGGGAATACCGTGAGCCATTATTTTTAGAGAAACAATTATTTCTGCAAATTAAATTTTAGGAATCATGCCAGAAAGATAGCTGCAAAACTAATAACGCCTAGTAGAAGTAAAATCTCAAGCTCTTCAGAAAGACAATCCTCTACATATGTTACAGAAGCCAGAGGGAGAGCAACAGAGCAGAATTTCTTTCACAGAGGATGGCAGTGTGTCAGAGGGGATATGAGCAGACATCAGTCTTACCCTTGGTTGATAAAGGAATCCCTCTAAACTTGCCCTTCACATCTGCCTGAAGTGCCAGACTCCAGTGACAGCAAGTTTATTTGCCATCAACGTGGCTGGTTTTATTTCCAGATAGATTCCAAAGCCAAGTTACATAAATTAAGACTAAATTACTCTATGATGATTTGTTTGCTGTTTGTAAACAATCAGTCAGTGAAGACTAATTGTGAATTGAGGAGATGAATATTACTTATAAAATGTCTACTATCTGTTTGTTCAACTCTAGAAAGGCTATACAGAGGCACAGAAGTTCAGAACATACATTCATATTCTACCCTGAGCAATTATTTAACTTTTCAGTGCCTCAGTTTCTCCATCTGTAAAATGGAGATATTTGTAGTCCCTATCTCTAGCTGCTGCAAGGGTTCCATTGAATTAATGCGTGTTAAGTGCTTAGAATGGTATCTGGCACGTAGCAAGTTCTATATAAATGTTAGCTGTTAATTTAAATAAAGGCACTCAGTGGCTTTTGACCGTCTCCCTTTTACTCTTTCATGTTCCACTCAGATCTCCAAACCCAACATCATTTTGCCCGCATCCCTTGTCACTCGCTTCTGCGTGGCCTAGCCATTCTCTGAGTTACACGGGAACAAAGCCTACTGATTCTTTCCTTTCTCACTCCTTTTGCCGTGGGAATTGCTACATCCTTTAAGTCTCCCTTTGGTTATGGTTCTTGCATTTTTTTCCCCATTGCCATCACTAACACTGAAATCAATAGTCTATTAACCTGTTATTCTACTTCCCTCATCCACCCCCCCCCCCAATCACTCATACTTCGATACCAGGTTAAATTTTCTTTTTAACTTAATAACAACTTTGTTGAGATATAATTCACATTTCTTAAAGCTCACACTGTTAAAGTGTATTACTCAATGGTTTTTAGTATATTCACAGACTTATGCAACTATCACCATTATCTAATTACAAAATGTTTTCATCAGCCCCCCCAAACCCCATACCCATTAGCAGTAACTCCTATTTTCCCCCAGTACCACCACAGACAACCCCTAATCTGCTTTCTATCTCTATACACTTGCCTACTCTCACATCCTCTTCAACACTTATTACCCATCTTTTTAATTACAGCCATTCTATAGGCATGGAGTATTAGCTCATAGTTTTGATTAATATTCCCCTAATGCCTAATTTCATGTGCTTTATTGACCACTTGTATATATTCCTTGTATGTAGTCTTTAGAGAAATGTCTATTCAATTTTTTGAAACTGGGTTATTTGACTTTTTATTGTTGAGTTGTAGGAGTTCATTACGTATTCTGGATACAAGTCTCTTATCAGATATATGTTTCACAAATATTTTCTCCCATTCTCTGGGCTGTGTTTTCAAGTTCTTGATGCTGTCCTTTGAAACACAAAGGGTTTTCATTTTGATGCACTCCAATGTATCTGATTTTTCTTTTGTTGCTTATGCTTTTGGTGTCATATCTAAGAAACCACTGACTACCTAAGGTCATGAAGACTTACTCCTATGTTTTCTTCTTAGAGTTTTATAGCTTTACCTCTTACATTTGGGTCTTTGATCTGTTTTGAGTTAATTTTTGTGGAAGAAGTTAACACTCTAGCTTCATTCTTTTGCATGTAGATAGCCAGCTGTCCCAGCACCATTTGTTGAAAATACTATTCTTTCCCCATTTTGAGTTGTCTTGGTACCTTTGTTGAAAATCTGTTGACAATAAAGGTAAAGGTTTATCTCTGGACTTTCAACTGTATTCCATTGACCTGTTTGTCTGTCTTTATGCCAGTACCACACAGTCTTGATTACTGCAGCTGTGTGGTAAGTTTTGGAATGAGGAAGTATGAGTGAGTTCTCCAATTTTGTTCTTCTTTTTCAAGATTACTTTGGCTATTCTGGGTCCTTTGCCTTTCCATATGAATTTTAGGATCAGCTTGTCAATTTCTTTTTCCTTTTTTCTTTTTTTTTCGCCATGCTGGGAGGCTTGAGGGATCTTAGTTCCCTGGCCAGGGATTGAACCTGGGCCCTCGGCAGTGAGAGCACAGAGTCCTAACCACTGGATCACCAGGGAATTCCCAGCTTGTCAATTTCTGCAAAAAAAAAAAAAAAAAAACTGGCTAGGATTTTGACAGAGATTGCATTGAATCTGCAGGCCAGTTTTAAGAGCATTGCCATCTTAACGTTGCGTTTTCCAATTCATGAACATGGAATGTCTTTCCATTTGTTAGGTTTCTTTAATTTCCTCCAACAATGTGTTACAATTTTCAGAGTACAAGTTTTACACTTCTTATGTTAAATTTATTCCTAAGTATTTTATTCTTTTTGAGGCTATTGTAAATGGAATTTTCTTAATTTCATTTTTGAATTGTTTCATTGCTAGAGTACAGAAATACAATTAAATTTTCTATATTGATCTTGTATCCTGAAACCTTCCTGAACTCATGTATTATTTCTAACAGTTTTAGGATTCTTTAGGAGAAAGGTCTACATACAAAAAATCATGTTATCTTCAAATAAAGATAGCTTTACTTCTTCCTTTCCAAGGAATACCTTTTATTTCTTTTTCTTGACTAAGTGTCCTCTCTAGACCCCCAGTACAATGTTGAATAGAAGTGGTAAGCACAGACATGCCTATTTTGTTCCTGATTTTAGGGAGGAAGTCTCCAGACTTTCACCATTTAGTGTAATGTTTGCTGTGGGTTTTTTATAGATGGGCTTTCATAGATGGATGTATTTTACACTCGGGAAGAGTGTGAATTTGGCGAGGAGGTAAGAAGGCAGACTATGGTAGGCAGAACCTTTCTGCTCTAATCTCCAGAACCTATTAATATGATGATGTTTCATTCCTGTGATTATGTTATGTTCTTTGGCATAATCTTAAGAAAGGAAGATAATCTAGGCAGGCCTGAACTCATCACAAGCCCTTAAAATCACGCAGCTTTCTCCAACCAAAAGCACAAGAGGAAGTCAGAGAAATTTAAAACATGGGAAGAACTCAGTGTGCCATTGCTGGATTAAAGATGGAAATGGCCTCATGAGAAGGAATGCAAGCAGCATTTAGGAGCAGAGAGCAACCCCTTGCTGACAGCCAGCAAGGAGACAGGGAACCTCTGACCTACAGCCTCAAGGAACCAGATTCTGCCAACAATAGGAATGAGTTTGGATGCAGATTATCTCCCAGAGCCTCCAGATTAAGAGCCCAGCCCAGCCCTGCCGACACCCTGACTTCAGCCTTGTGAGATCTCATACATAGGATGTAGTTGAGCCCACCTAGACTTCTGGTCCATAGAACTGTGTGCTCACCAGTGTGTGCTGCTTTAAGCTTTGAAAGTTGCAGTCATTTGTTACGCAGCAATAGAAAACTAAGACAAGGACTGATAAGATTCATTCACTGCAGCAGAGGAGGTCAGCGCATTCCTCTAGAGTAGGGTGTAGGCAGTGTGCTAGGCGGCCCCGCGGACCCGTCTCTTGCTTCAACAGTGTTTGGGTGGAACAGACCCACAGGGACATCCCATGCTCCAGCCTCCGATCACGCTCCAACCTTTTTTCCAGTCACAACCTTCAGAATCAGCCACTCAGCTACCCTTGGTCACCGGGACCAGCCAACACCACTTACTGAGCTGAACTGCTTACTACCGATCAACCACGAGCTCCCAGATTCGTGAGAATTATCCCACTGCGGCGGAGGCCGCTGTCAACCCCCTGGCCGACACGCATCTGCGGGCCTCCTACACCTCCCTCTCTCTGAGCTTCTATTTCGACTGAGACAGTGTGGCCCTGGAGGGCATGGGCCACTTCTTCCGTGAATTGGCCAAGGAGAAGTGCGAGGGCGCCAAGCATCTCTTGAAAACACAAAACCAGCGTGGGGGCTGCGCCCTCTTCCAGAACGTGCAGAAGCCATCTCCAGATGAGTGGGGTAAAACCCAGGATACTATGGAAGCTGCCGTGCTCGTGGAGGAGAGCCTGAACTAGGCCCTTGTGGACCTGCGTGACCTGGGTTCTACCCGCGCAGGCCCCCGCCTCTGTGACTTCCTGGAGAGCCTTGTCCTAGATGAGCAGGTGAAACTCATCAAGAAGATGGGCGACCACCTGACCAACCTCCGCAGGCTGGCTGGTCCCCAGGCTGGGCTGGGTGGGTCTCTCTTCGAAAGGCTCACCCTCAAGCATGACTAGGAGCCTCTGAAACCAGCGGCCTTTGAGGAGCCCCTCTGGTGTCAGGGTTTCTGCCTGAAGCCCCTCCCTGCAGCCACTAGGCAGCTTTTTAACCACCCTGGAGCCCTCTCCCAAGCCTTGGACCAAATGGAAACCATAAGGCTTTTTACAGCAAAAAAAAAAAAAAAAAAAAAAAGAGTGGGGTATAGTAAGTAATGCATTATGCTTGGAATACGTTGGAGACACTTGGAAAAGCAAGCATTGCTGGCCAGGAGATTTCTCAGCCATGTGAGATCCTTCCTTCATTTGAAAGTCTTGGACTTGGAACTGTCACTGGTGTTCCTATAGTCTGGCACCTCAAAAGCATGACCATTTAATTTTATTCTCCACAGATAATTTACAAACAGTCAACAAGGGAAGGAAATGGAAGCAGGAAAATTTTTATAACTGGCTTCTGTGGTCAGAGGAATTGTGCTTGCTTGTTACTTTGTAATCTGCCCACTAGAGACTAAAGGAAAACTCATTTGAATGTGTACCAAATAAGAAGCAGAAGGTTGTAACTGGATATTATAACTGTCCATTACTTATCTTATTAAAGAGGGATTCAATTTTTCTCAACAATCAAAAGTGGAAACAACACAAGTGTCCATCAACAGATGAATGGATAAACAAAATGTGCTGTATACATACAGTACAATATCATTCAGCTTTAAAAAGGAAATAACTTCTGATATGCTACAACACGGATGACATTATGCTCAAAGACATCATGCTAAGTGAAATAAGCCAGTCACAAGAGGACGAATATTGTATGATTCCACTTATATACGATATCTAGAGTAGTCAAATTCACAGAGACAGAAAGTAGAATGCTGTTGTCCAGGGGCTGGGAAGAGAGGAATGGGGAGTTGGTGTTTAATGAGTTCAGAGTTTCAGTTTTGGGAGATGAAGTTCTGGAGATGGTTGGCGGTAATGGTTGTGCAACAATATGAATGTACTTAATGCCAATGCATACACTTAAAAGTAATTAAAAGGTTAAATTTTATGTTATATATATTTTACTGCCATTTTTTTTTAAAAAAGGGATTACATCAGCTTCCCTTCTTCAGAAATCATCATTCAGTTGTTAAAGGAATTTCACTGTGGGTGACTTTCTATAATAAAACTCCTTCTATTCTCACCTACTTATTTGTGTGAAAAATTTTCTCAGGATTTACATCTTATAAAACACAAAATAGGAATATAATTACTGCTAAACCTTGTGTCTTTCTAGCAACTCTTGGATACATAAATTCATTGAAACCAAGCAATACTGTCCCAATAAGTGATGCATTTGCAATAAAATTTTACTTTGTATGTTTAGTTATATTGGTCAAAATGTGGAATACATGTGTTTTTTTGACCAATTGTGCACTAACAATAAGTGTAATAGTAACTAAATTTTAAATTTTAATAAAATAAAGAGACATATCATAGGAAATAAAAATTAATATTAATCTATACCCATAATTATGGAAAGAGTTGTGATAGATCAGTTAAAAACCTTCCACCAGGAAGTATAGTGGTCCCTCAGTATCTGAGGGTGATGATTGGTTACAGGTGCCTCCGTGGATACCAAAATCCTCAGGTGCTCAAGTCCCTTGGTAGTACAAAGAAAAGAGCTGGCCCTCCATATCCGTGGGTTTCCCATCCACAGACTAAAACCACTTTTGATCCACGGTTGGTTGAATCTGAGGATGCAGAAAACTGCGGATACAGAGGGCCAACTATATATTATTATAACTTTTGAAGGAAGAGGGAAATGCACAGATACAGAGAACAGACTTGTCATTGCCAACGAGGAGGGGGGTGGGGGAGGGAAGGCTTGGGAGTTTGGGGTTAGCAGAGACAAACTATTACATACGGGATGGATAAACAACAAGGTCCTACTGTGTAGCACAGGGAACTATATTCAATATCCTGTGACAAGCCATATGGAAAAGAATATGAAAAATAATATATATATGTATAACTGAGTCACTTTACTGTACAGAAGAAATTAACACAACATTGCAAATTAACTGTACTTCAATAAAATTTTAAAAAATGTATCAGGAAGAGGGAAATGGAAATCTAGCCTAAATTGAAAACTAGAGCAATGCAAAATTTCTGCTTATTAATGATAATCTTGTTCTTGTATTGTTTAAACAGGTGATGGTATATCTCAAATGCTATCGTACTTTGATTCCATACTAGTTACATTTAAAACTAATGTAAACAATTTTATTTTAAAATCAAACTGGAAGTTATGCACTCTTTCTGATAACTGTACTTTCTTTTGAAAATTTATACTGTTTATTTCTATTCTTCTAGGGGTTTTCCTTGAAATTTTATGGTGAGTACCTAGCACAGTGCCATCCATGGTTAACATATTGACCTTAACCCAGATGCTACAAAGATTTAAAAACACTTTAATTTTAACCACCCCTCCCAATTTACATAATATTAGTTGTCAAGTATTTTAATTCTGCCCTTTGTTTAATTCTCACAAATTAGATACGATTTTATACAGATCATGTTTGTTTAGACTTATTTACAAGTTTATCAGTTTCTTTGTTCGTCACTCCTTGCATGCCTTTTAGAATAATCTTTCTTCTTCCTTAAATGCTTCCTTCAGAAGTTCTCAGGTATAGATCTGTTGATAAATTCTCTCCATTTTTGGTTATGAAATGTCTTTATTTTGCCTTTCTTCTTAAAAGGTAGTTTTGGTGGATATAGAGAGGTTTTTTGGGGTTTTTTCCCCAGCACTTTGAAGATATTATTCCACTTTCTTCTGCTTCTATTGTTGCTATTGAAATCACTGTAGACGTCAAATGTCTAAATGTCTTTTCTCTCTAGGATTTATTTTTGGGTTTTGGTGTTCTAGTTTGATTATAATCTTTCTAGGTGTAAATTTCTTCTGATTTATTCTTCTTGGTATGAATAAGTGAATTCATGTCATCCATCAATTCGTTATCTCTTCGAATATTGCTTCTTCCCCATTCTCTTTATATTCTCTCTCTGGGATTCAAATTATAAATTTGTTCACCCAGTTTCTCAAACCTTTGGGTACATACGAACCACGTGGGGAGTTTATTGACCAATGCAGATTCGGATTCAAGAGGTCATCAGTGAGGCTGAGTCTGAATTTTGAACAATCTCCTAAGCGGGGCTCTTGCTACCGTTCCATGTATTATACTTCAAGTAACATGATGTTAGACCTCCTCTTTCTATCCTCCGCATCTCTTAACATTTCTTTCCTATTTTATACCTCCTTATTTCCCTGTGTTGTATCCCAGTTAATTTCTTCAGGTCTGTCTCTCAGTTAACTTATTTCTCTTATCTTATATCTAATTTGCTCTTTAGCCAATCTGTTCATTTTTCAACAACTACATTTTTCATTTCTAAAAATTGTATTTCATACTGTTTTATATATGCCCAGACATTTTCAATAGTGCCTTGTAGTTTGCACATTTTGGTTATTCCATCTTCTATTTTTTCTTAATTTTATAAAATATCATTTGATGTTCTACATCTTATGGAAGTCTATTTTATGATTCCCATGTTCAGAGTCTTGAGGGTCTAATATGTCATAGGTTACCTAGGCTAACTCTCACTCATGTAGTTTAGTTCCTTTGCATGTTTAGTAATCTTTGATGGTAGGCTTACATTTGGTTGATCTTAATGAGTGGAAACCTAAAAGCCTACAATGAAGATATTTAGCAAGAATTTGGTTTCCCTCAGCCTTGAGCTAGGATAGGCTACCAACCTGTGACCACTCAGGCCACCTTCAAGTTTCCTAGGCTTATTCTGGACACTCAGATTTAGCAACTTCCCACCCCTACCTTGTCACCAGGCCAAGGCACAGTTTCTTGGAAGCAGTGACAATTTGGTTCCTGACTTTGGAGAAATCCCTGCTTTCCCTTGTGTGTTTGTTGTTTGCTGACTCCTCACAGATTTTCTCTTTTTTTTTTCTTTTTTCTTTTTCTTAACCCTAGATCTTTTCAGATTACCCTGAATTGCTTCAAGCCCCAAAATACCGAAAATTATGTCTCATTAAGTATCTAGGCTTTTTCCCCAATGAGAAGACCCCCTCCACAATACACACAGATATAAATATTCAATATGTTATACTCCAAGAACTATAAGTTATGAAAAGAATTTTCACCCAAGACTCCCTCACAATTGGGTATGTGTGACCCACAACTCATTACATGGTTATTTCCCCAGGTCCTGAACATAATGTTTGAATACATTTCAGTAGCTGGAAAAATAATCACAGTAGATTTCCAACTCATAGAGTAAGGACTATAGAAAATAGGTCCACCTGGAGCCTGTGTATCTCTCTTTTTGTACGGAATAGTAAATCAAGAGCAATACTACACCCCTAGGAGCACAGAGATTATTGCTACCATTGAAGGCTAGAAAATGCAGGGTGGTAATTCTAACATGCCCAGTTTAATTCTCTAGTTTAGTTAATGCAAAATATCATTTGATTCTGAGAAAGCAATAGTGAATTTTCATAACTTGAGCTAGTTGATGATGCCAACAAATGTTGCTATTCCAGATGTACTTTTTCTTTTTTTTCTTTTATTTTATTTTTGGCTGCATTGGGTCTTTGTTGCTGTGCGCAGGCTTTTCTCTAGTTGCGGTGAGCAGGGGCTGCTCTTCCTTGTGGTGCACGGGCTTCTCATTGCGGTGACTTCTCTTGTTGCAGAGCACAGGCTCTAGGCACGTGGGCTCAGTAGTTGTGGCTCGTGGGCTCCAGAGCGCAGGCTCAGTAGTTGTGGCGCACGGACTTAGTTGCTCCGTGGAATGTGGGATCTTCCTGGACCAGGGCTCGAACCCGTGTCCCCTGCATTCGCAGGCAGATTCTTAACCACTGTGCCGCCAGGGAAGCCCCAGATGTACTCTTTTTAATGGACTAAATTAGTATAGCCAGTGACACCTGGTAAGCAGCTACTGATCCAGTGATTTTCTTTTCAAATCTCCACAAGCAGAAAAAAACACCAGAAACCATTAGATTCCCCTGAAGTAGAGTAGTACATCTTTGTTATCCTGCCTCAGGAAACATCAACTCCCCAGCCCTGTGCCACAATTTAGTTCCCAAGGATCTTGACTGTTTCCCAGTCTACAACATAGCTCACTGGTCCACCATATTGATGATAACAATAATATAACCTGAAGAGCAGGAAGTAGCAAGTTGCCTGGAGGCTCAAGTTAGACACAGGCTCATCAGAAGATAGGAGGTAGGTGTCACAAAGTTAGAGGGATCTGATAGTTCAGTGTAGTTTTTGGCAGATGGGCAACCTGGTACAAGGCAGGATATCCCCTTCAAAACTAAAAATAAGTTGTAGTTTCATGTACATACAAGTCTTGGTGGAATCCTTGCATTTTGGAAGCTATATATACTATATTTACAAGGTAACTTGTTTATACGGTGATCTGACACTCTACTTAGTTTGAATAAGGCTTAGAGCAAGAGAAGAGTTTTTATCTTGTCCAAGCTATACTGCAAAAGCTCTGTCCTTTGATCCCCATGACTCAGCCAATTCAATAGGGTATGGCAGTTTAAATGCCTTGGGGAGATTAAGATAATGTATTAAGCTTGTCGCAAAATCCCGGCAGAAGAGTCACAGTGAAGGCTCCCAAGGATTTTGAAGAAAGCCATGTCCCCTTTGGTGTATCACTACTTTTTTGGAAAACAACTGTTTGCTTGTCACTGAGTCCTGCTAACCATAGAACATCTGGTGATCAGGAACCTCAGTTTGTTACTGAGTCCAAACGCGTACTGCTCACTGCACAACAGGGCAATAAATCGAGAGATGCGTTGCTGGGGCAAGGAATAGCAACTTTAATAGAAAAGCCAGCAGACCGAGAAGACGGTGGACTCATGTCCCAAAGAACCATCTTGCCTGAGTTAGAATTCAGGCTTCTTTTATACTAAAAGGGGAGGGAGTAAAGTCAAACATTTCCTGGTTCTGGTCAGCCTCCAGAGAGGATGTGTTCATTTCTTCCTCTCTGCAGTCGTTCACAGATGGGCCTGGTCAGGATGTTTCCTGTGAGCTAAACAAAGGTATTTTAGCTTAATGCTCATTACCTGGGAGGCAGGGTTCCCAGAGATGGGCCATTACGTATAATTTAAGCTTATAGACAACATCCCTTTAGTGATTAACTTGCAATAAAATACAAAGGTTCTTTCCTATTACAAGTTGACCATCATAAACTTGGAGTTTTCAGATCTACCTAGTTCTAAAACGGGCTGTAAGTAATGTACTCCACAATCAAGAAGAAATTGGTGTATTAGAGACCAGCCTTAGGAAGATCCTCAAGGAAAAAACTGAAAAAGAACATTGTCCACTTTTCTAGCAGGGCTACATCTCCCAAGCTGCTGTCTCTCCCTCAGCTCACTTCATGGGCTCACACTGCTTCATGGGAAGTCTCCTATGACTAGCTGATATGAAAGAGAAATCTGTGACTGACAGCAGGCCAAGGTAGACCACCATGATATTAGAGCCCACCCTGGGGTGGACCTGAAGAGAAATGAAGTAAAGGAAAGAAACAGTCCCAGTGGGCAGAGCTTCAAGTACATTTTCTGTCCACATTGCCGAAAAGAAGGTCCTGATTGGTTTGACTGGATGGGTTGTCAAGTTCTTAGAAGAGACAGGATCAGAGGACTGACGACAAAGAGAATATCTGTATCTCATATTGATGCTGGTTATAATGCCTTTACTGCAGAGAAGATGCTTGGTAATTAGGTGGCGCTCAACTAGCCTGTGGTACCACTTAGCCTCTTTCTCCAGCCTGGCAATCCTGCTCACTGGGCTTCTGCACAGTCATCCATATTGGCAGGGACAGAGGTAATACACAGACTTGTCAAGAAGGACCTATTCCCACTATGACTGTCTGGCTATTGTCCCAGTCAGTCAGCAAATCTGCCAACTACAGCTCATACCCTCCAATATGGTAGAACACTTAATTGAACCGTGAAGCCGTCTTGTGGCAGATTAATTATGCTGAATCCTGCTACGTCCCCTGGAACAAACACTTATTCTGAGTTTGGATATGCCTTTCCTGTTGGGCAGTCTTTTCAATACCATGGACTTACTAGATGGGTTTTTCATCCTAACAGAATATCACACAACATTGCCTCTGGCCAAAAAAAGTCCTTTTATTGTAAAAAGAAATAAGTCAATGCAATAAAAATTCACTGACCACAACTGTTTGCCCATCCCCCAGATGTAGCTGGAATTGCTTACTGAATACCCAGTTATCATGCCAACCGGTACATAACATTTTTCAAGCTGGAAGTGCTGTCCTAGAGAATACGGTAAGCGCTCTGAAGAGGACCGGCTAGAAGACGCGAGTCCCAGCACCAGCGGGGAATGAGAGGGGCACATCTTTTACTTACACCCAATGACTCATTCACAAAATACTTGCTCCCAATCTCCATGACTTTTTATTCTGCTGAATTAGAGTTTTCAATATCCAAAGGAGAAATGATTCTATCAGAGGATTTCACAATAATCCCCCTAAATTAGAGGTGGTGACTACCATCTATTCATTTACTCCTCCTGGGGATGTTAGATAAAGCAGCAAAAAAAGTGATGCTAAGGTCCTGGCTCCCTTGGGGAAATAGAGTGACTGCTGCAAAACAGGGCCATGAAGGAGTATGGCTGGAACCCAACTGATCCTAAGGTGCCTCTATTAAGTCAAGAGGTAAAGATTAATGGAAGAGTCCTGCAGTTCAAGACCGATTGGACATCAAGAGCCCAGATGCTCAGGAATGAAGGTTTCAGTAAGAAACCCAACAATCGGAGGTGCCGGCTGAAGGCAACATCAACCATGGCTCATGCCAGCTGCGTAATTTCTTCTTGCTGTATTATGTACACATTAATATACCTACATAAATGCCCTTCTCTTTTTTTTTCCTTTTTTCTCAGGATAGTTAATTTTACTACTTTGTACTTGTACTATATTGCAGCATTTGAGATGGTAACCTAACTGAGATCCTAAATAAACTTTATTTTATTTTATTTTTTAAATTATTAGCACCTTTAATTATGTATTTATTTATTTATTTATTTGGGCTGTGTTGGGTCTTCGTTTCTGTGCGAGGGCTTCCTCTAGTTGCGGCAAGCGGGGGCCACTCTTCATCGCGGTGCACGGGCCTCTCACTATCGTGGCCTCTCTTGTTGCGGAGCACAGGCTCCAGACGCGCAGGCTCAGTAATTGTGGCTCACGGGCCCAGCTGCTCCGCGGCATGTGGGATCTTCCCAGACCAGGGCTCGAACCCGTGTCCCCTGCATTGGCAGGCAGATTCTCAACCACTGCGCCACCAGGGAAGCCCCTAAATAAACTTTAGATTCTTCCCTTTGAGAGTTTCTGACCATTCTAAGGATGATAACATAATATTAAGCAACTTTTTGGAAGTGTAAGTATGGGATTAGATTTTTATTTCTGTGCACAAAGCACATAACACAATATAAAGGCAGAGTATATACTTGAATAAATGTTTAGTGACTGAATATATGGGAGGGAAGGATTAATGATTAGGTGGATGGATGAATGGATGGATGTGTAGTAATAGAAGAGAATAAATGTATGTGATCTTTTCTCTTAAGGGGAATTCTACCCTCTGTTTCTTCCATGTGGAAGTTGTATTAGACATATATGTTAGAGCAACTCAGTCTGTTCTTTATGTCTATCTGTAGTTCATATCATCCATAATTTTAATTGAGTTACATTATAGTTTTCTTCAGATATATTTTTCAATTCATTAATTCACTTTTCAGCTGAATCTAATATTGTTTAATATACTCTCTGAGTTTTTATTTAAATGATTACATGTAAATTTCTAGAGGTTCTCCTTGATGCTAGCCATGTCTTGTTCTTTTATATTTCTTCTTTTAATCATTTTAATTCACCTTTTTAAAGTCTGAGACTGAACGCTCTGATACAGTTTGAGATTTTTAAATGTAACATCTGAGTTTCTTCAGGTTATGATCCTGATGTTTGTTTACTGCCTTTGCTGATTCTAGTTCAGGGTGAATTATTTCCTTAAATATTTTGTAATTGTAGATTGTGAGCTCATCTTCAGAGTGTCTATTCCTGTGGGAAACCTCTGTGGTCTGGGCTGGGTGTTTGCTGTTTCCAGGTACTCATGGGTTTCACTGACCTGTGACCACTTCTCATGTTGATTTTCAACTTGTGGGTTCACAAATCATACAGAGCAGTATACATCTGAACCACAAATCCACAAGATTAACAAGCCAATGATTACGAAATTCTTCATGGAAGACTGACCTACAGCAAACATGCTTAGTTTTAAAAGAATCCTTGTGAGAGTGAGATTTATTTTCTAGTCTCTCTTTTATGGAGGGTGTTGCCCTTCAAGAGTCCCACCATAAAGGTCTCAGTTCCAATCCCTACCTCATATAGGCCCCAAGCCTTGTCATTGGTCCCCCCATGGTGATATAATCTAAATCCCTAGCTTATCATGATTACTGGAAACCATCCCTCTCCTACACACACACACACACACACACACACACTCAGAGCAATTAGAGTGTCAGATATGGTTTTTTATTCATTTGTCCCTTAGAGATTATGTTTTGTGAACTCATCTAGGCATTTATAGGGGAGGTTTAAAAAATTGTTCATTCAGAGTTTCTAGGTATTTTGTCAGGGGAGGATTTGCAGGTTATTTCATATGAAATATTGTCTGAAAAGGAAGTCTCAGGTGGTGAGAAACTGAAAGGTCTGTGACATGATGCATCTTAGAGAAGGATTTAATTTTCTGAGAAAGAGAGAGAGTGAGACATGTGTGGAGGGAAGGAGGAAAAAGACCCCAGGCAGGAGAGTAGCACTTGTAAGAAAAATCCACAACAGGAAAAGATAAAGCAGCTGGATTCCATGACTGAAAGGAAAATCATTGACCCAGGCAGGAAAGACTGTTAGACAAAGGGGCACAGAAGGGATGGTGTGTGGGGGATTGTGTGTTTTTCTGGGAGGTGATTGGAATTTTATATCAAAGATCTATCAGGTCACTGTTAAAAGAAGTAAACAGTACATGCCCACATTTCCAGTTCCATGGGGAAAGAGACAGAAGAGAAAAGCCTTGCAGCTTTTTAATGGAAGTTCATTTGACCAAAGGAGATCTAATAGAGCTAGGAGGTGACTGCTGAGGTCCAAAAGGAGATTGAACCCTCTGATACAATTTGAGATTGAACAAGTGTTGATAGATTAGCATCCACAAGCATTTCTGACAAGATATGGCTCCCTCGGGCTGTGGACAAACCTGGAAGTGGGCAACCGACAGCCTGCAGTACACTCACCACTTCCTACCACCTCGTCTGCATTTTATAATTATGAATCAGTTTTCTTTGACATGCCCCATTTTTCACTGCAGCATCTTCATCTCAGTGCCTGTATCAGTTATAACTTCATCAGAGCATCTGAGTGCACCATTTACAAAATTGCTTTGCTGCTGAAAGCGAGGGAGTACAAAGCAGTGCAATTCTGCAGAACAAAAAAGAGAAGAAAGAAGTACTACCCGGAGATGCCAGCACAGATGGCCTTCATTTTTCTAACAAAACACCCCTGTGAGGTGTTTTGCCAATAAATATCTTTATGTGTTGCAGTAAGATGAAACTACCATTGAGTTGTTAATGCATGCAGGTTTTCTCTATAGGTGGATGAGAGAAAAAAAGTAAAAAGGCCTTCCATGGGACACGTGCACAGAGAAGCACTGGAGTATGAAGAGTATCTACATGCAAGCTTCTCTCTCAAGTCCTCCAGCTCATAATAGATTCGCTTATTCCTGTTCCAAATGAGAACTCAGTTCTCTTGACAGGCAGCTCTATTTTATGCCCTTCCCTATCTGTGTCCTTAGGCTTCCCTAACATACTTACTACAAGGCCTAGAGCAGAAGACTGGAAAATCTTCTGCTTTCTAGAAGCTGCATGCACCATCCCTTCAGTTTGGGCATCTTCAATTGACAAAATGTGTGTGTATTTATTCTATCATCCCATGCATTAATGTAATATTAATCACCACAGTATGATCAGCTGCAATGGCTTCATTCACAATTATGACCTGTGAATAATCTATAACCCATGAATAAATAACCTGGTAAATATTATTTATGGAAGCAACATCATGTCCTTAAAGTCACAGATTTCTCCAGGTATCAGTCATGGCCAACAGGGGCTGACATTTGCAATGTAGCGTTTGCTATGCCTCCAAGGTCAGCTCCCTGGGACCAGATCAGCTTCTCTGTGTTCTAATCCTCGCTGCCACTAAGCCACTCATCCAGAGCAGGTAATTTACCCTCTTTCTGCCTTTGTTTTTCAATCAGCAGAGTGATGGTAGGCTACTATTTGCAACTGGGCTGACAGAGTTCAATAACTGTCGTTGAGCGCATGACTATAAATTTCCTTGAAATATGCCTGCAAATGTACCAGATGTTATTGTCCTAACTGCCAATTACTTCAAATTGCAAATACTTGGTTTAAAAGTTGAATCGAGGCCATTTTTATATTCCAGAGCCACTTCATATAACAAATTATCCTAGCTTAACACAAAATAAACACCTGTCACACTTGGGTATCCAACCAAATCCCATCCCCCCAACAAACATGAGCCACATAATTTATTCAGCCCCCCTCAAAAAAAACAAAACAACCCTCCAGCTGCCCTCATGGAAAGTTACTGCCCAGATGATTGTTAACTCCCAAGAGTCTTAGATTGGGTGGGCAGCTAACCCTTTCCTGAATCTATTTTGTATCCAGTCCAGTGAACAGGAAACAGCTAATGATTATTGACCGCAGACAGCCCTGCAGTGACCGGAAGCAGCAAGGTGCCCATCTCTGCCCAGGGGGTCAAGTGATTCACAGGTGAGGCTGCTGTAGTCCTGCAGTTGTTGTGCTTTTTCTACTTTTTCCCCTTTTTCGGCAGTTCTAGCAGATGGATTCATCAAAGCCCCAGATGCCCTGTGCCCCTGAGAGTCCTACTAGACCCAATGTGTGAATAAATCTCTCCTTCACCGATGTTCATTTTTCATTGGCAAATAAAACTCTGTTGATTGAGTAGGATGGTTGTTAAGTCAACACTTCTCTGGCTTTTACCAGTGAGGATGTCTGCATAAGCTATGACTTATTCCATCTTCAAATCGCTTTCCCCTTTTCTCCCTCTAATCACCTTCAGATTCAGTGTTAACGTTTCTGCAGGAGCGTCCATAGTAAATGTTTCATGAGTGGCCTTGCTCAGCAGCTCTCCCTGCATCACTTACCTTTTTCCCCAGCAACTGCCTCATCCCAGGGATACTGTTTGGTGGAGATGGGGATTCATGGCACTCATACACCTGATCTGGCAGATCACAAATCTGCCTGGTTATAAAGAGAAAAATCTATATCCTTTTGAATAGTCAATGCCTTTTCTTGACCTGCATGTTATAAATAAACTGTGTGCCTCCTTCTTAGGATGTATCCTGAACCTCCTCTTAAGTTAACTCCTTTTTCCCACTGCACTGGCTGCATCTCACGTATCCTGTCCTCTGTATTTCCAGATATTTATCTTTGAAGCACAATTTCCATAAAAATCTGGAAAACTGACTTAGTAAAACCAATACCTATCAGTTCCAACATCACCTCTGGTCTTTAAAAAAATATCACAGCAAAGAATTTTGCTCTGCTGTCTTGGCCATGTCACCGTTATTCTACATGTCACTTAGAAAGCCACCAAGGGCAGGGGCTCTGCTGCCGAGTCAGCTCCACCCTGGCCCTCGCCAGCCCGTAAAACCTCAGGGTTCTATTTATAGTGCCCACCCAATCCCTGGCCCAGACCATTCCCCCAAAACCATCCGGCACAGGGTTCGTTCTTCCCACCTCAGTGGCTACATCCCGTACCCCTCTCCCTCTTCTCAGGAGCAGGCAGGAGTTTTTCTGTCCCTGCCAGGTCACACAAGGACCCAGGATTTCTCAAAGGAGCTCAACCCAGACCCTTCTTCCTGTCTGCAGGGACTTCTATCAGAAGCACCTCTGCGGTCAAGTCCACTAAACGTTGATATATTAAGAATCAGAAAATTCCTTTGTCTTAAAGCGTCTGGCTTTTAAAGGTGTGTCTTCTTGCAAAACACTATTTCAGATTTCAGGAGCTAATTTAAAACTTTCTTGCTTTTCTTTGTGTCTTGTTCTCCCCCATCTAGCCCCACCCTTCCGCTGCCCTACCCCTTCACACCCCTACCTCAACACACCCCCATCCTCCTTTGTAGGCCTGCTATAACAATCTTCAACCTCCCCAAGACAAAGAATGCTCTCCAGAATAGTACGAGGTCGGGGGGAGGGTGGAGATGCAAAAGAGAACTTACACATATATATATAGTTTTTAAAATTATCCCCCTCACAAGCACCCGTCCTATCTGCAACTCAGTTAAGCTGCCTGACAGCTGCAGCTCATTGCTTTATTTCTCTCAGGTCCTCCTAACGGCTTGAGCAATAGCCTCTGTACTTCTTTCTCCTGAAGTCATTCCCGGCACCATCTTCATGTTCCCTCTTGCTCTTGTTAAGTCTCTGCCCCTTACGCACTCTGGGGATGGAGGCTTTATCGTTGCCTGAACTTCTCTTTCTTCTCCTCTCCTGAACTCTAACCGAACTTCTCACTTCTATTTTAATTTTTACCATTTTGACTTAAATTTCATCACCTCCATCCGCCCCACCCACCATCTTCCTAAGTGCTTCTATAGCTGGGAATATACATTTTAATTTTTCAAAGGCTTCAGCTTCCTTTCTTCCCTCAAGTGCTTCTGGAACACAGCGGGGATATTTAATGCTGTGATCCAGGAAGTCTTAGAACCTATGTAGTGGACATACATTTTTTTTTTTTTTTAATGAAATGAGGTTAAGGATATGTGTTTTTTTGTTTTTTTGTTTTAAGACAATCAGATGTTTTTATTTATTTATTTATTTATTTATTTATGGCTGTGTTGGGTCTTCGTTTCTGTGCGAGGGCTTTCTCCAGTTGCGGCAAGCGGAGGCCACTCTTAATCGCGGTGCGCGGGCCTCTCACTGTCGCGGCCTCTCTTGTTGCGGAGCACAGGCTCCAGACGCGCAGGCTCAGTAGCTGTGGCTCACGGGCCCAGTTGCTCCGCGGCATGTGGGATCCTCCCAGACCAGGGCTCGAACCCGTGTCCCCTGCATTGGCAGGTGGATTCTTAACCGCTGCGCCACCAGGGAAGCCCTACATTTTTATCTAAAGCCCCACAAAGGAAAAACCCCTTAGCAAGAAAAGGCCCTACTATCAAAATGGGGGACACAGCACTGGCCACAGCACCCAGCCAGAGAATACTCAGGTGAGAAAGAGCTACAACAGGGTCTAATAACAGCAAGAGGCAATTTTTCCAGTTACAGTTTTCCAGGAAGGCAGGCATTTTGCAGAGCACAGTGAAGGAAAAACCTCTATAGAGACAGCACTTAAAGTGAACAGGTATCACGTGCATATTCATTGACTGGAGGCAATTTGCAACTAATAATAAGAACCCTGAAAGGAGAGAGAAAAAACCAAACCCCACCGCTAGTTTTTGAGTGTTTACCAAATGTGTTGGGCAGAACGCAAAATATTTTACATGCGTTACCTTAATTAATTTTCACACCAACCATACGAAATTGAACTATTAACTTTGACAATCTCACAGAAGAGGAAACTAAGGATCAGAGAGGTTAAGTGAATTGCCAAAAATCACACAGTATATATGTGACAGAATCCAGGTGGTTTTAACACAAAGTAATCAGAAGACATAAGGTGATTTGGATAACACAAGGAGAGGAGCAATCCAAAACAGAAATCCTTCTTGGACATCTGGATAAGGATGATTATCTAATATTTAATTTAAAAAAACATGATATTGACATCAGAACCCCACTCAATAGTATGTAAAGCTAATGTATATATTTAAGCTTTAAAAATGTATAGTAGGGTCCAGACAGCAGAGTAGGAAAACCATGAGCTCACCTCCTCCCATGGGCATACCAAAATTACCACTATTTACAGAGCAACTATTAATGAGAACAACCAGAAGACTAGCAGAAAAGTGTTTGGCAAAATGAATTAAACAGAAAGTAAGGTTAAAAAAAAAAAAGAAGAAGAAGACTAGCAGAAAAGATTTTTTTCACAACTAAAGATATAAAGAAGGAAAGACAGCAAAATGGGGAGAAGGGACAGAGACATGGGCTAGTCAAGACCACTGGGGAGATGACCCACAAATGGGAGGATAATCACCAGTGCAGAGGTTCTCCCCAAGGAGTGAGGGTTCTGAGCCCCACATCAGGGTCCCGAGCCCCACATCAGGGTCCCCACCCTTGGTGTCCTGCACTGGAAAGATGAGCCCTCAGAATATCTGATATTGAAGGCCAGAAGAGCTTGCATATGAAAGAGCTGGAGGGCTGTAGGAGACAGAGACTCCACTCTTAAAGGGCGCACACAAAATTTCACAAACTCCGAGTTCCAGAAAATGGTAGTAATTTGAAAGAAGTCTGATCAGTCCCAGTTACTGATCTTGGAAAGCGTCCCAGAGAGGTAGGAGACAACTGGGACTCCCCCTGGGGATTTAGATACTAGTGGCAGCCATTTGAGGGAGCTCATTCTACCACAAGGACACTGATACTGTCAGTGCCATTTTGGATTCCTACCTCTAGCCTATTAGCACCAGGGGCTAACCCATCCACCAGCAGGCAGTCTAGTGAAACCCCCCAGCCAAGCAGCCAGCTGCAATGGGGACCCAGATGTACCCACCATCGGGCAGAATGAACCCTGGGCCCCCTGGGCTGTGAGCCAGCAACACCAGAACTTGGCCCTGTCCACCAAGGACTGGAACCAGTCCCACGAAGCTCTGGGCCACACAGCCAGCCACACCAGGACCTGGCCCTGGCCAAATAAGGCAGGGCTGGTAGCCAACTGAGCAGGGGACCAGCCTCACCTACCAGCATGCCTCAGTAGAAGGGCCCACACAGCCCACATAGTGGGCACCCCTAGAGTTTATAGATCTTGTGATCAGAGGAGAGTGTGCTGATGAGCCCCATAGGATGTCTCTGACACAAGGCCACTTCTCTAAGACAAGAAAATGTAACCAACCTACCTAATACATAGAAATAAACACAGAGAACTAGGCAAAATGAGGAGAGAGAGAGGACTATGTTCCAAACAAAGGAACAAGACAAAACCTCAGAAGAAGAACTAAACAAAGTAGAGATAAGTAATCTACCCAATAAAGAGTTCAAGGTGTGATCATAAAGATGCTCAGTGAACTCAAGAGAAGAATTTAACAAAGAGAAAATATAAAGAATAACCAAACAGCTGAAGAATACAATAACTGAAATAAAAAATACACTAGAAGGAGTCAACAGCAGATTAGATAACACAGAAATACAGATCAGCAAACTGGAAGACAAAATAGTGGAAATAACCCAAGCTGAACAGAAAAAAGAAAGAGAATTTTAAAAAATGAGGATAGTTTAAGAGACCTCTGAGACAATATCAAATGTATTACAATTTTCATTATAGGGGTCCCAGAGGAGAAGAGAGAGAGAGAAAGGGGCAGAGAATATACTTGAAAACATCATAGCTAAAAACTTTCCTAACCTGGGAAAGAAAACAGACATCCAGGTCCAGGAAGTGGAGTCCCAAATAAGATGAACCCAAAAAGTTCAAGAAACATTATAACTAAAATGGCAAAAATTAAAGATATAGAAAGAATCCTAAAATAAGAGAAAAACAACTAGTCACATACAAGAGAACTCTCATAACACTGTTAGCTACTTTTCAACAATAACTTTGCAGGCCAGAAGGGAAAGGCATGATATATTTAAAGGGATGAAAGGAAAAAATCTAAAACCAAGAATACTCTATCCAGCAAGGCTATTATTCAGATTTGGATGAGAGATCAAGAGTTTTACAGATAAGCAAAAGCCAAGGGTTCAGCAACACTGAACCAGCTTTAAAGAAATGTTAAAGAGATTTCTCTAAGTGGAAAAGAAAAGATCACAACTAGAAATATAAAAATTATGAAAGGAAAAATCTCATTGATAAAGGAAGCAGATCAACCACTTATAAAAGTAATAGAAAGGTTAAAACACAACAGTAGTAAAATTATCTATATCCACAATAAATAGTTAAGGGATACACAAAACAAAAAGATGTAAAATATAAAGGAAAAACATTGTATGGGGTGGGGAATGCAGGGTTGTAAGAATGCATTCAAACTTAAGAGATCATCAACTTATAATAATCACATACATGTAATTACATATATGTAAGTTGTTATATTAAGAACCTCATGGTAATTACAAACCAAAAATCTATGCTAGATACAAACAAAAGAAGAGACAGGGATCCAAACATAACACTACAAATAGTCATCACAAAGGAAGAGAGCAAAAGAAGAAGAAAGGAATGAAAGAGAACCTCAAAAACAACCCCAAAATGATGAACAAAATGGCATTATGTACATACCTATCAATAATTACTTTAAATGTAAATGGACTAAATGCTCCAATCAAAAGGCATAGAGTGGCTGAATGGGTACAAAGCAAGACCCATATATATGCCATCTACAAGAGACACAATTCAAATCTAAAGATACACATAGAAAGTGAGCAGATGGGAAAAAGTATTCCATGTAAATGGAAATGAAAAGAAAGCTGGGGTAGCAACACATATCAGACAAATAGACTTTAAAACAAAGACTGTAATAAGACAAAGAAAGACATTACATAATGATTAAGGGATAAATCCAACAAGAATATATAACAATTGTGAATATGTATACACCCAACATAGGAGCACTTAAATACATAAAGCAAATATTAACAAACATAAAGGGAGAAATTGATAATAACACATAATAGTAGGGGACTCTAACACACCACTTACATTAATGCACAGATCATCCAGACTGAAAATCAGCAAGGAAACACTGGCCTTAAGTGATACATTAGACCAGATTGAGTTAATAGATATATAAAGGACATCCATCCAAAAGCAGCAGAATAAACATTTTTTTTCAAATGCACATGCAACATTCTCCAGGATAGATCACATGTCAGGCTACAAAACAAGTCTCAATAAATTTAAGAAGACTGAAATAATATCAAGCAACTTTTCGAACCACAAAGGCATGAGACTAGAAATCAACACTAAGAAAAAAACTGCAAAAAACCCACAAACATATGGAGGTTAAATAATATGATACTAACCAACCAGTGGGTCACTGAAGGAATCAAAGAGAAAATCAAAAAATACCTGGAGACAAATGAAATGAAAACTCAATGATCCAAAATCTATGGGACACAGCAAAAGTAATTCTAAGAGGTAAGTTTATAGTGATACAAGGGAACCTAAGGAAATAAGGGAACCTAAGGAAATAAGAAAAATCTCAAATAAACAACCTAGTCTTACACCTAAAGGAACTAGAAAAGGAAGAACAAACAAAACTCAAAGTTAGGAGATGGAAGGAAATAATAAAGATCAGAGCAGAAATAAATAAAATGGAATAATAAAGATCAGAGCAGAAATAAATAAAATGGAAACTAAAAGAAACAATAAAAGAAACAATAGAAAAGATCAATGAAACTAAGAGGGTTTATTGAAAAGATAAATAAAATTGATAAACCTTTAGCTAGACTCATCCAAAAAAAAACACAAAAAACAAACAAAAAAAAAGAGCAAGAGAGAGAGGGCCCAAATAAGTAAAACAGAAATGAAAAAGAAGTTTCAACCAACACCATAGAAATACAAAGGATCATAAGAGATTACCATGAATAATTATATGCCAATAAAATGGACAGCCTAGAATAAATGAATAAATTCCCAGAAACATACAATCTCCTAAGAATAAATCAGGAAGAAATAGAAAATATGAACAGACCTACTACCAGTAATGAAATTGCATCAGTGATTTTTAAATCTCCCAACAAACAAAAGTTCAGGACCAGATGGCTTCACAGGTGAATCTGACCAAACATTTAAAGAATAGGTAACACCTGTCCTTCTCAAACTATTTCAAAACATTGAAGAGGAAGGAATGCTTCCAAACTCAATCTACAAGGCCAGCATCACTTTGATACTAAAACCAGACAAAGACATCACACACAAAAAAAATTATAGGCCAATATCACTGATGAACATAAATGCAAAAATTCTCAACAAAATATTAGCAAACTCAAATTCAACAATACATTAAAGGGATCAAACACTATGTTCCAGTGGGATTTATCCCAGGGATGTAAGGATGGTTTAATAGCTGCAAATCAATATTATACACTGCATTAACAAATTGAAGAATAAAAATCATATGTTCTTCTAGATAGATGCAAAAAAAAGCTTTCAACAAAATCCAATGTCCATTTATGATAAATATAAGACCTGAAACAATAAAACTCTAAGAAGAGAACATAGATAGAACACTCTTTGACATAATTCATAGCAATATTTTTTTTGGCTGTCTCCTAAGGCAAAAGAAATAAAAGCAAAAAGAAATGGGACCTAATTAAAAGCTTTTGCACAGCAAAGGAAACCATCAACGAAATGAAAAGGCAACCTACAGAATGCGAGAAAATATTTGCAAATGATACATCTGGTAAGGAGTTAACATCCAAAATATACAAGGAACTCATACAACTCAACATCAAAAAACAAACCGATCAAAAAGTAGGCAGGGGATCTGAATAGACATTTTCCAAAGATGACATACAGATGGCCAACACACATGTGAAAAGATGTTCAACATCACAATCGTTAGGGAAATGCAAACCAAAACCACAATGAGATATCAACTCACATCTGTTGGAATGGCTATCATCAAAATGACCACAAGTAACAAATGTGGGCGAGGATGTGGAGAAAAGGGAACTCTCACGCACTGTTGGTGGGAATGTAAATTGGTGCAGCCACTATGGAGAACAGTATGGAGGGTTCTCATAAAATTTAAAACAGAACTACTATAGGAACCAGCAATTCTACTTCTCGGTATTTATCCAAAGAAAACAAAAACACTAATTTGAAAAGACAGATGCACCTCTATGTTCACTGCAGCATTATTTACAATAGCCAAGATATGGAAGCAACCTAAGTGCTCATTGATAGATGAACAGATAAAGAAGATGTGGTATATATAATTAGTGGAATATTACTCAGCTATAAAAAAAGAATGAAATCTTGCCATTTGTGACAACATGGATGGACCTAGAGGGTGTTATGCAAAGTGAAATAAGTCAGTGTATGATTTCACTCAAGTGGAGTCTAAAAAATAAAACAATGAATGAACAAACATAACAAAACAGAAACAGACTAAGATACAGAGAATAGACAGGTGGTTGGCAAAGGGGAAGGAGATGGGGAATAGGCAAAATTGGTGAAGAGGATTACGGGGTACAAACTTCCAGTTTAAAAATAAATAAGTCACTGGGATGTAAAGTACAGCATAGGGAATACAGTCAAAAATATTATATGGTGACAGATGACAACTAGACATCATAGTGATCACTTTGTAATGTATAAAAATATTGAATCACTATGTTGTACACCTAAAACTAATATCATAAGTTAATTATACTTCAATTAAAAATTATATAAATATATGTCACTCTCTTTACAGAGCGTGGACTCAAGACATTTTGAATGAATTATTTTTACATCTTCATAACATTATATGTTCAAGAACCCCTCTAACTGTCATCAACAATAGATACATAAATATTTCAGTCAATACTCAGGTAGCCAAAATGGAAAACCAGGTGAATAGTTCACTTCTTACGGAATTATATCTTAAAGAGTGTTTTAATTTGGTGTGTCAATTAATACTCTATTTCATACCGTGTTACATAACACCTTTCTTATACTATCCCGAAAAGGGACAAGAGGTTCTTGCCTTTAATCATTTAAAATCATATGCTAACATTATCTCTTGTTTAAACAAGAGATTTTTTATGCTCTATGTATTCTTTGCAAAGTATTCTAGGTCCGAGAAATTATTTCAGCTATTCCAAAGCACGATCAGAAAGAGCAATTATTTCGCATTATATTTCATAACCGAAGTTCTTTTTTAGTTTGTAATTCTATTCTTTTTCTTCTACTTTCTGTTTTGTAAATATTCATACTCCAAGTATTAGCATACGTACCTAAATAAATACCTTTCAGTCCTCCCTTCTTGCAGTCTGATTAGAAAATGTGACGGCACCATAACAATGTTGAGTTTACAACAACTTATTAATGGTGTCTGGCAAAGTGCTGCGTGCACTAAAAGGTGCTACTTTTAGTAAATATTTATTTACAGAATTTTGGCTACCTCTGGGCTTAATAACAATAATAATAATAGAAATAATAATGAACATTTCCAGAGGGAAAGTAACGATTTACTCTGTGTTTGGCATTGTGCTAGGTTTTAAATTACTTCTCTCATGTGAACTTCATAGCAACACATTATTTCTACTGAACCAATGGGGAAATTAAAATTTGGGGAGGTTACATGTGCCCTTCCCAAGATCACACATCCCATAAGTGAGAGAGCCAGATTCCGTCCCAGGTGTATCTGTTTCCAAAGCCCACCATGCAAATAGTTTACAATACTATCATCTCCCTACCTTTTCGACTTTCCTAAAAAGCTCCTGAATAATTTTTTTTTTTTTTTTTTGGGCTACACTGCACAGCATGCAGGATCTTAGCTCCCCGACCAGGGATCAAACCTGTACCCCGTGCAGTGCAAGCGTGGAGTCTTAACCATTGGACCGCCAGGGAAGTCCCAAAAGCTACTGAATAACTTTTTAACCTCACCATTTCCTTTCATATTTCCTTGCAAGATACAAATATTTACTAATTTCAGTCCCCAACTCCCCTCCAATTCAAATCTATGCCCCTGCAAAAAAAATGTCAGATCTTATCACGTATGCTCGTTATTTATGATTCTTCTCAGGGGTGTGCTGGTAAATATCTGACAGTCAACTCTGAGAATGGAGGTTGGGAGAGGGGCCCTGATTTGTAGTGTTTGTCTGATTTCCATGGCATAAATCCTGCTACCATGGATAATTTCAAGCCACCGAGGTGATGTCACTGAACACAGAGTTGGAAAGAGATGCGTACAGCTCACTTTCTGCATCTGGTGCAGGCGTGCTTCAGCACACACCACCAGCTCTTCTTTCCCATATTGACTAGTGTACGTTGAAAAAAAAAAAAAACATTAAAAAAAAGTCCTCCCTGTTTGGACTAACTTTGGATGACTAACTAGGAAACACATCTATTTTAAACACTCACGTACTGTTTGATGAATTAAACTGATTTTTTGTTCTTCCAGACCAGTGGTTCTAAAAGAGTGGTCCCCAGGCCAGCAGTATCTGCATCACCTGGGAACTTGTTACAAATGCAAATAATGCGCCCCACCCCAGACTTACTGAATCAGAAAGAGGATGGTGATGGGGGTCGGTGGGTGGGGGGGGGGGTCAGCAATCATTATTTTTATGAGCCTCCAGGTGATTCTGTTCCTACTTTCAAAATCTCTCTTCCATTTCAGCCCTGTGAAACTAAAGAAATCAAGGTAGAGGAAGCTAATGAGAGGAACGCAAGGTCAATTTTAATGGAAACAAGAGCCAGGGGTGGTCATAGATCTGGTAAGTAAGTGTGTAATGCAGACCGCAGAGCAGAAAGGTCTCACTCATTTACCATTCACCCGATTATCGCTCACATCTGGGTCAGGAGAAGTGACTGTCAAACCTGTCTGCAGACGGTCTCTCCAGAACAAAGAAGCAGCTCATTGACTTTTTGAGACTCATCCCAGAAGCACTGGGATGGATCCAACTGGAAAGCCTCACTCCTTAGTGTACAGCTTGGGAAGCTCTGCACTTTACCCAAGTGAGTTAAAACACAAGCTTCCGGGACTTCCCTGGTGGTCCGGCGGTTAAAACTCTGCGCTCCCAATGCAGGGGGCCCGGGTTCGATCCCTGGACAGGGAACTAGATCCCGCATGCACGCCACAACTAAAGATCCCACACGCGGCAATGAAGATCTCGCATGCTGCAACTAAGACCCAGCACAGCCAAATAATTAAATATTAAAAACAAACAAACAAAAAAACCCCACAAGCTTCCTACCTAAACAGCACCTGGGTTTACCTGGGGGTAATTTTTTTCTGTCTTCCTCAGTAGTTGACCTGCTTCAGAGTCTCCTGGAGGGCTTGTTAAAACATATTGCTGACCTCTGTCCCCATCCAGCTCCTGATTCATTAGGTGGGGCCCGTACATTTGCATCTGTAACAAGTTCTCAGTGAGGCTGAGGCCGCTGGTCTGAGAACCACAGGCCACACTCTGAGAACTACTGGCTGTACCTCCGTGCTCTAAGTTCTCACCCCCTCTGGATCGTGTTCTTGGATTGTTAAGGAGCTGTTGGATTTTACCCTGAGGCTGGCCTGATGGATTCGTTGGTGGGGAGAGGTACACAGTGGAACTGGCAATAGCAAAGCTTTCATTTTAGTAAAGCCATCACTGCAAAACCAGAAACACAGTTTAACCAGAGCCATAATTGGTACACTGCACAAGGATTTTCATTTATTCTGCTACATCTCATTTGACTCTGAAGAGGCATTTACTGCAGACAGTTTTTAAAGGAAAATTTTTATAATTAGAGAATGCTTTATAAGTGTCATCAATTTTGGCTTAATGGGAAGGCTTTTCTAGAAATCAAAATGCACACTGGCATCAAAATACAAATATTCCAGAAACAAACATTATGCAATTGGCAAGGTATTCATTAATATTCAAATATTACTATTTCCAGCATCTCACTCAGGAATGAGTTGATACTTTCTCTGTGAAGACTAAGTGTTCCTATTCCTGAAATGACCCAGAGTCATTAGTACAACTTGTCTTCTTCATTCAGCTCCAAAGCACATGAATAACCAGATAGCAATCATTAAGTTTGCAGGTGGCATCAAGCTAAGAGAGAAATTATCCCAAAGGAGAAAAGAAAAAAATTAAATACAGCATGACCTCGGTAATTTGGAGCAAAGGAGAGAAAATACAGCAAACATTATCTGAGCAAGATATACATTGAAAGAGAAAATCCAAATTGCAAAATAAAGGTCAGTATATAAGCAAGTTTGCCATTTATTTATACATTTATTCAGCAATTAACTATTGAGCACCTACTATCTGCCAGGGTCTGGGGATAGAGCAGTGGGCAAAACAGACATTGTTCCTCACTCATGCAGCTCAGAGACAAGAGGGAAAGAGCCCTTAAACAAGTAAGCAAACAAATAAAACTTTAATTTTCTAATTATGGTATGTGCTTTGAATGAAAAGAGCAGAGGAATATGAAAAAGAATAGATTGGCGTGAGAGAAGAGGGATTATTTAGGTGGAGTGGTTACGGGAGCTTCTCTGAGGAGGTGACATGAGCCGGAATATAAGTGATGAGAAGCAGTCAGCTGTAGGGAGGAGACACTGTTCCAGGCCAAGCGAATGTCCTGTGGTTATTCCCAGGGCAGGAAGGGTCTAGGAACTGAAAGACCAGTGTGGCTGGAGCACAGGGAACAAGAGAGAGGTAGAGAGAGATGAGGAGTAGGGAGGCATCCAGGTAAACATGCATCAGCAACACAGTGACATTTTAAAGCAGGGGCTCAGCAAACTTTCCCCCCAAAGGGCCAGATAGTAAATAGTTTAGGCTTTTGTGGACCATAAGGTCTGGGTCCCAAGTTCTCAGCTCTTCAGGTGTAGTAAGAAAGCAGCCATAGACAATACTTAAATGATGCATATTCCAATAAAACTTGATTTACAAAACAGGCAATGGACAGACTTAGCCTGCAATCAGAAGTCTTTCAGTTGCCAACCCCTGAAAGAATAAAAGCAGGAATAAGACTAGACTAGAAAACATAAGCAGGAGCAGGAAATTCATCTTCTAAATGAGTTAGGAAATTCATCTTCTAAATGAGTCAGTACTCGTCAGACCATCACTCGATAAACTGTCTTCCTTAGGCTCAGCATTTAAGTGGGGTTTGATAAAACATGCATAGGTTCTAAAATAGTGATGATTATAGCTTTGGAAAACCCTGACCAAGTGAACAGTTTAAATGAGTCGACTTATCCAACGTGAACAACAGAGAAAAGGTAATAAAATAGTTTTCACATGTTTGAAGTGTTATTTTTGCTGAGGATGTGTCCAACTGTTTTCCATGTTCACTGAGTGGAGAGACACGGGAAACAAAGGGAAGGGGAAAGTGAGGCGTGGGAAGGAAATGGAACTGGAGGAACAGAATGGCCCGACAAGGTAAAAACTTGTAAACATGGTCCCCGCCAACCCTCCTCCCTGTTTCTGTGGCAGACATGTCTATTCAGGACTAAAGGAGTATTTTCATCAATGTGTCGCAGGTATACCACTGTTTAAAGGAACACCACCACAGGGAACTATACTCAATATTTTGTAACAACCTAGAAGGGAAAAGAGTCAAAGATAATAGATGTATATGCATATGTATAACTGAATCACTGTGCTGTACACCTGAAACTAACACGACATTGTATGTTAACTATACTTCAATTAAAAAAAAGGATGCTATATGTACACTTGTCAAGTGAATAGTCGCCCCATAATTTATCTTCTTTTAAACACTGCATCTTCCTTTTTAAAAAGAAGCTCACATGTATTGATCAATTATTTTATGCCAGGTGTGCTAAACACCTGATATGCATTTTCTCATTCACCCCTCATGATACTCCTAAGAATCAATTTTATTCTCATCCTCATTTTACTAAAAACTGAGTCCTTGCTTTTATTGTCCTCATTTCATAGAAAACTTAGACTTAAAATAGTAAATAACTTGCCCAAGGCCTAAGAACTAGTAAATGGTAGACACAATTTGTTTTACTTTTAAGGTGAGGCAGATTAAGGAATAGCTGTATTTACATTTCTTTCGTAAATAGCACTGAGCGATATAAATCATAAAATTTCCACTTTTTTGTTTGGAGGATCAAAGTTTAAAGAGAATGTACTTTTGACTAGAGCCAACTCAGCTCATCCACAACTCTGAAAACATTTCCAGAAGATCAACGATTTTTATTTATTGTCTATAGGTATGTATTATGTGAAGAGGCTCAAATCTTGGAATAGTCTAAGATGTTGATTCACTTTTCTAAGCTCTCCTAATATCTGTGGTAGTAATTAGGGGTTTGATTTCTTTAAACACAGGAAACATAGTTGTTTTGCCACCTCTCTCACACTTCCAATATCTGAAGTATTTGTGGGTCTGTTTCTTATTCTGTTGGTTCTTCCTCTCATGTCTGATGTCCTTATGTGCTTAGGTATCTTTTACTATATGATGTTCATTTCCTTCAGAAAATTCTTTGTGAGAATTCTTTGAGGCCTAGGATGAAGGTGCATTCCTCCGAAGAGGATTGGAATTTACTTCTGCCAAGTGCTTGGAGGGACCACTGGTTTAAAGCCAATTTAAACAAAATTCACAGGCTGCGTTTTATTGGACCGCAAATCTGGGAAGTTTGGGCTGCAAATCTGTGTCAGGATCAACTTGTCGTTACATCTCATGTTTCCCTCTTTCCATCACTGCTTGGTGCCAAGGTAAATATCCTGGCGTTCTCTTGGAGGAGAAGGATGTTAAGTGAATATTTGTGGTTTCCCCTTTCCCCCTGAGGTCCCAGAATGATGACAGAAGGGTCTACTATTATATTTCCCATCTCGGGCTTGGTCTGATTCCCCACACCTCTGAGGCCAGCTGGACAAGCCCATCAGGACTAGCAACTGTCCTTAAAGCAGGGATGGCTTCAGGGATTTGCCTACCTCTCTGGGTCCCACCCTCACTTAATCTTGGCCTAATAATTCTGTTATCTTATCAGGTCTTTGATGCTCTTAAAAGAGGGGTCTTAAATATTTTGTAGTATTTTAGGTTGTTTTATAGGAAAGAATTAACCTCACTCAACGAGGGGCCTGGCCTTTGCTCTTGGCCCCTGGGAGGTGATCTCTAAGCTCTTGGAACGTCCTGCCTGATACGAGTGTGTCTTGGTTACCTAAGGGCCTTGGGTCACACCAACAGCCCACTGTGGAGGATGTGAGTCACTGGGTATCAGCCACACAGGCGTCAGCCATGTCTAAGTGACTAAGTCCTTGGAAAAACTCTGGACACCAAGGCTCAGGTGAGCTTCCCTGGTTGGCAATACCCTGTGCATATTGTCACACATTGTCCTGGGAGAAGTTAGCCCTGCACATGACTCAACTGGGAGTGCAAGGGAAGCTTCACACGTGGAACTTCCCTGAACTCTGCCCCTGTATCTCTGTTCTTGGTGGATTTTAATCTGTATATTTTTGCTGTAATAAACATAACCATGAATAAAACAGCTTTCAGTGAGTCCTGTGAGTCCTTCTGGCAAATTATCAAACCTGTGGGTATCTTAGGAGCCCCAAATTTTCAACTGGTGTCTGAAGTAAGGGTAGTCTTGGGGACTTCCCAAATTCTGCAGTTGTATTCAGTGGAAAGTTGTTGCTTTCAGTGGAAAGATAGTCTCATTACCTACCCATGATTGGAAATGAAAGAGTCTGTAATAATGAGGAAATGCATTTTCCTGCCTTTAGTCCATGTTTTCATACAAAACTGTTTACTTGAGTTAAGCAATATGACTGAATTAATTTTAATCAAAATGTCGGAACAGGCTTTTATGAATCAGACTTAGTCAAATACTGACTACTTGGTTTTTCCAACAAAACAAATGTCATCATATGTGTGTGAATATATAAATATATATAAATGTAATGTATGTATATATAGCTATGTCTGTATGAATATACCTGATTAACAATAAAGCACTACATTAGGACTCAAGACATGTGGGTGATACTTGCGTAACTGATTTTACTACTTTCTGGAAAAGGCAACTTTAGTGATTCATTTATTTTCTTGAGCCTACTCCCTTGTAAACCTAGTGACATAGGTCAGGTGTTCTCATTGGGGGTGATTTTGCCTATGAGAGGCCATTTTGAAAATGGAGGGGGCGACATTTGGTTGTCATAACATTTGGGAGAACTACTGGCATTTAGGGGGAGTGAGGGGTTTTAAATGTTCCACAAGGCACGGCACAGAGCTGCCCAGCAAAGAACTGTTCCACATCCTACACAATTTTTGGATGTTTTATCAGACATTCATTTAGGTGAAACATTTGTTTAAAACTATCGGAGCCTACAATCTATTTTATACATAAAAACAACATATGTTTTGCATGATTTTAATACCTGTGGAATTTTCCAGATTTACAACTGCTATGTAATTGAGAGAAGACTACACATTGTCTTGTCTGGCATTGTCCCAGCAATGCCACTCATGGGTTTGAGTGCCTCAGACCACCCACCCACCTGCATGAGTCTGCATGTGTGCCCGTCACACCCATGGTGCAAGCACAGATGGCTTCATCAGGTCCTCAGTGTGGTCCTAAACTGAGCATTTGCCTACTGAAATGTAGGTTATTATAATTATAAATCACGTCTTTCATGTCTTCTCTGTACTGAAGTTAGTGCACTATAATTACTTAAAATTAGGTATGTATGTAGGTTATCATATCTATGGATTTCATTTCTGTGTGGTGCCCTGGTCTGCCTGTCAAATTTTCCCTAGGCCACTTGTAAACACACACACACACACACACACAAATGGAGGATGACTGGGATCTCCTTTTTCATTAAAAGATATTCCACATTAAGAATATGCCAAGGTGGGGATTGGTTCAAGATGGCGAAGTAGAAGGACGTGCTCTCACTCCCTCTTGCGAGAGCACCAGAATCACAAATAACTGCTGAACAATCATCGACAGGAAGACACTGGAACTCACCAAAAAATATACCCCACATCCAAAGACAAAGGAGAAGCCATAATGAGACGGTAGGAGGGGCAAAATCACAATAAAATCAACTCCCATAACTGCTGGGTGGGTGACTCACAAACTGGAGAACACTTATACCACAGAAGTCCACCCACTGGAGTGAAGGTTCTGAGCCCCAGGTCAGGCTTCCAAACCTGGGGGTCCAGCAACAGGAGGAGGAATTCCTAGAGAATCAGACTTTGAAGGCTAGTGGGATTTGAGTACAGGACTTCGACAGGACTGGAGGAAACAGAGACTCCACACTTGGAGGGCACACACAAAGTAGTGTGTGCATCAGGACCCAGGGGAAGGAGCAGTGAGCCCATAGGAGACTGAACCAGACCTACCTGCTACTGCTGGAGGGTCTCCTGCAGAGGTGGGGGGTGGCTGTGTCTCACCATGAGGACAAGGACACTAGCAGCAGAAGTTCTGGGAAGTACTCCTTGGCATGAGCCCTCCCAGAGTCAGCCATTAGCCCCACCAAAGAGCCCGGGTAGGCTCCAGTGTTGGGTCACATCAGGCCAAACAACCAACAGGGAGGGAACCCAGCGCCACCCATCAGCAGACAAGCAGATTAAAGTTTTACTGAGCTGTGCCCACCAGAGCAACAGTCAGCTCTATCCACCACCAGTCCCTCCCATCAGAAGACTTGCACAAGCCTCTTAGAGAGCCTCATCCACCAGAGGGCAGACGGCAGAAGCAAGAACTACAATCCTGCAGCCTGTGGAACAAAAACCACATTCACAGAAAGACAGACAAGATGAAAAGGCAGAGGGCTATGTACCAGATGAAGGAACAAGATAAAACCCCAGAAAAACAACTAAATGAAGTGGAGATAGGCAATCTTCCAGAAAAAGAATTCAGAACAATGACAGTGAAGATGATCCAGAACTTCGGAAAAACAATGGAGGCAAAGATCGAGAAGATGAAAGAAATGTTTAACAAAGACCTAGAAGAATTAAAAAACAAACAGAGATGAACAATACAATAACTGAAATGAAAACTACACTAGAAGGAATCAATAGCAGAATAACTAAGGCAGAAGAACGGATACGTGACCTGGAAGACAGAATGGTGGAATTCACTGCTGCGGAACAGACTAAAGAAAAAAGAATGAAACAAAATGAAGGCAGCTTAAGAGACCTCTGGGACAACATTAAATGCAACAACATTTGCATTATAAGGGTCCCAGAAGAAGGAGAGAGAGAGAGAGAGAGGACCTGAGAAAATACTTGAAGAGATTATAGTCGAAAACTTCCCTATCATGGGAAAGGAAATAGTCACCCAAGTCCAGGAAGCGCAGAGAGTCCCATACAGGATACACTCTAAGAGAAACACACCGAGACACAGTAATCAAATGGGCAAAAATTAAAGACAAAGAAAAATTATTGAAAGCAGCAAGGGAAAAACGACAAATAAAATACAAGGGAACTCCCATAAGGTTAACAGCTGATTTCTCAGCAGAAACTCTACAAGCCAGAAGGGAGTGGCACGATATACTTAACATGATGAAAGGGAAAAACCAAAAACCAAGATTACTCTACCCAGCAAGGATTTCATTCAGATTCGATGGAGAAATCAAAAGCTTTACAGACAATCAAAAGCTAAGAGAATTCAGCACCACAAAACCAGTTCTACAACAAATGCTAAAGGAACTTCTCTAAGTGGGAAACACAAGAGAAGAAAAGGACCTACAAAAACAAACCCAAAACAATTAAGAAAATTGTAATAGGAACATACATATCGATAATTACCATAAACGTGAATGGATTAATGCTCCAACCAAAAGACAAAGGCTTGCTGAATGGATACAAAAACAAGACCCATATATATGCTGTCTACAAGAGACCCACTTCAGACCTAGGGACACATACAGACTGAAAGTGAGGGGATGGAAAAAGGTATTCCATGCAAATGGAAATCAAAAGAAAGCTGGAGTAGCAATACTCATATCAGATAAAATAGACTTTAAAATAAAGACTGTTACTAGAGACAAGGAAGGACACTACATAATGATCAAGGGATCAATCCAAGAAGAAGATATAACAATTGTACATATTTATGCACCCAACATAGAAGCACCTCAATACATAAGGCAACTGCTAACAGCTGTAAAAGAGGAAATCGACAGTAACACAATAAGAGTGGGGGACTTTAACACTTCACTTACACCAATGGACAGATCATCCAAAAAGAAAATTAATAAGGAAACACAAGCTTTAAATGACACAATAGACCAGATAGATTGAATTGATATTTATAGGACATTCCATAGAAAAACAGCAGATTACACTTTCTTCTCAAGTATACACAGAACATTCTCCAGGATAGATCACATCTTGGGTCATAAATCAAGCCTCAGTAAATTTAAGAAAACTGAAATCATATCAAGCATCTTTTCTGACCACAACGCTATGAGATTAGAAATCAATTACAGGGGAAAAAAACGTAAAAAACACAAACACATGGAGGCTAAAAAATACGTCACTAAATAAGCAAAAGGTCACTGAGGAAATCAAAGAGAATATCAAAAAACACCTAGAAACAAATGACAATGAAAACACAATGATCCAAAACCTATGGGACACAGCAAAAGCAGTTCTAAGAGGGAAGTTTATAGCAATACAACCCTACCTCAAGAAACAACAAACATATCAAATTAACAATCTAACCTTACACCTAAAGGAACTTGAGAAACAAGAACAAACAAAACCCAAAGTTAGTAGAAGGAAAGAAATCATAAAGATCAGAGCAGAAATAAATGAAATAGAAACAAAGAAAACAATAACAAAGATCAATAAAACTAAAAGCTGGTTCTTTGAGAAGATAAACAAAATGATAAACCATTAGCCAGACTCATCAAGAAAAAGAGGGAGAGGACTCAAATCAATAAAATTAGAAATGAAAAAGGAGAAGTTACAACGGACACCGCAGAAATACAAAGCATCCTAAGAGACTACTACAAGCAACTCTATGCCAATAAAATGGACAACCTGGAAGAAATGGACAAATTCTTAGAAAGGTATAACCTTCCAAAACTGACCCAGGAAGAAACAGAAAATATAAACAGACCAATCACAAGTAATGAAATTGAAACTGTGATTAAAAATCTTCCAACAAACAAAAGCCCAGGACCAGATGGCTTCACAGGTGAATTCTATCAAACATTTAGAGAAGAGCTAACACCCATCCTGCTCAAACTCTTCCAAAGAATTGCAGAGGAAGGAACACTCCTAAACTCATTCTATGAGGCCACCATCACCCTGATACCAAAACCAGGCAAAGATACTATAAAAAAAGAAAACTACAGACCAATATCACTGATGAATATAGATGTAAAAATCCTCAGCAAAATACTAGCAAACAGAATCCAACAACACATTAAGAGGCTCATACACCATGATCAAGTGGGATTTATCCCAGGGATGCAAGGATTCTTCAATACATGCAAATCAATCAATGTGATACACCATATTAACAAATTGAAGAAAAAATATATGATCATCTCAATAGATGCAGAAAAAGCTTTTGACAAAATTCAACACCATTTATGATAACAACTCTCCAGAAAGTGGGCATAGAGGGAACCTACCTCAACATAATAAAGGCCATATATGACAAACCCACAGCAAACATCATCCTCAATGGTGAAAAACTGAAAGCATTTCCTCTAAGATCAAGAACAAGACAAGGATGTCCACTCTCACCATTATTATTCAACATAGTTTTGGAAGTCCTAGCCATGGCAATCAGAGAAGAAAAAGAAATAAAAGGAATACAAACTGGAAAAGAAGAAGTAAAACTGTCACTGTTTGCAGATGACATGATACTATACATAAAGAATCCTAAAGATGCCACCAGAAAACTACTAGACCTCATCAATGAATTTGGTAAAGTTACAGGATACAAAATGAATGCACAGAAATCTCTTGCATTCCTATACACTAATGATGAAAAATCTGAAAGAGAAATTAAGGAAACACTCCCATTTACCATTGCAACAAAAAGAATAAAATACCTAGGAATAAACCTACCTAGGGAGACCAAAGACCTGTATGCAGAAAACTATAAGACACTGATGAAAGAAATTAAAGATGATACAAACAGATGGAGAGATATACCATGTTCTTGGATTGGAAGAATCAACATTATGAAAATGACTCTACTACCTAAAGCAATCTACAGATTCAATGCAATCCCTATCAAATTACTAATGGTATTTTTTACAGAACTAGAACAAAAAATCTTAAAATTTGTATGGAGACACAAAAGACCCCGAATAGCCAAGTGGTCTTGAGGGAAAAAAATGGAGTTGGAGAAATCAGACTCCCTGACTTCAGACTATACTACAAAGCTACAGTAATCAAGACAATATGGTACTGGCACAAAAACAGAAATACAGATCAATGGAACAGGATAGAAAGCCCAGAGGTAAACCCACGCACCTATGGTCAACTAATCTATGACAAAGGAGGAAAGGATATACAATGGAGAAAAGACAGTCTCTTCAATAAGTGGTGCTGGAGAAACTGGACAGCTACATGTAAAAGAATGAAATTACAACACTCCCTAACACCATATACAAAAATAAACTCAAAATGGATTAGAGACCTAAATGTAAGAGCAGACACTATAACACTCATGGACAAAAACATAGGCAGAATACCCTTTGACATAAATCACAGCAAGATCTTTGTTGATCCACCTCCTAGAGTAATGGAAATAAAAACAAAAATAAACAAATGGGACCTAATGAAACTTAAAAGCTTTTGCAGAGCAAAGGAAGCTACAAACAAGACAAATAGACAACCCTCAGAATGGGAGAAAATATTTGCAAACAAATCAATGGAGAAAGTATTAATCTCCAAAATATATGAACAGCTCATGCAGCTCAATATTAAAAAAACAAACAACCCAATCCAAAAATGGGCAGAAGACCTAAATAGACATTTCTCCAAAGAAGACATAGAGATGGCCAAGAAGCACATGAAAAGCTGCTAAACATCACTAATTATTAGAGAAATGCAAGTCAAAACTAAAATGAGGTATCACCTCACACCAGTTAGAATGGGCATATCATTAGAAAATCTACAAACAACAAGTGCTGGAGAGGGTGTGGAGAAAAGGGAGCCCTCTTGCACTGTTGGTGGGAATATAAATTGATACAGCCACTATGGAGAACATTATGGTTGTTCCTTAAAAAACTAAAAATAGAACTACCATATGATCCAGCAATCCGACTACTGGGCATATACCCACAGAAAACCATAATTCAAAAAGACACATGCGGGCTTCCCTGGTGGCACAGTGGTTGAGAATCTGCCTGCCAATGCAGGGGACACGGGTTTGATCCCTGGTCTGGGAAGATCCCACATGCCACGGAGCAACTGGGCCCGTGAGCCACAATTACTGAGCCTGCACGTCTGGAGCCTGTGCTCTGCAACAAGAGAGGCCGCGACAGTGAGAGGCCCGCGCACCGCGATGAAGAGTGGCCCCCGCTTGCCAGAACTAGAGAAAGCCCTCGCACAGACACGAAGACCCAACACAGCCATAAATAAATAAATAAATAAATAAATAAATAAATAAATAAATAAAATGGGAGGAGTCATTGTATGCATTAAAAAAAAAAAAAAGACACATGCACCCCAATGTTCATTGCAGCACTATTTACGATAGCCAGGACATGGAAGCAACTTAAATGGATAGGATAGACGAATGGATAAAGAAGACGTGGTACATATATACTATGGAATATTAGCCATAAAAAGGAATGAAATTGAGTCATTTGTAGAGAATGGATAAAGAAGACAAATGGATACAGAAGAAGTGGTACATATATACAATGGAATATTACTCAGCCATAAAAAGGACCGAAACTGAGTCATGTGTAGAGACGTGGATGGACCTAGACACTGTCACACAGAGTGAAGTAAATCAGAAGGAGAAAAACAAATATCGTATATTAATGCATATATGTGGAACCTAGAAAAATGGTACCAATGAACCAGTTTGCAGGGCAGAAATTGAGACACAGTTGTAGAGAACAAATGTATGGACACCAAGGGGGGAAAGCGGCGGGGGGTGGGTGGGATGAATCGTGAGATTGGGATTGACATGTATACACTAATATGTATAAAATGGATAACAAATAAGAACCTGCTGTATAAAAAATTAATTAAATAAAATTCAAAAAAAGAGAGAATATGCCAAGTTAAAGAGTTCTCTGAAATCTTCCCTCCTTCATTCCATTAATTCGCCTGGTTTGGACTGTACGTGACGAAACACTTTGGAAATGTTTCTAAGTCACCCTGCCCCACATAGCACCATACCCACCTGCTCCTTTAACGTGTGGTCTATAACCAAGGATGATCCTCTGGTTCGGAGAAGAAGAAAGAAATGCATCAAGTCCATTCTTTTTTTTTTTTTTTTATTACTTAATGTGGAATTTGTTGAAGTTTATTTTAAAGTTAATGGGTTATTTATTTGTTTATTTATTTTTGGCTGTGTTGGGTCTTCGTTTCTGTGCATGGGCTTTCTCTAGTTGCGGCAAGCGGGGGCCACTCTTCATCGCGGTGCGCGGGCCTCTCACTGTCGCGGCCTCTCTTGTTGTGGAGCACAGGCTCCAGTCGCGCAGGCTCAGTAGTTGTGGCTCATGGGCCTAGCTGCTCTGCGGCATGTGGGATCCTCCCAGACCAGGGCTCGAACCCGTGTCCCCTGCATTGGCAGGCAGATTCTCAACCAGTGCGCCACCAGGGAAGCCCCCATCAAGTCCATTCTTAAAGGTAGCCTCTGCTCAGGATCAAGTGAGTGTGTCTTCATTTCACCATAATTCATTTCAGTGAACTTACTACTAAATAGTAGAATCACACGGATGACTGATGACCAGTGTCCTTCATCACAAAGGGCTTGCCATCTAACTGGGGAGAACGTTTTAAACCCAAAAGGCTACGACATCATGCAGCAGATGGAAGAATCTGAAGGGTGAAGGATAAGCAAAATGCTGTGGGGGAGCTCGTATGGGGATAACTAATTTGACCTGGGAGAAGATGAAAGGTTTTGAGAAGTGGGAGGGGGTGTTTCAGGTAGGAGGCACTCCATTAACAAGGGACCAAGTGGAAGTTAGAAAGTGTAAGGCAGGCCATGGGAAAGTCTGGTCCATGGTCTCAGAAATTTCACATCAGTGAGGAGATAAGGACAAGGTAAGGCTGGAAAGGTAGGTTGGGACCCGATCGTGGAGGACCTTGAAAGCCAGGCTGAGGAGACCCGACAGGATTCTGAGGCAATTCTGCAGCAAGCCACAAAGTTTTGAGGACAGTGATATGATCAGAGCCCTGGTTTCTGAAAATATTCTGGCTGACCTCTGCAGGATGCACTGGGGGCTTGGAGGAGGTACAGAGAAAGACACGTCTGTTGGTAGGTGGTTGCAGCAGTCCAGGTGAGACTCCCACGTGAGACTCTCAGGTGAGACTCCCAGGTGAGGGTGGGAAGCAGAGCAGCAGCAGCTGGGTTGGGAGAAGAGGGCAAAGAGACACTTACAGGGAAGAAGGGTGGTGAGGGAGGGCTCCAGCCTGGGTACCCAAGTGCAGGTGATGATGCTGCAGCCTGGATACCGACAGCCAGGGGAGGGCTGCCCAGGAAGATGGAGGAGATAAGGAGCTTGGTTTTCAGACCAGTTGGATTTGAAGGGCAGACACTATATTCATGTGGAGATGTCCAGCAAGCAATTAGAAAAAAAGGGCTGAGTGCTCTACAGTTTCCAGATTATCTGTCACTTCTCTACCGCTCTCTCTTCCTCCAAGAAAGGACCTCTCCTCTGTCATGACTGAAAGGTTACACAGAGCACTGTGGATAAGAACTCATGCTCTGGATCTGGCTGAGCGAGAGTCCAGTACTAACTCTGCCACTCTCTAGCTGTATGACCTTGGGTGAGTCATTTGATTTCTCTAAGCCTTGGTTTCTTCATCTATAAAATGGTGCTCACAAAAGTATATTCTGTATAATGTGGGTTTTTAAAATTTATTTATTTATTTTATTTTTTGGCTGCGTTGGGTCTTCGTTGCTGTGTGCGGGCTTTCTCTAGTTGCAGGGAGCGGGGGCCACTCTTCGTTGCAGTGCGCGGGCCTCTCATTGCAGTGGCCTCTCTTTGTTGCAGAGCATGGCCTCTAGGCACGCGGGCTCAGTAGTTGAGGCTCGCGGGCTCCAGAGCGCAGGCTCAGTAGCTGCAGCACATGGGCCTAGTTGCTCCGCGGCATGCGGGATCTTCCTGGACCAGTGCTTGAACCCCCATCCCCTTCATTGGCAGGCATCCGGATTCCTAACCACTGAGCCATCAGGGAACTCCATAATGTGGTTTTGACAAACCAATGAATTAGTACCTGGTATATTGTAAATGTCTAAAAATGTCACCTGTTATTAAACCAGATGACTTACCATTCCACAAACACACCCCAACTTTCCTACCTCTGGTCATCTGCCCCTGCTGCTGTTCTCTGCTTACAATGTCCTCCTACCTGAGTCTGACCCATCCACTAACAGATATCATTCCTCCTATTCACCTTGCTCCCTACTCAAGATCTTGAAATCTTATTTATCCTTGACTCTAAGAGCTGGGGTTGGAATTTGGAATTAACGAGATTGGAAGAGTTTTCACACTCACTGTGATGATTAAACAAAGTCTTGGCTGGCTCACAAGGGGAAATGCTGACTTTATTCTATGACAGAAAATACTCTGATTCTGTGAGACTTTTCTAATACGTTTTATTTAGTTACTTATTCAGAAAAAATTTACTTATTTATTTATTTATTTTAGCTATGTCAGATCTTAATTGTGGCACGAGGGACCTTCGTTGAGGCATGAGGTATCTTTCGTTGTGGTTCATGGGCTCCTCTCTAGTTGTGGCGTGTGGGTTTTCTCTCTCTAGTGGTGTGAGGGCTCCAGAGCTCGTGGGCTCTGTAGTGTGCAGCATGCGGGCTCTCTATTTGAGGCGCGTGAGCTCAGTGGTTGTGGTGCTTTGACTTAATTGCCCCGCGGCATGTGGGATCTTAGTTTCCGGATCAGGGATCAAACTCACGTTCCCTGCATTGGAAGGCGGATGCTTTACCACTGGACCACCAGGGAAGTCCCCTAATATGTTTTAATAGAAGGATCGTATAGCAAGCATCTCGCCAAACACAGCCTTTATCGAGTATAAAAAGGAGAAAAATGAAATCTTGGGAAGCCCAGACAAATTTGGTACTGTCTAATGTTTGCTATCCTTTCATCTTTGTGAAGAGCTGAGTGCTTTTTCCTTGGCACTTCTGTTTTGGATTCCTCTTTGGCAGCATTTTCCCAGAGAGAAAGTGCTACCAGCCAGTTCTTTCCTGTTACCTTCCACCCACGCTTTGTTTTGGCAAAGGTAACCTGCCTGGGAGCTGCAGAAATGCTGCTCTGCACACCTCTCGTGCCAAATTGGAAGAGACGTTGTTTTCTGTAAAATTAAGATAAGAGTTCAGAAGGGCCAATCTGCTTCAAAATATGATTTTAACCATTTTTTAAGTTAACTGAAACAGTAGCTCAATGTCATTCTTTGGGTTTCTACTTATTACAGTATCTTTCTTTTGTTTTCAAACAGTTCCTATAGCGATATAATGAAAATAACCTTTATTTTTTTTCCAGCTGCAAAGAGAGAACTATAAATTATTCCTTACCCTAGTTTCCTTTCAGCACATACCAAAGCCAGTGCTTGCTCTGCCCCAATAAATCAAAGCTTCAAAAGGGCAACCCAGCTAATCAGAGAACACAGCTTCCACTAACTAGACAATGAAATCCTGCGTCTGTCATCTTTGGAATTAATAAGAGATAAAGTGCCACTTTACACAAAGTTTCCAAACCAGGTCAGGAAAGAGTCAGGACACAGAATGGATTTGCAAACCTGGTCATTATATTCATGTAAGAAGATATAATTCAATCAAGATTGAATTTTCATCTGCATTTCATAGCCATGGGTTAATGTCTTCAATGCATTTTCAATAGAACCAAAGACTTAATCATTTTACTTTTGAAAAATATATTTCCAAAAGAGAAATATTTTTGAGCTGATAAGGAAAATGTTTCTAAGAGAAAGTGATATTGAAAATAAACCTTGAAGGATGTAGAAGTTTTTAACAGAGATGCACAAACATTTTGTAAGAATGGATAGACTCAAATCATAGGGTCATGCCCTATTGACCTAACTTTTCTAGTTTTCCAATATTATTGTCCCCAATAGAGTAATTAATGAAGGCAACAACTTACTGAATGCCTTCTCTGTACCGGGCACCATGTTGAACACAGGGTTAAGGAGACGAATAAACACTGGGCCTGCCCTCAAGGAGCTTTTAACCTTCAAAAAGTTCTAACTCTTGTTTAGCTTTATTACACAAAATAAAACACAAGAATCATTATAAATTGATTCTGAAGTTCAGTTGGAAGCTCTACATGAAAGTTTTGCTTCATAGCAATTTTCTCTGAAAATAAAATTGAATGACCTAAGATACAAAGAAGATAGCTTTTCTTTTTCTTCTTAATTTTCATACTCTTTTAATTAAAAAAAATTTTTAATGAATAAATGCGTGTAACATTATATATGGTTAGGGTGTGCAATGTGTTACTTCGATACGTTTATATTCTCATATTGCCAATGTAGTGATATTTATCACCTTACACAATTATAGTACAATATTATTGTCTATATTCATTATACTGTGCATTAGATCTCTATGGCTTATTTATTACTCATTATAAGTTTGTACCCTTAAACACCATCATCTTATTACCCCAGTTCTCAGCCCCTAGTGACTACCATTTTACTCTGTTTTTTACAGGTTTAAGTTTTTTATATTCCACATAAAAGTGATATCTTACAGTGCTTGTCTTTCTTGAAGACAGCTTTTCTAGGACAGAATGTAATTGCAAAAATCAGCTGGATTCCATAAATTTTCACCATAACCATAGCCACAAATTTAGTAATTCTACACAACTGCTTGAAAATTAAAACAGAAGAAAAAATTGGTTAATGCTTAAGTTACAACACTTCTGTAAAGGTAGAATAGTCAAAAATACATAAATGTATTGGAGTCCCATCTTCATCCAAACAGTGGCAACATCTGGGTCCAAGAAACTTCCTGGGAGAAAATCATTTCAAAAGAAGAGAGAATTCTGCATGTGGGCTTGGTTCAAAAGTGGCATTTTAGTGTGTTGTACTCAAAATTTGTCTTTAAGTCCAGCTACAGGATGGGGACTTCGAATTTTAAAAATTGATAAGCAATTTTTACTAAAAACAGACTATAGACACTGGGGTGCAGGGAAACACTGTTTTGGGATTTCTGTCACAAAGTGTAACACAAAATGGAGACACTCAACATTCTCCTACTTCTGCACCCTACACAGGGGACCATTGGCTTATCCAAGTTTCAGAGACAACTGCACCCTTTTGCTCCAATGGGGGGCATCCAGGAATAAGGGACACCATGCTCACAGACAACAGCCCCACCATGGACACCTTAGCAGTGGAGATCACCAGCACCAAATGATGCTGGATAAAAGAAGAAGAAACTGGCAGATGCCATAGGGTAGGTGATAGCTGGTAGATGATTTATATGATCACCACCTAGATACAGAAAATTTTGCAGGGAGCTGCAGGACTTTCAATAGCAGGTGAAGATAAGAACCAGAGAACTACAGTTTATTCTTGCTCGTCTGACCCCATTTGTCTACTTCCCTATGCTGAAGTTGACTACAGTAGACTACATAAACATATGTTACTCAAATATTAGGTCCTAGTTCATTTCAAGAATATGCTGAATTATTCTCTAAGAAGAAAAGTGATCACTTATCTGAAATTTAGTAACATATTCAACAACTTCTTTCCCATCTGTGGTATTTCTGGTTGAGTACTCATATTTTACACTGCTGCGACCCCAGAGCCTGATGCTTGAACATAAGGGAGGGAGAAAAATACACAAGAAAATTAAGAATATAAGGGAATAAGGCTTGTTCACCATGAAGACTCCACCCTGTTCTCCTGAGAACCAGTGACAATGAACAATGAAAAAGAACTCCTGTTACTTTTGGAAATTATATAAAAGGTAAATTGAACTGGTCAGAAACTTCTGGGCTGGCTTCATTTCCTCTCTTAAAGAGTTTTGCAAAAGCTTTTCTGCTCACAAGAGAATACTGAAAAAGAACTCATTGTAAAAAGTCTATGCGAAAGTGCTGAGAATGGGTTATCCTGCACCGTGGTAGATCAGAGCTGACTGCAGATGGAAAGTATGTGTCCTACTGTACTTTTAATGGCCTTCAAAAATAATTAAGAACTGAACAGGAAAAGCATTGATGAAGTTCCTCCATCAAGACTCTCTTTGACAGTTTTTTTGGAATTGGATAGCCTCTTCTTGTTTTGTAACGATAGATCTTCCTTTTCTTCTCAATCTACTGGGTGCTCTGCTACCAGCTTAATTTTCCTAATGTACCACCTTCATCATGTCATTCTCCTGCTTAAAATCTCAGAAAATAAATTTCATAGGCAATGGGAAGGAGGAGTGGCAAAGAATAGCTAATAGAATAATAGCTAATAGAATAATAGCTATAGCTAAAATGTATGGTGCACGGCGTGCCAGGCACTCTTCTAGACACTATGAGTATGTTAACCCATGTAATACTCAAAAATCCCTATGACATAGATGCTAATTTTTTTTACCCCAATTTAAGGATGAGGTTACAGATGGCCAAAAAGCACATGAAAAGATGCTCAACATCATTAATTATTAGAGAAATGCAAATCAAAACTACAATGAGATATCATCTCACACCAGTCAGAATGGCCATCAACAAAAAATCTACAAACAATAAATTTTGGAGAGGGTGTGGAGAAAAGGGACCCCTCCTACACTGTTGGGGGGAATGTAAACTGATACAGCCACTATGGAGAACAGTATGGAGGTTCCTTAAAAACCTAAAATAGAGCTACCATATGATACAGCAATCCCACTCCTGGGCATATACCCGGAGAAAACCATAATTCGAAAAGATATATACATCCCAATGTTCATTGCAGCACTATATACAATAGCCAAGACATGGAAGCAACCTAAGTGTCCATTGACAGAGGAATGGATAAAGAAGATGTGGTACAATGAGAAGCCCACACACTGCAAGGAAGAGTAGCCCCCGCTTGCTGCAACTAGAGAAAGCCCTGAGAGCAGCAATGAAGACCCAACGCAGCCAAAAATAAATAAATAAATAAATTTATTAAAAAAAAAAAAAGATGTGGTACATATATACAATGGAATATTACTCAGCCATAAAAAAGAACAAAATAATGCTATTTGCAGCAATATAGATGGACCTAGAGATTGTCATACTGAGTGAAGTAAGTCAGACAGAGAAGGACATATATCGTGATATTGCTTATACGTGGAATCTAAAAAAATAGTACATATGAACTTATTTACAAAACAGAAATAGAGTCACAGATGCAGAAAACAATCTCATGGTTACCAGGGGGGAAAGGGAAGGGAGGGATAAATTGGGAGATTGGGATTGACATATACACACTACTATACCTAAAATAGATAACTAATAAGGACCTACTGTATAGCACAGGGAACTCCACTCAATACTCCGTAATGACTTATATGGGAAAAGGATCTAAAAAAGAGTGGATATATGTATATGTATAACTGATTCACTTTGCTGTACAGCAGAAAAGTAACACAACATTGTAAATCAACTATACTCCAATAAAAATTTAAAACAAAACAAAACAAAAAATAAAGATGAGGTTAGTAACTTGCTCAAGATTATAGAGGTGACATTTCAACCCAAGCAGTCTGACTCTAGCGCCTTTCACTCTTAACCACTGCAGCTAAATCCCAAATCAGGGGCACAGAAGAAAAATGTGTCTCTTGTTCATGTTGTGCTCAATCTGGAGAAGTCAGAAGGAAGATTCTATGGTTTCATGATGGCATTCAGTGCCTTCCACCATCTAACAAGAACTCTTTTTCTATCTTATTCACTCTTCCATCTCAACTCCTCCAAATTAGCCAAATGTTCTTAATATCCTGAAATGCCCTCCTTCCTGAGTGTCTCCATCTTCCTGTCTTTACAAATTTAATGATCATTTAAGGTCCACATCAAGTCCTGCCTCATCTAAACAAGGACATCTTCTCCAGCCATATTCATTGGGAGGGACCTCTTTGAACTCCTACAGTCATTGCAGTCCACACCAGGGGTTTGCTCTCATCACTCATTTGTGATGGAATAAAGCAGAGGAGCAAATAAATACAAGTATCGAAACAGGCTTTTCTAAAATTGCCTTGAACAATTATCACAAGGTTGGAAAGAAACATAGGAAATGTGTTTTATTGATCGAGTCTCTTTGTTTCCTCTAGTGATTTCTAACACATATATTTCCAATTGGCTCATGATTTCTTTAAAAAAATTTAAAAATATATTTCAACTTATTTTTCTCTTAATTTCAACCATAAAACAGCATCTTCTGCTGTGCTAGATGAGAAAGAACCTTGGCCACTTTTTCTTTTCTTCTTGACATCCCTTCTCAGGTTTAATTGAATTAAAATGCAGAATTTTAGTTCAATTCCTTTGTTACTTTATGTACCTTATTTCAAGAATTCTTTCTTAACATTTGCACTAAACTTTGTAATCCTATGAACAATTGAGAGAATTTATAGTGACCTCTGTCGAGTTTATTATTCAGAATATTTGTGGGGATGGTATACTCTCTGAGTCCAATATGTACTATTATGGAATGATGACTAATTTTGATACTGTCACCATTCTATGAAGACAAAGTTTCAAGAGAAGAGGCCACACCAGTTTCCAATCCTTAAGCCTTTTTTTTTTAATTGGAGTATCATTGCTTTACAATGTGATGTTAGCTTCTGCTGTACAACGAAGTGAAGCAGCCATATGTACACATATATCCCCTCCCTCTTGGACCTCTCTCCCTCCCATCCCCCCCTCCCCCCTCCCCCCGATTCCCGCCCATCTAGGTCATCACAGAGCACCAAGCTGACCCTTAAGTCTCGATTCTGGAAGGGAGTATAGGAGTAACTAAGGCACGTGCTTCTGGTTCATTTTCCTAGAAATGGTGTTGCTTAAGGACGGATGGGGAAGGGGGTGGGAAATGTAAAGGGAGATACAGGTCAGAGATCTGTTTCCTGTTTCCAAGCACTGGTTTCCTAAGACTCAATGAAGAAACAGAGATTCCATTATTTTATGGGCACTTAACAAAATGCTTTGCTTCTATAATTCCTTTCCCAGCTTAAGTCTGCAGAAAGCCTGCCAATGGCCTCCTCAAGCCTGGAAGGGTTCTGGGCAAAGGGTAGCAAGTCCCATTTTTCTTGAGTTTAGAAAAGGTTCAGCCAGAAACTCCAAACAGGCAATTTACTGCTGCAATCGTTTTAAATTAGGTTACCTACTTGTTCCCGATTTAGGTCTTTTGGTAGATGTACTGAAATTTGCAACCAACATACTGATGGAGTGTGTATAAACAAATTTTGGCCATAAAGATTCTTCTCATTTTTTTGCCTCCAAAACAAATAATAAAATAGGAGGAAAAAGTTTTAATCCATGAAATGTTAAGAGATCAAATAAAAATATTAAAGAAAGGCTGTGGAAGGTCACAGATAGGTCTAATACAAGGCAGAAAGGGGACACAAATCCTGCACTCTGCTAATTGTACCCGGTAGCCCAAGGACCCTAGAATAATTGTGGGCCCCTGAAAATGGGTTTCTTAATTTATCTATAACAGGATTGAGAATGAATTAGTTTTGTCTATTCTTCAATGAAAATGGACTCATGTTTTTAAAAGAATATTAGGATAGGTTGGATGCTTTTTAAAATGTTTTGACCAAATGTTTCTCTTGTCATTTTTCTTAAAACTAGAGAATTTACCTCTTAAAAGAACTTATTTCCATGTAAGTCCCCCCAACATTTTCTCCCAGATTAAGGAATGATGAGCTCGATTCAATAGATAAAAGCTGGAAGCATCTCAAGAGGCAAACGAAGAGAAATCGTTATATTAAGTCACACTGAATGCCATTGAGTATAAAGATTATTTAAGAATGTGTAGAACGCTTAGATAAGCAGTTAGTGGGAATCACCCCTCTGATGTGTAAGATAAATGTTAATGCTTTTCTAACTCCAGAATAAGATGTACCAGTCATCCCCACATCCTGAATTACAATGAAACATGAGTCCCAATTAATCTTTGTTATATGCTAAGAACAAAAACAAATGTTACAGGGTCAGCAACTAGGCTGGCTTTTTCTATGCAAAACCATTTAACCTTGTCAGCACTTTTTACTACACGGGCTACTGATGGGTTTAATTACCAAAGTGGTTACTACAAAGCCAATTTCATCTGAGTTCTAGTCGGCTCTTCTGCAATCAATGAAATCAAACAAGCTTTGCTAACACTGGTGTATCTTGTTTAGTCAAGCTACTTTCGGCAAAATGATGTAAGTTTGCGGTTTCTACTCAATCTGTTGGCATTTAATGATGCGTCTCCACAGTCACTTTTCATGGAGTTGAAATATTTTGTACACTTTAGGCTCAAGTTGGACCTCCCTTCACTCTCCCTTTACCCAGTTTTTTCTTATTGTATTTATTATTTTTAGAAATTATACTATTGTATAACATAGCATTGTACAATAACATATAGTACTTTTTTGGTCAGCTCCCCCATGAAAACGTAAGCTCTGTGAGGGTAGGGACTTTGTTTTATTGATTCCATCTGTTGTACCCATAACTGTGCCTGGCATGTAAAAGGCATTCGATAAACACATGTTAAATGAAGAAACCTCAGAGACTGGTTTGCCAAAATGGGTGGCCAGTAGAAATGTTCAACAGGATCTATGTACTGTAATTATACTAGGTGATAATAGGTTCACAAAACCACTTATTTAAGCGATATGTGATTTAATAGATAACCACTTTGTCAACTTAAAAGAAAAAGCACACAACATAAGGGTTGTGAGTTTAAGTTTTACTCAGGGTCTTATTGAGGACTATAGCCCAGGAGACAGCCACTCAATTAGCTCTGAGAAAACTGCTCCAAGGAAGTAGGGGAGTGGCCCATTTATATACAACTTTTGGTGAGGTCATACATGCAGTCTAGCACACACCTTGGTAAAAGATTACTGCTAATCGCAAAGAATGGATATCTCAAGTTCATGATTTTAGTGCCTTCCTATGTATGGAAAGATGCAACACTCTGGGTTCATAAAATTCTTCCTGAGATAGGCATCTAACTATCTAAGGAGCCTGCTTGTTTAAGCACAGAGTGCCTCCTCTGGTTTTCCATCCCGAATTCCTCTCAGGGTGCACTGCTGTTCAGCCACTGCAGTGTGTTATACCACGTAACCCTAGTAGGATGAGGGGTGAGCGATGCTCGTTGATCTTATTTGTTCACAACTTACTTAAGCGATTTAAGTTTTTAGATATAAAAAAAATGGACTGGAAATTGATATTTTACTATGCTTCTGGTCCTAGGTAACCTCTTACTGTTCAAAATTCTCAGTACCATTATCTAGGAATGCTATGGAATAGATTCTGGAATTGTGTTCACAAGACACAGGAGGCTAACGTGGAACGATTTTCAAGGGCCAACATTAAGGTTGTACAGCCTGTTTCAATTCTCTCTAGCCCTCCTAACGTGGTTTACTAAATTCACACACACACAGATACACACACACACACACACAGAAGCAATTTTCTCTGTACAAAGAGGAAGTTGGATAGAAAGTCTCCCATTTCCCTTGTTTTCCCACCCCCTGTGGCCCCAAAGAAATAAACTCTCCCAGGTTTAGACATGTTATTCTCAGGCCTACCCAGTGACTTGATGTTTACATTCAGCTCACTCTGGGCACTAGCTGAGCTGTGCTGGCCCCCCCCTCCTAGCCCTGGGAGAACCAGTGGAGACCGACTGAGCTTGAGAACTTCACCATGACAAGATTTCAGGTGCCATGATAGATGCAACTTCACCCATGGTAACTGCAGTGTGTGGACAGAAATCTGTGATGCGTTTGTGTGTGTGTGTGTGTGTGTGTGTGTGTGTGTGTATGTGTGTCCCCTCCTTTGGCTCCCACCCCTCGTTCAGAGTCCCTCACAGCCACTCCACCTTGCACTGCCCCCCTCTGCCAACAGAAAGGAGGTGGGCGGGCTTACCTCTCATTGGCTTGGTTCCCATTCAGACCCCAGACACAGGTGAAGGGGTGTCACTATATTTGACTTAACCTGATTTTACTTAGACAAGGTTAGTAAATCAGAATACCTTTCTAGTTGGGTTTTGTTGAGTGGTAGAGTTATCTTTTGAATCATGAGCACCTTTACCATCTAAACTAAACAAACATTAGTATGGTACGGGTTTCTTTTCCAGAGGGAGAAAAACTATCTCAGAAGGAAATTCTATTTTAGGCACAGGATGAACTCTGCTTCATCTAATTTATTCCAATCTCCAACAATTAGATCAAAACAAACTGAACTCTTAAGAAATAGTCACACAGTGGTATTCATCAGCAGTGTCCATTTGCGAAAACAAGATTATACTAAAGCCAGGCCACATGCCAGGAAAAGACTCAGATTTTGTAATGACTGTGTCACTGGCGATACACCACTATAGGCAACCACCAAGTGTTGTTCTCAGGATACATCCTCAATAGCAGTGGTTCTCAACTGGGGTCAATTTCAGCCACCAGGGCAATGTCTGCAGACATTTGTGGTTGTCACAACTGGGGGAGGGAGCAACTGGCATCTGGTGGATAGAGGCCAGGGATGCTGTTAAACATTCTCCAATGTACTGAAGGGTACCAGGATATGTCACCCCAAAATATGCCACTTTGGCATAAGGATTATTTTGAGCTAAAGACAACTGAGAACGAGCAGAGGCAAGAAAGGCTTTTTAACCTCCCCTTAACTGCCTAAAAATAAAGTCTAAATTTCCCCATTTGTAAAGGAAATTTACATTTACAAAGGAAATTCCCATTTGTAAAGATGTCTCTGTATCAGGAAAAGATCTACACCTGGAGACAACTCTTTTAATCATAGAAACTATTACCAACAAAACAAGACAACCCTTATTTACCACGCATTTCCTCCCCTCACCTTCTTAGAACTTGCCTCCCCCTGCCCAGAAGCCGCAAAATCCCTTTTCTTTGTTTATTCTAAGATGGTATATAAATTTCGATCATCTGGCCACTTCCTAAAGTCTCATGTCTTTGTAAAACTTCTGTGCAGATGTATGTAATTAAGCTGGTTTTATTTTTCTGTTGTTAATCTGTCTTTTGTCAGCTTGATTTGCAAGCCCCAGCCACTGAACCTAGGAGGGTTTAGGAAGAAAGGTTTTTCCTCCTCACAGCACAGCACAGTCTCCAAAACAAAGACTTATCGGGCCCCAAATGTAAATAGTGCCGAGGTTGAAAACCCCGCTCTATACTGACAGACAGAAATCTAAAGCACCAAAAGTCAGCAAGGTGTTTGGGAGTTTAGTAGCTTCAGTGATGTCAAATCAACTCCCCTTTATGGCTGTGAGTCTTGGACATAATACTAAGAACTTTAATGTTTCAAACTGTGCTTAATAAAATGACCCTGCAGGATCAGACAGAGGGGTTTTCTTCCTCTGTCCATTCACCAGCCACAGAATTAGGAGCATGACACACCACTGCTCTGCTGGTAGGACCTGTGTTTTGGTTAAAACTACACGGAAGAAGAAATCATGAAAGGTTCACTAAATCACAACGCCAGTGACCCCTATGTTAAGGGTGTTAGGAAATCAGGGGACAGAAAACTTTTTGAGTAAAGAGGTATTAGGTGGTCCGTAGGGTAGGATTAATGCCAATATGAAACAAAGGAGGACCCTCCTGGGTACAATTCCTTTCCATGTCTCCCATTTCTTTTTTTTTTTTCCATTTCTTGTTTGTAGGAAATAGGCTTCATTCAGCCTCCTAGACCTTCCCTGAGTTCCAAAGGGCAGATTCAAACAGTTGCTAATCCGAGAAGGGAAGGAATGCAGACACTAAGGATGAGTCAAGAAACAATAGTGCAGTGATGAAATCGGGGTCCTGGTTCCTTCTCAAGGGACATACATAACAATATCTTCTGCAGGAACTAAGACTCCCCATCCAAGTGGAGGATGGTAACTTCAGGTTGAGCACAAGATTCTTGGAGCACCACCCTGTTACCTCACCAACAGCCAATCAGAAGAAAGTCTACACACTCTAGGAGAAAATGAAGACTCTGACCCCCTCCCCAAATGATTCTCCCTTTAAAAACTTTCATGGTTGAGCAGAATCTTTGGAGTTTGTTTTTGGACACAAGTGCGCCATCTCCCCAGGTTGCTGGCCTCCTGAATAAAGCAGGCTTTCCGTTCCAAACAACACTCATCTCTGGAGTAGTGGCTTTCAAGCGGCGAGCAGCCGAACCTGAGTTTGGTAACAAACAGGCTTGATGAGAAGCAGATATAGCTGCAAATCCAGAGACTGTCCTCCCTTGAGGAGTGGGCAGGGAGGATCTGCTTGGCTCCGGCCCCAGAGTTACTCCTACTGTGTGATTACCAGCAGGTCTGAAACCTTCTCTGTAAAATTAGGAACGGGGCCTATGCCTTGAAGGACCCCCTCCAGCTCTGTCATTCTCATTCAGTGGTTTCCTCACCACCTGCTCTGGCACACAAGGACTCAGACAACTCTGTAACAGGATGCCAGTGAGGTATATTTATTGATCTGAAGCAGTATTTGGTAAAGGAAATAAAGAACAAAAGGAACACATACAGGTTTGCATAAATGGGAAACCCTTTAATTTGATAATCATGCATTCAACAAACATTTATTTACTGAGCATCTCCTCTGAATAAGGTATACAAAATTCCATATTTTATTTTTAAAAAATGCCTTTATACGAGCCTGCGAAGTTCTCTGAAAGTTTATGTCCTAAGATTTGCAGCAGCTAACATTCAACTCCACCAGCGAAGCCCCTTGCTGCATTCCGCACAGGACAGATGGGTCTCCACCAGCTCTCTCTCTCTCCAGGTGGTGCTGACGCAGCACATATTTGAACACTCCTCTCGGTGGGAAATAGAGACGTAAATTCTATACTTATCTCTCAACCTGCTACTATGACTTTCTTCACAGCCTTGGTTTTTCAAAGATTTCAAGTTAACTCTTCTCTTAGAGAATTTATGCAAGCAAGTAAACTCAAAACTGCAATGCCCTGTTCTCATTCTGTCGCTGGGTTCTTGTCTCTGTAATTGCTGCCCACTGGGCCGACTGCTGGCTGCCGGTGCACCCCGTGCTGTGGAGAGGGATGCGTTGGTTCCCGCAGTTACATCTTCAAAAAGGCCACCTGGAAGAGGAAGAAAAACCCACAGTGCTTTCCTTATATAACGTGATGAAATGGCTGAGTGCACATCAAACCTGAATCAGGTAAGTCTGCTCGGTAAGGATGCTCGCCGGTCTACAAGGAAAAATGACTCGTAGTCGGGCCAGACGTTGCCATTTCACAGCAGGAGCCAATTAGTGCTTTTTTAATGAACCATACAGTAGTTAAAACAATTCACATGCACTTTAAAGGAAAAAAAAAAAGTTTAAATTGACACTAAAGTTGTATTGCCGTGAAGTAATCCAGTTCTCTTTCCCATTGGTTCAAATGGCTGCTTTGGATCTTCCACGAGCATTATTCCGAATCCCGAAGACTCCTGGGCAATTCCAGTTTCTCATTACGATTGGTAATTACACCAGCCTCTCTTCGGGTCATGCCAGTGCTTTCAATTGCATCATATTTATTGGGCCTGCCAGCGGCAATTTATCTTAAAACTCGGTTGTTTTAAAACATTTTAATTCATACAGGCTTAGGTACAAAATATTTTCAGACTGTTTAATAAGGTCCAGATCAAATGCATCGAATTTCTCAACAGTTTTAGCTAAAGGAGAAACAAACATCATGAAGTCCATCATAAACACTTAGAAAATTCTAGTTCAGGGTTCAGGGGTGATGATAAGTTGGGAAGGCGCCAGCACCAGGAAGAGGGTGGAATGTAGGTTAGAGATAAAGACGGAGAAACACGGGGCAGTTAGAAAGCTCGTCCCAGGCCTTTTTTGGGGGGAAAGAGAGAGAAGCAGAAGGAAAACATTCTACTCTGGGACATTTGGTACTTAAGTCCCCAAACGCAGTTGAAGGAGGTGTGTACTTAATGATCCCTGTTAAGGGGATAGGAAAAGTGAAGAGTCGTGCAGGGCAAAAGCCATCTGCTTTATGTTGAGTAATTCAGAAGGATGTTACTCTTCATACCGTGCTGGTGAGAAAGGCCCCTGCTGAGTTTCCGTATCAACTTCCCGCTGAGTTTTTACATCAAGTTCTGCAATGAGAACAAAGCTGAAGGAGCAGGCAAAGAAGAGAGGTTAAGATTCCTAAACAAAATATAAACATGGAATGCGGAGGGGACAAGATAGGAGAGTAGAAGGATGTGAGCTCACCCTTTCTTACGGACAATTGATGCAAACCTCAAGGGCTCATTGTGAAGAGTAAATGAGATAATGCTTATGAAAATACTTGTGTTTCTCTCCCTGGCCTCTCAGATGATAGACATTAGGAGCCCATGAATATTCTGATGAGAAGGGGCTGCTGAAGACAGACCAGCTGGGCCCTTTAGGGAATGATCACAGAATCCCAGGGAAGGGGACTTAGGGGTCGCTGAGGCTGACTTCTGGCTCACGGTGGTTAGTTGCCCTGTCGGGACATTCTGCTTCTTCAAGAACAGTTTCCAGGGAGATTGCCAAGATGCCAATACCACTGCTGATACTCAGAGACACAAGGATGATGGATAAAAACCAGTTATCTCTCTGTTAATTCTGAAAACTGCTGTGTCATGGAGTATTCCAACCAAGAACTACTTAGAATAACTGATGATGATAAATGTCATCATAAAAATGGTTAAGAACTTTGGCTCTGGAACCATACAGACCAGTGGCTCTCTACTTGGGACAATTTCGCCCACCAGGGGACATTTGGTAGTGTCTGGAGATTTTTTTTTTTTTTTTTTTTGTCACGGCATGTGGGATCTTAGTTCCCAGACCAAGGATCGAACCCAAGCCCCCTGAAGTGGAAGCCCCGAGTCCCAACCACTGGACCGCCAGGGGAGTCCCTGGAGATATTTTTGGTTGGCACAACTTGGGAGATGCTAATGGCATCTAGTGGGTAGAGAGGTAGGGATTGCTGCTAAACATCCAACTATGTGCAGGACAGCTCCCCGTAAGAAAGAACTAGCAGCCTCGAAACGTTAACAGTGTCAGCGCTGAAAAATGCTGAAGTTTAGAATTAGATCTCTCTGTGACCTTCGACAAGCTTGTTAACCTCTCTCAGCCTTTCCTTGTCTGCAAAATGGGAATTATAACAGGACCTGCCTGAAACCTGTAAAATGCTTTCCTATTTTGACTCTTTTCATCCTCAGCACAGTCTGGTGATTTAGGTAAAGCAGGCATTTGAAACTTTGTTTTACAAATGAAGAAACAGAAGCTCAGAAAAACTAAGTGACTTGCTCAGGATACAAAGCTAGTAAGTGGCAATGATGGGTTTAGGAAGAAATTTTGATTTCTAATCCATGCTTTTTCCCCTGGTAAGTTTACAGATAGATGATCAAGATAAAACTGCACAGGTTGGGGGACTTTTAGTCCTCATTATTGTCTCAAGTATGAAAGATTTATTTTCTTTTGCATGCCTGTGAATATGGACAAAAGATGGAGAAAACTACATGAGGCTGAGCTCATTAAAACAAATAATGCAAAATGGAGTCCCCATCAAAAAAGAAAAAAATTTTAATTTGACCTAATATTTCTTTTTTTTTCATCGTTCGTTTTTATAGTGCCGCCTGCCAAGGACACTATGTGTTTTGCAGGACTTAATAACAAGAAACTGCAATCATCCTTGGGAACAGGTACTGTACAATGCATTTTAGCTTCTTTTTATTTAAAACACTGTGAGTTAACATATTTCAAATGTTGATTTTGTGTTCCCTAGCTTTTATCCATGACAGGAAAAATTGCTTTCCCTAACTGTCATTTATTTTAAGAGAGGATAATTTTATTTTGTTCTACTACACTGAGAAAAGTCTCTGTATTTCATCTTTTTAGTTTTATTCCCCAAAGTAAAAAGTTTTAAAGCTTTGCAGAGTCTATGAGTACAGCTACAGCTTCAGGTTCCGTTGTTACATTCCTGGAATATATAGTTACAAAAGTATAAATAACTATTAGAAACTAGGGAAGACAGGACTCTTTGGAGTTGGCTGTAACATTTGACTCTCCCTGTTCTCTCCTCCTGAATTTGGACACTTGGGAAAGGAAAAGGGGAGAGAGAGTGAAAATGTCTAAAAATAATGTCTCTGCTTTGAGTCACCATCTAAAAACAATCTTCTTAAACTACCATAAACAGGGCCAGGCTGCTGTAATAGCTGACCAAATGTTCAGTTTATAATGCTTCTGTACAATTGCGTAAATATGTTAAACACTTCTGAATGTTCTTGTTATCTTAGTTAACAAAATTATACTATGAAATTCTATTTCTCAACATAGAGCTGGAATTTCAATCAATAAAAAGACATGCTGTCAAGGCAGACTGCACAAGATAAAATTAACATTAAAAAAAAATCCTACATAAATGCTTTGAGGTGCACTAAACAAGACAGATGAAACTGTAAAATACTGGAAACTGTGAGTTTCATAATAATTGTGAGCTTTAGAAAAGTCTCTTTAGAATAAGTAGCATAGCCATACACAAATGTTCCTTTTAAAGGGTACTGTAGACTTAAAAAAATAAATATTTAAAACTATTCCTTAAATATATATTTTTGTCTAGGTACGGCTCCTGTTCAAAGCTATGTCTGAGATAAATGTTATGGCATGGAAAAAAAGTTTATATTACAAAATCCAGTTTCTAGGCTCAAACTTCATTTACAGAATAAAATATACAGTATAAATGTAAATATAAAAATGATAAAAGAAAATGACCTTTTCAAGCATATTATTTATTTCGAGTCTTAAATCCCACTGGGGTACAAACCATTGACTAACTCACTAATTCAGCATCGATCAGGCCTGTGTTGATGACACCTGGACTCTACTCTTTGTGCTGAATAAATAGTATACGATCTTCCTCTCTCTGGGCTGGCAGGCTGTCTTCATTCATTCGATTCATTCAATGAGTAAGTACCATCTATGTGCTGTGATGTCCCGTCACAGACCACAGTGAGAAGGCGTTCCCTCGTGGCATTAACACGTGAGTGGGGGAGCAAGTCAAGTCGTGAGATGATTCTAATAGGTTGGAATAAGTCTAAGACGGACGCCTAACGCCTGCTGGCAGAAAAAGGATCATTCCTGGGTTATGAAAGGAAGTGCGATTTCTGAAGCAGTAGCCTGAACAAGGTAGTTATTACTCTAATTATGAATAGTGTGTTGGCGAGGAGAGGCGATAAAACCTGGCCTGGCACTGAGTGGGATATACTTTGTTCCCACCAAAAGATGCTGGCTTTGCTAAATGAACTCCTAGCAAAGAGGAAGGATGGAACAAAGGACCAAAGATGTGAGAAGCAATACAATGAGGAAGAAGGTCTTATCCCACTAAACGCACAACGAGTGTGTGGACAGAAATACCAGACCAAGGAAACATCAGCGCGGCCTTCCAACTCAAATTCTGTAAAAGCTTTTAGAGAGTGGGAAAAAAGCAAATAGGATCAGTGTCTTTAAAGGGATTTAAACCCTTACCTTGTACTTTATTTAGGCCATGGATGCACTAGGATAATTTACAGGTCAATCAAAAGCTTGTGATTTTCATCTACCGGGAACCAGTGAAGCAAAGCACAAGCTGTGTTTTCTAGCGGAGGGCAGCGTTTGAAGTACCAGAAGACGGAGATGTGAGTGGGGTAAAGATGACTGATGCCTCTTGCTTTCCAGATGGGGCTGGACACATGGACAATTCCTGGGTCCTGAGCCTATTCTTCAACAGAGCAAGCTGACTGCAGATGGAAAAGTATGTATCCTACTGTACTTTTAATGGCCTTCAAAAATAATTAAGAACTGAACAGGAAAAGCACTGATGAAGTTCCTCCATCAAGACTCTCTTTGACAGTTTTTTTGGAATTGGAAAGCCTCTTCTTGTTTTGTAACAATAGATCTTCCTTTTCTTCTCCATCTACTGGGTGCTCTGCTACCAGATTAATTTTCCTAATGTACCACCTTCATCATGTCATTCTCCTGCTTAAAATCTCAGGAAATACATTTCATAGGCAATGGGAAGGAGGAGTGGCAAAGAATAGCTAATAGAATTAGAGGAACGACTCAAACACAGTTCTTCTAACTCCTAATCCAGTGCCTTCATTTCTGGCCACTGCAAAGTGAAGACGCTGGTCTAGGGTATCCAAAAGTCCTTTAAAACAAACATTTTTTTTTTCTAGATGACAACAAGATTGTCAAAACAAGGGAGAAAGAAACAAATTATGTCTAGACCAGTATCTTGATATTGATATAGATTGGGCCCAACATCTACAAAAGGAGGACTGAGTCCTTTTTGTTAGCTATCTAGAGACTGAAGGGGCCAAATCTCTCAAACTGACCCACTGTGTAAAGCTAGTCTAGTAAGAGTTGAGAGAATGATTTTTTGGGGGGTGGGGGGGGTGGGAGGGGAGAGCTTCTGATATGCCCTGATATAGTTTTCTTTTCTAAATCTACTTAACATGGGCATCTTTAGCAAACTTATTTGGTTCAGGTAAAGAAAATTGTCACAAATTTGACTTCAGAATAAGCTGGTAAAGAAGAAATCTCCCACACATTGCTTGGAGTATGCCTATAAAACAGGATAGACATTCTAGAAAACAGTTTGGCAGTCTTTAAAAACTAAACATGTACATAATTACTGTATGACCCAGCGACTGCAGTCTTGGACCTTTATCCCAGAGAAATGAAAACTTTATATTCACACAAACAGCTGTACATGAATGTTCATGGCAGCATCATTTCAAGAGCCAAAACCTGGAATCAGCCCAGAGGAATGCTTAAGGGTGCGTACATCCATACTGCGGATGCCCATTCAACACCAACAAGCAGCGAATTGCTGATACATGCAACAACTTGGAAGATGCACCAGGGAGTTATGCCAGGCTCAAAAGGTTACGTACCGTAAAGTTCCATTTATACAACATTTTTGAAATGACAAAATTTCACAAACAGAGGACAAGGTAGTGGTTACCAGGGGTTGGGGATGGTGAGGAGAGGAGGGAGGGTGTGATTCTAAAATGGCAACAGGAGGGATCCTGGTGCCAACGGAACTGTTCAGTGCCTTGTCTGTGGTGGATGCACAAACAGACCCACGTATACAATTACACAGAACGTCACACGCTTGCACACACACATGCAAAGGAGTACAAATACAACCAGGGAAATCTGAGTAAGATGGGAGGACTGTACCATGTCAATACCCCAAGTACCATAGTTCTGTAAAATGTTACCATTGGGGGAAACCGGGCAACGTGTGCCAAGTGATCTTTCATACTCTTTCTTACAGCTACGAGTGACTCTATAATTCCTTCACTAAAAATTTTGACTAAAATAATGCCACAATACTTTGCAAATGACCTTGTCTAGCTTACTCCAATCCAGTTACCTGGAGTATCGTTCTGAGATGCATTATTCAAAGTCTTGTTCACACTGATGTTATGCTTAATATATCATTGTGATCCCATTTTCCTCAGTGGAATGACCTGAGTAAGCTGGTAAGTTAATTTTGGAATGAGTCCTGAAGCAGACGGCTACAGTGAGACTCAACACCGTTATATTTAACACAGGTTGGGCTGACAGTCTGGCATTAAATGCTTAGGTTACACATAACAGCACCTGAAATCTTAGGTTGTATATGAAGTACTTATTCTAAATAGTCCACTAAGCACTATTTTTTGCTTTTTTATTGCCATGGAGTAAATAATGAGAAAAAAGTCTGGCATTTTTAAAACCCAGAATTGCTGTAACAAATTTCCCAGACACATAAGAGGCACTGGACAAATATTTTTTTCAGACTGAATACATTAGATTAAAACTCTAATTTTAATCTTAAAATTAACAGTATCTTACAAAAGATTTGGAGAAAGAGGAAAACAGAGTTAGAGCGTTTGTTTGTTTCTTGTAATTTGGTTAACTGTGAATTCGCGTCCTTTTTTTTTTAACCTACCAACAGGGGGCTTAATTTTTTTAATAGTTTGTATAAGCCCTTTAGTAAATGTTAATATGTTTTTTATGCAGTGAAGAAATTAAGTGCATTATTTTTTCCTGTTTCCCCAAATACTCTAACATTATTATTATGTGGGTCTATTTCCATATGGTTTTAAGATGCATTTTTCTCATACTGATTATCACATGTGCATATTTTTTATATCATAAACATTTTTAGGTGCTGCTCAGTAAGCCTTTATTCTTATTTTAATAGCTGCAAAACAGTCCATCATAACAATCTATTACAAATTTAAGTTGTTCCCAGGTTTGTTAATATCAAAAGTAATAATGAAGTAGTTACTATCGTGTTTATAATTTTTTTCAATTTTTAGAATATTCCCTTAGGATAGAGTTCCAGAAATGGGACTATTAGATTGAAATGTATGAGTATTAATCTAATTTGATACATATTTTTTCCAATGAGCTGTACCAATTGGTAATGCCACCAGCATCCTATCTTTTTTTAAAAAAATTAGTACTAATTTAATAAAAGGAAATGACATCTCAATGTTTTTTGAATTTATTTAATTGCTATGAGTTTAAACATTCTCCCAAACGTTTGTTTAATAAACATTCTCCCAAACGTTTGTTTCTTGTAATTTGGTTAATCGTGAATTCACATCCTTTTTTTTAACCTACCAACAGGGGGCTTATTTTTTTTAATAGTTTGTATAAGCCCTTCAGTAAATGTTAATATGTTTTCTATGCAGTGAAGAAATTAAGTGCCAGGCAGCATCTCATTAAATCTTTATAAAATCCACTTGAATTAAATATCTAATTTAATTGTCTCTGGATTATAAATGGGGAACTGAGGTTCAAAGAAGCTGAGTAACTTCTGCTCACTGCTATAAGCTAGTAACAAGGCTGGGTGTGCAATCGGGTCTTTGTTTCTGAGCCTAGTATTCATTCCATCATCAAAGCTCCCTTCCATCTAATTATGGTGAGAGATAATTGCAAGTAACTTTAGTTGAAGAAAGAATCCATAATATTCCAATTTTAAATCAGATTTAGTAGCAGTTGAAATGATGCAGTCGCTCTTATTTGTTAAGCAGAAAGCAGATTACTTCTTTACGGTTAGATGTAAGGAGGAGAAAGAAAAAGACAGAAGAGCAAATTAAAGCCCTTCTTGTAAAGAGAAAATAATTCCTTGATTAGAAGAGAAACTTCCGGCAAGTGAGGAGAGCCTGCAGGATAAATGAGAAATCAGCCTGAAACCTCAGAAAGGAATTTCTGTCTGTAAGTTTAGCAAGCAGGATAAGTTACATTGGCATAGTTTAGTCAGTTCAGTAGAAAAGATTATAACTTGGAATAATCAAACAACAGTTAAGGCCTAGTGAGAAATGGATCAAATTGGAACCAGATGCTTATTTTCTTTAGCCACTTACTCCTTAGACATTACTTTGAAAATATAATATTAAAGATACGTGAATCTTTAAAAAGGAAAGCATGCTAATATATCCATTTTTAAATAAATACCATTTATTTCCTTAGCCTGTTATTTGGAATTGCCAGAAATAAACAGGGCTCATAAAACTGTAATTTATTTATTTTAAAGGAGGAGCACGAGGATATTATAACTACAAAATGAAACAATAGTAAATGCGTGCGGAAGGGAGCACACTGAAGAGGACAAAGCTTTGTGATTTTTTTTTTTTTTCCTTTTTGCTTTAAGCCACGTGGAAAGTAAAGAGGGGCTCTTGTATATAGAACTGTTGGTGGAGCGTCTCCAAGTCAAGAACAGCTCAGTGTATGGGAACAGAAAAGGGCACCTACTCATCAAGGGCTCCCAGGGTTCAAAGTGGTAAGCTTTACACCTGCCATTCTAAGCTCCACGAGAAGCCAGAGGCAATCAGGTGGACACGAGCAAAGTACAGACTGGTGAAGTCTAACTGATGTGGAAAGACTGGAAAGCTGGAGACAGAGTATACGAAGCCGAGAAGTAAAAACAGATTGGTGTGAGAAGGTGGTACTCTGTACAGAGAGCAAAGATTCAGACCAAGGGAAAGATGAGACTGAATCCCTTCCCTGACCCCTCCAAGCTGAGAGCCTCCTCTCCCTCCAGTTCTGCCCACTGGTGGCCGTGGGGACGAGTGACAAAGGACATCAATGGCCTGGCAGGCCCTGGAATGGACACAACCCTCAACAGCGGAAAGAGACGATTATTATTATTATAACTGTACATTAATGTTTTATGTATTTTAAATATTGCTACAGATGCTGTTCATGAATAAATTCTTCTCTGCTGTTCATGAATAAATTCATGCTTCTTTAATTATATTTAAAGGAAGAAGCACAATTGGCTGATTGTGTATAAAAAGCCTCCAAGGCTTACATAAGGCTTTCTCTCGCTTATACTATCCTATAACAATAGTATCTACCAGGGACAGGGACTGACACCGCACACATTGCCTCTGAAGAAAAAACTGCAAACCTACAATGTTTGCACACGGAAGAAGGTAGATGGCTTAGTGTAAGATATCACCAGCTACTAGAAAAATAACTCCGAGCCCAGAGGCCACTGATAGGATTGTGTAGAGAGGGTGTGTGTAACGGAAAGCACTCCAAGTGGTTCAGACCAGCACATCCTTGGTTAGAGACATAATTCATTCCATAGAAATTCAGTTCTGAACCCAGGATTATTGACTAAGCCATGGGTCTTTAATACATGAAACTATCTGGCTGAATTTACCAATAATTAGGCTTCTCCCCAATATATCCAACTGATAACATTAACTAGAAAGAAGAGTCTGACTGATTATTCATCAAGGCACTCTGTAAAGCAGCGGGAATGAATGGATGGACCTAAACACGACTTATAACCACTCATCATTAGTGTATTACAATGTGGACTGGACTTTTCTGGCTTCTGGGGCATTGAATACTTGGAGATGACCAATGCTCAACTATATTTTGTTGGGAAATACCAGTAACCTTTAAAATCAGCTAACTGCCTTCAAATGCTGGCCTTCGGAGTTCACTATGAGTTCACCATGCCAGCTTTCCACAGAAATGCACGTTCTATGAGATGGCATCACAGATTGACTGAAGAACTTGCATACTTCAGCATACTTCAATCAAGTAACAGCTGGCACAATTTATAGCTGAAAGAGGCTTCCTGGCTTAGGAGAAAGACCGTATGTAATTTCCAGAGGCAACACAGTCAGGTTACCCAACCTCTGTGCCTGAGTTTCTTCATCTGTAAGATGGGGCTTCCCTCTTCCTCTGGTGGGTCAAGGATTGTATGAGATACTGTGATGTCTGCGACTGGAACCAAGGAGGTCCTCTCCTCCCCACACGGATGATGAGGAAAGCTTATTCAGCCAAAAGCCTCCCTCCACCTACCTAAACGGGGTCTGAACATCATGACTCATTGAGCTGCAAAATTAACATCAAATATCTACGGGTGCTTTACAACAAAGTGCGAAATAATTTTTTCAGGATTAGAGAAGTTCTGAGATGAGACACAGAAACAATTTTGATCTGCGGAGAAGAAGGACTGGGAAGCCATGAGAAAATAATGTACTACATTTTGATGGGAAGTGGAGAAAATTTGGAAACTCATATATTGTTTCAGGTGTCTTTAACTCACCTAAATTGCTAAAAGGTGGTGAGCAGAAACAAGTATTCCACAGAGTCTGCTGTGTTCTCAGAACTATTCCATTTGGTATTTTTAAAGACAAGGCCTATAAACACTTGAAAAATGTTCTCTATTTTCTACTGGTTTAGGGGTAAAAAAATTTTCTTTGAAAAGAAAAAATATATTTTTTAAAATTCCCCCAAATTTTCTTTGAGGTCATCTTTCTAAAGTATGAGAAATGAATGGAAAAGGAAAGTGGGCCCAGTTGGGGGTCCCTCAGTAAGGGTTTTTGGACAACCAAGATCCCATATGAGATAAGCGTGCACGATCTCACTCCTTTTCTCGAGAACCCTTGGTTCATAACATTAGTGTGATGCAAATGTGGAGAGAAAAATGTTGGACTGGTTACATCAGTGAGTTACTATCTTTTCATTTTGACAAACTTATGAACAAACCCGTCAAGACAGGGCACCTCTTTGTAATGTACAAAAAATATTGAATCACTATGTTGTATGCCTGAAACTAATATAATATTGTAAGTCAATTTTACTTCAATTAATAAAAAAAGACAGGACTCCTCACTCAAGTCCCATCATCCCCAGAGGTTGCCTCTCCCTGTTCAAACTTCTGCCGGTTAATCCATGACACCAACAACCTTCAGGGCACTTAGCTGTTTTTTGTTTGTTTTTAACTTATAAAAGATTTCAAATATTAACATATTCTCTAGTCAACAGAATAGTATAATAAATCCACAAATATTACCCAGAAACAATAATTACCAACTCATGGCCATTTTGTTTCATCCAAAGCCCTGCCACAGAACTCTTTTGAAGCAAATCCCAGACCTATTATTTTGTATATAATTCAGTATGTGTCTCTGAAAGAGAAGGACTGGGATAAAAATAAAACCACAATGCCATGACCACATCTAAAACATTAATAATAATTCCTTAACATAATCAAATATCCATTCAGTGATCAAGTTTCCCCAACTAGCTCATAAAATTTTTTAACAGCTGGTGTTTGTTCAAATCAGAATCGAAACATGTCTAAGTAGTGTTACACTGGATTCATACGTCTTTTAAGTTTCTTTTAAATTATAAGTTCCTCTGCTCTTTTTTCTCCCTTTGATTTTTATGTTTTGAAGAAATCAGATCTTTTGCCTGCCGGGTTTTCCATAGACGGGAATGTGGTGAGTGTTTTTTGTTTGTGTTTTTAGTGTCATTATAAACTCATGGATTTAAAATACATCTGATACGCTTTAATCTACTACAGTCATTATTTGTATTAATACTCACATCATCCCATCTTTGTCAGTGAGAATCTCTTCAACTCAGAGCCTAAGTCCTGAGGACATGATCATAGTAATTTATATTGGTTTTTTGTTTGTTTGTTGGGTTGGTTGGTTGGTTTGCTTTCTGGTAGGATGGGACTCAGCCTCATCTTATCCCAGACATGGAATCAGCCATTCTCCGGAGGAGCCTAGGTCCTTCAGTGAGGAATGGTATTTGGAGATAAGAACTAGAGCGCCTTCCTGCTTCCAAAGTTCCTTGGACACGTTACCTCATGTGTACACATATACAGCCGCTACCCACCTCTGGGGCCACCATGTTCCCTTTTCAAAATGCACTCAGACCCTATTCAGAAACCAGGTCCTCAACTACTCAGAGATGAACCTTTTTGTCTGGTTACCTAAGGAGGACAGGTTAGAAAAATACCACCTTAGCAACAGAGAGAGAAACTGAAACCAAAGAAAGATCATGAGTCCCTTCCTTTTCCACTGGAACTAAAAGGAAATAGTTAAGATCTGTTATCAGAACTTAGATGGAAAAAGGAATCTTTCTAGATAGAGAACTTAATTTTTTTTTTTTTTAACTAGGTAAAGACCTTCCTGTATGAGTAAAAGAAAAATGCTTCCAGAAAAAGGCTGATCAAGAAGCTCTCTTGGGCATGGAATGATAAAGGTGACTCACTGCCTTGCGGGACAGGTCCCTGCTGTTAATTTGTTTGTCAAAGCTGTGGAAGAATGAAGGGGGGACGGTCATTCCGTGGAGGCTGAGCGCTGGAAGTCCGTCCCAAAGACAATAAAAGTCGTTTTGTAAACTTGTCTGGCTAATTAGGAAGAGTATTTCTGCCCTCACTAAAGGAGAATACCCTATAACCCTCACAGTATGTCAGGAACAGAGAAAAAAATGAAAAAATGGAAGGGCATGCTTCACAGTAATTTTGATAATTTAGAGCAAACTTATTCAGATGGCAAAATGTTTCCCAGCCCCTGAGGAGCAGCAGAAGGTTCCTGTAAAACCTGAACCTATTATCGGGGGGTGGGGTCTGGGGGGGGTGTAATGGGGACTCCTCCAAATCAACCATTAAAAAGTCTTACAACAGACACTTCACAAAAGAATGTAAATAACCAAAAAGCATCAGGGAGATGCAAATAAAAATCATAATGAGATGCCCACCAGAACAGCTAAAGTAAAAACGACTGGCAACACCACATGATGACGTCGTGGATGGTGATACGGAACAACAGCAATGCTCGTACACAGTTGCTGGGAGTGTAGAATGGCATAACCACTTTGCAGAAGTGTCTGGCAGTTTATTAAAAGTTAAACACATGTTTACCCTACAACCCGGCAATTCCATTCCTAGATATTTACTGAGAGAAATGAAAACATGTCCACAAAGAGCCTTTATCAGACTGTTCGCAGCAACCTTATCAGAATAGCCCCCAATCAGAAACAACCCGGGTATCCATCAAGAGCAGAATGTATTAACAAATTGTGTTTTTTTCATACAATGGACCACTATTCTGCAATAAAAAGAGAGTGAACCACTGATAGATGCAATAATGTGGATAAACTGCAAACGCATCACGTTAAGTAAAAGAGACTAGACCAAAAAAAAGAGTATACACTGTACGATTTAATTTATACAAAGTCCAAATATAGGCAAAATGAATCTATGATGATAGAAATGAGAGACTGGTTTCAGGGGAGGGAGGATTAATAAAAAGGCCTGAAGGGAACTTTCTGGAGGAATGGATATGATCTATATCTTCTTTCTGGATGGTAGTTACGTGGGTGTATGTACAGCAGTGGTTCTCAACCACGGGTGGTTTTGCTACGCAGGGAACATGTGGCAATGCCTGGAGACACTTTTGATTGTCACCCCCCAGGACGGGGTGCTACTGGCATTTAGTGACTAGAGGTCACGGATTAACAGGGCAGCTTCCTACAAGAAAGAATTACCTACTCCAAAATATCAACCCTGCCAAGGCTGAGAAACCTAGTGTATATACAGTTGTCAAAACTCACCAAACTGAACAACTAAAATCTGAACATCCTATTGAATGTTAATTATTACCAAAAGAAAGAAAGAAAAAACTCAATAACCTCTCTCCTCACCCCAAAATATAGGTGAAGGACAAGACTGGGGGGAAAACGAATTTCACATTTCAATTCTGTGAGTTCAACTGCCCAAAAAACACATTTCAATATCCAAATCACGCTCAGTTAATTTTGATTGAAATTTTAAAATCTTGGGCAAACTTCCAGTTCTGCATGTAAGGAGCTTGGAAGTTGCCATTCCAACCTAACAAGTAAAAAGCTGAACAGACTGAAAAATCAACAGCTCTTGGATCCATGAGGGAGAGGAGGACACAGGGCAGACGGAGGCTGGAGAGACAGGACAAGGCGGGGATTCAAGGCTTGCTGGAGGAGAGATTTACCAGAGGGAGCCAGAGCCAAGGTAGGAGACCTGGGCTGTAACTGACGAACCGCTGGAGGCTCAGTGTGCACCCGTCTGAGAGTGAAAAACTGCAGGGGGATCCAGTCATAGTGGGTCCCACAGTTGTGCGAGATTTACCTCCAGAGGCTCGACCCAGGTTCTCACAGTAAATATGGGAGAAAAGTCCCCTTGAGCTTCCAGAGAGGAGAGGGGAAAAGGAACCATTCTGAAATATGCCAGAGTCCTCTGCTGTTAACAAGGTCTGCCCTTGGGGGGCGGTGGGGGGGGATGACTAGTTAACCAGAATCTAACCTGCTGGGTGTTATTACAGCCTAACTGACCTGGGGAAAGGGAAGTGACCAACTCCAGCCCAATCTGGCCATCCCGTACCACCGAAGGGGGGAGAAAAAAAATTAAAACTTGATATAAAAATGTCCAAAAAAATTATACCGGGGGAAATATGGACGGGGTATGGGCAGTCCTCTCCACAACTCTCCCTGCAAACACACCCTTCCTATCTCCCCTCTCCCACTGGTAAAACGCACACCTTGGGCTACTGTACTTAAAACTTCCTGAAGGAATTACATTTGGGCCTCAGGGGAATGTTGATATAGTTGTGGACAGCCCTGGGTGATAAAAACAGTGGGGGGCAGGGCACCCGCCTGGCCCTTCAGCCTCAGCATCTAATCACCACCCCAGGCTCCACGCTCTTCCCGCCCATGGCTCTGAGCTCACGAACTTCGAGGGAGGCAGCTGCGGGGCGAGGCAGGCGTGGAGCTGGGTGAGGGCTTCCCGCTATCTCACAGGTCACAGTGACAAGCAGGCAGCTGATTTCCACGGTTCTCTCTGAATCTCAGGAAATTTCTGGTGCAAAGTAAAAAGCTGTTCTTAAGTGGAAAGAGAAATGGATCCGGAAATGCTATGCCGTAAACTAGTTTACGGTACAGGTGCTGTTACCTCTGATGTTTGCAGAAAACAAGTAGCTCATGACTCAGGTTACTAAAGTTGAATTTCAAAAACATTTTTTCCCTCGGGGGGAGTCTGAACTGTATACAATTAGCCTTCGTGCCAGTGAGTTCCATTCCCTACTTACAGTGGCACCCAGAATACATTTTACACTAAAGCCTGGAGGCAGCCCTGAGTCGGCTGTACCATTACCTGTACACCTAAGCCAGTCAAGAGACAGGTTACTCAGAAATGCCTCCGGAGGAGATGCTGCAGAGCTCCTTCAATATTCTGGCCTTCTCCCAGACCGAGAACTTATTCCTGAAGTTTGAATTAACTGACTTTTAACACAAGCGTGCACGTCTGCTTCCCTTCCCTTTATGCAGGAGGAAGTAGCTGCTTCAACCTGTGGCCGGGCGAACGAGAACTCCCAAGTTAGAAAAACTGCCCTCAAAAACTGTATCCCTCACTCACTCGCAGAAGCCTGAAGTTCTGTGCTTGCCTCTAACCTTCGCGCTGATTCTCCAGGAGGCGAGCTCTCTGAGCAATGAAGCCCATTAGCTAAATTCTCTTGGAAACCTGACAACCTCACACTGCGCCCTGGTTCCTGTGGGCGCATCTGCTGCCCAGCAGGGGAGTGAAATTGTATGTGTTTTAGACGCACATCTAAAGAGAGTTTTGGACGTGGTAGGTGGTGGACAAGAAAGGCACCTTTACACTTTGGCCACCATCTCTGACATATTCAGATACTCCAGCTTTACCATCGTCCATTCAATACTTTTACTGCTGATTCCAGGGAGCTACTTCGTAGGGTGGGATTCACAAAAGAGACAAAGCCCCAGTGATTTTTAATTCCCAAACCTTGCATGCAACGCAGCTCCATGGAATGTTCAACAGCCCTTGCCCATGTACATGGACACGGGGGGGCGGGGAGGGAGACGGGGGGGGGACCACATGCCTCTTCTTGCTGACACTTGGTGTTTTCATTTTCCCAGTAAAAGCCATTTTTATCCACCCACCCTCCACCCCACAAAAGGCAAACCTGCAATGTGGGATAGTAATGTCTTATCTAAATTTCTGTCTATCCCTCCATGGGGTCTTGCACGCAGGAGGCTTTCATTAAATATTTGTTGGCTGAAATGAATAAATGATTGAATTAATGAGTTACGTAACTAGAATCCAGGCTAAGTTCTTTTCTATGGAGGTGTCAAAAAAAAAAATAATGTTTAATAGGATGGAGCTAAAAACAGACTGGGAATTTTGATATTTTCAACTCTAACACTTCCACGCTACTGGGCAAAGCCTCACCCTGGCCAAAATGGGACTTGGCTTAGAAAACACTGCTTACAGCTTTGCCCAGCACTGCTTCACAGGCCTCAAAGTTGAGACCGAGGGGCAGAGACCCTCATTGCCCTTCCCAGCTCTGTGAGGAGGTAACTATCAGAAGGTAGGGGCCTGGGGATTCCGTGGTGATTTTGTTTCCTACAAAAGTTGCTTGTTGGGGTAACGTTGTAAGAATCCAAGAATTAGAATGGGGTGATAACCATTTTCATGATGAAAACACAAACTTAAAGACAACCTCAATCATCAAGTGATTTAAAATGTAGAAATTTAGGCGGGTGGTGACATTGACAAGGTGAAGATGTTCCAAGTGTGATTCTGAACACTGAAGCACCATCTGGGTCTTAACAATGACCATGGGGACCTACTGTATAGCACAGGGAAGGAACCCTTCTCCATACTCTGTAATGACCTATATGGGAAAAGAATCTAAAAAAGAGTGGATATATGTATATGTATAACTGATTCACTTTGCTGTACAGAAGAAACTAACACAACATTGTAAATCAACTATACTCCAATAAAATTAAGACAAACAACAAAAGAACAATGATCGTGGCTCACCAAGTTTACAAGGGTTTGCCTTCCATGCACAATTTGTGTCATCCTCGTCTAACTCAAAAGATCTAATCCCACAAGATCACCTATAATTAGTGATGATGCACTCTTAGAAGACAAATATAGACACCAGAGGTGATGCATCAGCGGTCTTAAAATAATTAATGCTTATCCTCACAAGGCCACCTACACCAAGGCACTTGGGAACAGTTCACCATAGCCATGTCATAGAAGGATGGCAAAATCATTTTTCTTACCTGCAGAAGTAGGTCACAGCAAGAGCCTTTGGCAAAGGAACCAGAGTGGACGTGAATGGGTTTTGTGACACAATCTTTTCATTTTTCATCTCAATGCAAGACTCATTCGTTGGTTCACTGTACTCACTAATCGTCTCCCTCCATGGTAACAGGACCAGAATGAGGCTTGGAAGTGCAGTATTTGGGGACACAGCAAAAAGCCCCACTACCAGAATACTGCTGCTACACTGAATAACCAGAGCTCAAGCATTTCAGGCAGCCACTGGGTTTTGTTGTTTTATTTCCAGTGATATGAAAATAAAACGGATCATCATAAACCAGCACACCGATCCGGAGTCTGAGCTAGGCAGTACAGAAGCACAGAGGCTAAAGGTTATAGCATTTCACACAGCAACCTTTTAAACTCCGCATACGGCCCCCATGTGGGACATTTTATTTCTGTTGAGACTTCTATTTAAACTCAAACATTCAGACTTTCCAAAAACAACGTTGAGTTATGTGCATTTCACTAGGGCTACTGCCTTCTAAATAATGAATGCCTTTCCCAATGAGGATGAAGAAGGTAGAAAAAAGAGGTAGACAGTAGCAAGAAGGGGAACCATGACATTCGCAAGTACTGTGTGATCTCAGGAAACCTCATCAGAGGGGCTGAAACGCACCTCATCTAAAGCTTTGTCCTGCCATCCCTCAGAAAGGCTCAACCTGCTTCCTGTACCAGCAGCTTCTCCCTGGCTAATGCTGTGTCTCCTGACCATCAGGCACTTGTGTTCAGACTGACTGATGGTGGACTTTCTTCCCGGGGCACGGACAAATTGTCTCTAGGACACCAGGCTTCTCTGCTAACTCTGTGGTCTTATCGACCTACATTTTTTTTTTTTTAATTTAAGTATAGATGATGTACAATATTATGTAAGTTGCAGGTGTACAATATAGTGACTCACAATTTTTAAAGGCTATATCCCATTTATAGTTATTATAAAATATTGGCTATATTCCCTGTGTTGTATAATATATCCTTGTAGCTTATTTTATACAGAATAGTTTGTACCTGTTAATCCCCTCTCTCTATATCACCCCTCCCCCCACTGGTAACCACTAGTTTGTTCTCTATATCTATGAGTCTGCCTAGTTTTTGTTATATTCACCATTTTGTTGTATTTTTACCTGTTTTTAAAGGGATGTGCTCTGAAGTTCTGGTAAGGGCTAGAACCCATTCTTTGGCTCCAATTCAGAGTTACTCATTTGGTACAGTCCTTCCTCCCTTCCCCCCCAAAATGCACTAAATAGCTTTCCTCTGTCCTTTTTCTCCCCCTTACTTTCTTCTTGCTCAGAGCAATCCTATTTCATTTTTCACAGAATATGATTTTCTGTGTTCGCTTTATCATTTTTACCCCCTCAGTGTCATTAATGACCTTCGAGCTATTAATAACCTTCAGTTATTCTATGTTTTTTCCTTCCACCTTCATCCTTATTTTGCCCCCATTTCAGAGCTGAAGGACAACTGTACAATGAGTAAATTGTAAAGTTGTGTCACAGTTCCCCTAGGGACAGTCTCCTTCCTTGCGCTATTAAGTTGGGAAACGGCTTTTTAAAAAAAATCAAGGTTTTGTCACAGAGCAGGTGCAATCATTACGATGTGAAATTAGTCCTTTTTCCAGTGAAAGTGGTGCAATACTTTACTTGTAACTGCACAAAGGGATTTAGGAAATGGAATATAAAAAAACCTATCAAGAGCTTTGGAGGGTTATGTGCAAAGTTATATGATAGTTTGTTCCTGCAATATAGACAATAAAGCCATGCCACTGTGGAATGCCAAAGTTTTGCTTTCTGGATTCACCAATGCAAAATCAGTTCATTTAAACTCTGGAGAATGACCTGCTTTTCATTCATGCACACATCCATGTCGTCTCTGTTCCCCACGGTCACTGGGCTCCTCCAATGTGCCAGGCGGAGTGATGAATTAAAGAAAAAGCAAAAGAAAAAAAAGAAATCTTTTTTATCCTGAGAAGCATGTCAATGGTTATCCTCTATGCTAGGCAAGCCGCTCACTTCAAAAATTATCTCATAAATTGTATTTACTTGCAGAAAATGAGGCGGCACAGTAATAATAAACCTGCCTGCAGGCAGATTCACTAAGGCAGATGTGGTTTTACAGCACCCTGTAAAACCATGACTGTTTCGCTAGTTAATAACTGGCAGCCCAGAGGGCTTGGACCACAGTGGGAGAAAAACAACCAGCCCTTGGATTCTTGCTCTGTGGTTTGCCACTTGTCTGGCTTTGACTTAGCCTCTCTGAGCCTCAGTTTCCTCCTGTGAAAAACAGGACCAGCTGCACCAGTTTCCAAAGAGTGGTTCTTAGGACTGAATGAGATAAAATCCACAAGGCTTCTATGACTGTGCCTGTTACAGTTTCAGCAGCATGATTATCATGACTGGAGTTTACAGCCTGGGAGACATGACAGCCCTAAATCAAGGCATTCTTTCTTTCTCAGAAGGAGAATGACAGGGCTAATTTCAAGGAGGCAGAGGAGACGGGTTGAAAATTAGGGTCTCCCTCCCCGTCCTAGCCCCGCCTCACTTCTCTGAGTTGGGCACCTACTTCCTTCACCTACATACCCCAATTACTCATTATCTCCACGAATGCCCTTCTACATCAGCAGCCCGGTCACTGATCCCTCCCTGTCACCATGATCTTTTCCTCTATCTAGCCCAAACTTATTTAGAGATAGCTTAACTCAGGGAAGTAGCTGACCACTTTAAATGAGTCAAAGAAAGGGAAGAAAATAAATCAATTTTCTTTTTGTTTGGGGATGGAGACGACGGAAGAGGAAAAGAAGGACACGGAGATAACTGGACTAAAAAAAAAAAAAAAGGGACTTAATAATCCAAACTTAACAACAGAAACTGATGCTTGCTTGTGGAGAGGCCTATCGATTTCATGTGTTCGCCTCAATTTGGCTCACAGAATTATAGAACGCTAGAGCTGGAAGAGATCTCAAAAATCATTCAGTCAAATCCCATCCTTTTAGAGCTAAAGAAACTGAGGCCCAAAGAAGTCTTATATGATGTCCTGACGGCAACCCAGCTCATCGCTGCGGACCTACAACTAGACTAGGTTTCTTACAGTTTCATTCCAAACAGAATTTCAAATGATTTGGGTGTAGTATGTTTCGGTGGCTGAGGTTATGATATTTTGTCTCTGTTTCTTTGTTGCTATTGTCTTCATTTAGCATGAAAAAGATGCAGTCTGACTTGATAAGTCTGGACTGGTCGGATGTACTTTAAGTGCCCGGTGACGGTGGTGGAGCGGTCCGTGAATGCTCTGAAATTGCAGGCAGAATTGTAAGTGGATGGACATTTTCCTAGGAATAGGGTGAAAAGCTTTAACACGCTCTCAAAGGTGCCAGCGAGCGAAACAAAGTTAGGCGAGTGGCCTGGGCAGGGAAGAGAGTGGTGAGCCCAGTGTTTGCACGCTCTGCAGGTGCAGACCTGGGGGGTGCGGGGTAGGGGGAAGCTGGCTGGTACAGCAGACTCTGCCGTCCACCTTGGCGTCAAGCAGCGTGGCATGACTTCCTACCTTCTTTCGAAATTCATGTTCTGCTCAGTTTGCTGAAAGACAGTCTTCTGCTGCTGGGAGTCGGGAGACTGAAAACCACTGTTACAGCATGCCTGTAACACCTCAGCGAAGGTGTGTCCATAAATTATGTGTAAATTATTCCTGTCCATAATAATTTACAGCATTCTGCCAAGAGCGCCCCTTCTCCTGACTGTCTCTGTTGCTGTTCTTTTACTCTCGTGTTTAACAATCAAGATGATAGATACCTCTTGCCTTCTCAACATCTTCATGAGTTCCTGCCGGTGGCAAGAAAATAAGGGCCAGGCATTGGAAGCGGCTAGAAAAAAAGAGCCTGAGTCCATCCTTTCTCATTCTGAGAGGATAATGGAAATTACTTTTTCTGTTTCCCTGGCATCTCACAGGCTGATCTTCATCCCAAAGGCCTAGGTGCTGCTATAGATGCATCAGAATCCCTGAGGGATTGTCCACTTTTTTCTTTTTTAATCACCAGAGAAATGCTCTCCCCTCCATTTTTCTCAGACAATAAAGAGTTGAGAGCATATATTTACAAACAAGAAGTTTTAAGTTTTATAGAATGTTCATTAACTTGAATTATGGATGGGGAAAAATGAGAACTAGTAAAAAGCAATAATGTTTAGAAAGCAATATATTTGGTCATTTTCACCCCAAATTAGATCTTCATGCCCCTAAGACACAAGTCTAAATAATGTTGTTTGTGTTGCATTAACCTTAAGCTATACTATGGCAAAAGTAGATTACAGGAGATCACAAAAAAATAGTTATAACATTAGCAGCAGCTAGCAGGGGTATTTTGGCAAGCAATCACTCTTAAAGATTCAGTTATAAACATCAGGATCACGGTCTGGGCCTGTGTGAGTTTGTACGATATTCGAGTACAAATATATGACTTCAAAAATAAGTATCATACTGAAAATTGACCACCCAGAAGACGTTTTTATATTTGAGGTGTTTCTCTTCTTCTGGTTTAACCCCCTGACTTCATGTGTTGATGAAGGTTGGCAGAGCCTGGGGTTGGAGGGGTACTTAGCAATCAGCTGGTTCACTCTCTCTCTCCCATTCTCCCCAAGTCTAACCATTTCTGCTACTCCATATAGCCCCTCCCCTAGAATTAGAATTTTTAAAGCTATTCTCTCATTGAATAGCTGGGCGGACACCCAGCAATGTTCCGGGCATTGTGAATTATATTATACAAGTATAAGGTCATGTTCCTGTTTTCAAGGAATTTATCATCTCACTGGAAACCTTGGAACTACATTTAAGCAGCTGTCATACTAAGTGACAGCAGCCAGAGCAGGAAATGGTGAAAACGCAGGAGTTAATCTTATTGTCTTCTTTGGGATCCTCTACAGTACCTAATATCAGGTTTATAACACGGCTTGTTGAGCCAGAGTGGTACAGACAACAGAGCACTGGGCTGGGAGATAAGGGGCCGCGTCTCCAAGAGTAACAGAAGTCGATGTGTAGAATTAGAAACAGAGGGAATAGTCACAGGGATAAAAGTAACAACCATTTATTCAGCATTTATTTTTTTTCCAAGTACTTCTCATATACTCATTGACTTTATAATTACAATACCCATAAAGTAATACTATTAATATATAGATGAAGAGACAGAGGCTAAGAGGGGTCCTACAGTCAGCATGATGTGGAGGGGTTGAACTTTCACACCACACCTGTCTGATTTCTAAGCCCATGCTTAAAAATGCATCTCGACTCCTAAGTCCTATCATTTCTGAGATTCTGTAAGTGTGTTAAATACCTAGTATTTGATATCTTATTTAATTATGAAATATAGCAAAGCTCATAAAGTATTCAGACATTTCTGCAGAAATTTTACTGATATCTAAGTATGTAATGATTTTCTAGTCCTCACATTAATATACCTTAAAGACTTCTACTGTAGCATCCTTAAGATAACAACAAACCCTTCACAAGTCCAAACTTCTGTTGTTTATATGCATGACTGAACTGCTATGGTTACAAGGTTTTTAAAAGTCACTTTACAAATGAGAAAATGATGGTATCAGGTATTAAGAAACACACCTGAGTTTATTTGATGAAAAAGTTCAAAAGAAGACCAAAGCATTTTCCAGAACAGATTCCTAGTTTAGCTTAGCTGAAGTTCCACGGAAGCATAAGGTTGGGTATAATGAGATATAAACCAGTGCACTGTCTTCTTTGTTGCTATGGATTCATTCATGAAAGAATTATAAGATAGTTTTCACTCTCCTAGACTTCCCTCATGCACAGAAAGAGCAGAAAGACCCTAGTGAGCATGCCTCTGGACCTTCGTTACTCCCCCTTGAGGCTAGCGCTTCCAGAGGCCAGGGCAGTGGGCAGCCCCACAAGGAGAAAGTAGAATTCTTAGGATGCAAGTCAGGGGAGGGGTGGGTTAAGTTCCAAAGCGGTGGTGACTCCTGCTCTTCATATAGTTCCTGGCTGTACAAGTGTCAGGATGTGGGAGGGCAGATGATTCTAAGGTCAAGGTCCTTAGCGAAGGTCCCAGAGGCAGCAGCACGGATCTCAATGACTAGCCTGGCACAGAGGGAGTAAAAACCCCAGGGAAACCATTCTTCTGGATTTGGGCAGAGTGCCTTGCCAGGAATCTTTTTCCTTGATTTTCTTGGACTGATAAAGATTGGTTACTTGTAAGAGAATCAATCGACTGATTACTTTAGGAGAGAGAAAACTTGCCTGAGAAAAACAAGCAGACGTTGTAGTTTCAATGTCTATCCCCAAAATGGCAAACAGGAAGCAACGTCTCACACACAAAAGTTCACTGTAAACATTCACTATCTGAGAAAACAGTACTTCAAACATCACCATATGAAACTACTAAGAAAAGTCTCATTTTCCAAGTCTGATTCCTAACATTAAGGCTCAACTGCTAAAAAAAAAAAGTATATAAATTTCTAAAAAACATATTCACAGAGAGAACTACTATATATTAACACTATAACCAAATACCACACAGTTGGCTGGAGTCATGGGAGAGAAGTGTTTTGGGATGAATTATGGAACAAAGGGGATCCGCGTCTAGCAATTAATCTCTAAAGTCCTTCGCCAAAGCTTCCCTTCTCATCCAGGCTGACAGATGCATTTTGGGATTTGATATCCAGAAAATCCTTGGAATTCTAAGACTAATTTTTCTCTGAGGAGGCAAAGTAGTAAAGAAGGCAAGGTAAATTGCCTTCAGTACTCCTTTGATATGCTTCCCTTTTTAGTACGGTAACAGCATGCTGATCTGCAACAACACAATTTAAATGGAAGTTTAAGATATATTACACATTTTGCTGCCCTTAAAAACAGCAACGCACCAAGCCTAAAAAGATTTCATCAGGCACAATTTAACCTTTTCCTGATGATCCAAAGTCAATATTATGAATTACCTGTTAGTTCTGTGGTCTCAGGCAAGTCACGGGAACCTCTAAGCATAGGTGTCCTATTTACCATGTGAATGACAGTACTTCTCTCATAGAATGGTGATGGTGGATTAAAGGAGATCAACCCTGTAAAGCACTTAGCACAGAGTCCTTTGCATTCTTAAAAGACTCAAAATGGTAGCTACTGCTACTTTTAACATATTTCCCTGCTTTTGGCTGTGATCTAGAAAATTAGGTTGACCTATGAGTGTAACTTCTGAAGAAGTTACTACATAGGATTTAAAACTTTAAAAGATTTATTTGCCTTTTAGGAAAACAAAAGATCTAACTCCCATTTCTTCCAATATGGTAGACTTGATGTCAGAAGAAGCCCTCTCAATATAAAAGACTAAAAATGCTGAATAAATAATTTTTAAATCTTTAAAGCCCATAGCTGAATTGTCAGGAGAATAATTGAACCCTCCGGTGGGAAAAGAATCCTGCACCTCTTGGTAAGCCAGGGCGGAAGAAGGAGTTTCCCAGAGGCCTCTGCCTATCCTTGAAGGTCTCGACTAGAGTGTGAGCTTTAACCTGTGGAATTTTGGGGGTCCGAGGACAAGCCTGGGGCCCTGAAAAATAGAAGGTTGGATCAGAGACCCCGGAGATTCCTGCCCCACCCCACAGTGAACAAACTGGGGAAAAATATCCACGTTCTAGAGGCAGACTGTGGGTGAGGCTACTTGCCTGTCTCGGCCTTGACTCAGAGTCTGGCATGGGGGTGGGGGAAAGGCACCCCTGAGAAATCCTGATTGCAGGTCCACGCTAGAGCGTTAGAATTCACCCTGTTTGGGATCAGAATTCACCCTGTTTACAGGGCCTCACAAATAATCCTCTCTGCAGGAACATACATTCCAACCAGGCCTCAAAGAACTCCCACAGATACAGTTCCAAGGAGAGTGCGAGCTTGCCAGTACAGTTACCCAATACGTGAGCAGCTGAGCAGAAACAAGGTGCAGACCCAGACCCGCAAAGCCGTAGGGATTTTAATTATGGAAGAACATATAATAAGTATGTTTAAAGAAATAAAAGAAGTACCAAAAGTATGCCTAGGGAACATGAGACTTTCAAAACTTCGGGCAGATCTGAAAAAGAAACAAACAGTATTTCTGGAAATGAAAAATATAAAAATTGACATCAGAAATTTAATGGATAAGGCAAAACATGAGATGCGACATCGCTGAAGAAAGATTAGTGATTAAGACTAAATAATAGGGACTTCCCTGGTGGCGCAGTGGTTAAGAATCCACCTGCCAATACAGGGGACACGGGTTTGAGCCCTGGTCCAGGAAGATCCCACATGCGCAGAGCAACAACTACTGAGCCTGCGCTCTAGAGCCCACGAGCCACAACTACTGAGCCCACGTGCCTAGAGTCCGTGCTCTGCAACAAGAGGAGACACCGCGATGAGAAGCCCATGCACCGCAACGAAGAGTAGCCCCTACTCGCCACAACTAGAGAAAGCCCGTGCACAGCAACAAAGACCCAACGCAGCCAAAAATAAATAAATTAATTAATGTTAAAAAAACAACTAAATAATAGTTGTAGCAGGCATAAAAGGTATATTCTGAACAACTTTCACCAAAATTCTGAAAATGTAGATGAAACAGACAAATCTCGAGAATATAAATTACTGAAAGTGATTAAAGAAGAAACAGAAAGCCTGAATCATCCTAAACCTTTACTTCTGCTGAGTCAGCAGTTAAACATTTTTCTAACTTGGAAAACACCAGGTCCAGTTTTACAAATGAGTTTTACCAAACAGGTAATTTCAATCTTATTATAAAGTCTTCTAGAAACAGAAAAAGAAGAAACTCTCTCTCCAAGTCATTTTATGGGCCTATCAAAACCTTGACACAAAAACCCCACAAAGACAGTATAAACGAAGAAAAGTACAAGCTTGTCTCAACTCTGAATATAAATGCAGATCCTAAACAAAAGATGAGCAAACTACAGATCATGACCAAACTGAGAGTAACTCAAGAGTAAGTTTAACATTTGAAAATTTCAGGTAATTCACCATATTAACAGACGACATGCAGAAAAAAACTGTGTGCAGCCAAAGCCTGGAGTCAAATGTAAAAACATAAATTAAGCTTTGTAATGTTCTTTGTAGGCTAATTACACCTTCCCTGCATACCTGGTAATTCACAGTAGGTAAAGCAGTGAAAACAGGCTAATTTATTTCTTACGTAGAAACATGCATATGCAAAAACAGCATATAAAGAAAAGCCAGACGGGAGAAAAAACATACGTAAAAGAAACTAACACACCATTGTAAGGCAGTTATACTCCAATAAAGACGTTAAAAAAAAAAGAAGTCCCAAAACAGCCATCGTTAAACACATTTCTCTCTTTATTCAAAACATTTACTGAGCCTCTCTAACTGTGCACTGAGACACTGTACTTGACAAGATGTACAGTAATAAAAGCAAAAAAAGGTACAGCCTTTTCTTGCATAGCTTACAACTACTAATTGATAAAACAGTATATTTTGGTGGAAAAGTAAATTGATGTGAACTTTCTGGAGAGTGATTTGGCAAAACGTATCAAAACAAAAAATATTAAAAATATTCATAACCCTTTTGACTTCAGAAATAATTAGAGATTCAGCCAAGGCTTATGGACAAGAAGTGTTTCTATAGCATAATTAATTTTTTGTACAAAAAGCTGAATTTATTGTTTCTGAAAACTGCTGAGTAACTTTAGTTTGTTTACAGTCTCTAGTATCACAGATTCAAAACCCTGTATTTTGCCTCTCAATCCAATTATATGATCTAAAAAGTGATTAGGCAACTTGTAAACCATTTATTACCATTTATAGAATATGTTAAAAATAAATCCTTGCCCAGCAGGATACTAGCTTTATTTTTAAAATTGCTGAATCTTTGCATAAGTTTTAAAAAAGGCACACATATTTCATTTTCTTCTGTGTTTTAAAAAATGCCATCACTTGTTTCCTTTAAAAATTTTTCACCCATTTAAAAATGTTTTGAAGTTCAACTGTTCAATTTAAGGTAGAATGTAGAAATTTCATAGTATTTAAATTAAACCTTACCCTTGTCTTGACTGAACCTAAGAACTCTGCTGGAGTCCTTGCTGGCCTCTTGGTCATGCTTTTCCTAAGACGTGGAATCTCATCTTTACTGGTCATCACCTGCTATGTCTAAATGAGCCCATGGAGAATGTGTGCTGTGGCTGGACATGACCCTGCAGACCTGTATTGCCCACTGATATTAACAGCAACGAGCTGACACTCTGTAATCTGCCTTATACAACGTTCAAATAGAGACATCCCCCAGACATGGCCCTCCATTTCAATGCTGGCCTCAAGTCGTCTGGTATGCCACCAGTACGAACTGGTAAAAAGTCGAGTGATACCTGTCCCCCCCACTGCCCCGACCCCCAAGCTATGTCTGTGGCACCTGTTAAGGTTGAAACATTTCTGATGAACTTTGGATTGAAGATGTGCACATAACAGAGAATGTCAGCTAATATCCTTGGCTCGGCATCAATGTTATTGACTTGTAGGGTCTCCCCATTCTTGGCTCTGATGACACCTCCCGGCTTGAAGGCTTAGGCTTGAGGTTACGTCCACAGAGAGGGCCAGACCTGTTACATTAAGTGGCAAGCTGAGCTTGTGGCCGTCACAGTGGCTGAGCACACGGCAGCTCCTCCCATGTCAGCCCTCAGGAAGTTGACGTTTGCAGACACCTTGATAAGATTACCACCAGGGTCGAAGGACACCCCCTCCCAAAACTACGAGCGGCACTTCACTTGCACTGAGGCTGCCCCTGTAGTGAATCTGCAAGACGACCAGATGTTCATTCCGTCATTTGGCCACACTTTAAAAAGATCCAATTTCTGGGTCTTCAGTCCAAGACTTAGGTGTGATCTAGACCTGAGCTTTACTCTTAGAACTTTAAGATTCTTCTCCATTATTTCTGCAAATATGGTACGTATCATCTCATAGGCTGGTGTCTCCATCAAAAAGGAGGCCAAGTTCTGCCCAGAAGCAAATAGGACTCCTTTCTGCCAGGCCTGCGATTCCCCACTTCCACGTAGCTCCGCAGAGACAAGAGCTTTGTCTTCCTGTTTAAGCTCCTCACATTCATATAGACGAAGATATGCCCCTCCCACTGCTGGGCAACCCCATCGATACTCCTCCACGGATGAGATCTCTCTGTCATGAAGCTGCCTGCAGTCTGCTGGAGTAGCAACGCTGGATTTTTTTGCCTTCATTCTGGTTTTCCTGCTCATTTGTTCCATCTGCCTTTTTACCCAGGATAACAGGATGGTGGAGAAGTCAGGACGCAGGCCATAGAAGGTTTGTGTTTTGCCTGCCTTCGGAAGTGGTTCAGAATGATCAAATTTCTCTTGATATTTCAGAAATCAGTTTATCACGATTATCTCCTGTCCATGTAAACTGTGAAGCAACTTCTCTTCCTTTGACACAGATTCCTAAAACAAGGCCCTTTTTTATGGCTGTGGTAGGGAGACCCTAGTCCCAAAGATGCTTTATGCCCAGGCCCAGAGAGGGACTCTGTTTATCATCTTAAAAACTGGAAACAGCCTCAGACTTCATACAGATAGTCATACAAATGAATATTATGCAGTCATTAAATATTATGTTTGCAAATCACATTAATGGCCAGGGAAACTGTTCACAAAAATAAAACATTAAGGGAAAAAAGCAAAATCAACACTGTTCATGACTGAATATCATATAGGCATCACAAATCATGTTTCAAAGTGATGGAAGTCAACAGCGTAACTGTTAAAAGTCACAGACTCTGGAGTGAGATCTGAGTTTGAATCCCGTCTCTATCGCTTACGAGCTTTGTGAACATGGGCGAACCCCGTCTCTATCACTTACAAGCTTTGTGAACTTTGAAAATCTCTCCGTGATTCAGTTTGCTCATGTGACAAAGGTAGACAATGACAGCACTTATATTAGGGACTCTTGAAAAGATTCAGTGAGTTAATATGTATAAAGCACCTACAAGAGTGATACCACATTGTAAATACTCAATAAATATAAGCTATTCTTATTAAATGATATAAGAAACTATTAATGGCATAAATGAAGAAAGCAGGATTTAACATTATGCACAGTATGATTCTAGTTTTGTAAAACCAACTGCCTTCTCTTTTCCTCACCCTCCCCCCGCAGTTCTCCCCTGCCTGTATGCAGAGAAAACTCCGGAAGGCAAGACACTTAAATGCTAACGCTGAAGGATATGATTCAGGAACTTTTTTTTCCTTTTTAGACTTTTTCATTTTAAAATTTCCAACAAGCACTATATATTTCTTTTAAAATTAAAGAGAAATGCTTATTTTTTTTAAAGGACTCCCGTTTCCTCTTGTTGGGCCACGGTACTCTGCCTCAGTGCTAGTGTGCTAATTTTTTTTTTTTTTTCCACAGAGATCCAATTTAGGGACATAACTTTCAGGTTAGTAGGTAAGATAAGAGAAGGATGACTAGAGGAAAACATATCAAAAATACCAGAATGATGTCTAAAGGAGAATATATCAGAAAGGAAAAATTGGCAGGTGCCCACGTCATGGAGGAGAAAAGTAATTTCCATATTTCCATGTAGAGAAACGGGTCAGCTAGTGATGATGACACTCATGATGAAAGTTAGCACAAGGCTGGGGATAAGGAAAATGAGTTTTTCCCCCATCTAGGTTGATTTGCTTAGGTTTTGTGTTCACAGCCTACCAAAGTCAAGACGTCCCATATATTACGTAGGGACAAAAATTTGAATGATAAGGTTAAGTGACACAGATATGTCTGAAAACAAAGCTTACTTCTTTAAAAAATAAAATATATGATTTGAAGAAGGAATAATACACCAAAGTCACCTTTCTTTTAATTTGAATATATTTTTGTCTTTATAAATCAATCTACTGTAACAAAAATGTCCCTGGAGCGCTATTATATTTTCTGCCTGCCCAGCATCTTTTGAACACCCTTGAAATGTTTGAGGAATTTCTTTCCTTATTGGCCCTACTTCCCTAGGTCAGAAGCCAGAAAACTTGTTTCCCCAGACCCCTAAGAAGCTTAAAGGAGGAAATCCCAGCTTGCTTTACCCAAGCCCTTTCCCAGAATTTTCAGTCCATTTCACTGTGACTTGTAAACCTGAATGTAGAAATGGAGTGGGATCCACGTAAAAAGTGAGTAAGAATGCAACATTTGGTCAGATGCTAAACTGGATCCTGGGAGCCACACATACGAATGACTTTCTTTTTTAAGCCAATTGCTATCAACCACAAAAAACCAAAACAAGTCTTCGAATCTCTCATGGACGTCTGAAAACATTATTAATGATGTTACATGTATCATAAAAAGCAGAGGAACAGGAAATAATCTGAATTTTTAAAAATACAGTTCAACTACATCCTGATTTCTGTAATCAGCTCTATACTGCAAATTACCACTTCATCATAGTAAATTTGCAAATGTACGGGGAAGCTTAAAAAGATCTTTTAACACCTGTTTTAGGGACACCAACCACCTTATACAATCACCTCCGCACATTTAGAAAACAAGATTCATTTACCAAGTCTGCTTAAATTTTAAAACATGAACGCATTCAGTGATAATTTTATTTTGCAGAGCAGAAAGAAGCACAAGGGAGCTTCTAAATGTTGGCTCTCATTATACTTCCAATTATTTCAATTATTTCAGATCATGCATAAAGCAATTTCCCCTCTGACAAAATGCTGGTAAAGATATCCAAAGGAATCCAAATAGCAGCAGTCTTTGTACATATGGTAAATTACCTTCTTGGGGGGAAAAAGCTGTAAGTTAGGTGATGTAATATGAATTTGATTTTCTTGTGGAAACACTATTATAACAAAGGCTTGAGTAACTAAATCTATTCCAACTTTAAATATATGACTACAAACACTGTATTTAATCAACTCTTCTGTAATATTTCAAACATGATTCTAAAAAACCAATACGGCAACCAAAACAATAAGCCCATGCCAAGTATGATTCCTGATTGAGTTCATGATAAAAATCAGAGGTTAAAGAAATAAATCTTTCTTTGGGTAAAGGTAAGATATCCATTTAGCCCACAAGCCAATGAACCCTTTCTTAACAACTTTCTTACTTCTTAGGCATGGCTTTTCAATAGCCATGTTTGTCCTGCATACCCTGGGCCCTAATTCTATCCAATGTAATAAACACTGACCTACTAGAATTGTCTGTTGCATCATGAAACTAAGATTTTTTTGGGGAAAGGGTCACTTCAATGCTTTTAGAGAAAATGTCATCTTTGCTAAGCTTCTTTTATAATTAAAGGACTAGATAAGGGCTTTCTATAACTAAAAAACAGAAGATTTCTGATTTTCTTAAGATTCCAGTTCCTCAACACCACCATCTATAGTTTGAACCTTAATGTTAAGTCATGGATGTCTTTAAGATGAAGATAACCAACATTTACTTCTTCAGTATTTTCTATCCATCCTTCCAACCCTCAAAGTGTGCATTTATACCATCAACAAGCTTAAAAGCTTTGAAATAAATGATGCTCACACTCAAAAAACAATTAATTATTGTGTATATATCAAAACTTTCCACCTCAACCTGAAGTCTTATATGTTATCTTACATATTATAATAATAAAGTAAACTATAATCAGTGTGATGATTTCTTTTTTATTTTATTTTTTATGGAAGTACAGTTAATTCACAATGTTGTGTTAGTTTCTGGTGCACAGCAAAGTGATTCAGCTTTACATACATATATGTATGTATATATATATATATTCTTTTTCATATTCTTTTCCATTATAGTTTATTACATGATATTGAATATAGTTCCCTGTGCTATACAGTAGGACCTTGTTGTCTATCTATTTTATATATAATAGTTTGTATCTGCTAATCCCAAACTCCTAATTTATCCCTCCCTCTCCCCTTTCCCTTTTGGTAACCATAAGTTTGTTTTCTATGTCTGTGAGTCTGTTTCTGTTTTGTAAATAAGTTCATTTGTATCATATTTTAGATTCCACATATAAGTGATATCATATGATATTTGTCTTTCTCTCACTTTCTTCACTTAGTATGATAATCTCTAGGTCCATCCATGTTGCTGCAAATGGCATTATTTCATTCTTTTTTATGGCTGAGTACTATTCCATTGTATGTATGTACCACATCTTCTTTGTCCATTCATCTGTCGGTGGACATTTAGGTTGCTTCCACGTCTTGGCTATTGTAAATAGTGCTGCTATGAACACTGGGGTGCATGTATATTTTCGAATTATGGTTTTGTCCAGATATATGACCTGGGGTGGGGTTGCTGGATCATACGGTGGTTCTTTTAGTTTTTTAAGGAACCTCCATACTGTTCTCCATAGTGGCTGCACCAATTTACATTCCCACCAACAGTGTATGAGGGTTTGCTTTTCTCCACACCCTCTCCAGCATTTGTTATTTGTAGACTACTTAATGATGGCCATTCTGACCGGTATGAGGTGATACCTCATAGTAGTTTTGGTTTGCATTTCTCTAATAATTAGCGATGTTGAGCATCTTTTCATATGCTTATTGGCCGTCTGTATGTCTTCTTTGGAGAAATGTCTATTTAGACCTTCTGCCCATTTTTCGATTGGGTTGTTTGTTTTTTGGTTATTGAGTTGTATGAGCTGCTTGTGTATTTTGCAAACTAAGCCCTTGTCGGTATGTGAGGACTTCTTAAATTGTATCCCTGCTACCTCCTGGCCCAAACCCTCAGATGCAGTCTGGCTTCCTTCTAACACCTCTCTTCCCTACATGGTACCAGGATTTTCCCTTTCTTAGGGCTCAAAAGATAAGCCTTAGTCTAGCTTCCCACTTTGCATAGAATACCTTTTTTTCATTTTTTGGTATGCCACTCATTATTTTCAAACTTTTTTATCTTCAAATAATTTTAGACTCAGAGAAAAGTTGCAAAAAAAAGTACAGAGTGTCTCCATATGCCCCTAACCAGCTTCCCCTAATATTAACATCTTCCATAACCACAGGACAACTACCAAAACCAGGAAATTAATATGTGTAAAATATTTACTAAGTAAACTACAGACCTTATTCAACTTCATCAGTTTTCATTTGTTGCATTTAGATCCCTAATCCATTCGGAGTTTATTCTTATGTGTGGTGTGAGATATGGATCAAATTTTACCTTTTTCCAAATAGCAACCCCGTTGTTCATAACAGCATTATTCATAATAGCCAAAAAACAGAAGCAACCAAAATATCCATAAACTGATGAATGGATGAATTAAAATGTGATATATCCATACAATGGAGTATTACTCAGCAATAAAAAGGAAGGAAGCATTGATACATGTTACAACATGAATGAAGCTTCAAAACATTATGTTAAGTGAAAAAGACCAGTCACAAAGACCATGATGCCATCATTTAAAAAAATTCTGCAATTTCAATATATATGTCCCTTTCAGGAGTTGTTTAATAAGAGAATTTATGAATATCCAGGTATAAGGGCTTTCCTCTTTTTTGTTTTTGTTAGAAAACTGTGACTTTTAGCATTCAAGAGCTTTTTCATATTTAACGCTCTGGGGCTTACATTCTGTGTTGTCTGATATCAGGATCACTACCACTTCTTTTTCTTTCCATTTATACAGTACACTTTTGTCCATCCTTCATTTTTAGAATATCTATTTTAGCTAGGTCTCTGATATAGAACATATATTTGGGTTTTATATTGTGAACCAAATTGTAAATCTTTTTCTTTTAATAGGTAAATTAAGCCTATTCACATTTATTGTTATACCTGATGTGTTTAGTCATAAATCTATCATAATATTTTATAACCATAAATTAAAAAAAATTTCCCTGTGTTTCTTTCCCCACAAGAAGTATATACTGACATTTAGGAAAGTTTCTTATTTTTGTTCTAGTGTCTACCTTTGTAATTATTCTTTTTTTAAATTTTTATTTATTTAATTTATTTATTTTTGGCTGCGTTGGGTCTTTGTTGCTGCGTGCAGGCTTTCTCTAGTTGCGGCGAGCAGGGGCTACTCTTTGTTACGGTGCGCAGGCTTCTTGTTGCGGTGGCTTCTCCTGTTGTGGAGCAAGGGCTCCAGGCGCACGGGCTTCAGTAGTTGAGGCTTGCAGGCTCAGTAGTTGTGGCTTGCGGGCTCTAGAGCACAGGCTCAGTATTTGTGGCACACGGGCTTAGTTGCTCCGCAGCATGTGGGATCTTCCCGGACCAGGGCTCAAACCCGTGTCCCCTGCATTGGCAGGCGGATTCTTAACCACTGCATCACCAGGGAAGCCCTGTAATTATTCTTTTTAAACATCCTTTATTTAACTAGTCACCATCTGGATTATCAGGTTTTGCTTTTGGTAGGAGTATTCTTTATCACCCACTTACTGCCTATACAACGAGTTTTTTCTGTTTTCATTTTTCCTTCTCCCTCTCCTCCCGCCTTTTAGTTACATTATTTCTACTTTGCACAGTATGTAACATTTGTGCATTAGTCTTCTACCATCATTCCTGTCACTGTTCTAGTCTAATACGTGCATCTTTATATTTTTAAAGGTCATGATCAGGGCCAGTCCTATGCTGAATTTTTCTCAGCCATTACCAGGGAATCCTCTAGAATAGGGGTCAACATACTTTTTCTATAAAAGACCAAATAGTAGAGACTTGAGGCTTTGTGGGCCATATGGTCCCCAGTGTACTAAAACCCTGCCAATATAGCACAAAAGCAGCCACAGATAATATGTAAACAAAGGTCCGTGGCTGTGTTCCAACAGAACTTTATTTACAAAAACAGGTGGCAGTCCATGGTTTGCTAACCTTTCTCTAGTACATTCTTCAAGAGGGGTTAAGTGCAGGATTAATTCTGTATGGTAAAACTGTTTCAGCATTGCCTTAACATCTGAAGGACAGCTTGGTTGGATATAAAATGCTTTATTCACACTTTACTGAGGTGTTTCTTTGGTTTTGGTTTTTAAATGCTGCTCCACTGTTCCTTTGATTTGTAGTGGTTTTGTTGTTGTTGTTGTTGTTGTTTTGTTTTGTTTTCATTTTTTTTGGCTGCAACATGTAGGATCTTAGTTCCCTGACCAGAGATCAAACCCATGCCCCCTGCATTGGGAGTACCAAGTCTTAACCACTGGACCACCGTGGAAGTCCCTGTAGTTTTTGGTGGTGGTGGTGGGTTTTGTTTTTTTTTAATTTGTAGACTTTTAAGTCTGATGCTAGTCTAATTCTTTTGCCTTTGTAAGTTATTTGACCCTTGAGTCAAGGTTTTAGAAAATCTTTCTAAAATCTGTTTTAGTATGATGTGTACCAAAGTTGATTGCTCTAGGTTAACTTGCCCAGGTGCCCAGTGAACCCTCGCAATGTGTAGATTCAGGTCTTTTTCTATTTGTGGGAAGTTTTCACAGGCGTGTGGATTCAGGTTTTTCTATATCTGGAAAAAAATTTTTAATTATAGTTTTATATATTAGTTCTGTACCATAAATTTTTTTTAATTAATTAATTTATTTATTTATTTTTGGCTGTGTTGGGTCTTCGTTTCTGTGCGAGGGCTTTCTCTAGTTGCGGTGAGCGGGGGCCACTCTTCATCGCGGTACGCGGGCCTCTCACTATCGCGGCCTCTCTTGTTGCGGAGCACAGGCTCCAGACGCACAGGCTCAGTAAATTGTGGCTCACGGGCCTAGTTGCTCCACGGCATGTGGGATCTTCCCAGACCAGGGCTCGAACCCATGTCCCCTGCATTGGCAGGCAGATTCTCAACCACTGCACCACCAGGGAAGCCCCCATAAAATTTTTTAATGACTCTGTCTGCCTCTTTCATTCCCAACACTTTCTCTTGGACCTGAAGGATGGCAGAATATACCATCCCAAAATATACTGCTTTGGCATAAAGATTATTTTGAGGTAAAGGCACTTGAAAAACAGCAAATGCAAGAAAAAACACTCTGACTTTCCTTCTTTTTCTTAAAAGCAGGAGATGAAATTCCCACGTGAAAGATGTCTTCACTGAACCAGAAGAAAAGTAACATTTTTATCATCAAGGAATGTTCTTATCATTGAGACTGAAAGAATTCTATACCATCAGACCTTGTTAAAATAATTATCCTCCTTTAGCTTTTCTACATAGTTCAGTTACTTTTCCACAAGTGCTTCTCTCTGCTCAACCTACTATCAAAACATGTAGGTTTGGGCTTCCCTGGTGGCGCAGTGGTTGAGAATCTGCCTGCCAGTGCAGGGGACACGGGTTCGAGCCCTGGTCTGGGAAGATCCCACATGCCGCAGAGCAACTGGGCCCATGAGCCACAACTACTGAGCCTGCGCGTCTGGAGCCTGTGCCCCGCAACGGGAGAGGCCGCGATAGTGAAAGGCCCGCGCACCGCGATGAAGAGCGGTCCCCGCACCGCGATGAAGAGTGGCCCCCACTTGCCGCAACTAGAGAAAGCCCTCGCACGAACCGAAGACCCAACACAGCCAAAAATAAATAAATAAATAAATAAAGTAGCTATAAAAAAAATTAAAAAAAAAAACATGTAGGTTTGCCATTTCTTTGGGTTTTCATTCCTTATGACGGCTCTTGTGCCATGTAAAATTCATATAAATTTGTATGCTTTTCTCCTGATAATCTGTTTTATGCTACTTTAAACCTCAGGGACAGCCGAAAAACCCTAAGAGGGTAGAGGTAAAAATCTGCCTCCCTTCAGATACTTTTTAACTTCCTTCTTTATGTCATTTTTCATTTTCTTGGTTATTTTCCTATCTTTCTTCAAACCCCTTATTAAATTTTCATTAGAGTATTTTCATTTGGGCACTTTTTAATTAATTCTTCATTTCTGAAATAATTTTGTCTTTTTCTTCCATTTCTTTTCTGAGTTCAGTTAAATCCTTTATTTATCCTGGGCTTTGTCCATTTTGCAATTCTGACTAAGGGTGACTTTTCATATCCTCAAATGCTTGTTTGAGAATCCTTAATTCTATTTGGAGTGTGAACTTACAATTTTCTTTTGCATTATGGGGAGAATTTTCCTGAATTGATGTTTGTGATTTTTCGTTTTCTGATTTTCTTTTTCTTGAAATAAACACATTTATTTATTTATTTATTTATTTATTTATTTATTTATTTATTTATTTTTGGCTGTGTTGGGTCTTTGTTGCTGCGCGCGGGCTTTCTCTAGTTGCGGCGAGCAGGGGCTACTCTTTGTTGTGGTGCGCAGGCTTCTCATTGTGGTGGCTTCTCTTGTTGCAGAGCACAGGCTCTAGGTGTGCGGGCTTCAGTAGCTGTGGCATAGAGCACAGGCTCAGTAGTTGTGGCTCATGGGCTCTAGAGTGCAGGCTCAGTAGTTGTGGTGCACGTGCTTAGTTTCTCCACAGCATGTGGGATCTTCCCAAACCAGGGCTCGAACCTGTGTCCCCTGCATTGGCAGGTGGATTCTTAACCACTGCACCACCAGGGATGTCCCCATTTTCTGATTTTCTGTAAAGCTTCTCTACTGACTTTACTTTCCTTTTGTTCATTTTTATGATACCGAAAAGCTTTATAAATTCCCATTTTAACAGGTGCCCTTTTCTGTCAGCCTAGCAAAGTCCCAAAGCTTTAGTGGGGTTTTCTGTCAGAGTGTTTCAGTGGTGGGAAAGAGGTATCAATCCTCTGTGTGATTCTCTTTTATCTTAGAGAACCCTAAATTTCCCTTTTCTCCTTCATCCCCTAATTTCTAAAAAGTACTTTTTTTTTCTTTTTTTCTCTTCCAGAAGTTATACTTCTGGAAGACTGCTCTATTAAGTGATGCCTACCTTTTAAAATCATGCTTGCCCCTTTAAATCGTGTATGTCTTTAAATGGTGCACCTGGTCCTGTATTGCATCTGGCCCTTTAAATCACATGCACTTTTAAAATCCCTTCCCTAATCTCCATGCTCTGATCTGCTTGGACATTTTTCTAGCATTTTAAACTTTAGGCTGGATTTAATCTTTCTAGTGGCCATTCCAAATAGCTCTTAGGTACCTTTGCTAGCCTCTCCTGCCTTCTCTGCAGTTTTTTTAAGTCTGCTTTTGCTCACCAAAAGCCTGGTGGCAGAGTGGAGATGGGGCAGAAGTATAAGGCATTGAGTGCTGGAACCTGTTGATATTTTTTTCTGTTTACTCACAGTCACTTTGCAGTTCTGGCACTCTCTGTCTCCAGAATAATGCTAAAGGTGTGGTTCTGTGTAGAATTTTCACAGTTGGGCAGTTGTTTAATGTTGTTTTCACTTTGGGAGATTGATTAGTACGTGGCTGCCATTGTTTTCTGCTATGTAGAAACGTGCGGGGAGCATTTTTAACCTCGGGTGATCAGAGAATGGAGAAAGAGAGGGAGACAAGATATTCAATTTAAAAAATGGCCAGTTAAAGGAGAAAAGCAGGGCTCTGGCTGACTGTTGCCAAGATTGTGGCAGCAGGAGAAGAGGAAACCTTTAATTTTTGTATCCAGGGTCAAACTCAGGCTGGGGCCTCTCTGGCTGGTTCTTAACACCTGATAATGCACAGTTTTCAGTTTTTTCTGTCGGGGAGGGAAGGACCTAAACAAAATGGTTTACAAAACTGATAAAAAGCATCATCTTCACAGTGAGACTCTCCAAGCCTTCTGCATGATGAGATGAAAGTAATCAGCTGAAAGAAGAAATTTAATAAACTCTTAAAATACCCAGAGCACGTTTAGTTTAAATGGATTTGTTTAAAGCACCTAAATATCAGATAGCAAGTTGTGTTTTGGACACCATCACTGGGTTAAAAAAGAAACAATAAAGTTGAGAAAAAAATGAAAAATCCAGTGAATGGTTGAGCTAGTTCTACTGTCATTAAACACAATTTCCTTTCCATTTCACACAAGTCTAAAAGTAAAAACAAAGCCACAATCCATTTGCCTCTAGAAACCACTCTGTAATTTGTGACCTGAACCGCTGACAACATTTAGTAGAAAACTAAAAATGTGGGGATATTTCATTCCCTCACCATGCCACTCACCCACCCCAAGAAAAATTTGACTCTAAAGATGTAGAGTAGTGGTAAAATGTGATACTAATTACATTAATTATAAAATGGCCACACCTTGCCTATATGATTTACAAAGTGCTTTCACATAGGAAGGGTAGTTGTTATTCTCCTTCTATTGATGTAAAAACCAAGGTAAAGGGCTTCCCTGGTGGCGCAGTGGTTGAGAGTCTGCCTGCCGATGCAGGGGACACGGGTTTGAGCTCCTGGTCTGGGAGGATCCCACATGCCGCGGAGCAACTAGGCCCGTGAGCCACAGCTACTGAGCCTGTGCGTCTGGAGCCTGTGCTCCGCAACAAGAGAGGCGGCGATAGTGAGAGGCCCGCGCACCGCGATGAAGAGTGGCCCCCGCTTGCCTCAACTAGAGAAAGCCCTCGCGCAGAAACGAAGATCCAACACAGCCAAAAATTAATTAATTAATTAATTAATTTAAGAAAAAAAAAACCAAGGTAAAATCACAGAGAGCCAAAGACGACACTAAAAGTCCTTGCCTTGAATTCTTCAAATATATGGCAATGGCGGATAAAATATAAAGTGAGAAAATTCCAAAGCACTCAACGAGCTAAGCATCTCCTTGGACCAGAAGAACGAAGAGGGGAGTCAGAGCTGAAGCCAGGGATCTGATAGGGCTGAAGTCAAAGTCAGGCTCCAGGGTGGAGTAATAGCCACGAAAGGAGACCCAAGAAAGTCGCTACTGACACCTGCTGGAGGTTACGACTCACACGGACTCCACAGCTACAGCAATGGCGAGAGGCCAGGCTGCCTGCTGGTTCAGGGGGTAAATCTGCAGGAAGCCCAGGAGCAGCACAGAACCGCACCCCCCCCATTCTGGACTCGGTTCTGGACGAGGCAGGGTGAAGTAGCTACAAAACTACCAGGAAGGTGGGACAAGCCCGGGGAGCACTAAGAGGAGAAACTTACACAAGGTGAGAACTTAAAGTGAGCTTGCAAACCAACATTCTAAAACACACGAAGAGACGTAACCCTGAATTAGGCCACAAAATGAACAACTAGAAGATTAGGCGACTCCAGACAAAATTAAAAGAACAGAACAAATGAAAAAGACTTAAAAGCGGGTATATTTAATAGCCTCAGAAAGATTTTTAAAACTTGGTATCATCTGAAGAGAACAGATTGATAATTGCCAGAGGCAGGGAGTGGGAGGGGCATGGGGGGCAAAATGGGTGAAGGGGTCACAAGGCACAAATTTCCAGTTATAAAATGTCCTGAGGATGTAAGGGACAGCATGGTGACTATAGTTCATAATACTGTATTATATACTTGAAAATTGCTAAGAGAGTGGATCTTAAAAGTCTTTGTCACAAGAAAACAAATTTGTAACTGTGTATGGTGACAGATGTTAACTAGACTTATTGTGGTGATCATTTCACAATATATACAAATACTGAATCACTACACTGTACATCTGAAACTAACATAACATTATATTCAATTATACCTCAATTTAAAAAACTTGATGCCTTGGAAATGAAAAAAATATCCATTGAACTAAAACTCAATAGTTGGGATAAACACCAGAATGAGTGAACTGGACAATCTAGTAGTGAGGAAGTTATCCTGAATGTGCACACGCACGCATACACACACACAAAAGAACATTTAAGAGATAAGCAGAATAGACTGAAAGACTCCAATATAAGTCTAATAGGAGTTCAACAGAGGAAATGGGGGCGGGGGAGATAATGGAGATTTCATATATCATAGCTAGTGATTTTCCAGAACTAAGTTAAAGACAGGAGTCCTCAGGTAGAGTCGTCTCAGAATACTAAGTAGAATACATTTTTAAAAATCCACACCTACGCATCACTGCAAAGCTAGAGTACATCAAGCATAAAGATAGAATCTTACAGGCCAGTAGGAGAAAAGAGATGGATTCCATCTGCAGAGCAACAGCAAATAATGCTATAATAGCTGTCTTATCAACAGAACGAGAGGGCAGAAGGCAATGAGTGACAGATCTTCAAACTGAAAAGGTGTACAGAATTCTATACCTAGCTGGGCCATCATTCAAGAACAAAATGAAGACATTTCAGACAGAAAGTCTGGAAAGGAATACTAAAGGATACGGAATGTCGGGAAAGAAAACAAAAAGTATGACACTGATATGTATATATGTAATGAATATTAAAATATTTAAAATCAATCACTAATTTATTTGTTTTTAAGTGAAACAAAGACAGTAGACGATAACAATGTGACAGATGTGGGGTATAGGGAAGGAATGTGCTTAACAGGTAGTTAAAATATGGTAAGGCACTTGCCTGTTTGAAAAAGGTAAAGATATTGAACAATTTTGTTTTTACTACAACACTTTACATATGTAAAAATTCTAAGAGCAACCACTAAAAGAAGAAACCTGCAAGCTATTGCTTCCAAGCCAGCAGAGGAAATTTTTTAGAAAGGGATGAAAAACCTATCAAGACAACAAGGAATAAGAAATAAGGAAAAAAGAAGAAAAGATCAAGTGTGACAACGAAAAAACACATACGTACACCCAACTGTATTATTAATCACAATAAAGTAAGTAGATTTAACTCCCCTATTTAAAATAAAAATACCAAGAGCCACGTCTTCTGTTTGCAGCGCTCTGATTTCTGTTAAAATTATTAGTGCATTTGGGGGACTTAGTGCTGAAAAGCAGCTGATGGTTCAAATGGACAATATCTGAAATGTTTACGGCCTTTACAAATGGGTTTCAAGCTGAAGGTAAATGAGAAGGAAACAATAAGACCAACAGAAACAGAGTCAGAAACATTGGGACTAGAGACAAATGTAGTTGTTTATAAAGAACATCAATCAACTCTAAAGAGACAAGAAAAGGCACCAGTACTTAAACATTACTTGGCTAATTGTTGACTTCATTTTAGTCTGTTCTGTTATTACAGCTTCGGACAACATATCAGACATCCTCTTGTAGGCTACAGATTTATCAAACCACCTTAAATTATTGCACGCTAACTGCTGACGCTTACTGCGTGAAGCCCAGGCTGAGCTACAGAAATACTCTCCCTGCTGTCCCAACGTCATCGCTACTCTGGGATCTTCATTCCCAACTTGTAACCTGGAAGGAAGCAACGTGCTAACGGGGATGCCAGCCTCTCCTCTTTAGACTAACTTAATCCACAAGCTCTCACACTTCTGTGAATCCTTCAACTCCTGACACGTAGCATCAGTGGATTCCTGAGCCGGAGGGATGAGAAACCTGGGGTCTCGGCAGGCAAGTGACTTGTGCCCAGATGTACCTGTTGCAGGTTCAGCAGCCAGGACCAGAACCCAGACCCATCTCCCACCTCCACGCCAGGGCTTTTCCATGCTACGTCGTATGTCAGGTCTACGAGAGTGAGGACCGAAAGGATAATAAAGTAACTCCATTCTTGTTCCTCACAGCTGCCCTGGCCTGGTCCTCCACACCTTCTCTGTTCTAAATCTTCTCTCTGCTGAGCAATCAGTGGTTCCTGGGTGGGCTCACGAGACGTTCTCAGCGGAGGCCCAGGACGGTGTCCCTTCCAATCCACCATTCCCTTGAAGGCCGGCATCACTCCCAGGCTGCCCTTTCCACTTTGAGCCAGAAAAGCTCCTTCAAACACACGGTGGCTTCCTCCACGGAAGAAGCCAGGGCAGTCATTTCAATCTTGATGCAACTTTGTTTCTAAAAGCAGACCTGTAGCTTTAGTTGCCTCTTCAAGGAAGCAAGACCAGGAAGCCACTTGGCTAAACACAGCCATGCTCAGTGTGGGAAAGAATCAAGTCCCTTTGTGAATAGCTCTGGGCAAGGGGAGAGTCTCACGTCTTAGAAACCTTTCTTGGAGTAACCATACTTACAAGTAAAATACATGCAAACGCGAAACCACTGGAAAATTCCTAAGCCACAAATGTTTCAATGTGGACCAGGATCAAAGTCAGAAATAGAAGTTGAAACCGAAAGCAGAAGAAGCCTGAGGGAGACTAGAGAAGAGAGAGGCAGAGAAATCAAAGGCTGCGCAGAGAACATTCCAGGTTTCTCTTCTTGCTGCTTTTCTCTGGCACACAGCCTACCTGACAGTGTTTTCCCCTCGCCTGCCTCCGTAGGAAAGGGTGAGCTGGGTCTCTCAGGCAGGAAGAGCCGAGGGCCAGACAGCACCCTCATCCCATCATTTCTGACCTTTCTTTGTGGCTGGTAGGAAGATCCTGTGACTGAGACTCCATTCTCTTGGAGAGCAAAACAAAAACAAAAACAAAAACCCTACATTATGTGGCTTTATCTATGCTTTCCTTCAGTTAAACACTTTCGAGATGTTCAAAAGAAATAAGGACTTAGTCCCCTTAAGGAATAGCGTTATATTATTCAGTCTGGGTGAATAAATTAGGAACAGCAGGGAACAGACAAAATGACTCTGTGTGCATCTACTTTCAAAGGAACTTTAGATCTTAACCCAACCCCCTCATTGCACAGACAAAGAAACTGGGACCCACAGAGGTAACCTGGCTAGGCGGGGTCACAAAACCCAGGTGGTGGCAGATCTGAGACTAGAGCTTGAGCGTCCTACATCAGGGTGAGTGACTGTCCTAGGACACCAGCCTTGCTATGAGAAGGAGAGGTTACAAGGGCTGCACGGCCCTGAGGGAGAGAGTATGCTAAGTTCATGCTGAATGGCACAAGGATGAGTCACAGAGAGAAATGACCCCCGGATTCTACCAAGCACTCAGTTCTACCAAGCACCTGAGTGCGGAAGGGAAAAATCGCGGTAGAAGAAAAAAAAAAAAAAAACAGCAAAAGAAAAAATACAAACTGCATGACGACAATTCAGTTTACTTCATTTGTTAGGGACTGTGTAAGGTGCAGATTAATAAGAAAAAGTGAAGAAAAGAGGAAAATAAGCTACTTGAGCTGATGACTAGGTGTTCATCATAACTGAAAGATTTTCATCCTTTACATTTCTCACTTCGGTAGGAATACATTCCATTTTCATTGAAGTGTTTCTTACCTTGGTTCTCAAAAACCTTTTTCAGCAACGTTTTGGGTGGTTGTTTTTGTTTGTTTGTTTGTTTTTGCTTTCCAAAAATTAATTTATTTTTTTAGGGGTGTTAGTTATAATGCAGATCCCTGGGCTCTCCTCTGGAGTTACTGAAGCAGAATCTCTGGGGCTCTCGCTCAGAAGTCTGAATGTTGAACAAGTTTCCTACGGACGCTGACATACAAGAAGCAGAACCATCCATAATCCCGGCGCTGCAGAATCAGCCAAACCCGTCGGTCCTCCAGGCCTCCCCTCACCCACTTCAGAGTTACTGAGTCTGAGGCACAGAGACAGTGAGTGCCCTCCAATCACAGAGGCTCCCCGGGCCCTGCCAGGCCTGCTCTCGCCGCCAGGCTGTGAAGGACTGAACCTGTTTGATTTGAAGATTCTATACTTTTAGGCTCAAAGTGCAAATAAGTATTGCTTTGCTAATGAAAAACATACCAGATTTTTCTGTCATGAGGATGTATTTTCCCTTCAAGGTCAGGGGGAAAAAATTACCTTATTAAAAACAAGCAAACAAAACAAGAGACAGAATGATTGACTTTCTGGGCTACGCCTCGTTCCTACTTCTCTCAATAAGGCCGAAGCCAGGGCACCCCAGCCCTACCAGGCTCCCGACCAAGTGGTAGCCCCTCAGAGTAAAGGCCATGGAAGGCCTGGGAACTGTCCCGCTTTGCCTACAAGCCCAACTCCTTGGAAGGGATAGAAATTTCTGAGGAGCAGCGCATGTGGCGGGGAATCTGGGACAGGGGAGCAGCCTCTTGAAAGAAGCAGTGTAGCAGCGAGAAGACTCCTGGGCTCGCTGACCCTCTGGGAGACCTCCAGGCTCTTTCCTGGCCCCTCCGTGTATTCTCTAGAATGTGGCCAAACAGCAGAGTCCAATACGAGAAGAGACAGAGGATGGAGAATTCAGACTAGAGACCTGTATGAATCTAAGGATACCTGCTTATTTCCCCAAACCACAGAACGCCCCACGGGGCAGAAAGGAAGGTTAGGGCAACATCCTTTTCACACCCAAATTGTTGAGGCAGTTCTCAGAAATGTTTTAAGGAGAGAGATTGAAAATAGCCAGAGCAGTAATCACCACCTTCGAGACTGGATTCCCTAAATATAATGAGTGGCACTCAACCCCGGATCATCTCTGCCCACTGAGGACGAAGGCGTTATAGAAGGAAAGAAAGAAGGCCTACGTGCCTTGGGACCTGAGGGCACCAACGCTGCATGCTCTCGAATCTCTGGACGGTGCGTGCGGATCAGGACAGTTTCTGTCTAGCAAGCGCCTGCCCATCTTGATGCGGGTCTGCCTGCCTCCTAATTCCATCTGCAGCAACCCTTGGACATCTGGAGTGGCTCGCAGCCTCCCTCCCCTCTATTCCCACCTGATAACAGGACCCCGGTTTATAAAGCCCTCCTTTGACAGTCTCCGGGAAGGCTGACTATCTTCATGCCAGTGACAAAACAGAGGAAAAGGAAGAATACAGCCAGTAATTGAGTCCCAGCATCTCCAACGAGGCCAATTTTATACCAAAATATATTTGTGTGTGTGTGCGTATATATACATATATAGAACAAGAGACACTAACAAGAATTACTCTAAAGTGTCAATCCTGGTGACTCCCAGTGATTTTCACTCCCTTTACATTTTTCTGTATTTCCCAATTTTTTATCATCAAGGTGATTATCTTTTTATAATCATTTAATAAAACGTTACCTTAAAAGATAATAAAGGCTATAATTTACCTAGACATGAGCATGGCATATGATAGACAAGACCATTTACATAGTGTAACGTCTGAAAGTAGACAGGAAAAAAATGGTGTAGAGATAGAATCCTCACTTTCCCTTTCTGTAGCCCCTTTGTTGCTCCTCATCTGTAAAGTTCCTGGGCCCCTGCCTACCCATTTCTTGGAGCCCCTATATACACTGCATATACCTATAAAAAAGTTCTGAAGTTGGAACCACAACTTCAAACTTCCATACAATCAAAGCCTTTCACCTGAGATGCCAACTAATGGCCAAATGACTAAACCAAATTTTTATGTGTTGTTTTCTTCTCTTCTTTGGATACAGGTATTAAAACAGGTAGTGAAAAAGTAGCTGGATGGGAGAATTATCTGTAAAATGATTAATTTCTGAACAATTGAGAAGTTGAATACAGCTGACCCTTGAACAACATGGAGGTTAACCTGTGTGTAACTCATAGCTGGCCCTCTGCATCCGCAGTTCCTTTCCATTGGCGCATTTGACCAACCACAGACCACGCAGTACAGTGATATTCACTACCAAAAAATACCATGTATAAGTGGAATCATGCAGTTTGAACCAATGTTGTTCAAGGGTCACCGTATACGGTTTTCACGTCATGGAAATGTTGACACTGGATATCAGTGTGTTTCTTAAAGTTAAAATCAAACTGCAACGAATTGTAAAAATTTTTTGTTCTAATTCTGTGAAGAATGCCATTGGTAGTTTGACAGGGGTTGCGTTGAATCTGTAGATTGCTTTGGGCAGTATAGTCATTTTCATGATATTGATTCTTCCAATCCAAGAACATGGTATATTTCTCCATCTGTTTATATCATCTTTGATTTCTTTCATCAGTGTTTTATAGTTTTCTGAGTACAAGTCTTTTGCCTTCTTAGGTAGGTTTACTCCTAGGTATTTTATCCTTTTTGTTGCAGTGGTAAATGGGAGTGTTTCCTTAATTTCTCTTTCTGAATTTTCGTTGTCAGTGTATAGGAATGCCAGAGATTTCTGTGCATTAATTTTGTATCTTCCAACCTTACCAAATTCACTGATTAGTTCTAGTAGTTTTCTGGTGGCATCTTTAGGATTTTCTATGTATAGTATCATGTCATCGGCAAACAGTGACAGTTTTACTTCTTCTTTTCCAATTTGTATTCCTTTTATTGCTTTTTCTTCTCTGATTGCTAGGACTTCCAAAACTATGTTGAATGAGAGTGGCGAGAGTGGACATCCTTGTTTTGTTCCTGATCTTAGTGGAAATGCTTTCAGTTTTTCATCATTGAGTATGACGCTTGCTGTGGGTTTGTCATATACGGCCTTTATTATGTTGAGGTAGGTTTCCTCTATGCCCATTTTCAGGAGAGTTTTTATCATAAATGGGTGTTGAATTTTGTCAAAAGCTTTTTCTGCATCTATTGAGATGATCATGTGGTTTTTATTCCTTAATTGGTTAATGTAGTGTATCACACTGATCGATTTGTGTATATTGAAGAATCCTTGCATCCCTGGGATAAATCCCACTTGATCATGGTGTATGATCCTTTTAATGTGCTGTTGGATTCTGTTTGTTAGTATTTTGCACAAAAACAGAAATATAGACCAATGGTACAGGATAGAAAGCCCAGAGATATACTCACACACATATGGTCACCTAATTTACAACAAAGGAGGCAAGAACATACAATGGAGAAAAGACAGCATCTTCAATAAGTGGTGCTGGGAAAACTGGACAGCTACATGTAAAAGAATGAAATTAGAACACTCCTTAACACCATACACAAAAATAAACTCCAAATGGATTAAAGATTTAAATGTAAGACCAGACACCTTAAAACTCTTAGAGGAAAAAAAAACACAGGAAAAACACTCTGACATAAACCACAGCAAGACCTTTTTTGACCCACCTCCTAAAGTAACAGAAATAAAAACAAAAATAAACAAATGGGACTTAATTAAACTTAAAAGCTTTTGCACAGCAAAGGAAACCATAAACAGGACAAAAAGACAACCCTCAGAATGGGAGAAAATATTTGCAAATGAAACAACAGACAAAGGATTAATCTCCAAAATATACAAACAGCTCATGGAGCTCAATATCAAAAAGACAAACGATCCAGTTAAAAAATGGGTGGAAGACCTAACTAGACATTTCACCAAGGAAGACATACAGATGGCCAAGAGGCACATGAAAAGATGCTCAACATCACTAATTATTAGAGAAATGCAAATCAAAACTACAATTGGATATTACCTCACACCAGTCAGAATGGCCATTATCAAAACATCTACAAACAATAAATGCTGGAGAGGGTGTGTAGAAAAGGGAACCCTCCTGCACTGTTGGTGGGAAAGTAAATTGATACAGCCACTATGGAGAACAGTATGGAGGTTCCTTAAAACACTAAAAATAGAACTACCATATGACCCAGCAATCCCACTACTGGGCATATACCCTGAGAAAACTATAATTGAAAAAGAGTCATGTACCACAGTGTTCATTGCGGCTCTATTTACAATAGGACCTAGAGTCTGTCATACAAAGTGAAGTAAGTCAGAAAGAAAAACAAATACCGTATGCTAACACATATATATGGAATCTAAAAAAAAAAAAAATGGTACTGATGAACCTAGTTTCAGGGCAGGAATAAAGAGACAGACATAGAAAACGGACTTGAGGATATGGGGTGGGAGGGTGAAGCCGGGGCGAAGTGAGAGTAGCATCAACACGTATACACTACCGAATGTAAAATAGTTGGCTGGTGGGAAGCAGCCGCATAGCACAGGGAGATCAGCTCCGTGCTTTGTGACCACCTAGCGGGGTGGGATAGGGAGGATGGGAGGGAGGCTCAAGAGGGAGGGGATATGGGGACATGTGTGTGCATACGGCTGATTTGCTCTGTTGTGCAACAGTATTGTGAAGCAATTGTACTCCAATAAAGATCTATTAAAAAAAAATCAAGGGCTTCCCTGGTGGCGCAGTGGTTGGGAGTCTGCCTGCCGATGCAGGGGACACGGGTTCGAGCCCTGGTCTGGGAAGATCCCACATGCTGCGGAGCGACTGGGCCCGTGAGCCACAACTACTGAGCCTGCGCGTCTGGAGCCTGTGCTCCGCAACAAGGCCCGCGCACCGCGATGAAGAGTGGCCCCCGCTTGCCGCAACTAGAGAAAGCCCTTGCAGAGAAACGAAGACCCAACACAGCCATAAATAAATAAATAAATAAATAAAATTAAAAAAAAAAAATCAAACTACACACAAGTAACATAACTGAGAATTTCCTGCTCTGGAAAAGTATACGCAACCCTTAGTCAAGGCGCTTCATCAGCTTCACCTTCCCCCGTGGAACAGTCTATGACTTCAAATCCATCAAGAGCTGAGGAAGCTTCCCTGACTAACCCTGTCAGGTGGTAATAGATAAGCTCTATAAAGCTCTTTTGTTTCTTCTCTTCTACATGTTTTCACTGCATTATGCAACCACACAGCATATACATAAAACTATAGTCTGATGAAGTTCAACTTATTTGCCAGGATCCATACTGCTCATGCTACTCCCTTGGCTGAAGGTTGTGGTTCTCTAAAGGATGATATTAATAAAAGAGATACTGTTACTGCCATATGGTAAAACTAAGATGCGCAAGACCCAGGGCAATTAGAGAGGACCATTTGGTACCTTCTTTGATGTAACTGCCATGAGATGGAATACGTAATAGACTCAGAACCAGAAGACCTAGGTTTGAAACTCAGCCTTGCGTTTTGGTAGTGACGTGATCTTGCCTACATTACTTACCTTCTACCCCTTTATTATTATTATTATTTTTTAAAACAATTTTTTTTTTTTTTTTTTTGGCCACGCCATGCAGCATGCAGGATCTTAGTTCCCCTACCAGGGATTGAACCTGTGCGCCTGCATTGGAAGCATGGAGTCTTAACAACTGGACCACCACGGAATTCCATGCCCCTTTAAAATGAGGGTTGTTGTGAGGATTTTAAAAAGGATAATGTCTGTGAAAACATTTAAATTACTGTAGGATGTAGCAACTTACCTGGGTAAGAAAAAGAAGCCTCAGTTCTGGGGCTCTGTGGCCTGGAAAATCCCATCCACACAGTTTGGATGGCCGGGCACAGTGCGCAGAGCTTGGAGTTAGAGGTAAGGTATGCAAATGAACAAAAGGGGCTTCCTGAACTTGGAGCTCAAGGCCGTAGAACATTCCTACTCTCTCAGTTGAGTGTAAGCTCCCAAGATAGACTCCCCTCGGGAGTTCTCGGTGGGAGTCCAGCCATCGGTTAGGAGAGAGACGGAGTTGAGCCAGATGGCCCCATCTATTAATGGGAGCCCTTGCCATATGACTACCTAGCGACGCTGTGTTTAGACTGGATGAGGTCCGAGCGAAACGGAAGGGGCAGCAGGTGCAGACCGGGAAAGCAACGCTCAGCCAAGGGCCTGCTGGGCCTCCAGGCAGGGTCAGTGTGTACCACAAGGGGCCACAGGCACATATTGTTCCTGTTGTACCTTTGGATCAAGGTGGCCCAGACCAGGAGGAGAACCACCTAGTCACTAAAGGGAGAGATGCTATCCTTCTGACAATCCACTAAGCCTGCAGCACTACTTCTCTGGGAGATAAACAAGGCTGACACAAAGACTGAGAATGTGAGCGCTCTGCCTCGGTCACTGTCATCCAAATCTTTCAAGATCTGAGAGGACACTGTCTCCCCGTCTGTGCTCTGAGAGCATTAATCCCATAAAACGCCCCGAGGAAAAGTCTTCCTGATAACAAGTTTTAAAAGCATTTACTACATTCTTCAACTAGGAGGGTCACACTGCCTCCGTATACACTTGAAAGGCCCTGAAAAGTCTTGCAGCTAAAAAAAAAAGATCTAACTTTGTTTAACCAAACTTCTGTTAATAGGCAACATTATCTGGTGGTTAAGAATGGGGGTGGAGGTGCGGTCTAGAGCCAGGCTATGAACCTTCTGTTCCTCCACTCACTAGCTGTGTGAGCGTGGGTGAGCAAGCTAATCTCCCTGGCTCAGTTTCTGTACCTGCAGAATGGGAATAATAGTGATAATATACCTTCCTCATGCTGTTTCTCATAAAAATGAAATGAACGAATAAGTACAAATCGTTGAGAACAGGGCCTGGAATACAGAAAGCACTGAATAAATATTAGCTATTGGGGCCTCCCTGGTGGCGCAGTGGTTGAGAGTCTGCCTGCCAATGCAGGGGACATGGGTTTGAGCCCTGGTCTGGGAAGATCCCACATGCCGCAGAGCAACTGGGCCCATGAGCCACAACTACTGAGCCTGCGCGTCTGGAGCCTGTGCTCCGCAACGAGAGAGGCCGCGATAATGAGAGGCCTGCGCACCGTGATGAAGAGTGGCCCCCACTTGCCGCAACTAGAGAAAGCCCTCTCACAGCAATGAAGACCCAACACAGCCAAAAATAAATAAATAAATAAATAATTTAAAAAAAAGAGAATGTTACAAAATATTAGCTATTTTAATTTGCATTATTATTATCTGATGATTAAATATCTCATGGTTTTTTATGAGTGGCACCTATTTATATGCTAAGTAACTTGTGTCCCACGGAACAGGGAAAATCAGGTGTAGCACAAAAAAGCCTAACGTAGGAATCAGAGTTTCAGTCTCCAATAACAACTTACCCTTCCTGGCTCTGCTCTTTATTTATAAAAGTAAAGTCATTAGACTAGTTGATCCTTCCAGCTACAATAGTCCAAGATTCTAAGAAAGAGGCACAGAACCATTAAACCCAGCGGCCCCGACCCAGTCCTGGATCCAACCTGGGTGCTCTAAGGTTCTACCTTCCAGAGACCTTGTTCAGATTTAAAGTTGCCACTGCAGGACTTCGGGTTAAAAAGCCAGATGCTGCTCACCAAGATGGATATGGAAACTGCCTTCCGCCACCTCCCCCCAGAGCTCTGAAGCTCTCAGAGGGGAATCAAACTGGCAGCAGTTACAGTGGCAGCAGCTGCCGCCCGCCCCCTCCAAAGGAGCCGTCGACACCCCCAGTCCCCTCTGCCTCGGTTTCTGGCACCGAAGCATCACTCCGGTTTCCCCTCCTGTGGTCTCCAGGGCCCAGAGGAAGCCTGGACCTGTCTACTGGTCATTCTGCTTATCTTGGATCTTGCCAGCTCCTTCCAAGGTCGACCCCTTCTTCGAGTCTTTCTCATTTGTACAGAGCTCCGGGCTGTCATTTCAGACACCCCTCTATGCTCAGTCTTGTTGATGTATCTCAAATCTGGACCTTACCCTTGGAGTCCACCGTGTCCCGGCAGGGAAAAAGCTGCTGCTTCTGCCCCTGAGGGTGTACTGCCCATGCCTCTGCTTCTCCCTAGCTCAGTCCTTTGGAATTCTCTAGAATGTCAAATGGCCATGCCAGTTTGCATTTTACTTGTGCGTCCGTCCACCCATCTCCAGCCAGCCAGCCAGCCAGCCAATATTTATTAAATGCTTCCTACAGCCGAGCACTGCCCTAAGTTCTGTGGATGCAACACCGAGCAAAAACAGACATTCTCCCTGTTCTCATTCAACACACATTTTTGTACAGGAAAAAAGACAAACAAAAAAAAAATGAAAAAGCACTCTAAATAGTGAAAAGAGCCATGAAGAAAATAAAACAAGGTGAGATTATAGAATAATAGTGACAGGGAGCGGGGGAATTTAGTAAGGGGCAGGGGGTGGGGGTGAGGTTAGGCTTCTTAGGGGAAGGGACACCTGAGCTGAAACCTGAAAGACAAGAGGACCCAGCCATGCAAAGCTCTGGTCCAGAGTATTCTCCTGGAAGCACGGAGAACAGGCAGTGCACAGACCCTGCGGCCAGGACCAGCTCGTGAGAGGGAGCAGGAAATAAGGCCAGTGTGACTGGAACAGAGTGAGTGAGAGGGAGCGAGCAGGAGATTAGGCCAGAAAGGGAGGTAGGGACAGATATTGCTGGGCTTTGTAGGTCCGGATAAGGAGTCTGGATTTTGTTCTCACTGCAACAGGAAGTCACAGAAGAACCGTAAGCGGGGAGTGATGTGCTAAGTCCATCCTTCTTGGGGCTGCAACAACTATGGTATGTGATTAGCAATACACCAGTGATTCTCAACCAAATCCTACATTCTGTTTGCTCAGAATCATACCAGGGATATTAAGGTACTGGACCAGAGCGGAAGTGAAAAGTATAACAAAACCACCCAACGATATCCCTGTTAGCCTGGGAGAAATGTTGCACTATAATTTAAGAAGTTAGAATTTCATATGCATTAATGGCTCTAACTAATAAGATAAACCCTTCCTTCTGGGATTTGGCAGTGATAAGAGCTCAGGCAGTAGTGCTGTCTGAATCCTCAGAAACCTAAAATGACATTTTTACAGAAAAAGCAGCATTGCTCACAGTAACTGACTCGCCCTGGAAAGTTAGAGAACTGGAAATGTAAAGATGGTATCTTTAACAAGTGTCATTCTACTATTTTACAGCTCTTGCCAACACAGCTCTTTTAAAACAACAACAACAAAAAAAAACAAAAAAAACACGCACTAAAGTGAGTTTCCACTTGAAGAAATAAATCCCCAACACCGGCAACATTAGCAGCCCAGTTCCTTGCCATTGTAATAACTGATAAGGTAGGTGTTCTGAAGATGAAAAAGCAGAGCATCTCTTTCTAATCCCGACAGACATCCTTCCCTGTTCACTGATCCTTTATCTTGGAGTGAAGACCTGCGTGGGGAAGTCAATTCCTGGCGTGTCCTTGATAAGAATGCATCTTTCCAGGGGTAACGGCAGGGACACGATCTCTTTAGCAGACATTGTTTGTGAACCCGCGCCCAGTTTCTCTGTACCTCTGAAACCGGGAAAAGCGTGTGTGTGCCGCTGACAATCATGCTCAGCAAATGCAGTGAAAGCAGAAGAAGCGCAGTCACTAATAGAGAGGGACAGTCAGCAATTCACGTCCCGACGGTGAGAGCGCCTGTGATGAGAGGTGCCGGGAGCGAGCACGGACGGCACGCAGGGCGGGCCAGGCTTTCGTGCCTGTGTGTGTATGTGTGCTCAAGGTGAGCACCTTGAAGGAGCTGGCTTTCCTCCGTCTCCTGGAGAAGAAGTACAGATTGGGCCTCCTCTCAAATCCCCCACGCCCGACCTAGATTACTCTTTTACCTTTAATCTCTTTAAGACTTGCGTGGAGGCTACCTTGTAATAAAATGATTCTAGATTTATATCGCCCATGGATGACGGTTCTATCTCCCCCAATAGGCTGTAAAATCCTCCAAGTCCGAGTCATCTCTTTTGCTCCTCACTCACCCGTCATATAAAAACTTCCAACAGTGTAGAAGGGAGTGAAATAAAAAATAATTGTCTTCCAGCCTCGCTCCCCAAAGACAACCACTATTAAGTTTCTCGCATCTCCCATAAAAGTCTGTGGGCGAACTTTTGTGTTCAATGTTCAATCCAAAGAGCAAAACTTAGAAGAAATATGGATTGATACACAGAATTTTAAATCAGTTCCAGTTCAGGGCAGTAGACAAATAATTACAATAATTACATAATAGGGGGGGTGTTGTGGACATTCCAAGGCAGATATGACCACTCACGCCCCGTCCACCTCCTGGGGCTTCGGCGAGCACTGAATTTGGGTAGCGGAAGCTGTTACCCAGCATAAGCCTGGCGAGTCCAGCTCTGTCTCTAACATGCTGGCTACTCCCTGGCCAACTGACTCCATCTCTCTGGGTCTCAGTTTCCTCCCCTACAAAATGAGAAGGTGTTCTCTCTGGTCCTTGAATCTAGGACCTTCAAGCTGACAATCGAGTAATGATAAATTCAAACAGGTATGACACAGCCAAAGTCCGAAATGTGTGTATCAGGAAGAAAATCACAGAGACAATCAATGTAACGGAGTACCAGGAGAATACTGATGCAACTTATTATGGAGCAGTTATTATTATTATTCTTTTTACCAAATTCCTGAGCTATATTTCATAGGAAAATCCACGTCTTGTTTTACCACAGAGATGCACCAAGCAATATCCGCCAATTCTGAAGTTATCTCAGGACACATCAGCAACCATTCAGAAGTAGAAACAAGCCACCCACGTTCAGTCATTTCTCAGCAACGCACGTGGCCTGCTCAACAGGCTCAGAGGGCTTGGGAATATTTTTCCAATGCCGAGAGTCACAGAGAAGTTCAATAACATTCAGTAGCTACATGGTCACAAGTGAAGTGACCAGCCAACATCTGGATTCTCATATGCCACCTTGGTGACAACTAGCTGCCTACCAGGGAAGGCGTCTTCCTGCTGGTCAGTCCACGTGTGTTGTTCTGTTCTGTACTGCTCTGACCAGGAGCACAGATAAATACCCAGAGAAGGGAGGGAGCGGGGAGAGAGGGAAAAGGTGCCGAGAGTGGCGGGGGGGGATGCAGCCACTGTTAAACCTCCATTCGGCAATCTGACTGCAAGCTAAAAGCAGCAAAGATCCTAATGATGGCCGAAGATCCTTGTTCTAGGGCAAAGCTGGGAAAAGGGAAGTGGCATTCACAGGTGTCTTTGCCGAACGTTCTCGCCTCTTCTCTCGGAGGCAGGAAAGACGGAGATGACGAGAACAAACCCCGGGTTAGAGAGACATGGGTTCGGCCACTACTAGACAATTATCTGATCAGTTCTGAGGCTCCATTTAGAAAGAGACAGAACAAGGCAATACATGCGTTGTGCTCGTTATTACTGTCCTGTGAAAACGTGGGATTCCGTGGGCTAGCGCCTGGTAAAGACAGGATCCTTAAAAAACGATAACGAGTCAAACTGAGAAATCACACCGTGGTAAAGGAGCCACGCCTTACCTGGAAAGAATTCATGCAGCGGAGGGAGGGAGGCAACGTGGCATTACTCCTTGACAAGATCAACAGCAGCTCCAAGCAGGTTGCAGAGGGCAGGGTGAGGCAGTGGACACTGATGTCACTTTCCCACAAGCTGGCGAGCCTGAAACACACCAATGGGTGCAACTTCATCATTCCATCCGGTCAGACGTATTTCAAAAACCTGATGTAAGGAGAAAACTTTTGGTTGTGGGAGAGAAAGAGCGATGTACAAGAAATAGAAATAAAATGGTTATACTAAAAATTCACAGAGAACATGTACAAGACATTTTTATAGTGTTTTTGATAGAAAACAGAGGGATTAGGCAATTTTTCTTCAGGTCAACAGCTCATACTCAAAGTTTAAGAGTTGTATGAAATGCAGTCTCATTTGTGAGGGACCTATTGGGGTGGGGGGTTAATAGCTAACACATCAAAAGCTTCCTTTGTTCTATGCCCTGTTCCACATGTAGTAATCTTGTTCAATCCCCAGATAGCTATGAAATGGAACTACTGTTATCCCATTCTCCACATGTGAAAATTCTTTCTGACCTGGATATGCCCCATGAAATATCTGGTTCTGTTTCTTTTTCCAGACTTAAAAAGTGATAGAATCCTTTTATCAATAATTCTTATAAAAGCCCCTGTTCATAATACAAACGAGAGTGAAGCTGCTCTCTTGCAAGGGAAGGGTTGGCGGAAGACCCCGTCATCTTCCAGAGAGGCCCGCGAAGCAGCTCTGCTACTTCCTGTGGGACCTACTCGAGAATCCTCTCACCAGGGACATGAGGGAACGGAGGGCTAGAAAAGTAGAGAGACCTGTCTGAGATGAGGCTGATGTTTAGAAAACGCTGTGGCTGGCTCTGAATCCTGGTTTCCTGACTTCCCATCTAGTGCTTAAAGTAAAGGGAAAATCAGGAAAGCATTATGAGAATACAACGTACTAAGAAGAGCACGAGTCTTATGCTATCAACTCTTCTATTTACTTGAGTATTTCCTGCCTGCGCCCCTACCAAAGTGTCTCTTATCGCTGTTCTAATTTTGAAAGAGTAATAGATGTGTATTTTAAATATATATTTTCGCTTAAAAATACATGTTTGCCTTTCCTTAAACCTCTCTCTGTAAAGGTACCTTTAACCGGATCAGTGGTGACTTCCGGAAGTTGAGAGGGCATCAGTGGCTGAGGGCATAAGGGATTTAACACTCTCTATGACAAGCCACAGCAGACGCTTTAGCTGTGCGGTCTACCAGGTTACTTAGGCTGATGCATCTCTGATGTGTGGTGGGGAGTTAACTCTGCAGCACTTGCCTACTCGCTGGACTGCAAAAGGACACTGTCCACTTTCCTAAAAAATGGTCTATTTCAGCAAGTGCACAGTTGAGTGCCTTTTCTATGTTTTAAAAATTACTCTTTTCTATTGATTGGCGAAGTTATTCTTTCTGCTTTTACCAAGTATATAACATTCCCAACAGTTCACTGGCATGGAAGTAAACATCTTGCTGTCTTTGGTAAAAGTCAAGTGTCATACTAGTGCCGTGGCTTCAAGCTCATCCCCCCCTCCTCCTTCCTTAGGACCCACAAACCACACGCTTACTTTCCATTCCCTGAACTGCAATATACTACACATGCTGTGTCTTGCTCATACAGTCTTCTGGGCCTAGAAGGCTGTTATCCTTACTGGTGAACTTCTGTTCATCCTGCAAGAACCACGTAGGTAACACTTCTTGGAGACAGCCTCCTGTTTCCCTTATGAGAATTAACTACTTGCGTAATACTGTACTTGCAGCTATTAAAATCCTTAACCACCGCCCTCCTTGCATTCTTATCCGGGCTGTGTCTACATCTCTGACTCATCGTAGATCAGACGTGAGCAACCACGGCCTGTGGATTCCTCTAACTCCACAGCTAGTGTGGAAATAAAGATAAGGTTAGTGTTGTTGTTCCTCAGATACACCCAGGTATTGACTTTTTTAGTGGCTAAAAGCAATAGTGATTTTTCACTTTTATTGTATGTTCAATCAACAACTTAAGTTTTCAGAATTGATACCGCCTGCCCTATCACCCACAATAGGGCTGACTAAAGCTACTTTCATTCTGAAATTTTTTTCAGTGTCTTGAAAAGGTATTTGCTTTTTCTGAATTGGATCTCTTGCCTCGACAAGAGGAGGCCTGGAGCGTGAATGTCCCTTGGGGACTCATCTGTGAAACCCCCAACCCTAACCCTGGCTCATCATGCCGCAGACCGTCAGCAAGGGTGTCCCCCAAGATGAAGGGAACACGGCAACCTGGACCGGGGCTGCTGCAGCTCATAGTTAAGGGTCCTGCCAATCAGAGATCAACTTCAGCCACTTTCACTTTTCATCATTTTCTTCTCCTCTTTTGGCAGTAATCATATTTGCAACAGAAAGAGGAAATGGTGAATTATACAACTAAATCGTTTCAGAACAGAGTTATCTTGGCTTATGGCTATAACATGCTCTCCATATTGAATGCTTAAATTTGACAAGTCTTAGGCCTTAGGTTGCTTCTGACTATCATCTCACCTGTGCCTACCCATCCAGACGGCAGGCCAGGCACTCTATTGACGGTTGTTGTGTCTAATCCTACAGCAGCCCTGAAAGGCAGGCATGTTCATCCCATTTTAAAGTTGAGGAAACCAGAGGTCAGAGAGTTTAAGTGATGGTCCAGCATCACACAGCTAGTGGGTGATGGGACCAGGATTCACTCAAGCGAGCCCTAATTCAAAGCCTTGCTCTCTTCCCATCGTACCACACTGATCTCTGAAGACATCGTAAGTAGCATTACCCTCTCCAAACAAACCACAAGCAGGACCTTAGTAAAGGAATCTGCCAACGCCTGTTTCTTCTGCATTTTAACTCTTTAGCTCGTAAAAGATAGAGTTAAGAGTATCTTCATTTTTCTGTAGGAAATTATTTTACCCTTTATAAGCTGCTACTTTATTACATATATATTCTAAAACTTGAATAAGAAAGGTGGTAAGATGAACATGGGAAAATACACCTATATCACGGTAAGCGAAAATAGTTCTACAGTGAGAAAAAAAATTAGGAGGCAACACAAATATAAACGGTTATTTCCATGAGAGGAATATAATAACCTCTTTTTTACATTTTCTTCTTTATTCTTGCTTATTTTCCAAGTGTTATTTTTTATAATCAGAAACAAGTTAATGTTATGATGTTGATGTGATCTGTGGTGCAAAGGAATGTTTAAATGCTGTTTAAAGGTATCAACATGTTGCTAAGTGGCTACAGTGTGACCTATCAAAAAGGACACTCAAATAGAAAATAAAATACATTAGCACTGCCTTGTCACTCACCAGCAAGTGATCTTGGATAAGCCAAGTTTCCTCATAAAATCCTGGAGTTTATACATAACATAACCAATGTATCAAACCACCAAAAGTTACATAAAAAGAACATTCATTCCACAAATGATAACCATAGTCACAAAGAAAAAATACAATTAGTTATACATATTAATTAGTCATGTTTCTCTGTAATTATATGTGTATGGCATGTAAATCCAAAACTGGCATTTTTAATCCAATCTTAAAGTATTCTGTGATTTAACAATTTTTATCTCCATTGAAGCTCAGAAAGGTGAAGAACGTTGTCCTGATCACATAGTCAGTAAGTGATGGAGAAGAAACTCAAGCATGTTCCTCTCCATCTAAATCTCATTCTTTTTTTGCTATATCATAAACAGAGCAAAAGCATAGTAGATATTTTTTAATAAATTTTATCCAAAAAAATAGAGAAGCCCAAGGGCAAATAATGGGATAAATTTTATTTATTTTTTATTTTTTTGCTTTACATAAATTTTATTATTAGAGCTTGCAAGCAGATATATTTGATATTTATCAAGTTTTGCAATGAGAGAAGAAAATTTTACTTACTCTGATCTAAATCCTATCTCCTGAGTCCTCTTTGGGATAAATTTTAGATATCTCAGAACATGTCATTTTTTAATACTTTGAACAGCCTTATTTTTGACATCAGACAATCCAGCTGGACCTAATATGGCTCTCAAATCCTAATATTCATCCTATCCTTTTTTTTTCTTCAGTATACATTTCATTTGCCCAGGACTTATTTTTTTTAGTGTTAAGATTTATAAATTTTCTTTACAATTTTAATTGCATAAAACATTAATCACATGAAACATCCATATCTGTGGAGAAAGAGAGAAAGTAATACATGAAAAATGAAAATAGCTGTTTTGGAAAGTTAGAGCTACAGGTAAGTTTTCTCCAAAACTTCACTTAATGTTTTTAATTTTTTTTTTTAATTTAGGAAGAAAGAAATGAGAACAGGAAGGAAAGAGGGAGAAAATTCAGTTTATCTTAATCTAAGTACCAAACTCATTATGTATTATTTAGGGCATGTGTTGTTTAAGCCAGAGGTGATACTTGAGACTATCCACCCATGGCTCAAATATCAATACAAATTTCTGTTAATGATATAAACATTTTAAGAAACAGGATTCTAATAATCCAGAATCTGGATTATTTCTGGTATTTCCTACAAAGACATCATAGACCTAAATCACATTAGACCTATAAAATCAACACGATACTTCAAACAGAATAATGAACTAAGTATCAATTGAAACCTATTTCTGTGATTTTTAAAGCACTGAAGAGGAAAAGCCTTCCTAGGAGACCAGAGCTGTCAGCCAGGTAACCTCAGTCTAAGAGACCAAATGCAAGCAGAGGACACACCATCTTTATTTCTAAACTTCTGCCTTGACAAAATTCCCTAGAGAAGCAGCTATGGCCTATCTATTTTAAAAGAGGCAATGAGAAGGAGAAAAAAAGTCATTTTCCATCACTTCTAACAAAAATAGTGAAACTGAGAATCAATCAAACACCAATCAATATTAAGAAAAGAACTTGAGAAAATAGAAAGGTGATACAGTCTTCTAGGAAACATAGAGGTCATCTAATGTAACAAAGGCAAAAATGACAAATAGAGATCATATAACACCTCTACCAAAAATTACAATTATATCAAAAGAGTCCAACACACTGTAATACGGTATAAAAGAGCTCAACTTAAAAATATTTAACTTAAATCTCATGTTTCTCATATTTTAGTAGTTGATTTGGACACTTCAGTCCTAGAAAGACCTAAAAAAGCAAATAGCCTTTATTAATGATGTTGAAATATAATATTGTTTATACCTGTAGATTCTTAAAATTCAATTTCAAAGCTTTGACAATGATAATCTCATTAATTTAAGCTGTCAAAATACCAAATCAGGCAAATGACCAAAACTTAGTGCTAGAATCATTAAAAACATACAACCATTTAATACATAATTTGGACAGAGTCAAAAATTTTTAAATTCTTATATTGTCAAGAACACAAAATTCTGCAACAACTAAATGTACTGGCATATCTGTTATGATAAGCCGTATTAACTCCATATTTAAATATTTAAAAAGTACTAATTCATAAAAATAGAACTTGAAAAATGCACATACCAACTACTGCTTATAAATTTCAAAATAAGGTTCTTTAAGTGATGAACAGTATTTCTTTGAAATTACAGTGTTTTCTTTGAAAATCACAGGAAAAAATGAGCTTTTCGAATCACAAATGTCAAAACCGTTCTTCAACTCTCTTTGAATTAAAGGGCTCTTGAGAGAAGACATTTTGGTACACAATTCCTGAAAGCTATGGCTTTCAAACTTTGCTCCTAAGACCTATAAGCTTATCAAGAGAGAAATATAAACTTCTTTCTCTCTCCCACATATCAGAAAGCACAGGGAAAATGGTTCTGCTTAAATAAGATACCAACAAGGCAATCTCAAAATTAAGTGTATTAATTCATGCCAAAAAATAATAAGAGATTTTGCTTTTTGTAAATGACTGTAATATTGCAAGATACCGGTTGTTGAGAACATCGGACTGGCATTATCCTTATCACTAAAGAAGAGAACTGACCCTAAGAACATGCGTGCCAGAAACGTCATAATTAGAAGTAATATCATTAGAGATGTCATAATTTAAAGAAGTCCATCTAAAGAGGCCAGCTAATTTCAGATTTTTTAAAACTTTTTGGTGTAGAAAATGTCAAGTATACAAAAGGATATTTGGAAGAAAATAAATTTAAAAACTTCTACCATATTCAAAATTAAAGTCAAGATGTGTTAATGGCGTAAGTGTAAAAAACAAATCTATAAAAAAGAATCTTTCCAGAAAAATCTAAGAAACGACAACAAACTCATAAGCCATAAGGGCTTTATTTTTTTTTAATGGTATTGTTAATAAACAAAAAATCTTTAAAATCACAGGCAGAGGGCAGAAACCATTGTGATAGAAAGAACTACTACATATTTATAAAAGGAGGACAAAGGATACAAATTCATTTTTTAAAAGGCTTTCAAGTAGTGATTTCCAAACCATTTGAACGTCACAGGTTTCCATGATAAGATGATTAAAACTATGAAGTCTCTCCCTACAACGGTGTTTATTTATACAAAGAAAATTTTGCCCAGAATTTTGATTGTTTCTCAGACCACCCAATCCCCCAAGCCCATTCGTGCCCTCCTTTCATATATACATGGAATCATACAATATATGAACTTTTTTCTCCTGGCTTCTTTCACTTAGCATAATGTTTTTAAGATTCATGGACCTCAGCATAAGAACCACTGTTTTTTAGGTCAAAATCTGATTTCTAATTTACCATATTTGATAACATATTTTAAAAGTTCCAACTAATTATACATCATAGTATTTGTGTTAGCATATTTTAGTAAGTATAACCAGTTAGAAAAAGTTTTTGAAGCATTTTAAAGAGAAAGTCTCCTGGCTCACATTTTTGTTTTGTATGTATGTATGTATGTATGTATGTATGTATGTATGTATGTATGTATGTATTTATTTATTTATGGCTGTGTTGGGTTCTCGCTTCGGCGCGAGGGCCTTCTCTAGTTGCGGCAAGCGGGGGCCACTGCTCATCGCGGTGCGCGGGCCTCTCACCATCGCGGCCTCTCCTGTTGCGGAGCACAGGCTCCAGACGTGCAGGCTCAGTAGTTGTGGCTCACGGGCCCAGTTGCTCCGCAGCATGTGGTATCTTCCCATACCAGGGCTCGAACCCGTGTCCCCTGCATTGGCAGGCAGATTCTCAACCACTGCGCCACCAGGGAAGCCCCTGGCTGACATTTTTATCTCAATACATTACCAGAGGAAGTTAGTTGAAAAGGAGACTGAGAAATGCATTTCCAATCCTTTAATCCCTTTCCTGAATAACTGAAGTCAATGTATGAGGTTGGGATGTAATAAATTAGGTCCACTCTGATGACATTCTCATAAATAAACCTCACACTGGGCCTCCCTATCTTCCCTGTCCCATCAGGTGCCACCGCAGCCAACACGTCCATCGATCAACACTACCTGCTCTGTCCCACAGTTTAAGTCCTTTGCCAGTGTGGATGGAAAAGTGCTTATGATGCATGAATTACAAAGCAATGGATTAAGACTTCTTCTTTTATTATTTCCTAGACCTGGTATATTTCCTAGACCTGGTATAACAAACAGGTTATCTTCATTTCTCAATTCAAATCGGTTGGCAGTGACCGTGTTGAGATGTCCAGTGAAAACACATTTGGTCTCAGCAGAGAAGAGACAGATGATCTATCGGAGCTGTATCAGCCCGTGGCTTCAGAATGGGTGTTTCCTGGTGGTTTGCACCATCCACCCCTCCCCTCCTCTGCCTTTACTGAATACCATCATCTTCAGCATCCCTGGCTACTCTTTACAACTCCTCCTAAGTCCACTCTCAGATGGCCTTCTTTTGAAAATCCAGACACTCTTCCTTCACGAGAGGGCAGTTGGCAATGGTGTAACTCATTTAGATGAATCAGGCCTGGCCAATCTTGGTATCCCAGCTATTAGTAACTGGACTGCATGACCCTACATCACAAGTGGCTCTCTCTGATTCATCAGAAGACGCATCCTGATGACTAAAAATTCTGTCCCTCTATGAGGAGAGATGAGAATCCAAATGCCAAGATCACTAACTTAACATATGTCAAAGTAACTCTGGTAACGTGAAAGCCCAGATGGCCACACCCATTTCAGGTAAGGTCAGAGAATCAATTTCCAAGTTATTTTGCATAGAGAAAATTCATTTCTACCAACTTAAATTCAATTCCCCTGTAACAATTTGATTCTTCTGTACCTTAATAAAATGAATATAAACCATAAGATCTACCAGGTCAGGCCATAGAGTCTCCTAAATTTTATACCTCTCGTTTACCCATTAGCAGACCCTAAAGAGATGTGATTATGGAGACTGGCAAGTATACTCCAAAGTTCTATTCAAAGGTTTTATGGATTAAGAAGTACCCCCTAGGTGAGCATCTTGAGTCAAAGAGGGAAATGTTTGACTAAATTTTTCCAAGGCAGAAAGAGATCTTGTTAAATGGAAGCTTTTGGAACCTGAGAGCAATTTCACTGAAACCCCCAAAGGCCACAATTTTTTTTTTTAATTATTAAATATATAGTTTCCCTTTCCTTGCCACCATACCCTTGAAATGAGCTATCTCTGATAACTGGCTTTCACTATTCTACATTCTGTTCATTTTGGAGAGGCTATTCTCAATATTTGGGACCAAAGTATGAAAAAGACACTGAAAATGTGGGTAATCATCCCTGTAAAAGTGTGTGTGTAAGTGGGGGTGGGAATGGGGTATTAAATGTGGGATACTCAAGAAATCAGTATTCTAGAAAGGTTTTCAAGTTATTCTCAGGAACTGATGAAAGGCAGTTAAGCACCTGAATTTACTGACATTAGGGGAGCTACAAAAGCTAACTTGTCATTTTTTTTTTTTTTAACAGCAATACAACACACTGTGAATAGAAAAATGTTGCCATCCTCCGAACAAATTTATACTATAATAAGAAATTATTTGTGAATGTTAAAATGAGGAAAGCTTGCATTTTTTAGCCTAAGAAATAGGAAGACAGCACCACAATGCTTCTTGATGGTCCAACCAGAAAAGCTTTTAATTCTTTACTTTAAAATAACAAAAATATTTCATTTATAACCAAAGTTTTTTTGTTAAATTATGATTACTTTTTACTTACTTTTTATTTTATATTGGGGTATAGCTGATTTACAATGTTGTATTAGTTTCAGGTGTACAGCAAAGTGGCTCAGTTATGCATATACATATATCCATTCTTTTTAAGATTCTTTTCCCATTTAGGTTATTACAGAATACTGAGTAGAGTTCCCTGTGCTATACAGTTGTTGACTGTCTATTTTATATATAGTAGTGTGTATATGTTAAACCCGAACTCTTATTTATCCCTCCCCCCAACCTTTCCCCTTTGGTAACCATAAGTTTGTTTTCTATGTGTTTTCTGTGAGTCTATTTCTGTTTTGTAAATAAGTTCATTTGTATCATCTTTTTACATTCCACATATAAGTGATATCATATGATATTTGTCTTTTCTCTGTCTGACTTACTTCACTTAGTATGATACTCTCTAAGTCCATCCATGTTGCTGCAAATGGCATTATTTCATTCTTTTTAATGGCTGAGTAATATTCTATTGTATATATGCACCACATCTTCTTTATCCACTCCTCTGTCAATGGACATTTAGGTTGCTTCCATGTCTTGGCTATTGTAAATAGTGCTGCTATGAACATTGGGGTGCATGTATCTTTTCGAATTATGGTTTTCTGCAGATATATGCCCAGGAGTGGGATTGCTGGATCATATGGTAACTCTATTTTTAGTTTTTTAAGGAACCTCCATACTATTCTCCATAGTGGTTGTACCAATTTACATTCCCACCAACAGTGCAGGACAGTTCCCTTTTCTCCATGCCCTCTCTGGCATTTATTGTTTGTAGACTTTTTGATGATGGCCATTCTGACCAGTGTGAGGTGATACCTCACTGTAGTTTTGATTTGCATTTCTCTAATAATTAGTGATGTTGAGCATCTTTTCATATGCTTCTTGGCTACCTATATGTCTTCTCTGGAGAAATGTCTATTTAGATCTTCTGCCCATTGTTTGATTGAGTTGTTTGTTTGATATTGAGCTGCATGAGCTGCTTGTGTATTTTGGAGATTAATCCCTTGTTGGTCACTTTGTTGGCAAATATTTTCTCCTATTCTGTGGGTTGTCTTTTCGTTTTGTTTATGGTTTCCTTTGCTGTACAAAAGCCTTTAAGTTTAATTAGGTCCCATTTGTTTATTCTGGGGTTTTTTGTTAACTTATTGATACAAACTTTCAAAACCTGTAAACTTGCTTTAGTTAGTGAAAGAAACATATATTTTCAGTGAAAGTATACTTTTGATACCTAAGTTCATCTCTTATTAACATCCCAAGCATCATCTTCAATTCTGCTTTCTAATTACTTACAACATTGAGTTTTAGAAACTAGCAGAAATAAGTCACTACTTCAAAATATGAAACCCCCAAAAATGAAGACCTAAATGATGACTGCAGATCTATATTGACATGGAAAGACAGTCACACTATTTTGACAAGTTAAAAAAAAAGCAAAAGAAGAATAAAGAACAATATATATAGCTAAAATTAATTTATATAAAACTAAATCTTCTAACCATATCTTTCTGTGTAATGTACATAAAGAGGTATATACAAGGAAGAGTGCCAAAATGTTAATAGCAGTTTCCTATGGGGACTGAAATTATAAGAATTCTGCTTGCTCTCTTATACTATATTTTCCTGTATTGTTTCAAATGTTTACAATGAATATGACTATTTTGGTGATCATACAAAAAGTCAAGCTATTTTCATTTTGAAAATATATGAAATGAAACCTATCTTTGAATGTTTAAAATATATATTAACATTACATAAAGTAAAATTAGTTTTTATGCAAGAAATCAACCAAATCATCTTACAAGTACTTTCAATCTTTAACTTAAAAATTTACTGAAACTAACCTAATCAGCCATCTTTTCCATGAAAAAAAGTACTTGAGATGGTAAATTTGGAACCCAAGATTTTCATCACTGTTAGCGTCACTCAAATTGCTCTAGATATTAAAAATCTGTTGCCTGCAAACTGACAAACTTGGTGGTTGCTATTAACAGCATTTTTTGCTTAGAAAACAAAGAATACAAAATAAATATACAAATGACTGACTGCTTGAGGTGACTTGAGCAGGTATATTATGTATTGTTAGGAGATAATAAAGAGGTGTGAATAAAACTAGGGAGACTTTTTTTTTTTAAGTGCCAGGAACAAAAAGCTTGCATCCAAGGAACATACGGCAAAATTATTTCAGGTAATTTCCATGAACTTGGAACAAGGTAAAAGCCCATGACAGTTGCTTTTGCACTTTGCCAAAATAAACAAGAGAGCGTGGTTTCTTCGGAATGTCAGTGTCCGACCTCGCAATCAACCTAGCATCCGTTTGTCTTTTTGTTATGTCCAATAAAATCATAATAACAGCCAATCTGCCTGGTGCTATGATCCCATTAGGTTGTGTTACCTAAGCAGAGCCAGCTTAAGTCTAATCAGACCAAACAGCTGTTTTAACAGTTGGGTTTCTCCAAGATTAAAATATTCTATTCCTGACAGTGCCTAGCAACTCAACTGTTAACACAGCTGCTCAAGTTGAAGAGTTAAAACCAAGTGTGCATACAGTCTTCCTTGCATTTGCAACTGCTTTGAGATTCTTCCAGAATAGAAGTTCCTAAAGTTAAGTGCATTTTGACATTTCCCTGACCTGTTTAAATTTTCATGCTTGTACTGCCTCTACCTCTGGACCTCAGCCAGCATTTCTGCCATCAGCCTCTCTCTTGGTGTTTGCCTTCTGTCACCTCCATACTCTGCACCATAACTGCCAGCTGGTGGTTCTGTGCTTCCCTCCTTAGAAATATCATCTGTGTGTTGTACACCCTTATTCTTCCCTTTATTGTCTCAGAATCAGAGGTGGAAACTCAGAAGTTCCCAGATTCCACTAAGTGATATACTACTTCCAGTGACTTCCATTAGTACTATTAAGGTTAATTGTTGAAGAAAGATCCTTAAAGATAATCCAAAATTGCTCACTGGCTACAGGTTTTCATTTGTGGTCACTTCATACATGTCTTCAAAATTCTGCATTTGTCACCATGCTCTCACTCAGATGTGTCTGTTTGTCCAACTGTTTTTACTCATTCTTTAGCACAGAAACCTATTCACCAACAATCATGTGATCAACAATAAGTTTTATCTGTCTATCCATCTCTCTACCTTACCTTTCTATCCATGGATTCATCCATTTATCCGCTCACTTTCTCATCTTAAAATTTCTACCAACTGGACTGGACACACCCAAGCTAAATTGACTCTGATAAGCTCTTCAAGTCTGCAAAAGATCTTGCCCCTGATTTTGTAACATTTGCTTTCTCCCCTCACAATGTCCTCATTCCCCATAATTGTACTGCATCACAGATAATTTAAAATCTTAACTCCCAGGGTCTGCCTGAGAACAGATTCACGGCAGTACCCAGACTCATCAAACCAGAAGATACCTACGAAGAAGCTGAACAAGTTTCAAGATGGCAAAATTCTTCCTGCAGCCACTTCAGCTCTTCCGCTGGGTTACGTACAGAGTGATTTGGGCATATTAACCTTAGAAACAACCTCTCTCCCATGGCCCACTTCTCAGCATGGGAGGGCAGAAGTCAAAGACTTCAACAAGTGCAGATGCCGTAAATGAAAAGGGCTCACAGACCTTGTACCAGGCAACACGATTCTGGGGCAACAAGACTCCGATGGAGACACTGGAGTGCTCTGGGAAACAGGATTCTTGGGCTGGAAGCCATTTCAATAAGTCATGCCACACCCTAAATTACCAGCATAGTAGAGCTGAACTTTTTTAGTTAAAGGAGACTTTGAAATACTGGCTCCGCTGTCACTATCCCATTCCCATCACATCAGTGCTGAAGACACTAGCCCCAAAGTTCCTGCACTTTATTTCTGAGTCAGTCTGCAGAACAGGATTCATTCTCCCAGCTTATGGTATTGTTAGGATCAGTTTTGCTTTCCAGGGCTAAACATAGAAAAGTTTTCATTTCTAATAAGAGCTTAGATAAGTAACCCTAAATCCCAAAGGGCCTCGTTAAAGCAGCCTCATAAAAGTTTTACACCTGCATATGAGTTTAAAAAAAAGAAAACCAAAAACTGTCTACCTAGCGGTTTGAGCTCCCACTGACTTCTCTAGCCTTGGGGAAGTCATTGTTGAAATTCATGTCTTGCTATTTCAGACGATTTAAAGCAGTCTATTATGATAAGTCACCATGAAATACACCAAATGAAAGACACTGTTCAAACAAAAATCTCAATTTTTAAATACACAAAATACACACAATGCACTCATCCATATGTTTAAATAGCATTAAGGTTCTGGTACGGTACTCATCTAGCCACATATTTTATCCTCAGAGCCTACGATGCAAAAACATATTTTGTATGAGGTGATCTGTTTTCCCTTTCTTTTCTTTAGGAGGTCATTTCAACACATTCTGACTCTACCCTGGAGAATTAAAATCTAGGCAGGAAAGTTCCAACAAAATTGGAAACTAAATCAGTTGGAATAACAAGAACATAAGTAGTGGGCAATGTTAACATTTTATCATCTCTCTTACCAGACCTGGAATGATCCAGACTGACACGGGATACATTTAAAAGGTGAGAGAGTGGTTGGAAACAGAACAGAATCTCATAGGTTCAAACAATGAAACACCAGAAATGGCTCCTTAAAAATGCCTCCGTACCTAGCACATCACCTTGCAACACGGTAAGTGTTTAATAAATATTTGCTAAATGAATTTTTAAAAATCATTTTCTGCCATTTTTATTCCATTATAGGACTATCATCCTCAGTACTTCTCAGACCTTGGAATCAGTGATCAGGAATCTTAACCCAATTCTAAAAGTTTGTTATATTTCAACAATAGATCCCCAAGAGTAGAAACCTGAGAGGAATTAAACTCCCCTGCAATATTCCTAACATGTGACTGTACGGTCTTGGCTTGAATATCTCCAGTAACAGGGAGACTCACTGCAAAGAATTTCTTTAAGTGAAATCTCTTCACAACTAGAGCCCTTCAGAAAATATCTGACATCTAACTCTTTCTCCTCACTTTTCCCTAAGCTAAACATTCCCCATTTCCTCATGTCATATGGATGAGTCTCATTACCATTCTAGTTTTTCAACTTGGTGACCATTTATTAAAATAGCCCTACCACGATCTTCATCTTCAGTGCAGAATGAAAGTTTGCATAGTACCTCTTATGTTATCAGACACTTTCAATATATTAGTTCATTTAATCTCCATAATAACATTGAAAATGGGGTTTCATTACACTCATGTTACGGACAAGCAGGCTGAAGTTCAAGAGTTTAAATGACATGCACATGGTCTCACAGAAGAACCAGGACTCAACTCCAGTTCCTCCAACTCCCAAGTGTTTTCCATTACTCTTTTGAACCTCAGTCTTTTCAGCTGTAAAATAGGGGTAATAATATTTGCCCTTTTAACCTCAAAGGTTTCTTGTGAATATCAAATGAGATAATATATGAAAAAAAAGCATAAAAGGCAGGTTTTTATCACTAAGATCATTCATATGTAGATAAATTCTGCTGTTTCAAGTATTTAACTTAAGAATGGGAGAGGTCCAAGTCACAGGTGATGTGAATGTTATTGCTCTTTGCTTCCAGAATTCAAAGCATATGGCAACTAAATGATCCAGGAGTATTAGGAGACTCAGTCCTATAAAGATGTAGGAAAGTCACTCATCTTTTGGAGTTCTGATTTCAATTAAGAAAGTATTTTCCTAACAATTAAATATCAAGAATACAAACTACCCAATCAAAAAATGGGCAGAAGACCTGAATAGACATTTCTCCAAAAAGACATACAGATGAAAATATCTCAAGATCGCTAATTATTAGAGAAATGCAAATCAAAACAACAATGAGATATCACCTCACACCTGTCAGAATGGTCATCATCAAAAACTCTACAAATAACAAATGTTGGGAGGCGATGTGGAGAAAAGGGAGCCCTCCTACACTGCTGGTGAGAATGTAACTTGGTGCAGCCACTATGGAGAACAGTATGGAGGTTTCAAAAAAAAACTAAAAATAGAACTACCATATAATCCAGCAATTCTGCTCCTGGGTATGTATCTGGAAAAAACAAAACACTAATTCAAAAAGACACATGCACCCCAGTGTTCATAGCAGCACTATTCACCATAGCCAGGACATGGAAGCAACCCAAGTGCCCATCTACAGCTAAATGGATAAAGAAGATGCGGGGAGTGTGTGTGTGTGTGTGTGTGTGTGTGTGTGTGTGTGTGTGTGTGTAATGAAATATTACTCAGTCATAAAAAAGAATGAAATTCTGCCATTTGCAGCAACGTGGATGGACCCAGAAAATATTATGCTTAGTGAAATAAGTGAGACAGAGAAACACAAATACTGTACGGTATCATTTATATATGCAATGTAAAAAATAATACAGGTGAATGTATATGCAAAACAGAAACAGACTCACAGATATAGAAAACAAACTTGTGGTTACCAAAGGGGAAAAAGAAGAGGGAGGGGCAAATTAGGGGATGGGATTAACAGATGCAAACTCCTATGTATAAAATAGATAAGCAACAAGGATATATTGTATAGCACAGGGAATTATAGCCATTATCTTGTAATAACTTAGAATACAATCTACAAAAATACTGAATCACTGTGCTGTACACCTGAAAGTAATATATATCGAACATACTTCATACAAAAAAAGTGTTTTCCTAGAAAAATTATGTAATTTTTGCCTGTACTGAAACCTTACTACTCCGTCAGTTTTGCAGATTATACTATATTATGGATTAATAGATTTTTGTGGACTGGACTGGAAACCTATTTGATATTTATAACATTAATTCTATGAGAAACATACTTCTAGTTCTAAGGAACTGCCTTAGAAAGAAGCTTTTGGAATATACCCAATTATAAGTGAGAAGAGACTTTTTTCACTTTCTTTTGTATGGCCCATTAATGGTTTTCTAAGGCATGAGAGAATATTTTAAAACATTATTTTATTCTCATTTTTCAAGGGGAATAAAGTAGTAGTGTATACTCTAGATCTAGTTGCAGAATGGCAAGCTGATTCTCAATTCAAGTACAGGTTACCCAGTGCTGCTGTGGGAACACCACATTAAGAACAAGACCTCCTTCATTAATGATTGTTTTCTAGAAGGATGGATTGATAAATGAATAGGCAGAAACCTATGGTAAACTACTTCTGTTTCTCAATGAAAATCATTTCACCTAAATTTAAAAAAAGATTTTTTTTGCCAAAAATTCAAAAGATATACAAAAGTAGAGAGAAGAGTGTAATAAACACCCATATCCCCATCAGCCAGCTTTAACATTACCAATTCATGGCTAATTTTATTTCAGCTATATTCCCCACCAAATACCTTCAACCCCTGGATTTTTTTTAAAGCAAATTTTACAAATGCTATCATATCATCTGTAAATACTTCAATATGTACGCTAAAAGTTAGGAACTCATTTTACACTAGCATAACCATAATATTATCATACCTGAAAAAACCTAACAATAATTTTTCCATCTCATCAAATGTTCACATCTCCTCAACTATTTTTTTTTTTAAATTTTACTGAATCTGAATCATATCTTTTTTTTTTTTTTTAAAGGATTTTCTTTTTTATTTATTTATTTATTTATTTATTTATTATTTTTGTCTGTATTGGGTCTTCGGTTCGTGCGAGGGCTTTCTCCAGTTGCGGCAAGCGGGGGCCACTCTTCATCGCGGTGCGGGGACCGCTCTTCATCGCGGTGCGCGGGCCTTTCTCTATCGCGGCCCCTCCCGTTGCGGGGCACAGGCTCCAGACGCGCAGGCTCAGCAATTGTGGCTCACGGGCCCAGCTGCTCCGTGGCATGTGGGATCTTCCCAGACCAGGGCTCGAACCCGTGTCCCCTGCATTAGCAGGCAGATTCTCAACCACTGCGCCACCAGGGAAGCCCTCAACTATTTTTTTTTAAAGGTTTTTTGATGTGGACCATTTTTAAAGTCTTTACTGAATCTGCTTCTGTTTTATGTTTTTGGTTTTTTGGCCCCGAGGCATGTGGGATCTTAGCTCCCCAACCAGGGACTGAACCTGCGCTGGAAGGTGAAGTCTTAACCACTGGACATCCAGGGAAGTCCCTCCTCAACTATTTTAAGATTCTTTTTTCAGTTTGTTTAAATTGAGATCCACATACAGTCCATATATTACAACTGTTTGATAAGTCATATGTTCCTTTTAATCAATAGGTTCTCCCCTCTATTTTTTTTTTCCTTTGCTAGTTTTTTGTTAAAGAAACCAGGTTGTTTGCCTTGTAGAGTTTCCCAGTTGGGATTCTTCTGATTACAACCTGATGGTATAATTTAACATGTTTCTGTCTCCTGACTTTCCTGTAAGCTGATTGTTGGATCTAGAGACTTGATTGACCAGGTTTGATGCTTTGGGGAACATCACTTCATAGGTAGGGTTATATACTTCTATCAGGAGACACATAATCAACTCCCCTTTTCTGTCTTTCTTCTGGTGATGTTAGTATCCATAGATGACCATTTCCAAGTCCCATTATTTCATGATGGGTCAGGAAATGGTGATATCTCAATTCTAGGATTTCTTTTTCATTTATTGGCTGGAATCCTTCTATAAAAAGAAACTTTGCCTCATGATCTATTTGGTTCCACTGAGGTGCAGTTCAGAGAGAAAAGGCAGGATAAATGCTAGACGTTTTTTCCCCCTTTTCAAAGCAATGAGGTGGTTCACTAGCATCTTCCAAAGGCAATGACCAATGAAATTTCTTTTTGAGTTTTTTTTAGTATCATTATGAACTCATGGACCTAAACATATTTATTGTTTTATTCTTATTATTAAGCTATTATCTTTATTGACTCAGATTGACCCATATTTAGCTAGTGAAGCCTAATTAAGTTGTCTCCTGAGTCCTTTTGACATGGCCCTGATAATACTTGATAACTTCTTTTCTGTTAGAACAAGGTATTACAAGTTCTTCTCATTCACTGCCTGTACATACCTGGAATAATCACTTCTGGCTGGAGTCCTGGTAGCTTTTATTGCAAAATGGTACTTAGAGATCAAATACTCTGGGTTTGATGGATGCATTGCCACAGGTTAGTCAATATTTTTAAGACTTTTCAGTGAGAAAAATCTAAAAGCGTTATTTTTTTGAGATTAAATTAAATCATGGATACCACTTATATGTGCAATCTAAATATGACACAAATAAACTTATCCATGAAATAGAAACAGACTCACAGACATAGAGAACAGACTTGTAGTTGCCAAGGGAAGGGGGAGGTGGGGGAGGGATGGATTGGGAGTTTGGGATTAGCAGATGCAAACTATTATCTATAGAATGGATAAACACCAAGGTCCTACTGTATAGCACAGGGAACTATATTCAATATCCTATAACAAACCACAATGGAAAAAAGTATGAAAAAAAATATATATATATAACTGAATCACTTTGCTGTACAGCAGAAATTAACACAACATTGCAAATCAACTATACTTCAATAAAATAAATTTTTAAATAAATAAATAAATCGTGTATTCATTTTAATATACTATTTCAAATGCAGGACTACAGAGGTTTTTAACCTCTTCAGTCCTGCATGTATATCTTCTTTCTCCCTTGCCAAAAATCCCAGTTCTCATGACACCAACATAATTACTGATTTGACTTATCCTAAAATGCATATAACAACAGCCTCAGTATATCAGCCACATGAGCACCAACAATATGACCAGTGAAAAGGCTTTAAGATGTTTTTGTAGTTTCTTTTGTCATGAGGCTATATCCCAAGAGAGACGTACAGTCCACTTACTGTGTTTTAAAGTAACTGGAGCGCTTTCTCTTCATGTGTTTATGCTACCAACAGTATATGTGCACTTAGGTGCCCCCCGCCCATGGATTTTTAGGGATGGCTTTTTAAAAATCGTATTTTGTCTTATAATTATGTAAAATACGTGCACAAAATCTATGAAATCTGGTAGATTTTCAAAAGACTAACTTCTACCCTTACTCTACTCACCCTCTTCTCTTCCTCCTTTTATACGTTATTTAAGGTTTTTATGTTTTATCCTTTGACTTTTTAAAATATAAGCAAATATATTCATATTCTAACCATTCTTCAATAAATAATAGAATACTATATACAATTTTCTTCACCAGAGCATACTGTACATACTTTTCTTCACCAAAAAGTTTCCTCACATTTTACAGTCGTATGGTTCTTAATTGCAAGAATACAGGGACTTTCCTGGTGGCGCAACGGTTAGGAATCCACCTGCCAATGCAGGGGACACGGGTTTGAGCCCTAGTCCGGGAAGATCCCACGTGCCGTGGAGCAACTAAGCCCGTGCACCACAACTACTGAGCCTGCGCTCTAGAGCCCGCAAGCCACAACTACTGAGCCTGTGCACCACAACTACTGAAACCTGCGTGCCTAGAGCCCGTGCTCCTCAACAAGAGAAGCCACTGCAATGAGAAGCCTGGGCACTGCAACAAAGAGTAGCCCCCGCTCACCACAACTAGAGAAAGCCCACGTGAAGCAAAGAAGACCCAACGCAGCCAAAAATAAATTAATTAAATAAATAAATTTTTTAAAAAAAGAATGCATCACATATGGATGGGCATTTAGGTTGTTTCTTTGTTTCTTTATTTCTTTCATTCATTCATTCATGCTACTAACAGTACAAATAGTACTACATTGAATAGTCTTGTGTATATATGTCCTTTCATTTTTGGCCAACGTGTCACTGGAACAAATTTCTAGAAGTGGGATTGCTGCAACAAAAAGGAAATGCACTTGTAATTTTGTCACATTCTCCTGCATCAGGATTGTACCATTCTGCATTCCAGCATTGTATGAGATTTCTCATTTCCCCACAGTTTCATGAGGAAAATATGTTGCCAAACGTTTGGATTTTTGCCAATCTAATAAAACAGAAGAGTTTTATTTTGCATTTATTTTATCAGGAGTGAGACTGAACATCTTTTTACATGTTTAAGAGTTCTTTGCATTTCTGTCCGTATGAAATACGTGTGAATATCTTTAGCCTATTTTTCTATAGGGTTGTTAGCCCTCTTCTCTGCAGATTTTCATACATTAAGGTTGTTAGCCTTTGTCTGTGGTTTAATTTACAAAGAGTTTTCATAGTTATTCTTTTTTACCTTATGATGCTCTTTTGTTGTACAAAAGTTATTTTTCTTAATGTAATCAAATTCATCATTCTTTCTCCTTATTGCTTCTAGATTTTGAGTCATAGAAAAATTTGCCGCACTCCAAGGTGATGGAAGAATTCACCCATATTTTTTTAAAACCTCTGATCCATTTGGAATGTATATAGCACAGGATGTGAAGATTAAAATTTTATCTTTTCCCTTGTATCTGTCCCATTACCCCAACACAAATTATTATAAATTCTGTATTTCCTGATTTGAGAGGCCACCTTTATTATAAATTCTATTTCCATATGAGATCAGGTCTATTTCTACTGAATTCCAATGGTCTGTCCATTCATGGGTCAGTCCCATACTATTTTAATTACAGTAGCTTAATACACTTTAATAGCTGATAGGTCTAGTCTCTCCCTTGGTTTCTTTCATTTTTCAGGGTTTCCCTGACTAATTTCGTTTGTTTCCAAGTGAATTTTGTAAATCAACTTGTCTGGCTGAAAACAAAACAAAGTCTGGTGGTATTTTTATTATTTTATTTTATTGGGTTTATACATTAATTTAGGGATAACTGGAATCTTTATGATTTTTAGCTTTCTTACCCAAAAGATAAGAAAACTTCTTGTTTATGGCACCTTTTGTGGTCTCTTTCTTTTACAATTTTCCTCATACAAGTTCTGGACATTTCTTGTTAAGTTTATGTATCCCCTCTCTCTCTTGCTATTTATTAGAAGTGGGGTATTCCCTTTCATAATACATTCTAAGTGATTTTTGATTGTATACTAAAAAACAGTAACCTCTACATAACTTGCTAATTTAATAAATTATTTTATTGTCTGCAGTCTTTTCCTGGATACTTTTGGATTTCCTTGATATAGAATCATATCACCCTCTAAGAGTTTTATTTCTTCCTTTCTAATTCTTATGACTGTAATTGCTTTCTCTTCTTTAATTGCATTAGCTAATATCACCAACACAATGTTAAAGAGTAAAAGTTTTAAAATAAAGTCAGTGCTCAATCACACTAGTAATTAGAAAGTACTATTTATAATAATGAAATATCAAAATTGGCAAAATTAAAAAGTGTTGATCGTGATGTGAAACAACAGGAATGCTTATGACGCTGTTGTGAGTGTAAATTTGTGTAGCTACTTTGGACAGCTACCCGGAATTAGCTAATAGTACTGAAAACGTACTTTAAGACCCAATCATTCCACTTCTTAGTGTAAAGAAGAGAAAAGCTCATGTACATTAATAAGACATATGAATAAGAATGCTCAAAGCTGCATTATTTGTACTGAAAAAAATTGAAAACAACTTAAATGTCCACTGAAAGGATAACAGATAAATAAGTTGTGCTATATTCTAACAAAGGAATATTTTACCATAGTTAAAATAAATGAATATAAGTTTCAACATGGAAAAGCCTTAAAAACACAATGTTAAGTGAAAAAAGCAAGTTGCAAAAGAATACATACAACCTGATACCATTTACATGGCATTTAAAAACACACAAATGAATAGTATTAATATTTATATTTAGTAAAAGTAAAAACGTACACATATTTTGTAAAAATATGAATGGTGATCAACAGCATATAAGCTTCTTATTTATAAAAGTATGCATGACAACGGTAAACACCAAATTTCAGAACTCACATTTTCTCTGGGGAAAATGAAAGAGGGTGGATTCAGAGGAAGCTTCAACTGTATTAATATCTTATTTTCAAAAATTACCTATCTATCTATCTATCTATAACAAATATGGCAATGGTAAAGTTTATTAAAAACTGGGAATAAGAAAAAGGAAGTTCATTACATTATTCTCTAACTTTTCTTTTTGTTTTGTTTTTTATCAGCCGTGCCGGGCGGCTTGCGGGATCTTAGTTCCCCAACCAGGGATGGAATCCGTGCCCCCTGCATCGGGAGCACTGAGTATTAACCACTGGACCACCAGGGAAGTCCCAGCTCTAACTTTTCTATAAATTCAAAACAGTTCGTAACAAAAGGTAATTTATTAGATTATAAGTTTGGTAAGAACACCTAGGAAATTAGCTAAAGTACTCTGAGAGACTGGCTCCCTCACTGAAGTTTAAGATGTAAGAAAACGAATACCTTTCACCGGCATAACCAGCCATACAGACAGAACTCTTCAGCAACTGGCTTTGAATACAGATGCATGAATCTGGTAACTGCTCCTCCCTGCTGAGGACATTAGCCAGTGTTCGCGTGAGGTCGATGTTAGTACATACAACGGTATGGCAGGTATCACGCTGCAGGTAGAGCACCTGGGCAGTCACGGTCAGCAGAAATAAGACAAAAAGACTGTACAAAACACTGACACAAACTACTATGTGCCACTTCCTTCTGAGATTTTTTCTGAACTGGATATTATTAAAGCTTGAGAGATGTCTTAGACATGAAAGAATAAACATTTAGCACAATGGAAACCAAAAGTACAAAGCAAAACCAGCTGTTTCCAGGAAGTTAACTTCAAGGAAACAGAATCTAACCTGAAGTTCCAGAAGGAAGCCCAGTACTAAAGGGAATATCACTTTTATCTGGAAGAATCGATCAGCAACTCTTAGTGACAAGAGAGTTCACGATACTATACAAAACAGAATGGAAATAGACTAGAATCTAGCCCTCAAGCCTCTTATTTCAAAATAAAGTATGCATCATTTATAGACCATTTATGAAATTTTGGGGGGAAAATAAGAAAGATGTCAAGTCATCGAGATAAATACAGGGGAAGCAAGAGCTTGATAGTAACAAATTACAGCAAGCTCTCCTACTTATACCCCTTATAGCTGAAGAGCCACTTTGAGCAGTTCAGCACCCTGGAGTGTTCACCTCTGATCCAGCATCATTAATCCGTGCCCTCTGTTCTACAAACCTCATTTCTCCAGGAGCCTGTCCAGATAGCCACTTCTTCCTTAGACCAGGATGGTAATCCCTCCTATGGGGCCCGGAGAGTAACTGTTAATGGATTACCTACCTGTAACAGAGTCTGCTACATGGCATGTGGTGTGTTCACTCATCAGTTGGAAAGATGCATCTTAGCTGCTACTTTTAGCCCACAAGAATGCCAGCCTCATCTCAGCATTCAAAAGTAAAGATCAGCAAACTTTTTCATAAAGGGTCAGATAATAAATATTTTAGTCTTGTGGGACGTCTGTCACAACAACTCGACTCTGCTCTTATACGGCAAAAGCAGCCTTAGACATTGTTTATACAAATGCACGTGGCTATGTTTCAATAAAATTTTATTTACAAAAGCAAGGGAGTGGGGGGATCTTGAACTTGTCCTGCTGGCTATAGTCTGCCCAGCCCTGATCTAAAACAACCAAACACATTTTGAAAGAGAACCGTCCCATGTGACTGTGTAAATTCTTTTCACTGTTTAAAGCCCAATTCATTCCAGGTTTCGTCAGCAAATACACATCAATTACTTATATGTAAGAGACGTTTCCCACAATGAAACCTTTCTATCTATTTCTCTGGGCCCTGCTGCTCTATTTCCTCTGAATAAAAACAGATTTAGAGTCTTTCAGAGATTAAGGACTCCTTTTAGAAACTGATGAAAGCTTTGAATACTTGCCAAGAGAAATGCACATGCATAATACACACATACTTTTCTATCCAATTTCATGGGGCTCACCGACACCCTGAAATTTGCTGGAGGTGCGGGTAGCAGGTCCCAGGCCTCCAGGTTTCTGTCTTATCCCTGCAGTTAGTCATCTGATACTGCTTAACGACCACTCCAAAACTTGGCAGCTAAAACAACAAACATCTCACGGTTTCTGTGGGACAGGAATCTGGGAACGACTGAGCTGGGTGGCTCTTGTTCAGGATCTCTCACGAGCTGGTAGCCAAGATGCCAGCAGGGCATCATCTGAAGGTTGGGCTAGGGCCCCAGTGTCCTCAGGCTGGCAGGTGGATTCCCCCAGAGCGAGTGATTGGAGGCCCAGAGCAAGGAGGAATCCGCTGTGCCTTTTATAACCTACTCTCAGAATCCACACTCGGGCACATCTACTTGGTTCTACTCATGAGAAGTAAGTCAGTAGGTTCAGCTCACACCGAGGGACAAGAGAATTTAGCTCCACCTCTTAAAAGGAGGAATAAAGAAATGGTGGACATACTTTAAAATCTTCACACACCATCAGGTAACCCAAATGATACCGAGAAGGTGGGATTATATTTAATCTGCCAGGAATAACTCATTTTTCCTAGCACCATGCTTACTAAATGATACATGGCACTGATTGATTAATATACTGAGTTAGGTAGGGATCAGGTAGTTTTTCATTAACAATCCTGTGAACTGGGTAGCAAACCATTTTTACAAGTATCTAAATAGAATCTTTAGTTGTTTGGCTTTCACAAATGAATTAAACTATACAATGAAGAATGAATGATGATTCCTGAGCTATGCTCCCAGGGCTTACAAGTTAAATCTGCCTCCCCCCACCCACCAATTTTTGCTAAGGAAGATCTTACATAAGAAGGTAAAACGGATAAATTCTATTGATAAAAAAGATTTATCATTTTGAAGATTTAAAAAAAAGAACACAAGCATAGCAATCCCTAACCAATTAACATTTACCTTCTAAACTGGCTGAACAAAAACCATCTTCCCCTGAGTACTTCCTGAATTCCAAACTTTTGGAATTTTCCCTTAAGGTTTTTCACCAAGCCTCTGATTATCCATAATTCTGCCAAGGACACAGCCTTAGGAGGTAGAACTGCCACGCATAATCAATATGGTTTCAGAGAATTAGATGTACAAGTCACATTAGCATTAATTAGCATCGCCTGCAAAAGTTCCAAGTGAATCAATAAAAAAATTAAGATCTTCATGTTAAAAAAAACAGTTGTAAGTTAAAAATTTTTTATTAAATTTTCTTTTGTTTCCATAGATTTCAGCGCAAACACACAGACTTTATATAAATATGCTAACATGTCAAATAAGCCCTCCAAAATTTATAGGTCATGTCTCCATGGTAAAAAAATGGTATCTGTAGTTTGTCTCTGTAAAAACATCTTGCATTCTTTAGGGAAAGGAGGGTAAAGTAGGAGAAACTGGGTTTTCCAACGGAAGTGTGAGTTGGAAGCAGGATGACAGCTTTGGGACGGCTCGTTACCTGTCCACCCTACAGGCCACGGGCACTAGGGTAACACTGGCTCTGTGTGTGTACTCGCATAACAGACCCAGTAGTTTTAACTCCTCACAGGGTAGTTTACCTGTAGCTACAATCCTGGGAACCCAGCACACTGGACAGGGTCCAATAAGATAGGCTAGTGTGCACAGAGGTACTGTTGGACATATTTTGTATTATAAGCCATTCTAGAGATTACTTCTATTTGAGTCCTTTACTAAGAATTGGCTTTGCCTTTTGGGTTTTTTCCATGCAGTCACCAGGTAAGTGGTGATACTCTTCAAAATAAATACTAGACATAGATTAGTCCCATTCTTAGACTGTATGTTCTACAAGAGCAAGAGTTTTGTAGCTTTTATTTACTAATGTATACCTATCACCTGACACACCATCTATTAGATGAATTCATGAACAAACAAATAAATAAATAAACCTTCCATCTTATCTGTGTGTACAGTAGGGCAGGGTTCTTGGGAGTGTGTGTGAGCAAAATAAAATTCATTATTTAAGTGGTTTAAAACATATTAACTTTAAAAGTGTAAACAGGTATAAATTCTTTTATGAACTGTTTTCCTTCGGTAAACAGGCATTGTTGGAAATGACCGACAGGTAACTGCCCTCCTTTAATCTATTCCCCTTGCTGGATGTAGCCAAGCCATACTTGGCACACACTGATACCTACCGGCTGGCAAAGAAATGGCTTCTGTGTGAACATGCACATTCTTCAATCTCTTTCTTCCTTAAACTCTTACTTGCCAACTTTGGTTCAATTAATATCAGGAAATCTCTCTTTCTATATTCACTCTGTTCCTCTGATACATAGGATCTTCTTGTGCAACTTCTCAAAAATATACTCTTTGGACCTAGCGTTCCCATGAAAAAGGGTTCCATGATCATGTAAGACTCATAAATGGTAAGTGCTCTATGTTCCTCTCAGCAAGTCATATTTACCTTTAGAATATTAAGGTGCTAAGCAGTATAGCAGTTAAAAATATCTACATATACAGTTTCACTCAGCCACTGACTCACAAATTTGTTTAATAACAAAATGGTCGTAATAATAGGCAACAATAATTGCACAGTAAAAATCTCAAATAGTATTATTTGACTTTGGCATCATTTTCTCCCCTCCAAAATATCTATTAATATCTTTTCAAATATATTTTGGGAAATACATCCTGTAATTTTCCACCTTTCGTCAGATTCTCTCCTCTTCAACCATTTGCCCCCATTATCTTTCCATATCTTCATTCTCAGAACAAATGCTGCCTTCTCCATGAAATTTTCCTTAATTAGAAATGATCAGAAAGCCCCTTGTTTGTCTATCATAGGACATAGCTTGTGTACCTTCTAAAGCTTTTATGTAATTTGCCAGTTTCCAAGATTAAACACTGAGACTCTGGAAGCTAAAATTCTGTCTTCTTTATATTTTTATTTTTTATATCTCTAAGCAGAAAGTTTTACACACAGGAAGCCTAAGTGAATGTCTGTTGAAATGAATCGGAGACTAGGCATTGCATTCATTAAATACTTGTAGCAAGGGAAAATTAAGCCTTCAGTTTATAAGAAAAACTAAACACAATAAAGAGCTTGAGGTCACACTCTTTAAAATGCTTATGTGTGTCCCAAAGTCGTGGTATTGCAGAATGTTAAAGTATACCCAACCCAAAAGATGAGGAAATTAAGGCAGGCCCAGAGAGGACATGTCACTTGTCCTGCCAACGTAGCTAGTCAATGGAAAATCTGGGACTAGATTCCACGTCTGACTCCAATTCCATACTCTTCCCATTGTAAAACGTCAAATGCCCTCCTACAACTTCTAAGCGCCCCAAATGTTTCAGGTCATCTCAATATCAAATACCCTAACAATCACCCCAGCTATAGATGGGGGAATCACTCCTGCGGCTGTCCTACTTCAGAGTGCTGAAGTCCCATACCAGATAAGATTATTAAATTTAAGAAATGCATGTCTACAACTGCATCACGAAGCCCCATGCAACTTTTTCAATTAGAACATAGTATCGTTACCTTAATCTTGTTCTAGGTTCATACTACTCTTCTAGAACACATTTGCTGAGTTATATGTAAATTTAACTAATAATTTGCATATATCTATAAGCATCTAAAGAACTATTTAGGTAAGAATTTTGCTAAGAACAAAGCATTTCTAAACAATCTCCTATCCTAAAGTTCTGCTTTTGTTGCAGGTGTTTATAAACACAGACCAAATGGTTTCATCAAAGGGGTAAAAAGTAGCTGGTAAGCCAAGGTGGATCTGGAGGTTTTACAGTGACTAAGTCAGTTACCCCAATGGGAAAAGGGTGAGGTGAATAATATACAAATAGCTATTGGAATTAGGTCCAAAGGCCAGGGAAAAGTAATGAAGCAGGAGACCTAAATGAGAGCTCACTATGGAGAATATTGGAAAAATAAAGTATTTGCAAAGGAGCCCTGCCTGTGCGTCAAATATGGAAAAGAAAGGGAAGGGGGTCAGCCCGAAAAGCACCAAGATGGTTTGAAGCCATTAGTGAGTGCATGGTAATGGGGAAATGAACTAAGATGGGCTCAGGGGGCAGCCAATTAAGGCTGCTATTTGCAACCAGGAGGGAAAAAGGAGTAGGTATTGAAATTAGGTTTAAAGGCAGTAAGTAGCCAAGTTTAGGCTTTATTAGGTAGATAAAAAGAATGGATTAGTTACTCTTACTTGGGGCTTTAAATGAGGTTTGATGGTATAAATCTAGAGTGCTAAGTAAATAAATCCATCTCCACCGCTATTTTTGCTTCACTGGCAGTGGCTTTAGATGCTAGTCCTTTAAGACTAAGACAAGGACACGTGGCAGACATAGCCCAGGGTTTTGAAGACAGACCTGTTTTTGAATCCTAAGTCTAATACATCTTAGCTGTGCCTCACTGGGCAAGTAACCTTAGTTTCTATAAACAGTGGTAAGCACAGCATTTCCACACAGAGATGATATGAAGATTCAATGATATAATGTATTAAAAAGCTTAGCACAAGCCTGATGCATAATAAAAGCTCAATCAGTGAGTTATAATTATTACTGTTAGATCACTAAAACCATAATATTTATCCTTAAACACTTTAAAGAGGAGGGGATTTATATCAAGCTTACAAAAAAAAGGAGTACATAATGCACAGAAAACACAAAAATATTAACCCCAAGGAAAAGTGGGAATGGTAGGCCACAGTGTCTATATAAACCTTATTTGAACTTAGAGACAATTCTATTCAGAAAACTCAACTATGCCTGAAAAACTTTTCAGCGTTAACTGGAACAACCTAGCATATAAAATGTCAGCTATGCCTCCCAATCTTTCCGTTTTGGCCTTATTGATTTAGAGACAAACTCTGTGATAAAATTAGTAAGGTTAAGCCACTTCACTGGTAAAGGTATTATTATTTTATGTTGCTAAAAGGAGAAAAATGATGGAAATAAGAGATGTTAAGGACTTTCTTAAAAATCCAAGAATCCACAGGACCTAGAATAAGCTTCTATATATTTATTTTTATGTAATTCCCTAAGATATAAAGAAGAGTTTATGAGCCATGGATAACAGAAGAAAAAATTTTTATAGGTTTCTTACTGAAGACCTTACCCATGCAGGACTACTTACAAAGACATCATTTTCCGTATCAATCCCTTTCTTATGGAAATATTACAAAAATCACACGTATATTGGTTGAAACGGAAAGCTTAGAGTCCTGTGGGTAATTATATACTCTTAACAAACACACTTAACTATATATGACCTGCACAGGTGAGTAAATATTTGAGAAGTTGCAGAACTCCATTCTGATTGGACATGACAGAACATGTGACAGGCACAGGAGAAGGCAGGGCTGGGGTGGTGAAACTGGAGCAGGCTGTGGAAGACCCCATATACTAATCCGAGGAGATAAAGGCTTTGGGTACATAACAGAAAGCGGGGGAGGGATATGACTGGGATGACCGGGCTGGCTGCAGAATACAGGCTGGACTAGAGAGTTCAAATAGGTTGAAGAAACACTTATAAACTTCACGTGAAGAGTGACAAAGTCTTGAAGTAGGTTAACAGTAATTATAATGAGAAAGGAAAGAATAGATATGAAGGAGATGTTGAAGGCAGAATGGACATGACTTCACAACTGCTTGGGGGTGCGGGGAGCAGGAAACAATCGAAGGCCAGCTTTAGGACTTGAGCCTGGCTGACGAGCAGGATTGTAATGCCATTGATAGAGACACAAACAAGAGGAAGCGTATGTTCACCAGGAATGTTAACGAGTTTCTTCTGCCTTGGCCATACTGAATTTGGGATATGGGATCAATGAGATCTATGGCAGAGACAACCTAGACAAGATGGAGACATAAGCTCAGAATATAAGTGAAAGGGAGGATTGGGAACGAAGACTTGAAAGGTTTTACTCAACAGAAATTAGAGTTTCTACCACAAGAGCAGGTGAGCTTTGCAAAGGGGAAGAAGGAGTCGGGGAGAACACTGTTAGCAGGGTATAAGACAAAGCAGATATGGCAGAAGAGGATGAGAAGAGGTCAAAAGAAAGAGGAAAGGGAAGAGGTCAAAGAGGTCAGAACAAAACCAGGAGAACGCCAAGGCACACACTTCCAAGAAGAAATGGTGAATGCTGGGTGCTAAAAATTGAGAAAAAGCAAATGATTTTGCTTAGCAGGTGACCACCTGAGATCTTTGGATCAGCAGTTTCAGTAGATGATTGGAGTAAAAGCATGAATGGCCATGTTAGAAAGAAGATCTCCTTAAGTGTGATACAGAAGCGAAAGCCTTCCAATTCTAATTTTAATTTTGATAGGATCAAAATGTAAACTTCTATGTATCACAAGGCATAATAAACCAAGCTTAGAAGTAAGTTACAGGGTGGAAAATATATTTTCAACAGATAAAGAATTAACATATATATATCACAATCTATAAGAACTCCTAATACCAAAGACACACACACAAACACACAGACTCACAGACACTAGCTTAAGTAGGCAAAGGAATATGAACAGGCTATTCATGGAAGAAGCTTGAATGGCTAGTAAACATAAACAAAGATGTTCAACCACACAATCGGGGAAACACTCACTTAAAAAAGATATAATTCTGGGGCTTCCCTGGTGGCGCAGTGGTTGAGAGTCTGCCTGCCAATGCAGGGGACACGGGTTCGAGCCCTCGTCTGGGAAGATCCCACATGCCGCGGAGCAACTGGGCCCGTGAGCCACAATTACTGAGCTTGCGCGTCTGGAGCCTGTGCTCCGCAACAAGAGAGGCCGCGATAGTGAGAGGCCCGCGCACCGCGATGAAGAGTGGCCCCCACTTGCCACAACTAGAGAAAGCCCTCACACAGAAACGAAGACCCAACACAGCCATAAATAAATAATTTTTTTTTAAAAAGCTTGCAATTAAAAAAAAAAAAAAGATATAATTCTGTCAGATTGGCCAAAATTATTAAACCTAATATAATCAAGTACTAGAACAGGTATGAGAAGTAAAAGTGCCAATTAGAATAGCCCCTAGGAGAAAAACTGGGCATTATCTAAGTATTAATATTTAAAATGCTAGCAGTAAGGATCACTTCCGTTCTCCAACAAAAAGAACCAGGGCTTCTTTTATGGCTGATTCCAGGGCTGGGGTAGGGAAAGTATAAGATGACTCTGGAGCATTTTGTAGTATCAGAAAGTAGGAAGATGATCAAAAATTAAAAGTATGAGGGCATGTCAAAGGACACAGGGAGCCAACCAAAAAGGGCTCCCAATGTCCAAAGATGAAACAACTTGAGCAACAGAATAAATAGCAAATAAATAAATAAAATAAATAACATACTGTATAGCACAGGGAATATGGCCAATTTTATAATAACTTTAAATGGAGTATAATATATAAAAATACTGAATCACTATGTTGTACACCTGAAACTAACAGAATATTGTAAATCAACTTTAATTCAATTAAAAACAAATGACTCACAGGGACTTCCCTGGCAGTCCAGTGGTAAAGACTCTGCGCTTCTGCTGCAGGGGGCACAGGTTCGATCCTTGGCCGGGGAACTAAGATCCCACACGCCACATGGTACACACAGCCAAAAAAAAAAATTCACAAAGAAAATAAAATCATTCACGTTGTTGCACAGATCGGTAATTCATTCCTTTTTCATTGCTCAGTGGTATTCCACTACATGGCTATTACAATGTTTGTCCATTCATCTGCTGATGGACATTTGAGTTATTTCCAGTTTGGGGCTATTAAAAATAAAACTTCTATGAATATTAAAAAATAAATAAATAAATAAATAAATAAATAACATAGTGTTGGTTTATAACCCAAGGTATGAAATAAAAATACATGAGTACATTGGATAAAAATAACTGAATAAATAAATAGAGGAAAAGAAACAAATCTTCCGTAAGTAAAAATTTCAAATAATATAAGTAGATACTAAGCCCTTCTAGGAGGTGGAGCTTATCTTCCCCCCTCCTCTTTGACTGGGGGCTGGACTTGGTGACTCGATTCCAAAGAAAAGAATATGGAAAGGGAAAAACAGTCACTTCACAGTGAGGAAGCCTGGCCAGCATTACTTTAGCCAGGTGACCAAGCTGAACATTGCCAGTTGATGGCTGTGGATTCCATGCACCCCCTGATATGATGTGATGTGATAGTATTCTTTTCAAAACCGATAACCTCAATCTAATCAAGAGAAAAAAATCAGACAAACCCAAACTAAGGGACATTCTACAAAATGCTTAACCAGTACTCCTCAAAACAGTCAAGGTCATGAAAAATAGGGAAAGTATGCAGAGCTGCTATAGACCAGAGGAGACAAAGGAAATGCACTGAATCAATGCAACGTGGTATCATGGATTGGATCCTAGAATAGAAAGAGGACGTTTGGGAGACCTAGTGAAATCCAAATAAAGCCTAGAGTTTAGTTAACAGCAATGTACCAATGTTGGTTTCTTAGTTTTGACAGAGGTGTCATGGAAACGTAAGATAACATCAGGGGAAACTGAAAATGGATGAAAGGTATGTACACAAGAACCATCTGTACTATCTTTGCAACTTTTATATAAATCTAAAACTACTCCAATAAAAATGTTTATTTTAAAAAATGTAAAATAAATATATTCCAGGAGCAGCAACTCCACTTCTTTCTATTCACTTGAAAGAAGTCCTTGCAGAGGTGCATAAAGATGTAGGAACACGGTCTTCACTGCAGAATTGTTAGTATCGGGGAAAGATTTTAAACAATTGTAATAGAATGGCTTAAGAAATCATAAAATACCTACATGATGGAATATCAGACTGCAGTTTAAAAAATGAGATATATCCACATGCACTGAGAACATATAATGTCGAGAGAAAAAAATAAACTGCAGAAGGATACTATAGGACAAGAAAAAGGAAAAGAGAACACAAAGTATTTCTACGTATATTTCTGGGGCATACAGACACATATGTCTATGTTTAGATAAAGTATGGCAAGATACACAGCAACCTGGCTACAGTGGTGACTTAGGCGGGGGGAGGTGCTGGAATTGGGGATGGTGGCCAAGGAGATGTGAGCTTTACCCTATGATGCTGAAATTATTTCACAAGGACGCGAGCTTCATCATTTACCTGGGGAATTAGTAATGATTTATAAGGTGGGAAGACAATTTTCCTCTAACACAGGAGAGAAAATGGCTAGAGGAGGGTTCTGGCAGTTGACCTGGTGCGGTGGCACAAGGCATTCCATGGAGAACAGCAGCATTGTTGGAGGCCCTTGGCCTGAAGCCCCGCCTGGGTCCCTGAGACAAGCACTTGCTGTCAGGTGGATGTCACAGAAGAAGCCAGCCTTAACAGTGGAGAGGCCAACAATGGAATGTTCGATTTATCTTGGTTTTCAACAGAGGTGCAAGAAGCACCCGGAGGGCTCCTACAGCCATATAAAAAAAAAAAAAAGGCCTCCAAGTGATACTGAAAGAAACTGACTTCTTCCCTCTACTCCAGATGACCTTAGAATCGAAGGTTCATTTTTCACTCCCGATGCCTAGAATAAAAGCAGAACCAACCAAGACCATTGCAGTTGCTTTACATGATAAATATCAAACTAAAACTCTGGCAGACTTGAAAAACTACGCATCTTTTCCTTTATACTTGTCCTCCCATGTTAGGCCAATAGATTTCCTTACAAAGTGGGATTACAAAAATCCTATGGAAAATTTAACTCCTCAGAGCATACATTTAAATAAGTGCCAAAGCTCCATTTTAAAGTATACAGCTTTCCTTAACATATTTTAAAGAACTCATTTCCCATCAGTCTGGTGTGCTTTAAAAGAACACTTTAGAAGCTTTAAATATGTAATTAAAAGTCAATTTCTTCTCTACCACAACTAAGTCTCAGTAAATGATTGGAAGCGATGGCCACTTTCCAACCCTTGATCTTCATTAAAACAGGCCACGTAGATTCTGTGGTCTATCGTCTTAATGATACAAGAAGAACACAACACTCTCTGCATTGAGACAACACAGTTTTAACCCTGATGATCCCAACTCTGCTTTCTGAGTTTACACTCAAGTAGATGATAAGCTGGAGAAAGTCACACCGAGGGGAAGATTCATACCACCATAAATTCAGGATGGCAAACCTCAAATGGGCAATGAACAATGCCTACTGGTCTCTCACCTGCTCTCCAAATGATCATTTTTCATCTCCTTTATTCTCTTCCAACCTCCAACTGTCCGTGACCCCCACCTCTTTCCCTCGTGCCCCTTCCCCATCACGTCTATGTTACAGATAAAACAGAGGCCATCGGAAGATGAGTCTCTCATCTTTCCAAAACCTAATATGCAGACCTGTCCCATCCTCTTCAGTTCTGATCTCCTTCTGTCCCGTCACAGAAAGGGAACCATCTGTGTTCCTAAGGCTGGCTGCTACGTCTGAGCCGGAGGTACAGCCCTATCCTGTAAGAATCTTAGCTTATCAGGCATCACTTCTTTCTCCTGTCTCGTCAATTCCTTCTTCTCAACGGGATCCTCCCTGTTGGCTTTTAAGTAGGCTCGAGGGGGCCCGACTGAACCTGCCTACCTTCAGTCAGCCCCCCACCCCCTTCCCATCCCTCCTACCCTTCAAAGTCAAACTTCTTGAAACGGTTGCCCATACTTGTTGACTTTGTTACATCACCTCTCACATGTTCCAATCCAGTCCCCAGCCCCGTCACTTGACAAAACAACCCCAGTTAAGGTCTCTAATGACCTCTGTAATCTAAATCCAATGCACATCTACGTTTGACATCTTACCTGGCCTCTCAGCAGCATCCGACCACTCCCTCCTTCTTAAAGTACTTTCTTCCCTAAGCGTCTATGAAACAGCACTCTGTAGCTTTCCTCCTTCCCCTCCAGCCACTCCTCTGTCTCCTTTCCAGGCTCATCCTCCTTTATCTGGCCCAGAAATGTGGTAGTTCTTCATGGCTCACTCCTTCCATCCTCTCTTCCTAAACTACAGAGGTGCAAGCACCCGGAGGGCTCCTGCAGCCATCTGGATTTAAAAAAAAAAAAAAAGGCCCCCAAGTGATACTTCAGTTATGCCCTTGGCTTCAATTATGACCAATATGCAGATGACTCACACATTTACAAATCCAGCCCAAACCTTTCACCCGAACTCCAGGTCTATGTATTAACTTTGTATGTGCTATTTCCTCTTGAGTGGCTCAAATGTACCTCAGACTCAACATGTGTAAAACTGAACCTCACAATCTTCTCTCCAAACCTGATCTTCTTCTAAAGTTATCTATCCCAGTAAATAGTGGTTCATCCCCCAAATCCAATCAATCACCAAGTGCTACAATATTACTTACTTTCAATTCTATCTTACCTACCATCACTCACTATAATCATTTCTCTTGAGTTTCTGCAATAACTTCCTATGTGATCTACCATATCCAACCGTTCTCTAGATGGCTGCCAGAATAATCTTTTGGAAGCACAAATTAAAACCACCTCGGGGCCTTCCCCGGAGGTCCAGTGGTTAAGACTCCGTGCCTCCACTGCAGGGGGCGCAGGTTCAATCCCTGGTCGAGGAACTAAGATCCTGAAGGCCGCACAGCAAGGCCAAGAATTGAAAAAATATATAAACAATTGAAAAACAAAACAATACAAAACCACCTCACCCTTGTCTCTGGATAAAATTCTTACTGATCTTAGGATAAACACAAAGACAAAACTCTATACAGTGTCCGTTAGGATGCTGGGTTGGTCTGGCTCCTCCCGACCTCACCCTCATTCTCACTCTCTCCAGCCACCTTCGCCTTCTTCCCATCCCCTGCACTCACCATGCTCTCCCATCGCAGGTCCTTTTGTACTGGCTTTTCCCCATTGCCTAGAGACTCTTCACACAGAGAGCAGTCAAGCAACAGTTCTGCATGGAATTCTCCATGGAATCTGGACCTGGCTGGTCTCCCTATAATTTTGCTCTCACAGCACCATTTATCTCTTTTTCATAGCACTGATCAGGTTACAACTTTGCATTTTCCACTAGACTCTGATAAGGTCTATTCTGCAAGGCATCAGATCTCTTTTAGCTCAATATTGCCCTCGCAGTACCTAGCATAGTAATATGCATTTATTAAGCATTTGTTGAATGAATGAATGACCATCTTCAACACCTCAGGTTGAAAACTTTTCTGTTTAATGTCCAAATTCAATGGAGTCTTGAAATCCAGTGTAGTTTCACTGAACACGCCTTCTTCCCTTTACACCTAAAATTACCTAAAACAGCCATGGAGGACGAATCCCTAGCTCTAGCTTTGCCCCAATCCACCCTGTCTGTGTAAAGCTGACAGGAGGCAGTGGCAACATCTACGGGCAATCAAGATGCTCACCAGGGGAGGAGACCTTCAAGATGGCGGAGGAGTAAGACGTGGAGATCACCTTCCTCCCCACAAATACATCAGGAACACATCTACATGTGGAACGACTCCTACAGAACACCTACTGAATGCTGGCAGAAGATCTCAGACCTCCCCAAAGGCAAGAAACTCCCCACGTACCTGGGTAGGGCAAAAGAAAAAAGAAAAAACAGAGACAAAAGAATAGGGACAGGACCTGCACCAGTGGGAGGGAGCCGTGAAGGAGGAAAGGTGTCCATACACTAGGAAGCCCCTTCGCGGGCGGAGACTGCGGGTGGCGGAGGGGAAGCTTCGGAGCCACGGAGGAGAGCGCAGCCACAGAGGTGTGGAGGGCAAAGCGGAGAGGTTCCCGCACGGAGGCTCGGCGCCGAGCAGCACTCACCAGCCCGAGAGGCTTGTCTGCTCACCCGCCGGGGCGGGCGGGGCTGGGAGCTGAGGCTCGGGCTTTGGTCGGATCCCAGGGAGAGGACTGGGGTTGGCGGCATGAACACAGCCTGAAGGGGTTAATGCGCCACAGCTAGCCGGGAGAGAGTGCGGGAAAGAGTCTGGACCTGCTGAAGAGGCAAGAGACCATTGTTTTGGGGTGCACGAGGAGAGGAGTTCAGAGCACCACCTAAATGAGCTCCAGAGACGGGCACGAGCCGCGGCTATCAGCGCGGACCCCAGAGACGGGCATGAGACGCTAAGGCTGCTGCTGCTGCCACCTAGAAGCCTGTGTGCGAGCACAGGTCACTCTCCACACCTGTCCTCCCGGGAGCCTGTGCAGAGCGCCACGGCCAGGGTCCCGTGATCCGGGGACAACTTCCCCGGGAGAACGCACGGCGCGCCTCGGGCTGGTGCAACGTCACGCCGGCCTCTGCTGCTGCAGGCTTGCCCCGCATCTGTACCCCTCCCTCCACCTGGCCTGAGTGAGCCAGAGCCCCCGAATCAGCTGCTCCTTTAACCCCTTCCTGTCTGGGCGGGAACAGATGCCCTCAGGCGACCTACACGCAGAGGCGGGTCCAAATCCAAAGCTGAATCCCGGGAGCTGTGCGAACAAAGAAGAGAAAGGGAAATCCCTCCCAGCAGCTTCAGGAGCAGTGGATTAAATCTCCACAATCAACTTGATGAACCCTACATCTGTGGAATACCTGAAAAGACAATGAATCATCCCAAATTGAGGAGGTGGACTTCAGGAGCAAAGATATATATATTTTTTCCCTTTTTCTCTTTTTGTGAGTGTGTATGCGTATGCTTCTGTGTGTGATTTTCTCTGTACAGCTTTTTTTTACCATTTGTCGTAGGGGTCTGTCTGTCTGTTTTTTGTTTTTTGTTTTTTGGGTTTTTTAGTATAGTTTTTAGTGCTTATTATCATTGGTGGATTTGTTTTCTGATTGCTGGTTGCTCTCTTCTTTCTTTTCTTTTTTTAATTACTTCTTAATTTTTTTATTTTTAATAATTATTTTTTATTTTAATAACTTTATTTTATTTATTTATTTATTTATTTTTCTTTCTTTTTTTCTACCTTTTCTTCTGACTGTGTGGCTGACAAGGTCTTGGTGCTCCAGCCGGGTGTCAGGCCTGTGCCTCTAAGCAGGGAGAGCCGAGTTCAGGACATTGGTCCACCAGAGACCTCCTGGCTCCATGTAATATCAAACAGCAAAAGCTCTCCCAGAGATCCCCATCTCAACACTAAGATCCAGCTCCACTCAATGACAGCAAGCTCCAGTGCTGGACACCCCATGCCAAACAACTAGCAAGACAGGAACACAACCCCACCCATTAGCAGAGAGTCTGCCTAAAATCATACTAAGTCCACAGACACCCCAAAGCACACCACTAGACATGGTGTGGAGGTAATAAAAGGAAAAAGAAAAACCCAAACTCTTCAGACATGAAAGTTTAAGATAACTACTTCAGACCTGACTTATAAAGATACCCAACACATGATCAGGAAGCATAGAAAAGCGAAGAAACAATTTCACATACACATTCCCCTCCTTTCCTTTATCCAATCCTTGTTACCCCACCCCCCTGCCCTTTACCACCACAGGTCAGGACAATACTTATCTCACGTTCTTTCAGAAGAAAGAAACCGGACTGTCCCTCAAGAAAGCAATCCCAAGAGATGAACTACTTCTCATAGGAAACCTGCTTGATTGGAATCTCTAGGAAAAAACGCTCACTCTTATTCTAAGTCATGGTCTTATTTCCTGTATCTTCTTTAATGATTATAAATGAATTCATGGATAATACAGGAATTCCAAATAAAATAGGCTTGAATTTAGGCCACTGTACTTAACACGGTCCACTCAGAAGAGGAATTTTTCCAATTACAGATCAAAGAAGTGTGTGCTCAACTTGCTTCATCATGAAGAGTGGTCTCTCGATGGATAAGTCTTGGTGATAATATGGTATTAGCAGATAAAATGTGTGAAAAGTCCTTTCCAAAGAAGCATTTATATTTTCCTAGAGGTACCTGATTATTTTCCTGTATTTTTAGATTAACTTTCTTTCAATGGATTCCTGTTCTAAGAAGCTAAGGTGAGGGACTTCTGAAAAAAATCACATTTGTATCCTTAAATTCTGACCTGTAAGATCAGATATAAACACAATATAAATCAGAAGTTTCTGCTACCAAAGTTACATATTAATATGTATAAATATTCACTGAGTATAATAGAGTAAGCAGTATATTTTGAGGCGTAATCAAAATGCTGACACATTCTAAACTACCACAGTGACAGTTCTTGAGAAAGAGTAAACATTTATAGCGACATTTTCAGGTCCCCTAAAAGGGACTACAGGATATAATGACAAAGCACTGAATTTGGAATCATAACAACATGGCTCTAATTGTGGCTTTATCACCAATTAACAAACTGACTAACTGTAGTCATTTCTTTTACTGCTCCTCAGTTTCCTCGCTTATAAAATATAACACGTGTACATTCATTTCTGAAGTGTAAGTTTCTCCTACTCTGCAAAGTCAGTGTCCCTAATTGCAGTGCATGGACAATGTCACCATGTGACTCCTATGTGGGGACGCAGAAGACGCTCACTTGAGATCGTTTAATAAAGTACTCTTTAGGGGCTGGTGACACGTATCAATTCATTCATTCACTTGTTCATTCATGTATTCATTCTAGCATCATATTCACACACTATCCACATAAGCTCATATGAAGTGTTTCAGCAGGTTATGCAATTAGTAAATAACAGGTCTTGGATGTTTTGTTGGATATAAAATTAGCATAAATTAACATCTGATTTATGTTTTTATCAATCAAAAGGACAAATTCCTCTAAATCTCAAAATCGCTTATTTTTATCTCCAAAGTATTTCAGGCAATGATAGTCTCCGGCGCATCAGGTGTAGAGCTTCAAAACTAAGTAGAGGGCTTCCCTGGTGGCGCAGTGGTTGAGAATCTGCCTGCCAATGCAGGGGACACGGGTTCAAGCCCTGGTCTGGGAAGATCCCACATGCTGCGGAGCAACTAGGCCCGTGAGCCACAACTACTGAGCCTGCGTGTCTGGAGCCTGTGCTCCGCGACAAGAGAGGCGGCGATAGTGAGAGGCCCGCGCACCGTGATGAGGAGTGGCCCCCACTTGCCACAACTGGAGAAAGCCCTCGCACAGAAACGAAGACCCAACACAGCCAAAAATAAATAAATTAATTAATTAATTTTAAAAAAAAACCAAAAAAAACTAAGCAGAGTTTGGCAATGATTTCTTAGTTATGACACCAAAACCACAGGCAACGAAAGTGAAAATAGACAGACAGAACTGTATCAAACTTAAAACTTTTGTGCATCAAAAAACACAGTCAGCGGAATAAAAAGGCAACCTATGGAATAAGAAAAAGTATTTGCAGATCATATGTCTGATGAGGGGTTAATATCAAAATACATAAAGAACTCTTACAATTCAACAACAAAAAAATCAAATAACTACATTAAAAAATGGGCAAAGAACTTGAACAGACATTTCTCCAAAGAAGATATACAAATGGCCAAAAAGATGCTCAATATCACTAATCATCAGAGAAATGCAAATCAAAACCACAATAAGATACCACCTCATATCCATTAGAATGGCTACTATAAAAAACAAAAACAAAAACAAAAACAGAAAATAACAAAACATCCAAAAGAATTGAAAGCAGGGTCTCAGCTATTTGCACATCCAAGTTCATAGCAGAACTACTCATAATACCCAAGAGGTGGAAGCAACCCAAAAGTCCCTAGAGGAATGAATGGATAAACAAAAAGTGGTATATACATACAATGGAATAGTATTCAGCCTTAAAAAGGAAGGCAATCTTGTTACATGCTACAACATGGATGAACCTTGAGGACATTATGCTAAGTGAAATAAGTCAGTTACAAAATGACAAATACTATATGATTCCACCTACATGAAGTATCTAATGTAGTCAATGTGATGAACTGAATTGTGGCCCCCCCAAAATTCTTGTGCTGAATATGAATACAGTTAGGGCTCTAACCACCAATGTGACTGTATTTGGAGATAGGGCCTTTAAGGAAGTCCTTAAGTTAAATGAGGTCATAAGAATGGGGCCTTATCAGTCCTTATCAGAAGAAGAGACACAGAGATTTTTCTCTCTCTCTGTGCATGTGCAAAGAGAACAGGTCACGTGAGGACACGGCAAGATGGTAACCATTTACAAGCCAGGAAGAGAAACCAATCCTGATGGCACTTTGATCTTGGACTTCTAGCCTCCAGAACTATAAGAAAATACATTTCTGTTGTTTAAACCATACAGTCTGTGGCATTTTGTTATGGCAGCCCTAGCAGATGAATGCAGTCAAACCCATAAAAACAGAAAACAGAATGGTGGTTACCACAGGCTGGGGGAAGGGGAAAACGGGTACAGTTTCAGGTTTGCAAGATGAAAAAGTTCTGGAGATCTGTTTCACAACAACGTGAATATAAAGTTGACCCCTGAACAACATGAGTTTGAACTGCGTGGGTCTACTTATATGCGGATTTTTTTCAATAGTAAGTACTACAGTACTACGCGATCCGTGGTTGGTTGAATCTGTGAATGTGGATACAGAGGAACCTCAAACACAGAGGGCTGATTATAAATTACAAGTGGATTTTTGACTGCACAGTTGGTTTTGTTCAAAGGGCAACTGCACTTAACATTTCTGAATTGTACACTGAAAAATGATTAAGATGCTAAATTTTGTTATGTGATTTTTACCACAATAAAGAAAAATTAAGCAGAATTTCAAATTTCCTTCTGAAATAAAGAGAAAAAAGAGATTAAAAAATACTACTTCACAAATAGAAACAACTAGTAATACTATTTTATGCATAGGAAATGTATATGTGTGCGGTTTATATGTGTTTTTTTTTCTTTTTCATTAGCCCTATTGCATTTATGTTCTCCTTTTAAAGTCTTAAACTTATATACTGTAGACTATACATTAACATAGCCCACAGATTTTATTTATTTATTTATTTTTATTTTTTATTTTATTTTATTTTTTTATAAGATTTTTTTTAACATCTTTATTGGAGTATAATTGCTTTACAATGGTGTGTTAGTTTCTGCTTTATAACAAAGTGAATCAGTTATACATATACATATGTTCCCATATCTCTTCCCTCTTGCATCTCCCTCCCTCCCACCCTCCCTATCCCACCCCTCTAGGTGATCACAAAGCACACAGCTGATCTCCCTGTGCTATGCGGTTGCTTCCCACTAGCTACCTATTTTATGATATGTGTTTTTATTTCATTAGAAAAAGCAATAATGATGACTATCTTAAGGCAAAAACAATACTTCTGTTGTAGAACCAATATTTAGCCAACAGAGAGAAACCTACTTAGTTTATAAAATTTAATTGCTAAATTCTACTAAAATTAGGGGTGAATATAACATGTCATCAGCATTTCCCTCAATACCTTTTGCAAGAAAATGCTGCTGTTAACAGTAGAATATAGAACAGTTCTTATCAGTTCAAATTTTCCAGATTCCTAAATCAGATATTGCATCTTTTGAAAAAGGTGGAAAGAACCACTACCAATATTAGGACTTATATAATTTATACAAAAGATACTTCAGCTTAGCTTAAAATAAAAAAAAAAAAAACCACTTATTTGCACTTAATGAATGCATTCCCCTAAGATCTCTTCTCTTACAAATATGAGAACAAAGGACTTGATATCTATGAAGTTCTTTGTCATTGTTTAACAAAAATACATCTATTCTTCACATTTGCCCCCCCATAAAAGAGAGAAGTGTAGCAATAGTTACACTATATTTTACCACTTATCCTGTTTTATTCTAACCAAAGTTAACATGTGGGATTATAGATATTTTAACCCATGCCACAGTAAAATTTCCCTTATTTGCTGGCCTAAATACCATTTCAAGAAAACTGTGGGTTGTGACCCCCAGAGGGAAAAGGTAGACACAGCCTGATTTCAGGAGATAATCTAGAACAGGGTATCTCAACTTTGGCACTACTGGCATTGGGGGCTGGATGATTCTTTGTTGTAAGGGCTCCAGTGCATTGCAGGATGTTTAAGAGTATCCCCAGCTCCACCTCCTACTAGATGACAGTGGTCCCTCAAGCTGTGACAACCAAAAATATCTCCAGACATTACCAAATGTCCCATGAGGGGCAAAATTACCCCCAATCTAGAGACTATGAGGCAACAGGTGAATTACTGAATTAGCAGAATTAAACTGCAGAAGTGAACTTAAAAGAGTCCAAAGCTAAAAAGTTAATATTTAGAATCTAAACTTTGATATGCAAACTAAAGAATGTGAGTTGTAAGGTAACTCTGGCTGGGGGTGGGTAGGGTGAGGGGGATTAAATAAAAGACAATAGACTTCAAAATGTTGAGACATGTGTCTATTGCTAGAAAGAACATTCTAAGAATATTACATGCCACATTTTTGTATGTGCTCAAGGAAATAAAACCATAGTTACATTTGCTATTTTCCTCTTTTAGACTGCCATCTGGCAATCCACACTTCCACTAGGAAAAAATTCTAGCTGATTGGACTAAAATAGTTAATATACCACCCCATGTGCCAAAAATATGCCAGGGAGTCTACGGTTTGCTCTGTCATGCCCCAAAAGAAAGAAATTAATGTCCTTAAAAGACAAAAGTAAATAACTCACACGATGCTTACTCAACCTGCGAAATTTCCTCCCCACCTTTGGAGGACCCAGAGGCAAACAGCAGGAGGAGGAAAAGCACAACAGAAGTAGGTTTATAGAACAGGCAAACTGAAGTAATAAATTCATTTACTGGATGTCCACTCATCCCCAAGACACATGGAGTTAAAAAATGTCCACTAATAAACACAGAAGAATACAATGGACTATATATTTATAGTCCATTACATCCCAGTGTCACAGGGATTTGTTAAAAATACATGAAATGATGGACAGGTGCACTGTGTCCTTGTTAACACTCCTGAAGAAAGGCAGTGCAAAGATCCTTCACAATAATGAATACAAGGTTCACCACCATAACTAAAGCTACAATCACTTCCTTTTTCACGACACCCAAAAGTTGTCAAAAAACGGGCACATCCAGACTAGTCTCTCCTTTGAGTTCTCATTCACCAGTCCATAAAGGCAAGCTATGGTAACAAGAACAAACAGTCACCAATAGATGAACATTAATTATCAAATACAAGGACAAGCAGAAAACTATGTGTGATTCACTTCACAAATGTTTCATAGACGTAAATATAAATTGCATGTTTTGAGCACTTCTACAAGCACTCATCTAGATGGAGTAATGAGCAAGACCGCCAAGGTCCTGGCTCACCTGGAGTTTATAGCCCAGTGCAGGAATTCCAGTAAAATCATCAAACATTTGGGAAAAGCAACACCATGAAAGGCAGTACCAAACACAATGGTTTTTTTTCTTTTTTCTTTTTTTCCAAAAGAGAAGAGTTAATATCCAAGGAACAAGAGTTAATAGAAAAAACAGAAGACTTTAAGTATAATTATGATTCTCACAGAGACTGAGGACAGATTATGACATTAGAGAAAATCTTGAATAAACACTTACATTTAGACACCTCTGAAAGAAATCTTAAAAATCAAGGATAAAGAGAAAATCCTAAAGGTTTTCAGAGAGACAAAATAGGTACAAGACATTTTCAGATATTCAAGGATTGACTACAGTCCAAGTTTAAAAGAGCTATTAGACTTTGTCAAATCAAACAATTGGAACAAAGAATCATGAGTTTAAAAAAATTGTAAAAATATACATACAATATAATACTATTTGTAAATATTTTTAAAACCATCAAGCAATCCTGTGTGTTTTTATGGAAACAGACTTACACAATAAAAACATAAAAACATTTATGGTCATAATGCACGAGTATAAGTTAGAAGTAAGCAAAAGGGGTAGAGCTTTGGCTTGATACTTCTTTAAGAAGAGACAACCACCATCATCAGAATCACAAAGGGAGAGTGCATTCAGGAGGGAGCAAGAGAGTGAATGTGAAACCCTGTTAAGCGTCGTTTCTTGTTTTGGTGAAGACAATGGATACTAGATAAATCTAGGTATTGACAGCTTTGAAAAAAAAGTATAAGGATATGTATCAAAAATTTAAGGTGAACCATTAAAAATCATTTTGAAATAGATTTTTTTTTAACTTTCAAATCATTACAGGAAAGAAATGACACAGAGAAGCCAACCAATGTAAAAGTTAGCAGACTAAGTTCAACTACATCAATAATCACAATAAATGTAAATTAATTAAGTTTACTATTAAAATAAACAGACTGTCACATTGGAGTTTTAAAATATCCAGCTACATGTTGTTTACAAGGTTGATGTTAATAAGATATATACCTAAGATAAAATAACACAAACTGAAAAATCACAATTGGAAAAAGATAGATCAATAATTTTTTAAAAAGGAAACTAAATTTAGCAATAATAACATCAGACAAATTAGAATTAAAGAAAAATAACATAAAATGAAAGGAGAGAAAAATCTTATTGATAAAATACACAATTAGTCAAGTCGTTATCGCACAAACCTTTCATGTACCTAATTACATAGCTTAAAATATATAATGCGAAAAGAGGCATCAAAACCAGAAGAAAATGACTTTTCCATAATCACAGTGTGAGATTTAACATACCCTTCTCAAAATATCCACGTTTCAAATAAATAAGAATAAAAAGTTTTAATAAATTTGACTATATAAATCTAAATACATAAAGGTACACACCACACACACACAACCCTCAACAAAGTCCCCAAAGCATCAAATACATAAGCCATATTCTCTGATCATGCTTCAATAAAACACAAGGAGAGTCAACTGAATCTGTTTCATTTAGACTGGCATCAGATGGGCAAAAATCTACGTAGCAGCTTGGGTGAGGGTGTAGGGAAATGGGCATTTATAGAAACTTTATGTGGGAGTATAAATTTGCAATGCCTTTTTGCAAAATAATTTGATATTACCTATTAAATTTTAAATGTTACACCCTTTGACTTAGTAATTCTACTTTTAGAAATACCTCATAAAAAAGTATACAAAATTGCAAAATAAATGTACAACATACAGTGGAATACTAATTATAGCAGCAAAAAAGTAATAACCCAAATATCCATCAACAGAAAAATGGTTAAATTACTTACAGTATATCCATTTCATAAAATGTCAAGCACTGACATAGAAAGAATCTCCAAGACACAGTGTGTTGTTGTTTTGTTTTTTGTTTTTTTAAGTGTAAAAAAATACACATGCATCATGCAAATTATGTTAAAATGCAAAATAGAAAAAAAGTGGAAAAATTTACAACATACTTTTTTCTTCTGGAGAGAGACATGATGGAGAACTTTCACAGTTTACTTTATGTAAGTCTCTACTGTTTGAATATTTTATGACTCGAACTGCTTGCATAATTCAAAGAAAAGAAAAGACAAGCAAGAATTTTTTAAAATTTCTTATTTACTTCCCAGAAGAAGACTGGGATCTTTCTGTTCTTAGTACAAATTTGATCAAACCCATCAGAGAGTACAGGACAAGTATAAACTTCCAATCTGTTTAAATAAGAACATTTTCTGTTCCCTCTGCCAAGAATGCTCTTCCTCAGATATGGCTCACTCCCTCACTGCCTTCAAGTTTTCCACTTAAATATCATTTTATCTGAGGAACCTTCTCTGACTTTTCAGTACAAAATGCCAACCTCCTACACCCTACTAACTTGCTTTACATTTCACACCTGTGTCTCAGTGTCCTTGTCTTTAAAATGGGGTGATAAGTGTACCTACCCCACAGGGTTGTTGTTGGGCTTAAAGGAGCGAGAAGCCCTCAGATGAGCGCCTGACTTACAGGAAGAGCCATATCAGTCTTTGATGTTTTGTCTGTTTTGTTTATGGCCTGCCTTCTTTCTCCCTATGAGGATGACAACCCCAGGAGGCAGGGGCTGCGTTTTGTTCACAACTGTATCCCAAATGCCTGGAAAGTGTTTATCAGTAAATAGTCATAGCTGTTGAAGCCTGATTTAGTCCTGCAGCCATATGTACAGAAAGCTGAGATTAAAAAAAAAAAAAAAAAAAAAGACCAATTATTTTCAGTAAAAGCATGCTTTCTGCACATTAGCATGAACAACCTGTAATGATTCAACCCATTTTTAAAGCACAATGGGTAGCAGTATGATTGCCAGAAGCATCAAGTAGGGAAGTGGTACAGTCCCATTTAATTCCTTAATTTCTTAACACCAGTGTGGCAACAGAAACGAAAACAAATGTGGAGGGAGAAAACCAAAGCATGACTTACTCTGCATTCCTGCTTTTGATGCATGGCTGGTAGAGGACCTTGACAGCATTCCAGGCAGAACTGGAATCGGCCTTCAATAAGTCTTCCAACAGAGGGAATTTTTTGATACTTGTGGAACTTTCCAAAGCTTCAATCACCAAACTGTCTGAGTTTAAAAGCCATAGCTAAAGACACGGAGAGAGAAGTCCAAGTACAAGAATATCACAACCCTATTCATACCTCTTACCACCACTCAAAAAAACAAAAACAAAACCATAAAAAAAAAGACAAAACTATAAAACACCAGAAAAAATATCACATATATAACTTTTAAGTAGGGTAAGCCTTTCAAAGTATAACCTTTGGTAGAGCCACTGACAACATAAAGTTTTTAAAGAAAAGACAACTGATTAGGAGAAAATACTTAATACATACAAAGTTATGATCCATAATATATAGAGCTCCTAGCAATCAATAAGGGAAAAAAAAAACAGCCCAAGAGAAATACAGGCGAAGAATATGAACAGAATGGAACAGAATATAAACAGAAGAAATAAGCGATAAATATATAAAAATGTTAACACAACTAGTAATAAGGAAATGCAAAATTTTGTGCCACCCATTTTCACTTATCAGATTGGCAAATACAAAAAGACTGATAACAGTCAGCTTGGAAGAGGGGTTTGGAGCAGGTACCCCCACATGTTGCTCATGGAAGACTGTTTTGGGATTTGGACACAGGTGATTCATTGAGGAAATGCTCTCAGGAGAAAGGGAGGGAGGTCAAGAAGATAAGGCAGGGTAGCCAACAATGTGGACTCAGCCTGATCTCACAGGGAGCTCTGAAGCCTGAATTCCACCTACAGAGTCTGTCCCATCTTGAGACAGGAGATGGCAGGTTTTGTAGCCCAGGGTTGGGTCATTGGCACTGGGCTGAGTAGGGCAGGGGTGGGGGACGGCGGAGGACAGGAAACTCCCGGGCCAGGAAGCATCTGTTAGGATGGGACAAGTCTCTGGAGAAGAGGACGACTGTGAGCCGTGAGCAGGCAACATTCTCAGCAATGGGAAACGGGGGGACCAGCTGAGGAGAGGGGACCTGGGGGGGGGCACCAAGAATGTCTATAAGGGATAAAGGATGTTCATAAGGGATAAATTAGTCCAACTTTTTAGAGGTGATAATTATCAGAGTTTAAAATGCACAAATTCCAATACTGCATAAGATGAGAAAGATCTGTTTCTGAAGTACTAAAATACATGTGCAAAGATGATTTTCCCTGCAGCACTGTCTTTACCGGCCATACAGTGGAGTTCTACTCATTAGTAAGAGTCCAATCCATATTTACACTAACAAGAAACAAGCCTCATGATACCTGGTTGTGTGAAGAATGCATGTTGAAGAACGATGCTAATCACATCATTATGTTATTTTTACAAATACCTGTGGGCGTATGTACATAGAAGTGTAAACAGGGAAAAGAATGATGAAGTACGCATGTCAGACTGTTAATGACTACCTCCGGATGGTATGACACAGTGGGGCAGAAGAGGGGACAGGACAGGGGAACTACCACTTCTTTTATGTTCTTCATGTTGTCAGAATGTGTTTCAAGACTGTATTACTTTTATAAAAAAGAAAAAAATTTTAATTTAAATATGCATTAGTAGTAAGTTTAAAAAGTTCCTACTCCTGATTTTCAACTTGAAAACTTTGCAATAAAAGGAAATTAAGGGAATTCCCTGGTGGCCCAGTGGATAGGACTCCGCACTTCCACGTGCAGAGGACACGGGTTCCCTGATCAGGGAACTAAGACGCCGCAAGGTGCGCGGTATGGCCGAAAAAAAAGGTGAAAAAAAAAAAATAAGACTGATTTCAGAGTAGGACTATGAGGTACACTTAGTATCAACCTGAGTTAGAAAATATTTTAGCTTTGAATAGAAATTATGTGGAATTAGAGAAGCATGTGGTCCCTGTGACAGATGGACAGCCACAGAGCAACACCTAATAACCACCTCAATCCCTCTCTCCTTTTAGCTACCGTGCTCCCTTATTAGCTTGCGAGGTCCTCAAAGGCATTTTGGTTCTATCTTGAGCACCCAGGACAGTGTCTTTCAAATAAGAAGTGCTCAATATATGTTTACTGGTTGAATAAAACAGGCGTGGAGGCAGAGAAGAGACGTGGGCCCTCGATCTTGGATTTTCACATTATGTCCCCAACTGTTTTCTGCAGAACATTATTTTTGACAGGAGCAGTTTAATATTAAATGCTTGTGGTACATGTAGGGGATGATTCTGCTAACTGCGGAGGCTTTTCTCCAAAACTTGCTACTACTTCTCAAACATCCAAGTGCTGAAATCAGGATCTCAAAGAGATCTCTGCACTCCCATGTTTGCTGCAGCACTGTTTACAATAGCCAAGATGCAGAAACAATCTAACTGTCCACCAGTGATGAATGGATGAAGAAAATGTGGTACATACACCCTATGGAATATTATTTAGCCTCTAAAAAGAAAGAAATCTTGAAATATGCAATAGTACAGATGAACCTCAAGGACATTATGATAAATAAAACAAGTCAGACACAGCAGGATAATACTACATGATTCCACTTACACGAGGAATCTAAAATAGTCTAACTCATAGAAGCAGAAAGTAGAATGCTGGTTGCCAGGCGCTGGAGGGAGGGAAGAATGGGGAGTTGTTAATCAAAGGGGATAAAGTTTTAGTTGGGTAAGGTGAGTAAGTTCTAGAGACCGGTTCTACAACACTGTGCCTATAACTGACAATGCTGTATGGTGCACTGAAAAATCTGTAAAGAGGGTAGATCACGTTAGGTGTTCTTACCACACACACACAAAACAATAAAAACAAAAACAGGAGCAACAGAACGTATTTTAACCATAAGAGTATCAAATGGGGAAAAAAGTGAGAAAGACAGAATTGTGTTACACTGACCAAGAAAGCCATTAAAAACTAAGAGTAGAAAAACTTCATCTTGTGGCATGAGCTTCTACAGAGGGATCAGGTTGTAGTTGTCTCTAAATCCCTAGTACCTAGCATGCAGAGGCACTTAAATCACTTGTTCAATTAAGGGGATTTGATTTGTGAATTAAACTGAGATTAAAAACTCAATTTTTCATCATTTATTTTCTAGACCCGAGAATTAAGAAAAAAGAATGACAAAAACCAAAGAATTTCTGAGACCCTGGATTACTAGGCTCCAAAGAGCTGGGTGAAATCATTTCTTACCAAGATGTACGCTTTGCCGTCGTGTCCTTGAAGAGTGAATCTAAAAGTGCTTCTAGCAGAGGAGAGTTCCACCAGGCACTGGGCAATAACGCTCTGCACAAACTGAGACCTGTTTGAACACAAACGAATTTTCACAACGTGCCTCTCCTAATAACTCTACCTGGCAGGATGAGCCAAAAATACCCACAGGGCACCTATAAGGCAGAGGTGGGTGCATGCTGGACTTTTCTATATGCTGCCCATCCCCTCACAACCTGTGCTAATTTTAATCTACTGTAATGTATTTGTGTTTACACCAGTCTTCCTATAACCCATTCTTTGATCCTTAATACATTTTCCACCCCAAACCTAACTATTCCCCCCACTAAATAAGAAAATACCGTTAGACAAGTCAATAATCCATTTGTGCTGTGGCACATTCAACAGTGCATAACTAAGTTAAAAAAGAAGGTAAGAAATTTCCTCCTAAACATTAGACAGTATTATCTCCAATGTTTTCCATCTGTATCCCCTCAGAGGGTCAGATCTGAGGTACAGAATCAAAGTATTTATAGGAGGATAAAGTTCAAGGTTATATTCAGAGAGCCCTAATTTTTAGACATCAATAAATTAGCTGAAATAAAGACATACTACATTTAACTTTCATTTGCAAGACTAAAAAGATTCTAAGAAAAGAAACACTAATGGATTGAGTGGCTAAGTAACATTCTTTCTTTTTTTTTTTTTTAACATTCTTTTTAAAAACGCACAAGTCATTTGAAAACTAACCCATGTTTCAAGTAAGTTAAATTAAAACCAGAAATAATTATACTCAAAAACCTATTGATGATTATATTATAAAACCTTGGGTATCTAGCACATAAAAAGAAACACAAAAAACTTTCAGAACTAGAAGATTTATAAGAGCACATTTGTCTATACCATTATGGAAGCAAACCATAAATAAATCCTCAAATCTTTCATATCTGTGGTTTGGTTCCACTACCTAAAAACCTTTCCAAAGACGTTTATTTTTCCTTTCCAAACAAAGAGGGGTATAAATAAAAATGAATTCCCAAATAATCACTTACAATAAATAATTATAATAAATAATTATAATTAATAATTCCCAAATACCTATCTTTCCTTACATGTGAAATTACAGAACACACTTAATTAGCTATTTGTACCTTGGTATGATGGGAAAATTTCTTTCAGATGGCTGAATAATTATCTCTGTCATATAAAACTTAGTGGTTTCTAGAAACAAAAAATAAGAATATTAAAAGATCTCCCCAATACATTAATATTTCTGTTGTGGACATGCTAGTTTCAAATTAAGACATTCCAAACCAAATATTTGTTATACTGGTACAGTTACCATTTAGTAAAACTTTTCCAAAAATGACTTAGTGTCAGAAGACAAAGCAATGATGACTACAAGGAGACAGTCTGAGACTTCAGATAATTCCGTGTTGTTTTAGCAGAGCACGTGGCCAGGTGAGCCTGGTGCAGCAAGACTCTGCTCACACGTAGGCAAGGTTATAATAACTAGTCACATCACAGCCATAGCCCACTCACCTAAAAATTAGTCATTTGGTTTCCTCATTTCTACAGAGTAGCCACAAAACTAGGAGTCACTGAAAAAGGCTTTTTAATCACAGTATTCTAAAGCCCATGAACAGAAGCTGTGAACCTCACGTTAATATTTACCCAGAATCTCACTGAGTCGATTAATGTGCAATTGTTACCAAATATGGTTATCTGAGTCCTTCATTTACAGAAAAATTTAAACAGTAAACTGAATATTTAATAGAACTGAATATAAACATAACCATTTTGGATTTTTTAAAAAATCCATGAAAAACGTTCACTCACTAGTAATGAAATGGAAATTAAAATATTTTTCAGCATCAAATAAATAACATATTTTTGAATGATAAAGTGCAGCAGCAATGAAGATATGGAGAACTGGATACACCTACTCACATTCTGCTGTCAGGAGTGCAAATAATAAATTTCTGGAAAGCCATTTGGTGAAGGCCTTAAAAATGTTTATATATTTTGACACCATAATTAAATGCCTAAAAATTTATCTCAAAGAAATACTCACAGATATCTGTAACATTTATCTATTAAGGTGCTTATAATATTAATAGAAAAATACTGCAATTTCTAAAAATTGAGGATGGTTGGATTAAATAAACAACTATACATTTAGGCAAGAGAATTATATACACTCATTAAAAATGCTGTGCTAACAATTTTTTAATTGTTTTAATAAGATGGCAAGTTGTTCCTTGTAGATTTTCTATAAATGTTTACAACTGCTCAGTATAACACACAGAAAAAGGCAAAAAAACAAATTTAAAAGTTTAACAGATTATTATATATCTAGAGTCATGATGATGAATTTATACATTTCCCCTTGAAGTCCAATTTTTCACTTTACTATTCTGAAGTCATGTTATTAGATGCAGAATTGAACCTTTTAACATTATAAAGTGATCCCTTTTGTCCCAGCTGTTGTTAAACTATAATTTAATTCCATAATTTTAATCCCACAAGGTATTATTGATTTACACAGTTAACATTCATTTAGTGTCACCCACATATTTACCACTTTCTTTACAAATCCTTCTTGAACGTAGACTTTCTATCTGGGATCATTTTCTTTTACTTAATATACAGGTAAAATTTCTTTTCATAAGAAACCAGACCATTAGAATTGAATTATCCTAGCTTTTGTTTGACAGAGAATATATTTATCTTTGTCTTGATTCTTTCATATCAGGACATTTTCTCCTGATATAAAATCCTAGGTTAACAGTGTTTAACCTTTGTGCACACTATCATTCCACTTCATTCCACTGTCTTCAAACCTCCATTTCTGCTGTTCCTTTGAAGGTGATGTCATTTTTCCTCGGTTACTTTTAAGATTTTCTTTTCTTTTTTTTATTTTTCTGCAGTATCCCTGATGTGTCTAGCTATAGACTTCTTTTTATTTCTCTTACTTGGGCCTCATCTAAGTAGAATTCTTTGGACTTCAAACTACAAACTGTTGTTCTTTGTCATTTTTGCAAAATTCTCAGCAACTATCTCTTCAAATATTGCCTATGCTCTATTCTATTTCTCTTTTCCTTCTAGAAGTCTGATTAAACATACATTAGATCTCCTCTGTGTTTTATGTCTCTTACCCTCTCTTCTATATTTTTTACCTTCTTGTGTCTCTGTGCTGGATTACAGATTTTTCTTCTCATCTATCTTCTGTTCATTAACTCATTCTCCACTTTGTACCTAACCTGCTGTTAAACTACCCACTGAGTTTTAAATTTCAATTATATTTTTTAGAAATTCTTTTCCAAATATGCTTACTGTTATAGTTTCCTTTTCCTTTTGATATCTTCAAACCTGTCTTTTGTATTGTTAAAAATAGTAAGCATGGTTGTTTTACAGTTTACATCTGATAATTCCAATAACATAAGTCTGTTTATATTGCTTGCTATTTTTGTTAGTTCTTGTGGATGGATGTTGTTTACTTGTGTGCTTATTTATGTTTGGTTGTATGGTAAACACTGTACTTGACAAATTATTTGCGGGAATAACATGAGTTTTCAATGAAGGTGTTTTCCTCCAGAGGTGACTTGCATTTGATTTTCCCAGGACCATGGCATTATGTCTAGTCCAACACAGACTAAGTTAAAGATCTGAAATTCCTAATGTCCCAAAGAACTGATACCTGCCTGTAATTCCACAGGCTTGTTTCACTTCTGATTCACCTTTACTGTGTGAAGGTGAATGGTACGGCCATTCAGGGTCTCATATTTTTGTACAGTCACCTACTAGGTTCTTACGTTGCATAGTCTTTGACTTCTGTCCTTACTTCTCAAAGCAATCAAAAGTTCTACTTTTAAAGAACTGGCAAATGGCAGGGAACAGGTGGTTTTCAATTTTATGCTAACCTCTTTTGAGTTTCCTTTTGTGCTAATTAACCCACATACTTTCCATTTATCTTGCTCTTCATTCCTTCATGTGGATTCCAATTACCATATCTTTCCTTAGCATTGTCAGCCTGAAGAACTTTCCTTAGCATTGTCTGCTAGTAATGCATTATTTCCATCTGTTTATATAAAAATGTCTTTATTTTGCCTTCATTTTTGAAGGAGAGCTTTGCTGGATATAGATTAGATGAAAGGTGTTTTTGTTTGTTTTCCCCCCAGCATTTATTTTTAATAAATTTATTTATTTTATTTATTTATTTTTGGCTGTGTTGGGTCTTTGTTGCTGCGCGCGGGCTTTCTCTAGTTGCAGCAAGCGGGGGCTACTCTTTGTTGCGGTGCGTGGGCCTCTCATTGTGGTGGCTTCTTTTGTTGTGGAGCACGGGCTCCAGGCATGCGGGCTTCAGTAGTTGTGGCACGCGGGCTCAGTAGTTGTGGCTCGCAGGATCTAGAGCGCAGGCTCAGTAGTTGTGGTGCATGGGCTTCGTTGCTCCGCGGCATGTGGGATCTTCCTGGACCAGGGCTTGAACCCGTGTCCCCTGCATTGGCAGGCAGATTCTTAACCACTGCGCTACCAGGGCAGCCCCTCCCCCAGCATTTTGAATATCTCATTTTAGTGTATTTTGGCTGTCATTACTTCTATAAGAAGTTGGCCTTAATTCTTAATGAAATCCCTATATGTGATGTTTTGTTTTCTCTTGCTACTTTCAAGATTCTCTCTTCACCTCTGGCTTTTATCAGTTTGACCACAACATGCCTGGGTGAAATGCTCTTTGTGTTTATCCTACTTGAGATTCACTGTAGTTCTTGGACCCAAAAGTTAAAATGTTTCACCAAATTTGACAAGATTTCAACCATTTTTTTTTCTACATTTTTTCCCTGACCCTTTCTTTTTCTCCTCACCTTCTAAAGCTTCACTTACACATTTATTAAAACAGTTAATATTGTTCCACAAATCTCTGACATTCTCTTCATTTTGAGAATTTTTTCTCTGTTCTTTGGATTGGTTAATTTCTATTCATCTATCTTCAAGTTCAACATTTTTTTTCTTCTGTCACCTCAAATATGAGGTTTTAGTAATCTAGTGAATTTTTCTTTCGTTATTGTACTTTTCAGCTCTGTAATTACCAACTGGTTCATTCTCTGAAGTTTCCAATTTGTTGAGATTTGCTATTAGTTCACTCAAGAGGTTTTTTGTTTTTTCTTTTTTTTAATTCTTTGCCATATTTATAATTAGCTACTTCAACATCTTTGTCTCCTAATTTAATATTTGTGCTTACCCGGCACCTATTTATTGAGTCCTGCTTTTTCCTTGAGTATGAGTCACTCCTTTCCCTTTCTCTGCATGGCTAATAAGTTCTGTAAGAAAGTAGGACATTGTATGTAATACATTGTACCAATTCCGGATTTTGTCCTTTTTTTTAAAAATTAATTTATTTTTATTTATTTATTTTTGGCTATGTTGGGTCTTCGTTGCTGCGCACGGGCTTTCTCTAACTGTGGCAAGCGGGGGCTACTCTTCATTGTGGTGCGCGGGCTTCTCATTGCAGTGGCTTCTGTTGTTGCAGAGCACAGGCTCTAGGGTGCGTGGGCTTCAGTAGTTGTGGCACACGGGCTCAGTAGCTGTGGCTCGTGGGCTCTAGAGTGCAGGCTCAGTAGTTACGGTGCACAGGCTTACTTGCTCCACGGCATGTGGGATCTTCCTGGACCAGGGCTCGAACCTGTGTCCGAACCCGTGTCCCCTGCATTGGCAGGCGGATTCTTAACCACTGTGCCACCAGGGAAGTCCCTTGCTGTTTGTCCTTTTAAGGGTAATTGGTTTATAGGTCAATTACCAAGCTTGGACTTAAACTGGGAAATATGTCTTCCCACAGTGTGTAGTCACTAATGTCTCTGTTCAGTTCTATTTTGTTTAGCTTGACTCCCTAGAGAGTATTCCCTATCTCTGCACAGTTTGGTTGTACGCAAATTTGGGGAGAGGTTCTGCTCAAATGCCTCAAGCCATTAATGCTTCCATCTTCTGCTGCCCAGGTTGTGTGTGAATTGAGGAATGCAATCCAAGGCACAGCAAATTTTCTGGTCTCCCCAAGCTTTCAATTCTTATTGGACTCCCTGGCATCTATTGTATGCATGTATAGTTTTGCAATCAGCCAGAGCCGGGTTAAGAAGTTATCAGCTCAGCCCCTCCAGGGCCCTCTTGCTTCCAAAATATCCCTCTTAAATTTCTACTTTCTCCTTTGCCTACCCTGAACCAAACCTACCACCTATAGATAATAAAGCTGTGGTTTTTTTTTCCTGCCCAAGTTTGGGGGGGCGTGTGAAGTATGGCAATGATCCCAAGCAAAAAAAGGTCACAAATTTGCCCTTCTAACCCAAGACAGTAGCAGTTTTTGGTAACTACACCTCTCAAATCATTGCTTCATTTTGGTTATTTTCTAGTAGCTGTTCTTCTGCACTTGTACAGTTCAGTACTTGTTTCCTACAGAGTAGGACTATCCATTCTCTTTATACCACCAGTTTTGGAACTGGAGTCCTACTAATTTACTTTTAGAGTAGATGTGGATATAGCTCTCTTACATCACCCCACACACATATGCACATACAATGACCTCCTAATATACTTATATATTACATCATAAAGAGTTTTGGTTAAATTGATATTCAGTGTTCACATTGTTGTGACCATAATGATACCATGGAAGTGCTTCCTTTTTTGTTCAATCTTCTGTTTTCCTGCAGCGCATAACTGCTTTCTTTTTCATGTGTTTAGTTTTTCCAGACACCTTTAGTTAATTCTTCCCATATGACGAGATGGCTTGTCTCAAGATTATTTGTTACATGTGGTTAAACAATTCAACAAATTTACCAGTTTCAGTGTATAACTGAAAAAGTCTTTATTACAATTTCTCTCCCCTTGCTTCAATCCGGGCTGTGATGCCTGCTGTACATCCCTCACCCTGGGACTTCCTTATCTCATTCTCCTGTGTTGAACAATCTGTTCCCCAAATCCCACACTTTCTCTTTTGAGGTTAAATCCCTAGTTTTGGTGATGCATACCCTATGGTAGATTCCTAAGGAAAATAAAACTTTGAGGTCCATGCTTTGAGACCCTGTATTTCCAAGTATGTATTTATAATCTTCATACTTGACTGACAGTTTGACTGTCTATTGAATTATTCTGGGTTGAAAATCTTTTTCCTTCTAAATTATGAGGGCATTCTTCATTGTCTTCTAGCTTTCAACACTGCTATTAAGAAGTTCAGTGCCATTCTAATTCCTAATCCTTTGTACATTACCTGCTTTTTTCTCTCTAGAAACTTCATCTTTGGCATTTGGAAATCACTCAATTACGTGGCTTTAAGTAGCTTCCCTGTCACCCCTCCATTAATTATATGAGACACTTAGTGGGCTCTTTCAGTTGAGAAACTTAAGCCCTAGCTCTGGGAAATACCTTTTTAATGTGTTTTTGGTATTTTTGTTCTTTGATAATTTCCCCCACCCTGTTGTCTCTATTCTCTCTTTCTAGAATTTCTCCTAGCTAGATGTTGGATGCCCTAAAAGGCTCAATTCATTCACTTATTCAACAAATATTTACTGGGTACCCACTATGTGCCAGATATTGATCTAAGTACTGTGGTTATCATGATAAATGAGATAGACAATATTCCTATCCTCAGGAAACTTACATGATCATTTTTTTGAAATTTCCTTTCCAATTTTCAACCTCTGTCTTTTGGTCCTTATTTCTGAAATAGTTCCTTAATTTTATTTTCCAGTCCTTTGGTTAGTTTTTTCAAGCTATTACATCTTTAATTCGACATTCTCCGAATTACAGAGATAATATTATTTCATTTCTCCAAGGACATTTATTATGGTTTTTAAAAATATTTTCTTCTGTTTTATACATAATTTGTTTCTTCTCAATGCGTCTACTCTGTTTACTTGATTATTTATTTGCTTTGGACTCTTTTTAACATTTACTGATTCTCAGCAATCTATTCAGATTTAAGTGTAAGGTAGTAAAATGCTGAGAGGGAGCTCTTGTGTGTAGATATGAGGCTTGTTGAGAGTAGGATGGCTGAATATAAGCTCATTTTTTTGCTGTTACACGACCCCTGAGAATCAGTGTCTGCAGATCTTTTCTCTGGTTAGTACACTTCCATTCCCTTATTCCAAGAAAGGCTGTTCCAATCCCCTACCTTGAGAGCATAAGCAAGTTGCAAGGAGAGAAAGAGTCTTAGGAATCTTATGGCTCCATATACAAACTCTGCATTAATCATCCTGCTCTCAGGCCCTTGTCCCTCTTACCTGCTACCTCTAAACTCTGGCCAGTTCTGGGGATCTACAGTGACAACTGGCTCACTCCTTATCTAAATGGTCTTCTGCAGACACCAAGGCTGCAGCTTCCTCCACACTGCCAAGTGTGTTCCTACCCATCTCAGCTCTACAGCTTCCAAAAAAAGTTCGCTTACACCTCTATTTCACATCACTGTTTCCTCCCCATTTCTCTTCGTCTCTGTGGATGTCCTTCTTTTTTTTATTCCTTAACTGACATTTTAACTGGGCTTCAGGTAGGAGAGAAAAGCATGAAAAAAATCAATTCACCTTATTTAAACTGGAAGCCTTAAGATTTTCTAAGTCATTGCTTAAGGGACTTGTTTTCATTCTCCAAAAATGACATTGAGGGTGGCATTCTTTACTACTACTCATTCTTCCTTTTCTGTTCTCTCAGAGCAAGTTATGAGACTCTGATGAGCTTAAAAAACAAACAAAAAAATGCTACCATCTGCCTTCCCTTGAGTACAACAGTTTCACTTAACTCACATCTTCTAATTAATTCTATTAAAAACAATTATTCTTCACCCACAAAGCTAACACAGCATGCTGTAGCTCTCTAGACATTTTTAAACCATATCTTTAAAGAGTGATGCATTTTAATTATCAGGATTTCATTATTATATTGGAAAGTGGTATAACATAGGCTTTATGTAAAATATAATTAACGCTATTGGAAAAAAAAGAACAAGGAAGAGAGTATAAAACTCAGAATGTTTCAACAGGTTCTCTGCACCCCCAACCTCCAAGCCTCAAAACACAGCCCTGAGGCAGACAACAGCCAGGAAAAGCATCTCCTCCATCATCTCTGGCAACCAATTCTTCTGACTGTGGAGCTGTACTAAGAAAAAAGCTCCAATCTTCTTTAAGATAGACCCAAGTACAAGCTTTATACTATTGCTTTATATCTACAAAGAAGATATGAAATATTGAAAATGACCCAACTTCTTAATGCTTAAAACTCAGTACTATGTACTTACAAAGGTCAAAATACACAAACTTCTTGGCATATTGGATGATATATTAGTTGATTTCTATTTTTAAAAGCATCAATTCTACAACATGCATTAGTTGTCTTTCATATATATTTCCTATAAAATCTCCTTCTACCGTTTTTTTTTTTTTAACAAGAAGGCAATCATTTTGGCTTTTTTATTATGAAATTCTTACCTGATGACACAGTCTCTCCCAACATTACCTTGCAACGCTTACAAATTACTTTGGTATTTGCCTTTGGTTTCTGTAGAACAGAAAAATGTCATTTAAATGTCATTCAGCTTTTCTTAAAAGGAATATATAATTTTAACATCGTCTCTAGAGTATACATTGAACTTTACATTTTATTTTGCCATCTACTAAATACTGGGAATACATTTAGCTTGTATGCATAATTCACATGCACAGAGATCACTTTTTTCAAGTCTAAAGACAAAATGAACAGAATGATTTTTCCAAACTAGTCACCTCCTGATAATCTACACGTTGCCAAGTAATTTGAACAAGAAGCATCTTACATTTCTAAAAAGCACCTCCAAACATCATTTAGAATAGGCAGATGGTGGGCAACAAAGGCAGAGAGGTTAGGTGACTTGCCCCAACTCATGTGTCCAGAAAACAGAAGAATTAGAACTTGAACCTATATTATTTTGACTCCTAGTCCAGTGCAATGTATGTAAAAGTAATCTATAATTCATAATCACCATTGGAAGTTAAAAATACCTAACCCATTCATATAATTCTATCTTTCCATTTAAGATATGCATTGTACCTGGAAAGATAGCATTCTGGAACAAATTCCTGAAACATTGTTAAACTTTGAAAATCCAACTTTATCACTGGGGATACAGATTAAAACAGCTAGCAGTCACCTAATTATTAAGAAAACAAAAGACTAATCTTTTAGACATCATACAGAACAGAGGTTGGCAGGAGTCGGCAAAAATGAGTGAAGGTGGTCGAAAGGTACAAACTAATTATAAAATAAGTCATGGGGATGTAATGTACAGTATGGCAACTGTAGTTAACAATACTGTATTGCATACTTGAAAGTTGCCTTAGTAAATCTTACAAGTTCTCATCACAAGAAAAAAAAGTTCTGTAACTAAGTATGGTGATGGATGTCAACTAAACTTATTGTCATGATCATTTTGAAGTAAATACAAATACTGAATCGCTATGTTGTATACCTAAAAGTAGTAAAATGTCCATTACACCTTAATAAAAAAAATCTTACTGACTTACAGTTTGTTATAAGAGATGATATTATAATTAATATCATGGTGGTTAAGAGCCTGGAGTCTGGGGCCAGACTTCCTAAGTTCAAATCCCAGCTCTGTTACTTACTAGACATGTGACCATGGGCAAGTTAATTAACCTGTTTTGGTTTCTTCATCTGTAAGATGAAATCGACAGTAGTGTTAACTCATAGAGCTGTTTATTAGGATCTAAAACGGAGTGCTGTAAAACACTGTCCCTGGCACATGGGTAACTGCTAGGCAGATGTTACGTAAATAAAATACACTTTTGGCACACTTCATTCAAGAAATGGGCAGAAAACCCATACCTTCCCACAAAGGTATAGATTTTTTTGTCTGGATGTGCTGCTAGTAACTAATAGAGCTGGTATTTAAATCCAGGTCCCTTTGATGCTACAGCTTATGCTTCCTAAGCACTATGCCAAGTGTTTTCCAAACTAATTCATAGAATCAATTCAGTGGGTGATACCCTGAATTTTTAAAGAAATATGAAATAGAATGGAACAGAAAATATCACCGTGCTTCAAACATAGTGTAAGTAGTTCTTCAAGAAACATCTACTTGAGGTGCATCTGTGTCTGTGTGTGCATTATCAGATCTTAATGTAAAAAAATTATTATATAGTTCTTACTTTAGTTAGAAGTCAAAAAAAAAAAAGTCAAAAGCCACAGACATAGGAACCAAGGCAGGTGCCAATTTGTTTAGGTCCAGGCAAGGTTACAGGAAGACGACAGCTTAGAAACCAAGCATGCTCAACTGCAAAGTTTCACATTTTGGCAGTTTCATGCTTTCTTACAATAAAATCTATCTGTATGGCTCCAAATTGGTATTAAAGATACTTTTTAAAGGACCCTATTTTGTACAAGTTAAATCAGACCATCCTCATTAAATCTTACCAAATACTAAGGGCTTTACTAAAAACTAATACAGGTTATTGGAGTAGCAATGCTTAAGAAGAAGGGATTTTTCTGTTCGAAGCAAAAAATTTTTTGTCAGGTGCTGTTATGTATTTCATTTATTATTGCTCTTATAGCACATTTTGCTTTGTCTTTCAATGAAGCGGAAAAAGTGTGTTTTGTTGGTTGGTTTTTAAAATAAAATTCTACCTTTTCAACACATGGGTAATCAGGATTTTAAAATCTGATCAATAAAAAAACAAATTACCTCAAACAACCAAATGTGTGAATTTTGATTCAAACAAATTTTACTGACATCAGAAGATACTTCTAATAAAATTTGTAAAATCTGTATATGGTCTGGTATTGTACCATCGAGTGTTCATTTTGTCTGGTGTGAAAATGACACTGTGTTCATGTGAAAAAGAACAATCCATATGGGGTGAAATGACATAATGTCTGGGATTTGCTTTAAAGCACTTCAGCGAAAAACTAAAAATAAAATGGGCAGATGAAGCATACTTTATGAATCAAGATGACTGGTATACAGAAGTTCATAATTCTATTTTTTATGTTTGGGAATGTTTACAAAGTTCAACACATTATTCTAAGAAAAAAAAAAAAAGAGAGACCCTCATGGATTTAACAAGACAAACAAATAACCAAAAAAAAAGGTAAAACTGTTAGTCATACTCGCCAGCTACAATACCAATGTTCAATCTCATTTGTTCTTTAAAATATAGGTTGAAGTCATCAGTGTGGCTATACTTTCGTCTAGAATAATAATATGAATCTTATAAAAGATTGAGGTGCCACCTTTATCAACCTGTTGTAAGACGCAAAATTTTTACTATGTTGGTGAAATGAAAAATATTGTGAAATAACAAATATTCAGTAGATGTCTTTTGAAAAGCAAAGATATATACTGTCACGTTCACAGAGGCACAAATAACACACTGTACACATACGGGGTTATTCAAGGAAAGGAATAAGTGTTGGACTTTGTTTATGCTGTTTCTTTGTCATTTGTGAATATTTTAGTTCAAGAGATATGCTGTGGAGTAATTCATTGTCAAATACTCCTTAAGCAGAACTAAATATACATTTCTCATGGTGAGGTGAGTTATCTCTTAAAATCCCTTTCCACAATTAAAATAGATTTTTATAATCTCTCACAAGCAGAGGCAGAAATTACTCCTACCAAACACTCAGAATACACACAGAATGCACCATTAATGTCTGATAAGCTAAACAGTCTTGACCTTTTAAATTAACGTATTACAATGCTTTTAATTCTGTTAAAGAGAAACTCTGCTTTGCAGTGCATTTTTCTTGACCTGCGCTTAAAGGAGATAATAAAGCGAGTTGCGCAAAGAAGCAGCCTAGCAGTGTAGGAACTCTACAGAGCAAACATGAAAGACAGACGTTGTTGTGCACTAATTAAATCAATATATCTGCGAGATGGCACTGCTGCTCGGAGAGGTGAGTCAGCCTCCGGTCCTCGTTTTTATTTTCCTTTGTGTTGCTTCCATTTCTAAGGACCCTTGATATTGTCTCGCCAAAAAAATGTTTCCCAAGAGATGCCATTAGGATGCTGTGTCACCACGTGACATTTCAAAACCCTGCGAGATGGCTAGACGGGGTGATGTGAGAAACAGGTTTTCAATAGCACAGAGAAGCCTTGTTCCCACAAGACCCTTGAGAGTACTGTTTAAGGAGTCCCTCCAAATTTATGTTACTATTTTGGTCACAGGCATATTCTTTCAAATGCAGCAATATGCAATTAAAGTGAAACTTTCATCTAGGCTAACTTGAAAACAATCTTGCTAACAGCAGCCTGTCATGACGGTAATTTCCCCGAGTCTCCGTGATACTTAAAAAACTGTAATGTCTCAATATGAAGGGTCTTCCTTTAACACGTGGGATGGTTGTTCACAATTAAGAGGACTTCTTATAAATGGCATCATATAACTGATAAAGACATAAATGTGAGGAATCTACTCCCATACAGAATGCAGAGTTCATCTGAAAGAAGGAAACTCATGGTTTTTCTTATTTAATCTTTCCCACTCCTCTTCTCGTACCTTCCAAACATTTAAAAAATTTATAGCTTAATCATAAAAATGAAAGTCAAAATACATAAAACATAAAGTACTAGTACAGAAATTTAGATTAAAATATAATTTTACTATAACCATATTAAATATAATTAAACCATAGATTTATATTATGTGCTTACCATTTATCTTTTAAAAATATAGAAGGCTATAGCACTAGAATTTGCGGGGGGTATTCTTATACATATATATATACATATATATAGATTAGAATATATACATACATTTTATCTAATGTGTATTATCTAATACACACACACATATACACACTGAAAAGCAGTGGAGATCAAAGGAAATATGAATGGTTATGATTTTACTAAAGGTAAAGATACATATAGAGAAAGAGTTGGGAGAGAGGAGGAGAGCGAGAGACAGTAAACTACTACAATTTTAAATAAACCTAAAGGTAAAGGGATTTGTGTTTATGGTGAAAGATGAGATACTTACATAATGTAAACAGATAACAGCTTAACCTCGATATTTGACAAACTTCCTTAATCTCCCGCAAATTAGAAAATAGTTCTATAAACTAGCAGACAACCTAAGAGCTGCGGACTGCTGCATGTTTCCTAGAGTGGCTCAGTTCTCATTACAAAAATTAAATGAGTTCTAAATGAAACTTAACACACAAGGCTTTCGTTCCTACCAATAATCAGATGTTAAAATGAAGGTTCTCTGGCAATGATTTTCTTAACTTTTTAAATGACATCAGTATTGACTTGCCATCCAGGGAATGATTTCTCACAAGGGCCAAGTCAATGGCACTGATTTTCTTTTAAAATAAGGTAAACCACCTGTTCTCTGCAGTGAGAGGAAATGGCCTTCTCCCTCCAGCAACTTTGAGAGGAGCTGCCTGACCTCGCTCATTAAGCATCAGCTTGGAGCCTGCAGTCCGAGCTTTATTTCCACGCTTGGGCTCCTCCACTTCCTCTTTTGCCTTGATGGCATCTGACTGTATGACACCAGCAGAAGTCTAGACTAGGGGCAGACACAGGAAAATACCTGGACCTATCAGGACAGTACATATCTTGAAGGCAAAGAACACATTTAATTTAAATCAGACTGTGAGGATAAAATGTACATGGATGACGGAATATTGTCCTAAAAGCAAGGAAGGAGGGCATTTTGGTTTGTAAAACGGTAACATTCCCAAAGTCTACGCGGGAAGAAGTCCTCTTCCCCTTCTTCCTCCCGCTCCCGTGGCTGTTTTGGTTTAAGGCCACAAGCTTTTTCCATAACAAAAGAGCAGAGCTGGATGATGAAGGCAACTGAAAGTCATGGATTTTGGTCTTTAGAACTGTCTGTCACATGCCCTGAATGAAGAAAAGACTGGAGGAAGCAGTTTCTAAACCGACCTCTAAATGAGCATTTATTTTGAAAGATACATTACCATTTTTAAATGGTTCTCAGAAGAAAGACAGCGCCTCTCCACCGGGGTTACTGCAGGTCTCGGCTGCTGTAAATCATGTCTTAAGTTCACCAAGAAGAAACAGTCTCCAGTGAAACAGTCATTCTCTTGTGGATGAAGTGGCTTATTAGCAAAGGGGTTGGCATGACAACACCACTCGTCAACCAGAGCACCCCAGTTTTCGTGTGGCAGGGGGAGCAGTCGCAGGAGCTTCCTAGTGGAAAGAGGAAAACAATGCTTTACAGGACAAAATGGAACTGTGACGTTCTCTCAATTAGATCAGCATAAAGGATGAAAGAAACTCATCAACCACATTACTTGCAGTGTGATTTTTGCCCCTGACGGCACCAGTAATATATACTCACTACAGACAATGTTGAAAACGCAGGGAGGCATAAAGCAAATAAAAACCGTCCTTGGATGGACCTAGAGATTGTCGTACCGAGTGAAGTAAGTCTGACTTACTTCACTTATTCCTAAGACGAACATCATATGATATCGCTTATATGTGGAATCTAAAAAAAAGGGCACAAATGAACTTATTTACAAAACAGAAATAGATGTAGAAAACAAACTTATGGTTATCATAAGGGGGGGGGAGGGATAAATTGGGAGACTGGGATTGACATACACACACTACTATATATAAAACAGATAACTAATAAGGACCTACTGTAGAGCACAGGGAACTCCACTCAATACTCTGTAATGGCCTATATGGGAAAAGATTCTAAAAAAAGAGTGGATATATGTATATGTATAACTGATTCGCTTTGCTGTACACCTGAAACTAACACAACATTGTAAATCAACTATACTCCAATAAAATTAAAAAAAAAAATCCTTTCTTTACCACCCAAGGACAGGTAGCTATTTTTTTACATGACTGTATTTCTTTGCCAGCCTTTCAAGAGAGACAGCTGTACATAGGCACACAGTCTGGGATCAGAGGAAATACACAAACTGTATCTTGCTTTCATTGTTTTATTTAGCTATATCATGATAATTAATGACTCCATTCTACTCCATAGGTATGACAAAACTTTTTAGATCATTCCCTCACTGTTAGATATTTGGATTTTGAGTATTTCATTATCAACAACAACCCTGAGATGAACAGTCCTAGAAAATTTGTATACAGATCTGATTATTTCCTTGGGAAAGAAATCTTGTAAGTGTGACATTACAAGCACAAATGATGCGCATTTTTTTTAAATTAATTAATTAATTTATTTTTGGCTGCGTTGGTTCTTCATTGGTTCTTTGCTGCTACGCGCAGGCTTTCTCTAGTTGCGACGAGTGGGGGCTACTCTTCGTTGTGGTGCGCGGGCTTCTCACTGCGGTGGCTTCTCTTGTTGCAGAGGATGGACTCTAGGCGCGTGGCCTTCAGTAGCTGTGGCACGCGGGCTCAGTAGTTGTGGCTCACAGGCTCTAGAGCACAGGCTCAGTAGTTGTGGCGCGTGGGCTTAGTTGCTTCACGGCATGTGGGATCTTCCCGGACCAGGGCTCGAACCCGTGTCCCCTGCACTGGCAGGCAGATTCTCAACCACTACGCCACCAGGGAAGTCCCAATGTGCATATGTTTTAAACTCAATTCCTATATTGACAAACTGCTTTCCAGAAAGGCTATACCAATCCATGATTCTTCCACTTACTTTTTTCAGAATTGAACACTATCATTTTTCCATGTAATTGGTGAAAGTGTTCTCAATACTGCTGTAACTGGCAATTCTTTAATTACTGGTGAGATTGAACTGGCTTTCATATTTATTCGCCACTATGTTTCTTCTGTGAATTACGATCAATGGCTATTTTCCAGTGAGATGTTAGTATGTTCTTATTAAATTGTACAAGTATATTCTATATTAAGAATATCAGTCCTGGGTGGGATAGGGAGGGTGGGAGGGAGGGAGACGCAAGAGGGAAGAGATATGGGAACATATTTATATGTATAACTGATTCACTTTGTTATAAAGCAGAAACTAACACACCATTGTAAAGCAATTATACTCCAATAAAGATGTTAAAAAAAAAAAAAGAATATCAGTCCTTTGTCTAAAATCTGTGACAAATATTTTTCCAGTGTTATTGCCTCTAATTTGATTAACATGTCTTAAATTTCAAATCATCCAACCCTTTCGTCTGTGATTTCTCTCATTACTATTTTCTATAAACTTTTTATTTTGGCGTAATTTTACGTTTACAGAAAAGTTACAAAGATAGTACAAATAGTTCTCATATATACTTCACCCAGCTTTCCCTAATGTTAACATCTTACATAACCAAGGAGGGTTTGTCAAAACTACTGACTTTATCTGGATCCCCCTAGTTTTTCCACTAAAGTCCTCTTTTTCTGTTCCAGGATCCAACTCACAACACACTGCATTTAGTCATCATGTTTCCCTCGTCTCCTCTGCTCTGTGGCAGTCTTTCCTTGTTTTTCAGGACCTTGAGATTTTTGAAGAGCACTGGTCAGGTATTTTACAGAATATCCCTCACTTGAGTTTGTCTGGTATTTTCTCAAGATTAGACTGAGACTATGGGTTTGGGGGATGTCTACCACTGAGGTGACTTCTCATCACACCAAACCCAGAGAAGACACTGTATTAGTATGACTTATCCCTGGGGATGTCAACCTTGATCACTCGGTTAAGGTGGCATCTGCAAGGTTCCTCCACTAGCAGAGCTCCTATTTCTGCCTTTGCACACTCTATTGTTTGGAAGTGAGTCATTAAATCCAGGCCACACTCAAGGGAAGAGAAATTAAGCTCCACTCTGTCATTATTACTTATGCTTAGAACATCCTTACAATTAAGTAGCCCCTTATATTTGCTCCCAGTTTTTGTTTTAATGGTTTCATTTTTTTCCTGTAGAAATATAGACACCTGAGACTTTTCCATGGTTTACCTCTATTTTAATCTAAATTGGGAAGATTTAATCTAAATTTACCTCTATTTTAATCTCAATTGGTCTAAGGGGTGAAGAAATGTGGGCAGGATGATGAGGACATTTCAAAATAATTTATCCTGAAAAAAAAAAAAACAGAATACAAACATGCTTCTGGTCTTCCTAATGCCTTTGAATATTGTGAAAGCTTAAAGCACCCTGAATACTTGCTCACTTCTGCTCCAATCGACTGGACCATTTGCCTGCTAAGGATCAACTGTATTTGATCACAGACCTGTTTATGCCACTTATGCATGCTTTTTTAGTTACATAATTTAATCAAAGATGTTATTTTGTTACATGTTATTTTAGTTACATAATTTAATCAAACATGTAAACCAAGGAAATATGAGTTGCTATTCCTCTGAAAGCTAAACATTTCAGAGAAGAGGAAAGTCAGTTATTAAAAAACAAAATCACTGGTGGAATGTGGGAGATACAACTATAAAAAAACTGAGGCGAGGGGAAAAGAATAAAAATCTAGAAGAATTCTGCAATCAGACTGCTTCAGTGTCTAACTTCTCATTCCACTTTAAAGAAACCTAAACTGGAAACTCTGGATAATGAATTTAGGATGGCATAAGTGAAAAAAGCTAAAAGAGTCCACAGCAGCAGACTCATATTCAACAAAAAGATATTAGTTCCATACTAAAATACTAGTAAGTTAATGTACATTTGCATGTTTTAAATGAAAATATTTAAGATGCAAATGTATCATTTTTAAATGATTCCCTCACATGAACCCATTTTCTTTGATTTCCCCAATCAACTCTGAGTCTCATAAAAGGGCAATTATAACATGGAAGAGGGTAGACATTTAATTTTAACTCCAGAGGACAGAAGTAGGAACAAGAAAGGCTGATTTTAGTTTAACAGAAGCAAGAACGTTCCCTTTTAAATTAGGAAATGCTGCACCACTAGCATCATTCAAGTTGCTGAGTCTATGAAGGAGATTTAAGAATCGATTCTTTCAACATATACTTTCTAGAAGTCTACTACTAGGAGTCAGGCATTCTGCCGACACAAAATATTAGTACATACAGTCCCTTTGTCAAGGTATTCACACTCTAGTGGGAAATTTACATCTATGAACAAATAACAAAACCAGAATATAATAGATGCTCATAACAGAGCAGCAGTTCTAAATTCTTGGGAGTTGAGGGGGGAAAGGGAGGGGATGGCTCAGACCCCTTTGAAAATCCGATGAAAGCATCAGCCCCTTTCTTCAAACATACATTCCCACCTGCACACAAAATCTGCATATTACTTTAGGGGATTCGTGGACTCGCAAAACCAATCCATGAATTCAGGGCAATATGTGCAAAGTGCTAGGGAAGTAGAGTGCCGCTGGACTTCAGAGAAGAGGTAACATCTGAGCTGACCTCTGAAGGAGGAATAGGAGTTCTCCAGGCATTGAAAGGAACTAAGGGCATCCCAGGTGTAGGAAACAATATGAAGACAGGCACCATATATGTTTAACTTGCCAATGGAGTCCCGGTGTCAGGCACAGTGCCTGACTCATAGTGTAAGCTCTTAAATCAAGGAATGAACTAGCATGTGTGGATAACTATAACATGTGAGGCCCCTGGTTGGGTCTGCAGCATACTCGGATGAAAGGGTTAACAAATATTTTCCTGTGCTTGAGAATCTGACCTTTGGTTTAACCATCTAGACCTGTTACCCTGGAAGCCAGGTAGATGGTAGGCATTGATTATATTGCTAGGCAGCGCTGACTATGGTAAAAATGATCCTTGATTGGTATATCGCATCTGGACTAGGAGGAAGTTTGAATGAGCTGTAAATATTAGATGAGGATGCCATGCTTCAAACTTCCCTGAATGCAGGTCTTTGTGGGGAACCCTAGAAACTATGCCAAAGAATTATCACAAGAGCTATTGGCTGTGTAGGGCATGAGGCTTCTTCTCAGGGTAGCTCCTGCACCTGCCAGATATGAATCTTGCACTTTGTACCTGGAACCGTGTCACATGGGGAGACGAGAGTCCCCAGAGGGGTATGTGACCTGCCATTTGCTTGGACTGCTGCAGGCCCTCTGCTGAGGGGAACTCCTGCCACCGCCCCGAAGGCGTGAAACGTGGCCTGCGGTAGTGTTGGGAGCCCACACATTTAATTGAACTTAAGAAAACCTCAGGTGGGCACCTCCCACACCTTATTCCATGTAATGCTTACTACAACTTTGTGAGATGAGAATTTCCATTCCCCTGCTACAGAGAAGGAAAGGGAGGCTCAGAAATGTTAAATAATCTCCACAAGTTCACAGAGTCAGAGCTGATGAAGGAAGGCAGGATCTTAACCCAGGTCTTCCAGACTCCAAACTAACTCTCTCCCTTGGAATCTATTCCCTCTCCTGGTAACACAGAACATCAGTAAAGGGGACAGGGAAGTCCCCTTTACTGGGATGGTACAGACTACATGGGGTGTGACACGTCAACCGAAGGGGCGGGAACTTGGTTCTGCAGATAGCTGGGGAGCAGCACAGAATTTAAGGTGCGGGAGTGACAGGTCGGATTTGAATTTTTACAAAGATGAGGAGGAAGACAGACAAAGGTGCCTGTTCAGAGTAAGAGTTGGGCCTAAACAGGCTCCTAGATCTTCTCCATCACTAAGATTCTCTGTCCCTTGACATTTTGCACGTAGTGCCAATAAACAGATGCTCAATACAGTGTCAAAGGCAGCAATGTCAAAACCTCATACATGATCAGAAATGAAACTGCACCGAGACTTAGAGAGATCTGGGAGCGTTGATGCACATTCGCACACAATGTGATATTTCAGACTTAACTTGACCCTGTATCACGGTGAATAAAAGCTATACTATATCCCATAGCTATCTGTGTAAGACATCAAGCAAGAAAGAGCCTAATTCTCAAGTCATTGCAAAGATAAAAGTGTTTTTACAGCAGAAAGAAATTTTCTGATGTTTGGAAAAAACATAAAACCTTTAAGAACAAAAGATGTATTTTAATCACAGCTCTCCTGAAAGTGTATCTATCGAAAACCCTGAAACTTTGATATGATCTACTTCCCAAGAGAACTTTCAAAAGAAAATAGATACCACATATTTTTCAAGGTAGTTTTTACGTAAAAACCTGCTGAAGCTCAGAAAAAGAGTGAAATGATTTCTTGAACATTCTCTCAGCTTAAGATTCTATGATGAACAGCAACACATGCTTTTAATTAATTAAAATGTTTTAGTTTTTTTTTTTTTTTGGCTGTGTTGGGTCTTCGTTTCTGTGTGAGGGCTTTCTCTAGTTGCAGCAAGCGGGGGCCACTCTTCATCGCGATGCGTGGGCCTCTCACTATCGCGGCATCTCTTGTTGCGGAGCACAGGCTCCAGACGCTCAGGCTCAGTAATTGTGGCTCACGGGCCTAGTTGCTCTGTGGCATGTGGGATCTTCCCGGACCAGGGCTCGAACCCGTGTCCCCTGCACTGGCAGGCAGATTCTCAACCACTACGCCACCAGGGAAGCCCTTTAATTATTTTTAACGTATCTTAAGCATAAGCTTTGGGGGAAAAAAACTTAAAATGCACAATTTTATTTTATTTTATTTATTTTTTTAAACTTGGTCAATGAGTATAAACAATTTTTAGTCTTTTAGTTTGTATTGCCAAATTGCCTTCAGAAAAAAAATGATCAATTTAGGGCTTCCCTGGTGGCGCAGTGGTTGAGAATCTGCCTGACAATGCAGGGGACACGAGTTCGAGCCCTGGTCTGGGAAGATCCCACATGCTGCGGAGCGACTAAGCCCGTGAGCCACAACTACTGAGCCTGCGCGTCTGGAGCCTGTGCCCCGCAACAAGAGAGGCCGCGACAGTGAGAGGCCCACGCACCGCGATGAAGAGTGGCTCCCGCTTGCCGCAACTGGAGAAAGCCCTCGCACACAAACGAAGACCCAACACAGCCAAAAATAAATAATAAATTAATTAATTAAAAAAAAAAAGATCAATTTAAAGATCCACCACTAACGTTCAAGAGTATCCATTTTACTACATTTTAAAATGTACAACTTTAATAAATGTTATGGATTGATGGTGTTTATTTAAAACTTAAACATAGATAAGAAAATGAAATGCCTTAACTTTAAAATCAACCATTAATCAGTGACATTAACAACGGTAATACAGAGATTTCACATTGGATTAGAACCAAGTGGGCAATAATCATTTTAAGAAAAAATCAAATATCTAAAGCTCAAGATACAGCCACTAGAATATAGATAAGCTGGCATTATTATTTATTCCAAAAGTTTGTACAGTGTTACCAATAATTCAGTGTGTGCCTGTCCTCTCTTTTCACCTCTTTGTTCTCTTTCATAGAAAAGTGACTATTCATAGGAGTAGTTATTTTCAGACTACAATAATAGCTGGTCTGTCAAGGGACCAATCAACTAGTTGGATATTCTGACATCTCTTATGTTTCCGTTAAGTTCATTCTGCTTGTTACCTGCTAGAGTTTCAATGCCCTCATAGTTGCTGGGCTGACACCCAGCTCTGCTGGTGCAGGTGGAACCGGGAGGGCCTTTCCAGAGACCTTGGGACACCTCTCAAATGACTGAAAATCAGGCTGATGTTTCAAAGAGTGTTTGACCAACCGATATAATTCAAGTCTGACATGAATTTATTTCTAAAAGACATAACAAATTCCAAACACAACGACCATTTAGCTGTTTCTGAGACTGATCACAATGAACTAAATTTTATTATTATTGTTGCTTGATATTAGGGACTATTAACAAGAGAATAATAAAAAATTGTATATGTTTGGACAATTTTTACAGAAAAACTCTGCTGAACTGGTAAGAATGCAAATTGGAGAATTTTACTGTAAAGAAACAAGGCATTATTTTCAAACAACCAAACAAATGGCTAGGAACGTGTGATTCTGAATGAAGAAAAAAGACTGCTGTAATTAGCAGATTTCATGCACCCCGGTGCTACTAAGTATTAAAAGCCATTAATGAGTCTTAATAGGTTAAACAGTCTTCTGCACCTATAATTTGCTTGACAAGAATCTTTTTCATTCAAAAAAAAAAAAGTAACAAGCATTAGTCTTGCACTATCCAAATAATCATGATTCACAGAACTCAAGGTGCAACTTTTTGAGGTTCACTAAGCACAGAATTTTCATGCTGGCAGGACTCTTATAGGTCTATCTAACTGAACCTCTGAATTTTGCAGATGAGGAAACTGAGAATCAAAGTGACTTGTTCCCAGATAGAAAGGCTGGCCGGTAAGCAGATCTTAACTCGGTTCCATTGCTCCCAATACAAGAGCTCCTGCTAAGACAAACCACCATATTCCAAGATGCCTTCCTGAAAAGAATGCCGACAATGAGTTGATTACAGCACATACAAGCCTCCTTTGAAATACCTTTGGTTTTACTTTCTACTCAACAAGCACAGATGTCCTTACCACCTGCGTGGCACAGGTAACTGGGGAGAAATGAGACGACCACTGGGCTTGATGCAAACAGTCAGCATGACATCCTTGTGCAGACACAGGAGGAAGCATGTCTTTCCATCAAACAGAGAGCCATGGGGCCTGCTGCCTAAGAGTGAAATGGAAGCAAAGCCTTCTGTAGCCTACTAAGGATTTCTCCGCATTGCTCAAGAGGCCCCCAGGTGCCAGGCGCACATGTGTGATAGGCAAAGGCATCCAGGGAAACCTTGTGAAGTGAGCGAGGCCTAAGTCACGTCCACTGTGGACCTTCTCGCAAAGAAAAAGGGAGAGAGGGGTTCATTTCCCTGACACACCTAAAAAATATGGAGTCCTGTGTCAAAAAGGCTTGAAACACTGTACTAGATAACCTGCTAGCTTGCCAATAAGGCCGATTATGGAAAACGGGGTGGAAGGAAGCTGTAAAGCCAACTAAAAGGAGCTTGTCGAGTATTTACTATTATATATGTTACAGCCTTAAACGTAAGAGCGTTTATTCTCTTCACAAGTTAGGAAACTAGGCCGCCTTACATCTACATAAGAAGCAGCGGAGGTGATGTGGACAAGGTTCCCCAGCCTGTGATGGTAAAGCTGGAGTTCGAACCCAGGTCCCGTTCTCCCGCTCTGCCTCTCACTCCACGGCCTCCCGATGGTCAGGATTAGGGAGAGCGCATACGGTCTTCCAGTGTCAGCCTCTAAGCCCTCCTAGCTCTCAAGTCCAGGGTCGTAAACGGGACTGACACAAAACAGAAGATGCAGTATCAGCCAATGATGTACGAGCACATCCTTCAGGCCAAGCACACCAGGACAGTCCGTTACTCTAGTAAACTCGCTCCTCTGTGACTTCCAGGTCTCTCACTGTTGTAGAGGCACACGTGTTTCAGAAACTGCGTCTGAGAGTTAAACCAAAGCCAGAAATAGACTGAGAGAAGGAAGACTGTCCTGGTTAAACTCCAGGGTAAGCTGGGATCCTCTGGACCTTCCAGGCTCAAGCGGGCCTATCCCTGACAGCGTGCCCTGTGGCCACCTCAGCCTTAGGGAAGCTGAGCGAGGACGTTCTCCCTGCCCTGCAGATCCAGAGTCACCCCGTGGCTTCCCCAAGATAATCACTCAGAGGGTGCTCTGCTCACAAGCCCCCCACTTACACCAGCATAACTTTCCGCGATCTCATCTACCCGGGATGCTGCCAGAAATCAGAGAGCAAGCAAGAGAGGCTGATGGAGGGCCCGAAGAAGCACCCTAACGTGTACTCGAGTCAACCCGGCAAGAATTTTTTTTTTTTAATTTTATTTATTTATTTATTTTTGGCTGTGTTGGGTCTTCGTTTCTGTGCGAGGGCTTTCTCTAGTTGCGGCGAGCGGGGGCCACTCTTCATCGCGGTGTGCGGGCCTCTCACTGTCGCGGCCCCTCTTGTTTCGGGGCACAGGCTCCAGACGCGCAGGCTCAGTAGTTGTGGCTCACGGACCCAGTTGCTCCACGGCATGTGGGATCTTCCCAGACCAGGGCTCGAACCCGTGTCCCCTGCATTAGCAGGCAGATTCTCCACCACCGTGCCACCAGGGAAGCCCCGGCAAGAATTTATAGAGAATGCACTCTTCCTCAGGCAGCGAGCCTGCTGCTGGGGGCGGTGATGATGAAGATGGTGATAAGAGTAAGAATTACAGCAGGAGCTATCGCATACTGAATGCTTAACGGTTACACTCATTCGCTCCTCCCCCTAACCCTACGGGGGTAGCGCTTATTGTTATCTATATCTTTGTAATAATAAAAAAAAAAGAAAAATGAAGGCACAGAGTGGGTAAGTAACTTCCCCAGGGTCACAGCTAGTAACTGGTGGACACAAACACAGACAGTCTGGCTTCCGGGTCTGTACTACCAGCCACTACACAACACTGCACTCTAAATATGAGCGAGGAGTAACATGCGTTATGCGTAGGACTATCCCGCACCCAAAGCCTCCAGTTTAGGCAGGAAGACAGGGAATAAACCTCTGAGGAGCACAGAAACCAACCCAGGGTTCAGGAGAGGCTCCCGGCAGAGATCTGCTGAATCTAGGTAGGCGCTAACCAGCGGGAGATGGGGAAGTGGGGTGCGTTCCAGGAGCGGGGTAGCTTTCACTAGGCACTAGGGTGGGGAAACCCATGAAGAGACCGTGGGACTGCAGGCCGATCGCTGGGGCTGTGCACAGGACGTGTGTAGGGAAGGAAGCAGGCGGGCAAGGGCGGGCTAGAACATGAGGGTGCAGAGGTAAGCAGAGGCACGCTCACAAAGCACCCGGCGCGGCATGCGGAGGGCTTACGGAACTTATCTTGGAAGACATGGGAGGCCACGGAGGGTCTGAACGGGGGGAGCCGGCTGCTTTTGGGAACAATCACTGGGCGGTCTAGACGTGATCAGAGGGGGTGAACCCAGAGTCAGGCTGAGCGCGTGAGGAGCAGGCAGCAAGGGCTCTTCGGCAAGAGGACAGTGGCATCGACTAAGAGGTGGAGGAAAGTGGAGAAACGCGGAGAAGGAAGTAGCAAAAGTACCCGGTAACTGGCTACCTGCAGGGGGACAGAGAGGAAGCCTAGGCAACAGCACCAGGATTCCACTCTGGGGACACAGGGAGAGAGAGGTCTGGTGTTCATCCCTCCATGGAGACCCGGAACACTGGAGGAGGAGGGGTCTCATGTAAGTCTCCAAGGAAACCCATCCAACAAAGAGCTCTAAATTCTTCCTTTAAATATTGTCAACAGGGACTTCCCTGGTGGTGCAGTGGTTAAGAATCCACCTGCCAATGCAGAGGACACGGGTTCGAGCCCTGGTCTGGGAAGATCCCACATACCACGGAGCAACTAAGCCCGTATGCCGCAACTACTGAGCCCGCATGCCACAACTACTGAGCCTGCGCTCTAGAGCCTGCGAGCCACAACTACTTAGCCCGTGCACCACAACTACTGATGCTCACACGCCTAGAGCCCGTGCTCCACAACAAGAGAAGCCACCACAATGATAAGCCCGCGCACCGCAACGAAGAGTAGCCTCCGCTCGCCGCAACTAGAGAAAGCCGGTGCACAGCAACTAAGACCCAACTCAGCCAAAAACAAAGTTAAAAAAAAATTGTTAACGATAATAAGGGTTTGCTCTGTCTTTCCAGCCTATGAGTGATTAGAAAATTCAGAGAGCAGGGTTTGCGCCCAGGAAACAAAGAGGCTGACAGGAGGAGAGGATGGAAAAATAATTAAAAGTGACAACGTGGGAATACAAAGAATACAGCAAAGGGCCCTTCCCATCTCAATGGGGTAATCACAGCACACCTCGAAGGCAGGTTACAGCATTAACCTAAGCATGGAGAAAAGGTTAATTTGTGCTTTATATGCTGTTTTAATAAGCAGGGAAACAGGAAATGGATTTTAGAAAGGCACTAAGAGAAATAGTTCAAGTACAAAATTGTGCTGCAAAAGCTTCTGTTATTTAGAAAATTCACTTAATGTGGAAAAGTTCATTCACCAGGATGATGGCTAAAACATGTGACAGATGCCGTGTCTGTTTTCAGAGGAGAGGGGCCTATCTCTACCAGCTATTCCACCAAGATAAGCCTTCCTCCCTCAGAGCCAGCATCCTATTGTTCCCCTTTGTCAGCTGGAGAAAATCTAGCTGCTCCGTGATTGCTGGAGAGCTTGGGGGCTGGTTTGGTTCAAAGTGACATTGAGCTGGCTCTCATTTGAAGGCCACAGACTGCTCCCTTGGCAGTTCCTTCAAAAATTCTGAGAGAAAAAGAGAAAAACCATTGCCAGGCACAGGATGAACCGGTGTTGACTGTGTTCCTTACCTGTTCCTTATGATGATTTCACCGCAGGACTGGCAATAAAACGTGCAACATTCTTGGGCTTGGGAGCTTTGATTAAACACTGAGATCGGTTCTAGAGGAAATCAAGGAAACAGCAAATCTTAGAGGTTTGGGACAAATCCATTAACATACTTAGAGTTTAATAGCCGCAATAAATTACCACCAATAAGCACTGCTTATGATCTACCCAGAAGCACCCATTTAGTTAGTATTATCTGATGGACTCAAGCAGAAGCAAATATTGGGAAGTGTTTTCAAAAACAGATTTTGCTACGTGTTTCAGAGTTAGGTATTGCCCTAAATTATTGGTGTAACATAGATAACTCGTTATTTCTCTCATTCTGGAAATACCAACATTAAGGATAAGAGAAAAGGAGCTATTTCTTTCACATCCAGCTGACTACTCAGAGCTTCCCCGTTCTCAGCTTTCCTCTGCTGTGCTTAGAGACAGTTTTTTATCACTGTGACTGCTGGTAAACAGACTTCTTAAATTCAATTCGATTTAAACAAGGTTGATGTCGGCTCTGGCATCTTACCAGTACGTACAAACAAAATCAATCTTGAAATTGGTCTTGATTGGGCAGGTCCCGGGGAATGAAACGGCTCCTAAGAAGAGTTCCATCTTCCAAGAGTGAAACTCAATTTCTGATTAAAGCTGTGGGACAACATATATTTCCCATAGAATATGAAAGAGCAGTATAAGACAGTATGTTTCCTTAGTTTCCGTTATTTCATTCACGAAGGAAACTTTCATTTCCAAAAAAAGCCCAAAATACAAAAAACCAAACCCACAAAAATATTTGTCTATTAAAAAAAAGTCTGAAGAAATGAGGTTATATCCATTAGAATCAAGCAATTTGAATTTGGTTTATGTTACTTTCTATTTTAAGATTAAAAAAAAATAATAATTGATGTGAGAAAGTTTAAGCCTTAAGAGTTAAAAATTCTTCTGTTTAATTTCTAGGACTGCCCTGTAGCACTAAAGTGAAACAAACAGTACTCTTTAGCTCTGAGCAGATAATAAGTAGACCTGGGTAAGACATCCAAAATTTTCTTTTCGGAACCCATAGACAAATTTTCAGTGACACACTGCCCTCTGCTGCTCACCCAGGATGATGCAGGCTCAGGTTCAAGTCAGAGCCTTCTGATACAGGGGCATCCTGGGAAGCACTGCCTCCTGGGGATGAACCTAATGCTGGTGCTACATCAGATTTTACTGCAGCCAGTTCTGGGTCAAAGGTCACGTCTGACCTATGCATTCAAAACAGTGTAACGATATGTCTACTGTAGTCCTTAAAAGAGCATTCTTAATAGTTGAAAAGTCAACTCTGTAAAAACCCTGAAACATAGATTGAATGCTATACATGTTAAGACTCGCTTCCTACCACAGATTTTGATTCACGTTTACATCAGTATGCACCTATTTGATATGTATTCATTCGGCGAATATTTATTCACCACCTATTATGTGGAAAGCACTAAAGCGATTAAATACTGAGGAATCTATTTTGCATACCCCTTCATGCACTGCGGAACAGGGCTTTGAATGTTTTTCCTTTTCAGACTGTTGAGTGAAATATGTGTTAAAAATGTAAAGAAATTGGAGACCCAAGAATGCCAACAACAGATGCAAACCAACACACAGCAGTCAATTTATTTTGTCCAACAGTTAAAACTAGACAGTAATGTTTGCTGATTTAAATTTTTAAAAATAGTTCAAGTTTTGCTATTTAACTGTTATAGAAAATGGGTAGGCAACATACCAATTCTGTCTCTGGAAGGTCTCCGTACCTCCGCATTATAGGACCTAAAATCATGGTCCCAGAAAACTAGCAGAAGATCTGAAAACACTCCACCGTGGCTTTCACGCCTGCCTTTCTCCAGTTTCCTGATGTGACACAAGATTCCTGCTGGGGGTACTGTTCCTCATCACTAAAGACAGGTGATGACGTCACAGGAGCCAGACTCCCAAGGCTTCTTCCCTGAAACAACACTTCGCCTGCCCATCATGAGGCACCCTCAGAGCGTCTATCTCCCATTTTGACGGCCCCATTCTTCTTTCCATGGTTATTCCAACAGTCATTCTTAGGTTTATCCTATGCCACTTCAGCCCCAGGACATTTCTTTCCTCAAACCAACCCTGCTCAACTCAGACTAGTTATTCACTAATCCAGCACTTGAGCAAAATCATTCTCCAACAAAAAGGGAACGGAACTCCCTCTACTTCTCTTTCGTTTCAAAAGCCAGGACAGAGATGCCAGGGAACACCTGGCAACTCCTAAACAGCGCTTCAGCACAATCCTGTCGACCGCCCTTGGGGCTGCATGGAGAAATGCAGAAGAAAGGCTTCGCATCCGCGAGGCAACAGGGAAATCTCAAGTGCATCTATAAGAACTATAATCCTTCTCTGAGAACGAGTATCACATCCAGCTGTTACAGCCTCCGTTTCTCCTTTTTGCATCATTTTTAATCCGCCGAAGCATATCACTCACATGGCAAAGAGGCGATGAACCAGTGAGGTCATTCGATAAATTATTGTGAGAAACATTTCTACTGCCTTTCTGAATCAATGTGCCAACAACAAAATATTGGAAGTATCACAGGCATAGCAACAATCAAAGTCAAATGATGCATCAAACTCAATTTCAGAATCTTTTTATGTACTGTTCTCTCTAGTTAGAAACGTCCCGGACTTCCCTGGTGGCGCAGCGGTTAAGAATCCGCCTGCCAGTGCAGGGACATGGGTTCGAGCCCTGGTCTGGGAAGATCCCACATCCCATGGAGCAATTAAGCCCAAGAGCCACAATTACTGAGCCCGCACGCCTAGAGCCCGTGCTCCGCAACAAGAGAAGCCACGACAATGAGAAGCCCATGTACCACAATGAAGGGTAGCCCCTGCTCACTGCAACTAGAGAAAGCCCACATGCAGCAATGAAGACCCAACACAGCCAAAAATAAATAAATTAAATAAATTAATTAATTAAATGTCCCTACATGGATGCAATCATTTCCATCATTCAGTTCTCTGGTCAAATGCTGCTTTCTCAGAGTGGCCTTCCCTGACCCTCATCTGCCCCTAGTCACGCCCTATTCCATTATTCTGCTTTACTTTGCCCACAGCACTTACCTCTGTATCCAAATAACTTGTGTGTTCATTACCTGTTCCCACTGATTAGAATCTTAAGCCCCATGAGGGCAGAGACCTTCCTAGCTTGCCCACTTCTGTACCCCAGCACCTAGATCAATGAGCTAATATTTGTTGAATGAATGAATTTCTACGTAATGCTTTAATATCAACCAGGTCTTGCACGATTGCCAGCTGATTTCATCTTCCCATCAACTCTGTGAGCCAGGTTTTTTACAATTAAAGAACCAAAGCAGGGAGTATGTGGGAAATCTCCGTACCTTCCGCTCAATTTTGCTGTGAACCTAAAACTGCTCTTAAAAAAAAAAAAAAAAAAGGGCAGGCTATTAGGAAAACAAAACAAAACACTTTAAAAAAACCCAAAGAAACAAAGCCTCAGAAAGGTTAAGTAACATGTTCAATTGCATGCAGCTAATAACGGGCAGAGCTGGCAAAAAAACATACGTCTTCTGGACCCCCAGCTCATTCCATGCAGCTGATGAGCAGTGATTTTCTCCTGGGAAAAGTTCAACCTTTCAAAGGAAAGAAAAAAAAATCACCTGTGACTTATAATGAAAAAGCAAATGCAGAAACAGGACCGCCAGCACTACTCACTTGTGCAGAATTCCGCCCGCGCCTGCAGCCGCAGGTGCAGTCCGTCCCCGGCCACGTGCTGCAGCCCGCGGCAGGAGGACGGGACAAGCCTGACCCCTGCTGGCAGCCAGAGCTCCGTGCAGCCGCCAGGGCTTTTCATCTGGAGCGAGGTCGGCGTTATGCAAACATCCATGGGCAGACCGCCTTCGTTTGGATCGCTGGGAATGAAAAATAACACACAAGAAATTATTTCTCACTGATGAAAGCCACATTATGAAAGAAACAAAAACGGCCAAGGAGCTCTCTGTTCCTCTTCAATAAGGGCCCTGAATTTAGTCTCTGTCGTGGAAAAACAGCAGTGAACTGATCGTAAAGGAAACTAATCTATACTAGGTTTAGATGAGGTCAGGGAGTACTTTTCGCTGTCACTGTAACAGGAAAGTTCAGAGACATGTTTTTCATTCCTGCTTCTTTTTTTATGGTAACGATGCATTTTTAAGCATGTACTCTTTCCCACTGCCAATGATCCTGAGTGCCAACTCTCTCCTCTATCCCAGTACTTCCTCCATCTACTCCAGCCCGGACCTCCCCCTGGGCTGCTCCTGGATCTGCTGCACAGCCTGCCACTTCGCTTCCCCACCCCCGACTCTTCCCTCCCACCAGTCTCCCCGACTCAGCTTCTGCAAACCAGCACAATGGAACGCTAGTCTGTCATGCACCACGCACTTGTTCATCAAAGTATTTTTGGTCAGAGAATTCAACAAGGCAGCGTAAGACGGTGGCTTATGCACCTTTGCATCCCTTGATCCTAGCATGATTTCGACATTCATTCACTCACTCAACACACCTTTTTTGAGTTCTACCATGTGCCAGGTACTGGGAATACAATGATTAACAAGATATTTCCTCTGCACCCCACCTCCCCAAGCAGGGGACAGGCTAGTAAACAGGAATGATCAAGGGAGCATTAAAACTACGTTGCACTTATTCATAATACAGGGGACTAAGGAAGCACGTGGAGGGGGGCAGCAACTATCCTAGGCCAAGCACTAAGTAAATGGTATGTGAATAATGAATGGATGAGTTAGTGACATATTCCTGCTTCTGAGACCAGCATTTCAATGTTTTACTTTACTTACAGTAAATTAGAGTAAAGCATTGGTATTTGATATACAGGATTTTGAAAAGGAAGCCAGGATTACGTAAAACAAAAGGTATAGGAGAAAAAACTTTGTCGATTTTAAGAATAAACAAATAATGAAGAAAACAATCTAGTGATGTATGAATACCAGGCATGAAAGGACTTACTAATCTAGTACACGGCAAACACAAATTACTTGGTGTAGGCAATAGAGTAAAACACAGTTGCTGTCTACCAGGCACCAAAAGGACAGAAGGGTATGAAGACATATAGAGATGATACTCCTACGAAGTTGAAATATTCTCAGCATTGCACCAGAGGAGCAAAGCACCTGGATCCCCTCTTAAGTGCTGACAGCAAGAGCAGGCCATCCACTCAGTGTCACTGAAGTGCAGAAGGTGGGCCATCCACTTGAATGTCATCTAAGTAGAGAGGTCATAACGTGTGTTCAGGTGTGAATCTTGGTCAGGCCTCCTATTTCGCCTTAGAAAATTTTAAAACTACTTTCTGGCTAGTTCCTTTTAGAAGTGTGTAGATCTGCACTTAATTGGCAACACAGAATATCAAGAACCTGAGTCTTGGGACTTCCCTGGCGGTCCAGTGGTTAGGACTCCACGCTTTCACTGCTGAGGGCGTGGGTTCGATCCCTGGTCAGGGAACTAAGATCCTGCAAGCTGTGCAACGTGGCCAAAAGTGTTTTTTTATTTAAGTTTTTTGACGTGGACCATTTTTAAAGTCTTTATTTAATTTGTTATAATATTGCTTCTGTTTTATGTTTTGGTTTTTTGGCAGCAAGGCATGTGGGATCTTAGCTCCCCAATGACCAGGGATCGAATCCACACCCCCTGCATTGGAAGGTGAAGTCCTGACCACTGGACTGCCAGGGAAGTCCCCCAAAATTAAAAATTAAATTAAATTTTAAAAAAGAAATTATTAAAAAAACAAAACAAATCTGAGTCTTTTCCAGGGAAGACAGACTCAAACTCTTGAGTCAAAAGTCTAGTCTTCAGAAATGATGTTTAAGAAATAATAATCCTCTAAAGTAGATGTCAGAAAACTTTATATAAAAGGTCAGATGGTAAACATTTCAGGTTTTATAGACCATATATGGTCTCTGAGGCATAGTCTACTTTTTTTTCTTCCTAATGACCCTTTAAAAAATATAAAATCCATTCTTAGCTCATAGACTGTAACAAAACAGGCCGTAGGTTAGATCTGGCCCCTAGGCTGTAGTTTGCCAACCACTGCTCTAAAGATACACAATTTGTTCAGTTTGGTACTTCAGTGATTTTCAAACTAGACTGTGCAGTTGGCACTTGGAAGTGTCTCAAGGGAAACCACTGGGTTCCTAAGTCCCCTGCCTGCCCATCTCTGGCATACCACCCTTTCCTCCCTTCCTCTTCCTGAAAAACGCAGCCGATTACATAGGGCAAAGAAAGATAGGTATCTTCGAAAGGGTGGGAGAACCACTGAAGCCTGGGGTAGATCTGAGAAACCCAGCAGGGTGAGGAGAGCACCCACCAGGAGGGCCACCCAGCAAGGATGTCAGGTTCCCAGAGGAGAAAGGAGGAAATGTGAGCAGCAGGTTGGGGGGGGGGGGCAGCTCAGCATGGAGTTTCAGAGCCTGTCTTAGTCTGCTCAGGTGCCTATTAACAAAACACCACACAATGGGGGGCTTAAACAACAGACATTTATTTCTCCTAGTTCTGGAGGCTGGGAAGTCCAAGATCAAGATGCTAGCAGTTCTTGGGGAGGACCCCCTTCCTGGCTTGCAGATGCCTGCCTTCTCACTGTATCCTCACATGGCAGAGAGAGGAAGCGTTGGCGTCTCTTCCCATAAGGACACTAATCCCGTCATAGTGGCTCCACATTCGTGACCTCATTGAAACCTAATTCTCTCCCAGAGGCCCCATCTCCTAATACCATCACACTGGGGTAGAGCTCTAACATATGCATTCTGAGGGAAAGGAAACATTCAGTCCGTAACAGAGCCCAAGCAGCTGAGGAGAGTGTCGACACTGAGCGGAGGGAAGGGAAGTGGCAGAGGAGGCCAGCGGAAGATTAATTGCATAGAGTGGAACTGACCAAGTAAATACATGTCATGAGGCTGATGGAATCCAGGATTCTCACTGTGGGAGAACAGCTACAAAGAGGGAAAGGGAGAAAACCAGAATGGATCCTATGGTGGTAGACTAGAATCTAAAATACCTGGGTGAAGTCATGGTTTCCAATGCATATAAATAGATACAGTAACATATATAGGTGTATATGTATGTGTATTATGATATATTTACAAACACACACATATACATGCATACATAAACACAATACATATGTCATACACACACACTCTAGTTCTGTCTGCTAGTGGGTCTGGGAGAAGTGACACTCCAATAGTAATGAGCACACTCTGTGCCCAGATCTTGGTTTCCAAAGGTCATTTTCCACTTAAAAACAAAATGAACAAAAATGAAACAAATCACGGTTCCTTGGAAAAATAACTACATCCAGGGCTGGGACAGGAAAAGAATGAGATGAGCCTGAGCCTGGCATATCTTGTTGTGCAACTAAGTAAAGAAGAAATCAAAGAATGTCAAAACAAACAAACAAACAAAAAACCAACAAAAAACAAAAAACACAGAAATCATCTTGAAGGGACTCCCCCTGGCCACATCTGGTTGTAATTTGAGAAAAAAGGAACCCACTGAATGAAACAGAGCTATGGGTCCATACTGATATGAATAAATGAATGACTATACGTCAATTAAAAATAATAATAAATAAATGAATAAAATGAAAGTATGATGAGGAACAGGGCATTTACATAGTCTCAATTAATACTTATTGATAATGAAAAGAATTATTAATATCAATTAATACTTACTGATAATGAAAAAAAAGGGCAATTTATGGTGGAGAAGCCTGGCAGATACCACCTTATTTAAGTTCTCAAAGTTAACGTGAACTTTAATGGAACAAATCAAAATCATGTGCCACCTGAGAGGATGCAATGAGAACACAGCATCAATTTTGTGATATTCCTGCCAAAGATGTATAACCTGAACGTAATCTTGAGGAAACGTAAGACAAAACCAAATGGAGGAATATTCTACAAAATAATTGGGCTGGAGTCTTTGAAAGTATCAGGATCATTAAAGTCAAGGAAACTGAGGACCTCTTCCAGATTGAAAAACGAAGGTAACATGAGGATGCAATGCATGATTCTGAGCTGGATCCCTTTGTATTACACATATTAAGTAGACAACTGGAAACACTTGAATAAGGTCTGAGTATAAGATGGCAGTAACATATTTCCCAGTTTTGAGTGTTGCATGCTGGTTTTGTAGGAGAACGTCCTTATTTGTAGGAAATCCACAGTAACGTATTCAGAAGTGACAGCAACTTACTCTCAAGTTTGAGATTATTCCAAAACAAAGTTTTTGAGACCCCCTAATTGCCCACACTTTTTATATGTGAGGCTTTTGTCACTATTCTCTTGTATTCTTTCAGGCGTCACACCCTGCTTGAAACTATCTAATAACCTCACATCTCAACTCTGAGTCCAAGCTAAGGTCCTTTCAATGGTCTCTAACACCCAGTAATATACTAGAGGCAACTGTTAACATTCCAGGCATTTTGCAAGCCAGTTGACCTCACTTTGGTAGTTTGATATCATCTATGGTGAAAGTATTCCCACCACAGGAATCAGTAAGTGCTGCAGATCAGGAAGAATGTTTTTGTCTGTTTGGTTTTCCTGGAGAACAGGTCATTGAACATTTTCCAGCACACCACTGCAAGACCCTTTACTATGTGCTTCACCAGCCCACCCACATCTCTCTGAACTAGGCACCACCTCATACTTTCTGTTCTCTCACAGGGCAACAGTCTTCCACTGGGAATAATACAGTCCCAGATCTCACCCCTTTCAGTTTATTGCTCCACTGTTGCTTTCTTATTCAGAATAAGGGGTTGGAATTTTTTTCCCTACCCCTTTTGTTTTATTTTCTGCTAGGTACATATCTCTATTCACTATAACATATATAAATATTTGTGTATTTTCTGCCTACCTCTTGCCACCATTAGGCTGTAAGCTCAATGAGAGCAAGTATTTTTGTCTTTGCTTTGTTCTTAGTGTTCACAGCCATATAACCATCACCTAGAATCTGAGTTTTGGGCCCTAGAATAGGAACTCAGTAAACGTCTGTGAATTTAATAAATGAATGGCCAAGGTTTATCCCAGGAATGCTAAGATGGCTTAATATAAATAGATTGTTTCTAATGCAATTCACAGAAGTAAAGACTAAAGGAAAAAATATGACCATCACAATACACGCAGAAATCATTAAGGAAAACACAGTATCTATTCATGATGAAAACCCTTAGTAAACTAGGAATAGAAAGGAACTATGGGGCTTCCCGGGTGGCGCAGTGGTTAGGAGTCTGCCTGCCAATGCAGGGGACGTGGGTTCGAGCCCTGGTCCGGGAGGATCCCACATGCCGTGGAGCAACTGGGCCCGTGCGCCACAACTACTGAGCCTGCGCTCTAGAGCCCGTGAGCCACAACTGCTGAAGCCCGCGCGCCTAGAGCCCGCGCTCCGCAACAAGAGAAGCCACCGCAATGAGAAGCTCATGCACCACAGGGAAGAGTAGCCCCCGCTCGCCGCAACCAGAGAAAGCTGCGCCCAGCAACGAAGACCCAACGCAGCCAAAAATAAATAAATAAATTTATTTAAAAAAAAGAAAGGAACTATGCAGTCTACCAAACAGATTCGCCAAAAGTCAACATCATCACACCTAATGATGAAATGCTAGAAGCAGTTCTTTTAAGATTAGGGGAAGAATAAAAATCATATCATTTACATTAACTGCAAATAGACTAAAAATTCTAATTAAAATGCAGAGATTGTCAGAATGGATTTTAAAAAACTCCGCCCAGTACATGCTTTTAAAATTTTACATATAAAGACACAGGTTGAGAGTAAAAGGGTAGAAAAAGACATACCATGCAAACAGTATAGTCAGCTGATTTCTGACAAAGACATTGAGTTATATCAGTGGAAGAAATGACAGCCTTTTAACTAATGATGATGGAACAACTGGGCATCCTTATAGAAAAGCAACGAACTTTGACCCCTACCTCATGCCAAATACAAAAACTAATTTGACATAATCACAGACCTAAATGTAAAAGCTAAAACTATGTAACTCCTAGAGAATAAACATAGGAAAAAAAAATCTCACAAGCTGGAGGTAGGCAAAGATTTCTTAAGGACACAAAAAACACTAACCATTAAAGAAAAAAATGCAATAAACTGGATTTCATTATAATTAAGATTTTCTGTTCATCAAAAGACACACTTAAGAAAATGAAAAGTTACAGATTGGGAGAAAATATTCACATACTCACAGGCATAAATGAAAAAGGTCTTGTTTCCAGACTATATAAAAAACTGGGCTTCCCTGGTGGCGCAGTGGTTGAGAATCTGCCTGCTAATGCAGGGGACACGGGTTCGAGCCCTGGTCTGGGAAGATCCCACATGCCACGGAGCAGCTGGGCCCGTGAGCCACAATTGCTGAGCCTGCGCGTCTGGAGCCTGTGCCCCGCGACGGGAGGGGCCGCGATAGAGAAAGGCCCGCGCACCGCGATGAAGAGCGGTCCCCGCACCGCGATGAAGAGTGGCCCCCGCTTGCCGCAACTGGAGAAAGCCCTCGCACAAACCGAAGACCCAACACAGCCAAAAATAAATAAATAAATAAATAAATAAATAAGAAAATCCTTTAAAAAAAAAAAAAACTATTTAAATTCAACAATAAGACAAACAACTTGATATTAGAAGACACTTGACAAAGGAACATATATAAATGACCAAAAAGCAAATGAAAAGGTACTCAACATTATTAATCAGGGAAATACAAATTAAAATGACAATGAGATACTACTTTATACCACCAGAATAGCTAAATAGAAGACTGACAACACTAAATGCAGGCGAGAATGTGAAGCCATTGGAATTCATTTTTTTCTGGTTAGAGTGTAAACTGGTACAATCACTTTGGAGAACTGTTCAATGGTTTCTCAAAAAGTAAAGCCGCCATCTACCCTATGACCCAGCAAAAACCCTTACACAAAAATGTATGGCAGCTTTGGGAATTCCCTGGCAGTCCAGTGGTTAGGACCCCACGCTCTCACTGCCAAGGGCCCTGGGCTCAATCCCTGGTGGGGGAACTAAGATCCAGCAAGCCGCACAGTGTGGCCAAAAAAAAAAAAAAAAAAAAAATGTATGGCAGCTTTATTCATAACAAGCAAGCTCTAGAAACACACAAAATATCCAGCAATAGATGAATGGATAAATGAATTGTCATATATTCATACAGTGGAAAACTACTCAGCAGGAAAAAAAGAATGGTCTATTGATATATGCAATGACATAGATGAAACATGAATCTTGCAAACACTGTTGAAGGAAAGCAGCCAGAAACAAACAAGTACATATTGTATGAATCCATTTATACATAGTTCAAGAACTGGCAAGCTAATCGTTGTTGAATGAAATCAGAACAGTGGCTGCTTTTAGGGTTGGGGGAATTGACTGGTGATAAAGCTCAACAGCCAAAGACCACCAGGGACAAAACAGGAGTCCAGCAAAGTCAGGTTTCTTAACTTGCTGAGAAAAGGGAGAGTTATCCAGGGGAACCATGAAGGGCCCCTTTGACGAGAGGAAGGAGGGAGGTTGTCTTGTTTCGTTTTGTGTAAGGTGTGGGCTCCGAATAACCTTACAAGGTGAATTTGAGTTGGACGTGCAGCACTTATTTGAACTCATGATTTGAGAAAGGGCGGGGGAGGACGCAGGGGAGAAAGAGAGAAAGAAGAGTAATAAACATCGTCCCCATTTTACAATTGAAAACATTCAAATGAAAGGATTCTACTCTGGTGAAGAAGCTAGGATTGAATCCAGTTCTCAGGCCAAATCCCAAACTGCCACACCAGACATCCGGCTGGTTTCAGGAAAAGAGAAGGCTAAGCATCAGTCTATCTCGGAGTGGCGCTGTGTAATAAAATGTTCAGGATTTTAACGTCTAATTTACTCTGTTTGAAACAGTGGTCACAAGGGAATAGTCGAGGTCCCATATACTACCGAACCAAAAAAAGAGAACACTTTTCCTAACAGTTTCTAGTTTGTGTAATGAATAGCAAGTTAGACGCGTGCAGACTTCGCACTGGAACTCCGAATATGAATAAAAGAATGAGCTCCAATAAGAAGTCTGCAACCTTGGTTAGTCGTTCACTGAACACACGTTTACTGAACCAGTGTGTCCGTTCCTTTGCATAGAGAACAGTTTGGGGAGGAAAAAATAACACCGGAGTTTATTTACAAAACAGGAAGCTCTCACATTGGAACAGATTTCTTACAACGAGGATCCCAAAGAGGCAATCAAAACATTTTTTGCACTGTTTTGTTGGAAACGCAGGGCACTGTCAACGGTGTGGTACATTAGGTATCCTCAAACTTTAATGTGCATCTGAATCCCGGGAAACGTGTTAAAATCTAAGTTCTGATTCAGTAGTGCTGATGTGGAGCTAAGACAATGCATTTCTAAAAAGTTCCCAGGTGATGCTGAGATTGCCAGCTGAGGGGAGACTGGGGGCGCGCGCGGGGGCGAGTAACTCGACTTTGAGTAACCCAGAAGCTCTAAGCAACTGGAAAACAGAAATTCAAAAACCCGTCCTTCCGAGGGAGGCGGAGCCTGCCCGGCCAGCGGAAAAGCGAGCTAGGTTTGCGCGTGGGAGCCCGCACTCCACCGCCCGCCTTACCCCAGGATTAGCAGCGCGCTCTGCAGCCGTTTCCGCACCTCCAGGAACAAGCGCGCCTCCGCCGCAGCCGCCGCCATGGCGGGCACCCAGCCAGAGGCTCCGGCGACGCCGGGCAGCAGGGCCGGAAAGACGCTGCACGTGCGGCCCGAGCCGGAGCAGGAGCAGCAGCGGCGGCGGTGTGGGCGGCGCGGGCCTCCGGGACCCGGAGGTCGGCTGCCCGCCAGCCCACAGCGCCACCTGCCGGGAGAAGAGCGCGCCGCCGCGAGGACTCCATCTGGGGGGCGTGGCAGTTTCAAATCCCGGCTTTGGGTCTGAGCGCGGAGAAAGATGGGCGGGGGGGTGGGGAGCCGAAGTGTCCTCCCAGGGTGCCCCCTGATGCATCCGGCTCCCTGGAAATGACCTTCAAAGTCAGACCCCCAGTGCAGTGCTTTGGGTAGCGTGGGTAGGGAGGAGACTGGGCGAGAGGGAGATGATGGAGAGGGGTCGTGGGTATAGCCGGGCACTGTCCCCAGGAGGCCAGAGAGCCGAACTCCCCACCCCAAACACACTGTATCTTGTATTTTTTTGTTTTTGTTTTAATGAACTACGCTCGGTTTTTGTTTTTTCTGTGTTTTAATGAACGCTAGTCGGCCGTTTGGTAGCTCTGTCTGAGGCAACAAATGTCCAGGACTGACGTGGCATTGCTTCTGAATTTAGACCCAGTCGCTCCAGGATGGAAACGATTGCAAAAATGTGAGAAGTTTTCTGTTATCTATGCAGAAGAGAGTGTGGTTAAATCCAGTATCATGAAGCACAGGATCAAGCATTCCCATGACTTTTGAAAAGAGGAAGATGAGAATGACTCCATATGTACATTTCCGCTCTTCACTTTTGCAAAAGTAAAAACTGACTCAGGGAAGTTGTACTATCATTGCTACTAGAAGATGTTTCTGGAAAGTTTGACCCAGTAAAGAAAAGGATCTAATATAATGTAAGTACTTATCATGGGAAAATATTAAAATATAAGGCCATGGTAGTATTATAATGAAAATTCTTTTCAAACAAGAGGCTTTAAAAAAATAGAAACAATGATTGCTTGTATGTAGAAAATCGTATGTTTATTGATTTCCTACTTTATCATTTCAAGGTCACAATTATCACACACCAAACGTATTAATTTGAAGATTTTCCAAGTAAATAATAAAGCCATGTCCCTAGAGATACTAGTTTAAGACAATTTTTCTAAAATCTATATTTGGAGTTTTTAAAGTTTATTGTTTTGCCTCACAAATTCCTGTATCCATCAGAATAATTAAAAATCATGGATGGAGGTAACACAATTAAAAGAATTAAGTTTACTGCTATTTCATCTCAATGGTGATGAAGGGTGATGGTTTTGATGGAAGAAATTTTCACATATTAAGATATAGGGAAGTCATTCTGGCTTATACAAGGTTTAACGTGAACTTTAGGCTAACCAAAACAGCCTATCTGTGGCCTATTAAATATGCATTGAGGACTTCCCTGGCGGTCCAGTGGTTTAGACTCTGTGCTTCCACTGCAGGGGACGTGGGTTCAATCCCTGGTCTCGGAACTAAGATCCTGTATGCCACCTGGCACAGCCAAAAAAAAAAAAAAAGAAAAAAAGAAGGAAAATGCATCGTGCATCTAATTTAACCATTAAAGAAAACATGCATTAAAAAAAAATGGAGTAACTGTGGTTCAGGCATTACAAATGGAGCCAAGGTGGTCATTGTGGACATAGTTTCAGACACATTCTTGTATTACTGAGAACTTAAATTTTCTGAACTGTATCAGACTCAAGGACGCCACCAGCCATTCTCAAAACAATATCTGCTAGCAGCTGCCAGCTGCAAACTTATAGTCTCAAGGTCTCCCCTTGTAACTACGCAACCGTTTCAGACCCCAACCAATCCTTACGTAACAAGCACCCGTACTTCTTGCCAGCTCCAATCCTAATTCTTGACAAATAATTTATGTAATTTTGGGCCTTTTCCCTTTATAAGCTGCCCCCATTTTGTAGTCCAGTGGAACACAATTCAAGTGCTTCTTTAATCTGTGTCTCCCAGGCTATAGTCCTCAATTTGGCTTAAATAAAACTCTTTTTTTCTTCCTAATATATATGATATATTGGTTTATTGATTATGTCCCTCCACAATTTCGACTCCTTATGCCTTCCACCTTTAATTCTCAAAGCTATTAAGTGCCTAAATACTGACACATTATATTGAAATATAACTTTTTTTTTTCTTTTCTTTGTGGGCCACTCGTCTTGCGAGATCTTAGTTCCCCGACCAGGGATTGAATGTGGGGCACGGCAGTGGAAGTGTGCAGTCCTAACCACTGGACCACCAGGGAACTCCCTATATACCATTCTTAACACAGCATGCTCTTCATAATTGATGTTTCATTATTTTTAAGAATTGTTATATTTCATGTATTCATGTATTTCACATTCGCAAAAGAAATCAATCATTTTTTTCACACTACATTTTAGGCAAAAGGGTGCAATTCTTGTAACAACATGATTCTAGGGTTCTAGAATGAAAATATCTCCTAATGTGATTACAACTATTTGTCTCCTAACTTCACAAGTCTTTTAACCTCTCTGTGCTTGGGGTTCCTTAATATTGAGGAATTAAACAATTAGTTAAACAATTTAAACAAATACTTAAATAATATTTAAAAGCTATTTTCAACTCCTAGCATCCCTTCCATCTCTCCACCCATCATGATGGGGCTGGCGTGTGGAAAACACCTGCTACACCCCTTTCCAGGTCCACTCCCTCAATTGGTGGTGATGGGCCGCTTCCCCGACAGTCCGCTTGAGGGCGCTGTGGCTACAGCTAGCGCCGGGAGGCAAGGAGCGGACCGGGGGCGGAGATCGAGGGCCGAGGACGTCGACGCCGGCGTGGGCGCGAGCGCGGTGCACGCCGGGAGCTGTCAGTAGGCCCTCAGGCTCCCGGCCTCCGTGTCGCTGCCGCGGTTGCCAGGAGAGCGGCGCCGGCAGGGAGCGGCCGAGCCCCGGCAGGTAACAGCGTCCCCGCCCCCAGCGCGGTCGCGAGGCCGGCCGCCGGCCCCGAGCGGCCTGCTCTGCCCGGCTCGTTCCCGAGCCGCCGGGACGCCCCGCGGGTCGGCTGGTGGGTTGGGGGGGTGTTGCCGCCCCGGCCCCGCCTGAACTCGCGAAGCCGGCCGGCCGCCCTCTGGTTTCCGTGGAGGCTGGAGTTGCGCGGGTACCGGCGGGCCGGGGCTGGGCAGCGGCGCCGCGAGGAAGGCCGGGGCCGGCGGGGCCGGGGCGTCGGGTGACCGGGCCGAGCCTCCTGCGCAAGGGCCGCGCGGTGCGCGAGGTTGGGGTGGAAGTCGCACCTGTGCGATGAGAGCGCGCGGATGCGCTTGTGTGTTGGCGGAATCGAGGCTTCGTGCGGTCTCTTGAATCTGGGGGGTTGGTTTAGGATTGAGGAGACACAAATGCCCGCCCTGGTTCATATTACATGTGGGGGGTTGGAAAGGAGTGTAGAAGTTTATTAGAGGAGGTCAGATCAGTTATAAGGAAGTTGTTAACAATCATCACCTTTGATTCTCAAGACTTTTAAAGTTGCAACATAACAATAGTCGCTTGTTCGGTCTCCTCCATTCTCGGAGGGGGAAGGGGAGTTGGCACACAACTACTTTTTTGAAAGCTAAGTAAATTGTGTTTTGATTATTCTTACACTTTCTTAGAGTTCTGTGGAGTTTGAGAAATATAAAGATTGGAAAATTCTGATTTGGAGATTGCAGTTAAAGCAATCAAAACTTTTTTTTGTGATTACAAAAAAGATAGGAAACTAAGTTTTTGCCTGAGAAATAAACCCCGAACTATAGAAAGACAAAATCCTTCAGTTTCGATGTTGTTGGTTGTCTTGATGCAGACATAAGATCTCGCGTTTTGCTGTGGATAACATATGTTAGCTTTATGTTGTAAGTAACTCTCCACCTGATAAGCAACAGTGATTTTGTTGAGCTGACAGAAGTTATAACAGGAGTAAATTAAAACCAGTTGTAGTACAAATGCTTTATTTTGAAGTGATTACTTTCAGCCACTCTGAACTAAATCATTACCCAGAATTACTAAACAATAGATCTCCAGGTGACCCTGATTATTAGGAACCCGAGACTCAAAGAATTAAAAACATCTAAGTTAATACACAAACCTGGAAATGTAACACCATAACCAAAATATTAAATGTAAAGTAAATGTTGTTAATTAAATGTTTGACTATATGCAGTCAAAGGAGTCCTATTTAATAGTTAAACTAGTGGAAAGAACTCTTGCCTGGGAAGGAGAGCTTTCATTCAAGTCCTTTGTTCTCCTGATGACCAGGTGTGATCTCTCTAGGCCTCAGATTTGTCATCTGTTTAAGGGAATTTCATAGGTTCACGTTTTTCCAAACTGTTTCCCCTGAACACTGTTCTCAATCCATTAATACTCTTACTGCCCCAAAACAGTGTTCCATGGCAAATAATTTGGGAGCACATTGGTTTACATCAGGCTTAACTTCTGATTTACTTTTAACGGCAAGACTTCTCAAAACCTTTACTACTCTACTAATACGCACGTACACCTCCAGGGTGTAAGCTTCCCAGGGAAGGTTATCCAAGCATTTCCTAAACTTACCTGGCCAGAGAGCACATTTTCTCATGGCCAACCTGTTAACGTCTCCTAGAGTATAATTACATAGAATACCAATATGAAAATTACTGTCGTTGAGCTGAGTCCCCTTTCAGCTCTAAAATTCCCTACATGATGTGCTTCTGTGGTGTTCAGCTTAAGCTTGGTGGAGCATGAAACCAAAAAAGCTTCTATTTGCCTTAGTAGGATATTGAGGATTCACATAGGTTTCTGTGAACCTTAATGCTTTAATTTATGGTGGAAGATATCGTCTTTTTCTGGTCTCTTGATGCTTTTCTATAACTGTAATTAATTCCAGTTTGGAATTTGATTTTATGGTCAAGTTATTGATTTTATTAAGAACGGCATTATAAAGTTCCAAAAGTAAAGACTTGTTGATAATGGCATTGTTTTTTACACTGATTCCACTTTCTGGTCATGAATTCTTAACCTATGAAATGTGATAAAAGCCACTTGAAATGTACTTAATAACTAAACAATTTTAAGAGCTTAGATGGTTGAAAAGAGTTAAAGGTTAAAATGTAAATACTAAGGCACTTATTTCTAAATTGCTTACAAACAAGGTCTGTGTTGAATACAATCTCAAATCATCTTGCTAAATTCCGTCAGGTGTCAGTAGCACACAACCTGTGTGGCTACTTCTGTCTATTCTTTGTTACTTTGTTAGGGGTGAGTACTGTTAATGTGCTCCTTTGTTTGAGGGGGTGCGGAACAGTACATTTAATTATAATAGGTAAGCCTTAATTCAGGTAAGTTCTGTCCCTGAAATGAAACTATTAAGTAGAAGTATGGAGCTGCTATTTTTGTGTAATAGCTAACAGCTTTTGTTGAGAATTTATTATATGAAAATAAGTACTTTTGATCCCCTTGTCTGAATTGGGATTTCCCTTCTCCTTATTGTGTTGACCTCCCCTTCCCAAACTCTCCAAGCCTGAAACCTCAATGATTTTCTTTGCATAGGTCAAAGATATGGTATCACCCTTATCAAGGAAAAATTTACATGTAATAATGTGCACTCGTTTTATGTGTACATTATATACACACCCATGTAACCACCACCACAATCAAGATTTAGCACATGTCACACACCACTCAGGCCTGTATTGTTATGCTTTTGTTCTCTTTGAATGTTCTCCCTGTCTCTGCATGTCTAAATCATACCTGTTAAGTTCTAGCTTGAATGCCACCTTGTCTGTGAATCCTTTAATTACCTCATTTTGAAGTAATTACCTTCTTTTCTGACTTTCCTGTTTACAGTTCTTTGAACATTTTTTCTGTCCTTCATGATGGCAAAACCAACGGCATGCTCATAGTAGGCAGTTATATTTGTTGACCAAATGGAAAGTATAGTATTTCTCAAACTTGACTAAGTCATTCTTATATCATCTTCAGAATTTTGGCCATATCTGCATACTTCCTGTATACTTACTTTCTTCATATTTATCAATATAATTATTAACATAATTTTAAAGGAAACTTGAAGTAACCACCATAAATAAAAAGCAGGTATCTGAGATTTCCTGATGTAGTCAGAGGAATTGAAAGAGAATGAAGGGAGAAGAACTTCCTCGCTTGATTCAGTGTCACTTAGCCCTGTCCTTGGGCCGCATAAAATCTTCTCCCATCTGATTGGTGGTCAAAATTTGGGAGATACTGGCTTAATCAGGGCCTGAGAATTCCTTAGAATTTTATCTGTGAAAGAACTGGGAAATAAAGCCTCAATTGCAAATTAAAAGGTGTACTGAGTTTCATCTTTGTATTGCATTTTTAAAGTTAAATAGGATCATTATTGAATCGGTAAATGTCTGTTTTCTTCAGAAATGTTTTTAATATTAGTAATGTTACTTTTACCCATAAAACACCTTTTTGTTATTATAGTACATTAGCTTTAAGATAAACCTTTGACTGTAGAGAAATAAATCTAAATTTAAAACCAGTTAAAGGCTTTTATATGACAAAGTGATGACTGTTGATTCAGGAGTGATGAAATGTTAATAATATGTTTATCTGGCAAAGCTCCTATAAGAGTAGATGGCAAAGCTCCTATAGTCATTATAAAAGAGTCTGATAATCTCCTCTACTTCTTCCTCTCATCAATTCTCAAGTTTGAGCTGTATATTTTTATTTCCATCTTGCAGAAGACATTTCCAGCCTTTTTTCTTCTGAGGTAATGAAAAATTCTCCTCTCTTAATGGAGTTTTATATGAACAAGAAAGAAAATAAATTCCCTACTTTTGTTCTATAAAATATACTTTGTATCTCAACTTGCTGACGTTATTTACCGGTGTATATCTATATTATGCACTTAATGTTTAAATTGCCATTGTTTCGTGTTTATGAACAAAGAGTTTACGTAAATAGACCATTTAGTTTGGTGCTACTGTTTTCCAAAAACTACTTTACCTGAGTGGCAATACTAGGTAATCTAAAGTTCTGGAATGCAACCTCAATTTGGAAATAAGACAAGAGCCCTTTGGATGAATAGTTTTTATTTCATAAAAAAACCTTCACCCAAGCAAGTAGTTTCTTTCCTGTGTCTGTACTATAAAATAAAGCAGCATTATAGAAGCAGTGCAAATAAACTCTTATCATTTAAAAGGGACAGCAGACTGGAATCCGAAAAACTATAAAAGCATAGCAGGCTTAGTCCTTTGCATTATACATATAAATAGGCCTACATTTCCAGTTGCTTTTGCTTGTGCTGTTATTTTATGGAAAAATACAGTAAAGTATCAGCCACCCGAAGCCCTTAGTATATGCGTTATTGTGATCAATCAAATTTTCCAGATAGCTGGAATTTTTTATATTATATACCACAAATGCCATCCCATTCTGTAGTTATACTTTTTGCTTATCTTCAACATGATGAAGAGTCATCACTTGGCACAGTGGCTTCTCATACACACATACATGTCTTACAGTGTTTCTCAATTTTTTTTTTGCATTTCTAATTATGTTTTTTATTGAATATTGATGTACAATATTATATAAGTTACAGGTGTACAATATAGTGATTCACAGTTTTAAGTTATACTCCATTTATAGTCATTATAAAATATTGGCTGTAGTCCCCGTGTTGTACAATATATCCTTGTATATTATTCCATACATAATAGTTTGTACCTCTTAATCCCCTACCCCTGTTGTCCCTCCCCCTTTCCTGTCCCCACTGGTAACCTCTAGTTTGTTCTCTATATCTGTGAGTCTGCTTCTTTTTTGTCATATTCACTAGTTTGTTGTACTTTTTAGATTCCACATATAAGTGATATCATACAGTATTTGTCTTTCTCTGATTTATTTCACTTAGCATAATGCCCTCCAAGTCCATCCATGTTGCTGCAAATTGCAAAATTTCATTCTCTTTTTATGACTGAGTAGTATTCCATTGTGTTCCATACATGTACCACATCTTCTTTAACCATTCATCTGTTGATGAACACCTAGGTTGCTTTCATGTCTTGGCAATTGTAAATAATGCTGTTCTGAACGTTGGGGTACATGTATCTTTTCCAGTTAGTGGGGTTTTTCCTCAGATATATACCCAGGAGTGGAATTGCTGGATCATATGGTAGTTCTATTTTTAGTTTTTTGAGAAATCTCCATACTGTTTTCCATAGTGGCTGCACCGATTTACACTCCCACCAACAGTGTAAAAGGGTTCTCTTTTCTCCACATCCTCACCAATATTTGTTATTTGTGTTCTTTTTTTTTTTTTTGACTGCGTTGGGTCTTCGTTGCTGCATGTGGGCTTTCTCTGTTTTCAGCGAGTGTGGGCTACTCTTCGTTGCAGTACACGGGCTTCTCACTGCAGTAGCTTCTCTTTTTGCGGAGCACGGGCTCTAGGCACGTGGGCTTCAGTAGCTGTGGCTCGTGGGCTCTAGAATGCAGGCTCAGTAGTTGTGGCGCATGGGCTTAGTTGCTCCGCGGCATGTGGGATCTTCCCGGACCAGTGCTCGAACCCATGTCCCCTGCATTGGCAGGTGGATTCTTAACCACTGTGCCACCAGGGAAGCCCCTATTTGTGTTCTTTTTGATGATAGCCGTTCTGACAGGTGTGAGGTGATATCTCATTGTGGTTTTGATTTGCATTTCCCTGATGATTAGCAGTGGTGAGCATCTTTTCATGTTCCTGTTGGCCATCTGCATTTCCTCTTTGGGAAAATGTGTATTTAGTTCTTCTGCCCATTTTTAAATCAGGTTGTTGGTTTTTTTGATGTTGAGTTGTATGAGCTGTTTATATACGTTGGATATTAACCTCTTATCAGTCATATCATTAGCAAATATTTTCTCCCATTCAGTAGATTGTCTTTTTGTTTTGTGGATGGTTTCCTTTGCTGTGCAAAAGCTTTCAAGTTTGATTAGGTCCCATTTGTTTATTTTTGCTTTTATTTCCTTTGCTTTAGAGACAGATCCAAAAAAAATATTGGTACAATTTATGTCAAAGAGTGTTCTGCCTATGTTTTCCTCTAGGGGTTTTATAGTGTCTGGCCTTACATTTAGGTCTTTGAGTTTATTTTGTATATGGTGTTAGAGAATGTTCTAATTTCATTCTTTTACATGTAGCGGTCCAGTTTTCCCAGCACCACTTATTGAAGAGACCATCTTTTCTCCATTGTACAGTCTTGCCTCCTTTGTCATCAGTTAACTGACCATAGGTGCTTGGGTTTATTTCTGGGCTCTCTATTCTGTTCCATTGATCTATTTGTCTGTTTTTCTACCATAACATACTGTTTTGATGACTGTAGCTTTGTAGTATAGTCTGAAGTCAGGGAGTCTGATTCCTCCAGCACCGTTTTTCTTTCTCAAGTTGTTTTGGCTATTTGGGGTCTTTTGTGTTTCCATAAAAATTTTAAAATTGTCCTAGTTCTGTAAAAAAAATGCCATTGGTATTTTGATAGGGATTGCATGGAATCTGTAGACTGCCTTGGGTAGTATGATCAATTTAACAACATTAACAATGTTGATGTTAAACAATTTTAAAGTTTCCTTGACAGAGGTTTTTCTCCTGAGGAAAAAAAAGAAAATATGGTACTTGCTTTAAAGTTAATATCTGTCATTTTGGAAGAAGAATAAATATTTAAATGACTTCCATACTGTATACCACCAGTTTCATAGGTGTTACACCAGTTAATCAGGATTTCACCCTTGAGCCTGAATGAGGGGTTCCAGCAGAATTACTTATCTTTTTTTTAATGGCAACTGGCATTTTATTGGAAGGCTGTCTTCAAAACTCTTTGCTCCAAGCCTACCTGATTCTATAATTTGAAGCTGCCAATTTTATGTGATCTGTTAACTACTTTTTAAATTATGGCTTTTAAGTTATAATAGAGGTGTGGTTTAAAAAGGAATATATTATTTGAGAATAAACTTTTTAGTTTTCTTTTGCTACATAACATTATCTCAAAATGTAGTGACTTGAAACAACAATATAAATCTCAGGAGGGATTGGGGAGCTGCTTGTCTCTGAGGTTCTGGCTTGAGGTTTTGTGAGGTTGCAGTCATCTAAAGGTTTAATTGGGATTGGAGAACCCCCTTCCAAAGTGGCTCACTCACCTATTGGGAAGTTCTTTCTGCTTGTTGAAGGGAGGCCTCAGTTCCTCCCACAGGGGCCTCCCCACAGGGCTGCTTGAATGTCCTTTTGGCCTAAAGGCTAGCTTGCCCCAGAATAAGAGATCCAAGAGACATCAGGGTGGAAACCACAATGTCTTTTATGGCCTGGTTTTCACTTCTGCAGTATTCTATTTATTGTTCACATAGGCCAGCAGTAATTTCGGGAAGAGACTACACAAGAGCTTGAGGATCATCGGGGGCCATCTTGGAAGCTAGCTACCACATCTTGTAAAGCTAGTATGTGAACATGTCATTAAGTAATAAGCAGTACATATTTACTCAAAATGCAGTTTATACACAGCTCATGCTTTTAGAAAGGATATTCAAAGATTAACTTACCATGCCACTTGAAGATTACTAAACAAAGCAAGTACTTTATCAACAAAATTCTTAGTCTCCATGGTTCTTTGGGAATGATGAGATGACTGGGTTCAGATATAACACTGAAGATACAGGTTTTATTCCTTTTGATTTTCTTACTTCTTATGAGACGAGGGAGGGGGAAAAAATGCCACATACTACACAGCTGCTATTTGATTTTCTTTAAGGTTACTATTCATTCATATACCTTTAAAAAATTAAACTTATTTAATACCATAAAGAGGGAATAAATCATGTGATTTTAAAAGTATAAAAAAAGTATGCAGTGAAAAGGCTCCATCTGCCTGGCCCCCATCCACCCAAGTTCCCACCTGGCCTCCAGGAAGTAATCAGCTTTACTGTTGTCTTGTGTGTTCTTTCAGAGCTATATCATACGTATGCAGATTATATGAATATATATTCCCCCCTTTTTATATTAATGGTAGCATTCTGTAAACACTATTCTGCACCTTGATTTTTTACTTCATATGTCTTAGGAACATTTTCTAAATCAGTTAGACTTTATTCTTTTTACCACTGGAGTATATTTTATTGTCATTCAGTTTTTAATATTTATTGGCTTTTTACTGTAGGTCAAGCACTGCTAGGAGCTGGGGATGTGAAAGCTAGATAGATAAAGACTGTGTCACAGGGATTAACACCCCTGGGAGTAACAGTTCAATTACAGTGAAGCAAAGTAAGTTCTATGATAGGGGAAGTACAGTGTATAGTTGGAGTCCACAGGAAAGATGTATGTATGTGAATGTTGGGGAGATGTAATGGTCAGGGAAGACTTCCCAAAGAGGGTAAAATCTGAGCCCTGAAGGATGAATAGGTACTAGCCAGGTTAAGTTGTGATTCAGTGTTTCAGGCAGAAGGAGTTTTTTAAAAAGACTTTATAACATATTACAAAGCTGTAGTAATCAAAACAATGTGGTACTGGCATAAAGACAGAATAGAATAGAAAGCTCTGAAATAAACCGTGGTGTATATATGGTCAAATGATCTTTGAGAGAAAAGGAGTTGTTGTTTAATTGGTATAGAGTTTCAGTTTTGCAAGATGAAAAAGTTCTGGAGATTAATTGCACAATTTGAATATACTTGATAACACTGAACTGTACACTTAACACTTGTCAATGTGGTAAATTTTATGCGTTTTTACCACAATTGAAAAATTGACATTAAACTTTTCAAAATGTGGCATATATGCATTTTTAAATACTATCCTGTAATGTAAGCCATGTTTCCAAATATTGACAAATGGTACTGTTTAAAGAATGAGCCAGGTCAGAGGAGTTGAATCAGAAGGTATTGTGCAGACACATAGCATTTCAAATATAGTTTGATAGAAAAATTTTAGGTGATGAAAAGGAGTATGGGGCCTATCCAGAGAAGAAATAGCATATGTAAAAGCACTGAGGTGGAAGGGAGCAAGTCTTTGAACAGTTGACTAGTGTTAAAGAAAAAATATTCAGTGACACTTCTTAAGATGGCAAGGCCAGCCTTATTCAGTATCATCGTCATAGGTGTAGGGACCACTGCAGTGGGATTTTACAGTGGAAGAGAGAGATTGGCCTCAACTCTCAGCGTGGGCACGTGGGACTTTATAGCCAAGGAGTAGTTGAGGGTCAGTGGATGGAAAACTACTCTTAAGAGGAAATATCAGGAGTAAGAGGGGATTCTGGTTAAAACCAACCTAACAGGATTCTTGCTGCAGACAGACCAGGATGATCAGTAGTTGGAGGGTGAGGACCCTGATCAGATATTGAGGGAAATCAGATATTGAGGGTGGAGGATTCTGGTTAAACTGACATAGCAGTGTTCTTGAAAAAGCTACATTTTATAAGAAAGTGCACAGACGGGCCTAGGAGAAGGTTCAGAACCCTGGCCAAAGTTTGGTCAAGCAAAGAATCTTTGTCACTAGGTTTTGCTTAGCTAGAACAGAAATATGCATTATAAGATTGAAAGAATGGGTCTAGTTTATGAAAAGACTTTAATCATATGATTAAAAGCTTGCATGTATATACTTTCTAAGTGATTGAATGTCACAGCTGTAGCAGTGATGAGAGTACTTCCTACATGCTAAGTAAGCACTGGGCTGAAGTGCTTTTCATGGTGTATGAGCTTATTTTTCTGAGCTTCCAGCAGGGAGTTATATGCTCAAACTCTTTTTTGCTGTGTAAAATTAATTGGCTCTTAGAAAGCTGAAGGTAGTGGAAGATAGATGGCTATTGTAATAGTCCAGGTGGAAATTATTCACGAGCCATGGTTAAAAGGCCATTCTGAAATATACTGTCTACCACAGTCAACTTCAGCTGAAGAAAAAAAAAAAAAAAAAGCTGAATTTGTTGATAGATTTGAATATGAGAATAGGGAATGAAGCCAAAGCTCATGCTTGTGTGATTGTGTGATTGGGAAGATGATGGTGCTGTTTTACTTCAGTAGTGAAGTAAAAAAAAAAAAAAAAAGATGACGACGTTCAGAGAATAATAATAGCAGTGCTTGACAGGTTTCTTGTAGTGGAGTGATATCCTAAAGAAATTTAACAGAGTAGAGTGACTGTGAAACAGAAAGTAAGGAGAGTCTAATAGTAATGATAACAGTTGATGGTTTTATCAGTGCTTTGGAGGATACCTAGTTTTCGTAAAGGGCCTCTGAATAAAGATCAAGCAATACCTTATTTTGGTTCTGATTCTATTAGGTGCTTCAGAATTTACCAAAGTATCTAGAGTTAATTCTCTTGCAGAGTAATAATACCTCAGCAAGGTTTTGTTCTTTTATATGTGTGTTATTAATACTTTTGTTCTATTTTTACCTTAACCGTAAAACGTGAGAGGGAATGAACATTGGAAGAGATGTAGAAGAAGCAAGGCAGGTCCGCTGTAGGTAGCACCTCATTTTTCTCTGTGAAGTTTCCTGATGTCCTTCAGATTAATTCTAGTCTCTTTCCTTTACCCATCAAGGGTTTTAACACTTACAAGGCTACTTACTATGTAGCACCATTGTTTCATAGCTTTGAGCAAACCAATGTGCACAAACACACGCGTAGTTTGTGTACAGTGTGAATGCTTTTTTTGTAAATCCCTGTGTGTAAAATTACTCAGCTAAAATGTTGATGCCTCCCTGCCTGCGTAATATTTTGATCCTGTCCTTTATATGCATAGGCATTGATTGAATCTGCATCTTAATGAGCATGTATGTGTGTATGTTTTACTCCTCATGATTATACTTTTGGAGCAGTTTCAATAAAATTCACAAAGGAAAATAAACCTTACTGTGTAGGATTTTTTTCAGCTGGGAAAAAAAATATATCTTTTTTCACAGGTAATAAAATTTGTTTACAGATACTCGAACTTAAATACATTACAGAAAAATTTATTTAGTATATACAGTATAGTATTTTTATGGTAATTTGTATAGCAACCAGTCTATTTTAAAGTTGAATAGTAAAATTAATAGTATATTGTTCATTACTTTTTTAATGCTGAGACCATTATTGTTAAAGTACTAATTTTAAAAAAATGAAATTTTATTTGAAACAATTGATTAAGTTAATATGGTGGGTTTAATTGTACTGTAAAGATTATTTTTGCTTCTTTTACTTTATTTCTAGTAGTTTATTTTAGTTAAGAAAATATTTCTTTCAAAGTTTAAGCAAAATCATTATTCTTCATTGTTAAATGAAGAAAATAGCTACAAATGAACATATTTATTTTGAGAAAGATACTTTCTGAAAAGTGATTTTTTAAATAAACTTGGAAAAGTACTTGATAGGATAGCTAAAAGTTAGATTTGTCCTTTATCTTGTTTCACATCTTTCTTTTTAATCACTCTGACTAGCTACTCAGTTTTATCATTATTGTTCTTATGTATAAAAAAACAAGCACTGTTTTCTTGCTTCTTCCTAATTGAAAACAAACCAGAACATGGTCAATCTGGATAATTTAGATTTTCTTTAAGTGTATTATTCTGATATTTACTCTCAGGCTGACTTACCCTTGCCACCTAAAACATTTCTGTTTCATCCCCCCTCCCATCCCCATCGATAGGGAAATCAAGCAGATTTTAATATTAGCAAATGCTAAACTTTAAAAAGGTATGTTTTAAAAAGGCATATGATAAGTCCCAAAGGCAAAATTTAGTTGTTTTAGATTCTCAGTTTTAAATTATGAACACAACCATTTCTTTCTATAGATATGTTTAATACAAATATGACTAAACTAGAATATGTAATTGAATTATCAGTGATGCCCATAGGTTTCATGAAAATGTGGGAAACTTCTTTGAAACCCTTATTTTCTGAACTATTATTTTGTCCCCTCCTACTTAACAGCCCTCATGAATTATATATCTCTTTCCCAAAAGAGAAATAAAATAAAACCTGTCTTTACTGGGTCTTGTAAAGCATCCCTTGGGTGCTTAATAATAGAATTTATAAACTAGATCCAACAGGATTCATCAGCCCTGGGCATCATTAATTTGGGGAAGCCACACCTGTATTGTTTTTGGACACACAACCCAAACCTGTAGCACCTCTCTAGGATTTAATCCCACTTGAAAGCATATTTTTACTTGTTTAGAATTGTTTTCTCGGGCATGTAGATTGTACATACTATATATAGTTCTTGTACATACTATATATATTATATATAGCAATACTATGTATAGTTCCTCTTCCACTCTAGTCATTTATTGAATTAGAATCACTGTTTTACATGTAACAACCAAAACAAAACCCTTTTACATCAGAATTTATAGTCATTTAGCCTTACACTTTAACGTAAACACTTGCAGTATCAAGCAATGAGCTAGGTAGGGGTATTCAGAGTTGAGCTTTTGTCCCTGTGCTTAACTCACGGTCTGAAAGGAACAACAGAGATATATTATGTACTTACATTATTACAGTTTTTTGTTTTGTTTTGTTTTTTTTAAGAAATAAGTGCAACAGGAAAAGAAAATACAATGTCTAAAAACTGGGGAGGTAAAGAGTCAAGAAAGGCTAGATAGCCTGAACAGGTTTTTGAAAAATGAAAAAGAGAGGAGAGGTAGGATATACCAGGCAGAAGAATTAAGAGCTGTGATTTAAAAGTAGTTCAGAAAGATAGTGATTAAGGGCCAGATGCAGGGGTCAGCCTGCCAGAGTTCTGCCAGGTTCCTCCCTTCACTCTCTGTGGAACCTCGAACACTAAAGCATTCATATGTACGTGGACCCATGAGCATACCTGCCTCATGGATTTGTTGTGAAGATTACATGAGATAATTCGTGTAAAAGAGCTTAGCGTAGTGCCTGCCACGGAGTAATTAATTCCTATGTCAGTTGCTGTAATTATCATCATCTTGAATAATGTATGGGCAATGTTTATTTGCCTGGTGTGATTTGGGGGCAGGATGGTTATCTTTAACTCAAGGGCATATGTTTAGTGTTCACTATTATAGCTATTTACTACTTGATGCTTACAGTAGAATCCCAGCTACCCATTAATGGATCATTTTAAGTTGTAATATGTGCCCACGCTTTTCTATTTTCTAAATTACTTTTCTTCATATTGCTTATGTATCACAAAAATCACAGAATTTAAAGCTACAAGGAACCTTAAGTTACCACGTTTATAGAATTCAAAGACTATTTTTAACAGATGTATAATTTTGTATATGTCTATTGAAAGAAAAAGCAAAATTAAATCAAGTTTGCTGTTTTTCACTCTGATGGAATGCTGGGATTCTTGATTTTTCATATCTTAGGTTTTAATTTTTATAGTTTTTACTGAAAGCAAAAGTGAAAATATAGCTAAATATAGTAAAACTCTTTGTCCGAATTTTCTTCAACATGAGAGTGTCACCTAATTAATTTTAAAAGATTAGACCTCTGGGAGTATCATACTTAACAGATTTCCTTTCACAAGGGCTAGAATGACATCTTCCACATTAAGAAGTTATGCCTAATACTGATGCTTAAAGTGAACTAATTTATAATTTGGTAAAATATAAATATAAAATATAATTGGATACAGCACAATTTTTATAGGTGTTCTTAGGAGAATCTTTTAATTTTTTAAAGCACTTAATAGCAATTATGAATATAGTCTGTTTGAAGAGAGTGCATGTTGGCTACGCTGGTTAGAAAAATAGAGCCAATTCTACTGTTTTCTACAAAGCTTTTCTCAGAGAAACAAAGCAAAATGGTTTGTGAACTGTGTTCACATTGACTAATTCATTTATTCAAAGCATTTGAGGGCCTACTATGTGTTAGTCACTTTTATGGGACTGCTGATACAGGAATGAATAAGTCCAGTAGGGCTCCTGATCTCATGACATTTGCATTCTAGTGAGGGAGGGTAGATAGGAAACAAGCAAATAAATAGGATAATTTCAGACTGTAATAAGTGCTAGGAGGGTAATCATGTGCTATTCTAGAGTAGATGTTAAGCTTGTGGGCCGAGCGTGGGCTACTTGAGAAAGGCTTCTCTGAGGGTTTGATATTACTTGGAGATGGGAAGGAATTTGCCTCACAAAGAGTTGACCTGAGAATTTCCGCGTGTGGAAAATAGCAAATGCAAGATGCCCTGCATTGCAAAACATGTTGCTGTATTTGAGTTTGCATGTTCTTATAATGATACAATGTGATTTTAAAAGATCTCTGGCTTCTCTGTGGATGATAGCGCTCAAGAATAGAAGCAGGAAAAAAAAAAAAAAAAGAATAGAAGCAGGATTCAGTGGCGTGCTAGAGTTGACACCAACCAGTTAGAAGAACAGAAGAGGAAATAATAGAAGAGGTGGTAATATATTTAGGCTCTATCAGTTAAATGCTATTTGAAACTGTAGAACTAGAGGAGATAACTTAAGGGAGAGAAGAGAGGAGAGCTCCTGATTGAGCCTTGAAGTACTTCAGCATTTAAAAAATAATAAAATAAAATAAAATTCAAATAGAGAAAAGAAGCCAACATAGACTGAAAAAGACTGGTTAGAGAAGTCAGAACATACCTTGAGAGCCAAGAACAAAGTACTGAATGCTGCTGAGAAGTTGATTAAGATGATGGGCTAGAGAAGTGACCTTTGGTCACTTTCCTGGTGACCTTTACATGGGTGGTTTTCTTGGAGGGACAGCATCATGAGGCATTTTTTTTAAAGTTATTTATTTTATTTATTTATTTTTGGCTACGTTGGGTCTTCGTTGCTGCGCTCGGGCTCTCTCTAGTTGCGGCGAGCAGGGGCCACTCTTCATGGCGGTGCGCGGGCTTCTCATTGAGGTGGCCTCTCGTTGCGGAGCACGGGCTCTAGGCACGCAGACCTCAGCAGTTGTAGCATGTGGGCTCAGCAGTTGTGGCTCGCGGGCTCCAGAGTGCAGGCTCAGCAGCTGTGGCACACGGGCCCAGCTGCTCCGCGGCATGTGGGATCCTCCCGGACCAGGGCCCGAACCCCTGTCCCCTGCATTAGCAGGCGGATTCCTAACCACTGTGCCACCAGGGAAGCCCACATGAGGCATTTCTGAGTGGGCTGAAGAGTGAATAGGAGATAAGGGAGTGCAATAGTGAGTACAGAGAAATCTTTCAAAAAGTTTTGTAATAATAGAGAACAGAGAAATGGGTTGGTAGCCAGAGAGCCTATGGGGGTGAAGGGGAGGCTGTTGATTTTAGTTTTTCTCCATGAGAGATTCCAGGGCTTATATGTAGCGTGATCCTGTAGAGAAGGGGAAACTGATGCTGAGAGAGGAGAGAAAGCCAGTAAAGCACTTGGGGAAAAGTCTTGAGAAGGCAAGAGGAGATGGAATCCAGAACGCAGCAAAAGAAGGAGGTTCCTTTGTTCCTCAGAGCAGGAGGGAAAGTGGAGAATATGGGTATAGGTGGAGATAGGTTTGTAGATTTGTTGGAGGGAATGTAAGAGCGTTCCTTTTTCTTCTGTTTTCTTACGTAATTTGAAGCTTGGTCTTTAGCATTGATGGAGAAAAGGTGGTATTAGAGCTTTGAGAAGAGAAGGTATGAAATAGTTGTGTCAGGCAGGTAAGGTTATAAAGGAAACGTGGTGGATTAGAACAGTGTTGAGTGTTTGAGGTTTGTGTTTCTCAATTTAAAGGGCAGTTGGTCAGCCTGGTTGTATGATTTTTCTCCAGCAATGTTCAGGTGCTTGGGTTCAGGCATAACTGAGCTCAACCAGAATTGGAATTTCCAGGTAAGTGTTATAGAGGGAGTAAGAAAGACACTTCACTCCCTGGCCCTGAGGTAGGATTGGGTATAAGAAGGAAAAAAGTCTCCATGAGAGTGAAGAGCAGTGGTTCAGTTAGAACTCTAAAGCCAGATTGCATAAGTGTAAATCCCTGGCTCTGCCATTTAACTGTGTCACGTATATTTCTATGCCTCAGTTTCTTTATCTGTTAATGTTGACAATAATAATGGTAAGTACCTGTATCTCAAAAGATCGAATAGGATTAAATGAATTTAAGTATGCAAAGCATTTGAACAGTGCCTGGCATTTAGTTAAGCACGATATAAGGTTAGCTAAGATGCTGCTACCTCTGCTACTTTGAAGGTCTTATCCTTAGAATATACTTAAGACCAGCAGGTGGCAGGACCTGCAGAGAAAAGCTGAAGATCTGTTGATCCTGTGTTTGGAGTTTCCTAGCATATATACCATTTGAAGGTTTGAGATTGGGTCAGATTGGTGGAAGTACAGAGCGTCAGGGTTCTAGTGGGTGATCTTAACCTATTTGTGAAATACCTGGTAGGTGTGTTCTTCTATCTGTATTGTTAGCCCTCCAGGGAAGTTACTAATTTTCTGGAGTAACTAGCTTCATAAATTGGTTAAATAAATGATTTGCTAAAGATTATTTAGTGAAAGTGTCAACATTGAAATTCAGAACTTTTGATCAAAATGAAATAGATTTGTCAATAATTGCCACATTCCTTTGTTAGATGGTAACAATTACTGGTTGATAATTTTTCGTTTCGTCAAAAAATTTTGGAAAAAGCATTTTTATAGCATTTTTTAGGTGCTTTTTCTTTCATAATCAACAAGTAGGGTTTTTCCCCTGCATTGCATGATGCTTTAAATAATTTATTCATATACATTCTTGGGATGTGGTAGAATGCTTGGACAGTCCCCAGGTATATCTTTAGAATTGGTTAATACTGAGTAGTTCCTGCTGTCTTCAGCCCTCCTCTTATCTTTCATGGCAAAGGAGGGAGGGAAGTGGAGAGCTCAGTGATAAGCAAACCAGCCAAAGTATCGTTGTGTAGTTATTCTGAAATTAAGTCTGCTCATTTTTTATAACCATTTAAACAAAACTTTTTTAAAATTCAGATGCTCTGTTGGAATGTTTTATTTCTTACTTAAATTTTACCTTTTTACACTGTAAAGTGTGAAAAAATAAACCTGTACTACCTGATCATTTTCACAGGGCATAATTTGCCTAGAGAAATTTATGACTTTATTTAAACAGCTATTTTGTTTCATTTTTATATTTGAATGACAAAACACTATACTAAACATGTTTCATGACAAGTTGGGTTCAATTTATCTGAATTAACAGTTTGAAAGAACTGCAACTAAATTGTCAAGTGGACTATAGATCGAGTCAGAAAAGCTACTTATTAACAGCTCCTGAAAGATTATAAATGCTATTTTGACTTTTCTGTATCACTTTAAGAAAAAACAAGTTAGAATTTTTATTTGTATTTATTTTTATATTTTCACATTTACTAGTTATATTAGTTATTGTATCTATTGGGGTACAATAGATTGGTTTTTTTAATTTCAGACCAAAAACTCGTTTGATGGAGGTGATGGATGTTCTTGGTTTCTTGTTTAGAGTGATGGAAATGTTCTGTATGTTAACTATGGTGAGGAATCTTCAGTGTCATGATGGTTTTATGGGTGTATGCATTAGTCAAACCTCATCTAACAGGTGCATTAAATATGTGTAGTTTAATAAAATAGTCAAAAAAAAGAAAAAACCAAAGCATGTTTGGCAATGATACATTTTAATTTGCATTCATGAGACAATGGGAGATAAGTTAGTGAGAGTCTTCAGTTTCCCATTTCTCTGCCAATAAGTTCAGAGCCATATCTGATGCTTAATTATAATTTATTAACCCTTATAATTAGCATAATTGCTTCCTAGTACTATGTTTTGTTTTTATTGGTAATAATTTTGTTTTTAGAGCATTTTCTATGCCGGGCACTCTGATAACTTTAATAGGTTCTTTTTTTTTAATTTTGACAACCACTGAGGTTGATATTATCTCCTTTTACAGATGAGGAAATGGAAGCTTGGGGCATCTTGCCCAAATTCATACAGCGAAGAAAGTGTAAGAACTAGGATCTGGATTCCCAGCTATATTGACTTTAAAACCCCTGTGCTTGGAGGCCCTGCCCTCTATTGCCTATCTTTCCATGGGCTGGGTTTTCCACAAAATACTGTTTTGTTATTGAATATGAGTATTTTTTGCCATGTGCCACCACCCTTTTGGACAAATTGCAGCATATAAAGTTTCCTCGATGCAATAGGAGAATATGTTACATTTGCATTATGATCTAAGCCAGTGATGTTCGAAGTGTGATTTGTGGACCATTCGTAAATTCTTTGTTAAGGAAACATGAGACAAGCGCAGAGAAGAAAGTAATCATTTAGAAACATTTATAGAAATTTGATGCCACTGCAACAATTAAATACATGATTTTATATTTTAGAAAAGCATCAGTCAGCAATGGGTTGTGGAGAAAACTGGTTCTTTACATAGATAGAGAATTACTGATCTAAGCTTCTTTAAAATAAAATATGGGAGGAAAAACCCTGAGAACTGGAATTTTCATTTATTGTATATTGGATGGAAAATTCAAAAGTGGTGCATCATCCCTAGACTTCTCTTCTGATATATAATAAGTAATTTTATTTACATTAAAATCACTGAGGAAGTATAACGAAATCTGACCATCTTTTCACACGAAAGAAAATACTACAGCTCACTGCTGATGAAACTTCTATAGAATGTCCTTTCTTAGTTTTCAACTATTTTCATAAGATTTTGCTTTTGATGTTCTACCTAGTATTATATGTGTCCCACGCTGTGTGTACTCTTCTTAATCATATTTAAGAATTTAGAATTTTTTTAGCTAAATAAATAAGAAAATCCAAATTTCTTACCTGACTCAACTTTTTTAGCTGTAAACATGTACAAGAGTTATAAACCCCAGAAACTTAGCTGGTCATTATTGGTTGGGTTTTTTTTTTTTAATATATATATACCAAATAAAAAAAGTATGTCTGAAAATATGTCAACTGAGGTAACTTAGTTTCACAATTATATTAATACCCCAATTACAGATAACTCATATTTTCATTGTTAGAAATTACTAGTAAATTGATTTTCAGATTAATCTTCCCTATGCACAAATATTGTATATCTTCAAAACAGATGTGTTATCTCTTATACTGGAAATACTGCTAAGGAAAAAAATGTACCTCTCAGTAAAATTTATACATGTGCTTTACTCTGTCTACCACTAGTACATTCTTAGGTTTATCAATTAGAATTTATAGTTATTTTATACTGTTTTTATACACCTTCAGAAAATCCAATCAAGTTGATTTTTTTCCCCCAAGTTTAATTGGTTTTGCAGTTCTTTCTTCTCTTTCAGAAGAAAAATTATAAATGTTTTATAAATGTTTTAGTTTGTGTTCATTCTAACCTTTCTTCCATATTTCACTATGTATTAATATTTATTAGTTATCAAATTTTATAGCTTTAAATGTTTTCGTATGTCAGTCTTTTGTATCTGAAGCACATATTGCAGTGTCTTTGTTTATAGTTGTGGTTAAATCTAGTTTAAAAAATTTTTAGAAACCATAGATTAATGATAAAACAGCTTGCAGAATTTTTAATTTATTCCCAGTCTTAACCATTACACTTAAACCACTTTGTATGAATCCAGCTTGAGCTTCACTATTGTAAGTTATGTGCTGTGCAGCATACGAATATATATAAAACGTAGTTCCTGCTCTCAAAGACGTCTACCCTAGTAGAAGAATTACATATCCAACTCTTCTATAAAACAAAATCAATTTTGAAATGGAAGGTAGTTGAGATAATTTTTGATTCACTTATTTAAATTTCACAGTCATCTTGGATTTTGCAGAGTAGTACTTCAAAATACTGCTTTATGTTTGGTTTGCTGCTTTGAGAGTCCAGACCATGAAGATAGAACTATAAAGTGGGTTTTTTCCCTCATAAACTTTGTATTAAGCCCCTAGGGTCAAATATCACAGTTTTAAAGAGAAAAGCAGATTAACTGTCTTAAAGGATTTACTTTACTTTATTCTCCACTCCCACCACTCCCAGTGGGAAAAGCATCAGTAAATCAGGTATATTCTCTCTAGTCAGCATCCAAACATACTGCTTGGCACATGGTGCAGTGAAGTGAATAATTTCATATGTCAAGTGACTCTATATTTAAGGTGATATTCTCTCCAAAGACGGGATTTAGGATTTGTCTGGTTTTGTTTTTATGGATTAAAGAGTTGAGATAGAGAATTGGGAAGTGCGTATTGCTTCTTTTTGGCATAACCTTAACCAGGGAAATTTTGATTTAATAAATTAAGAGATTTTTAGCTTTTTTCAGGCAAACAGGTTTTTATTAATATAGAGTACATTCTCTAGGGTAGTGATTCTTAGCCTTTTTGAAGATTACTTTAAAAAACTATTTTTGAGAATATTATAAAAGTAGGCTATTCCCCAATAAAATGTAAGATGTAAATTTTGCATGTAATTTGAGGTAATGCACAAATCCCTAAAGCCCATTTTTATATGTATACATATATCTATATATGTGTGTATATTTTACATATATAGATATATATCTTACATATATACACATATATATAGCTCTATACCTTTATTGAGATATAATTCACATACTATACAAGTCACCTATTTAAAGTATAATTTAGTGGTTTTCAGTACATTCACAGAGCTGTGTAGCCATCCTTATAAACAATTTTTTTATTGAAGTATAGTTGATTTACAATGTTGTGTTAATTTTTTCTGTACAGCAAAGTGATTCAGTTATACCTATGTATACATTCTTTATTTATATTCTTTTCCATTATGGTTTATCATAGGCTGCTGAATATAGTTCTCTGTGCTGTACAGTAGGACCTTGTTGTTTGTCCATTCCATATACAACAGCTTACATCTGCTAACCCCAGCCTCCCACTCCAACTCTCCCCAAGTCCCCTCCCCCTTGGCAACCACAAGTCTGTTCTCTATGTCTGTGAGTCTGTTTCTGTTTCATAGATAGGTTCATTTGTGTCATCTTTTAGATTCCACATATAAGTGATATTATATGGTATTTGTCTTTCTCTTTCTGACTTCACTTAGTGTGATAATCTCTAGTTGCATCCATGTTGCTGCAAATGGCATTATTTTGTTCTTTTTTATGGCTGAGTAGAATTCCATTGTATATATACCACATCTTTTTTTTTTTTCTTCTATCTGTATTGTATTTAAAAAAAAGGTTAACATTTAAAAACAAAGAACCATTATTTTCTTTGAAATCATTAAGCTTCTTGCACATCTTAAGCTTCCTTCTTCTGCCTGCGTTCTTCTGCCAATTTATTCAGAAATTTCTTTAATTTCTGATAATGAGGAAGACTGCTGCAATGAGTATTCTTTGTAACTTCTTCATTTGTATAAAAGAGTGAACACAGCTTACAGTAAAACCCTGTTTTAGGTATCACATAGTCTATACCAACAGGAACATTGGGCTGATATGGTCCAATTCCATACTCATCTGGGATTGTATAGTCCTCCTTGTTTTCATCACTTTGGCCATCTGCGTTTTCACGTATCTTTGTTGGGATCATCAGCATTCTCAGCAGATTTAGCACCTGGTTCTGTATTTTCCTCATTTTTAATTCCATTTTCCAACGCTGCTTCATTTTCTTGGTCAAGTTCCTCGATCTTGTCCACCTTAATTTCAACCAAACCATCATCATTTTTGTCACCAGATTTAAATGCCATGCCCGATTTACGAAGTTTCTGAAGTTCCGAATCTTCCTCATCACCAACCTCATCTAGAGTGACAAAACCTTCCATACTCCCTGGGAAACGACGCTTTTTAAGCTTTTTGTTCGCAGTTGCTGAAGCACTCGCATTTGCATCTTTTTTCACAATTTTGTCTGAAGGTTCCTTTTTCCCATCAGATGCCACATCCCCTAAATTAGCAAGATCTGTCTCATCTCCCACTGAACTGCCACTTTCTAGCAGTGCTGCTGCTTCTTCTTCTTCATCTACAAGTAGCTCATCTTCAGATTCAAGAAGCATGTTAGGTTCTTGTTCTGCCTGGTCATCCTTTGTATCTTTTTCACCATCTTCTCCTGATTTCTCTTCTTGTTCTTTACCTTCGGTTGTACTTTCAGTCTTTTGGGAACCATCAGTTTTGGATTTCTTATCACTTGGAGATTCTTTGCCATCTGGAGAGTAAGATCTTTTCCGGGACTTATCTTTTTTCAGTAAGTCAATGCCTCTGTTGGGAATCCTGAGTACCAATTTTTTGTATTTTTCAGACAGGTCAACTTTTATACATCTCCCTTGAAACCAAAGGGCCTTTTTCAAACAGTGGTCAACCATTGCCATTGCATCTTCTCTGGTCTCCATCTCAATAAAGGCCTGACTTTTCATCCTCATCAGTATATAATTCTTAATTTTCCCATAAGGCTCAGCAAGCTTGAGGACAGCACTGTCAGAATAGCCAGAATGAGGTAAATTGCTGAGATGTATCACACGTCCAAACTCTTGTTTTTGATCAAACTTCTGGTCTGGCTTCCCTTCAGGTTTCTTTATTCTTTTATACTTCTGGGATAAATGAACTCTCACTGGCTTGCCAAATACTAATGCTGGTGTGGTTGTATAATAATCCACTGCAGCCTGAGCATCTTCTGTGGTTGCCATTTCAATAAATGCCTCATTAATTTTATTTAGAATCAGATGATTTGAAATAACTCCAAATGGTTCCACCAGCTGTAATAGTTGATATCTCAAGTTTTTCCCTCGCTGGAAATCCATGATGTGAACAACTCGGCTAGTTATCACTCTGCCCTTTTGCATGTGTCTTGGTCCTTGCAGGTTTCCATTTCCAGCACCCAGATTTCCTCTTGGTCCAACTGCTGGTCCCCCAAGATGAAATGAGGGAGGCGGAGGTCCCAGAATTCCTGGTGCTGGGTTTGTAGATTGCTGCAACATGAATGGATCACCCATTGTGTGTCCTGTATCATTGTCAGGATTCCGTTCTGGGAAGATTTCAAGAAGAAGCTGGCATCGACGACTGTGACTTGCTCCATTGATATGTTGACCCCACTCCTTAAGGAGAGGGAGAGGGAAGAGGAGAGGTACCTCTCTCCAAGCGAGCGGGACGCTGAGGCTCCCCACCACACCACATCTTCTTTATCCATTCCTCCCGTCGATGGACATTTAGGTTGTTTCCATGTCTTGGCTATTGTGAATAGTGCTGCCATGAACATACGAACTTTTTGGATTAGAGTTTTGTCTGGATACATGCCCAAGAGTGTGATTGCTGGATCATATGGTAATTCTGTTTTTAGTTTTCAGAGGAACCTCCATACTGTTTTCCATTGTGGCTGCACCAACTTACATCCCTACCAACAGTGAAGGGGAGTTCCCTTTTCTCCACATCCTCTTCGGCATTTGTTACTTGTGGAGTTTTTAATGATGGCCATTCTGACCGGTGTGAGGTGGTACCTCACTGTAATTTTGATATACATTTCTCTAATAACTAGTGATGTTGAGCATCTTTTCATGTGCCTATTGGCCATTTGTATTCCTTCTTTGGAGAAATGTCTATTTAGGTCTTCTGTCCATTTTTTTTGATTGGGTTGTTTGTTTTTTTGTTGTCGAGTTCTATGAGCTGTTTGTATATTTTGGAAGTTAAGCCCTGTCAGTCGCATCATTTGCAAATATTTTCTCCCATTCTATAGGTTGTCTTTTCGGTTTTTTTAATGGTTTTCTGTGTTCTGCAAAAGCTTGTAAGTTTAATTAGGTCCTATTTGTTTATTTTTGTTTTTATTTCTATTGCCTTGGAGACTGACCTAAGAAAACATCGGTCCGATTTATGTCAGAGAATGTTTTGCCTATGATCTCTTCTAGGAGTTTTATGGTGTCATGTCTTATGTTTAAGTCTTTAAGCCATTTTGAATTTATTTTTGTGTATGTTGAGAGGGTGTGTTCTAACTTCATTGATTTACATGCGGCTGTCCAACTTTCCCAGCACCACTTGCTGAAGAGACTTTTTCACCATTGTGTATTTTTGCCTCCTTTGTTGAAGATTAATTGACCGTAGGTGTGTGGGTCTTATAATTAATTTTAACATTTTTGTCATTTCCCAAATGACAAAAGAAACCCTGTTGAAAGAAACCCTGTTCTCATTAGGAGTTGCTTTCTGTTTCTCCCCAATTCACTCCCCTTTCCACCCTAACCAAAAGCTCATTACTTTCCATCCCTAAAGACTTGTCTATTCTGGACATTTTATATAAATGGAATTATAAAATACATGGTTTCTTTCATTTAGCAGAATGTTTTCAAGGTTCATCCATGTCATAGTATGTAACAGTACTTCATTCCTTTTTATGCTTGAACAATATTTCATTGTTTTTTATTTATCCACACATCAGTTGATAGACATTTGAGTTGTTTCCCCTTCTTGGCCATTATGAATAATGCTTCTTTGAACATTCGTGTACAAGTTTTTGTGTGGACATGTTTTCATTTCTCTGGAGTGTGTGTACCATACCCAGGAGTAGAATTGCTGGGTTGTATGGTAATTCTATGTTTAACCTTTTGAGAACTGCCTGACAGTTTTCCAAAGCAGCTGCACCAATTTACATTCCCACTAGCAGTGTACAAGTGTTCCAGTTTCTCCATATCTTTGCCAATACTTACTATTGTCTTTTTTATTATAGCCATCCTAGTGTGTATGAAGTATCTCGTGGTTCTGATTTGCATTTCCCTGATACTTAATGATGTTGAGTATCACTTCATGTACTTTTTGGACATTTGTGTATCTTCTTTGGAGAAATATCTATTCATATTCTTTGCCCATTTCAAAGTTATTTGTCCTTTTATTATTGACTTGTAAGAGTTCTTTATATATCTAGTTCAAGTCCTTTATCAGAAATATGGGAGATATATTTTCTTCCATTCTGTCAGTTGTCTTTTCACTTTGTTGATGGTATCTCTTTTTTTTAAAATAAATTTATTTATTTATTTATTTATTTATGGCTGTGTAGGGTCTTCGTTTCTGTGCGAGGGCTTTCTCCAGTTGCGGCGAGCGGGGGCCACTCTTCATCACGGTGTGCGGGCCTCTCACTATCGCGGCCTCTCGTTGTGGGGCACAGGCTCCAGACGCGCAGGCTCAGTAGTTGTGGCTCACGGGCCCAGTTGCTCTGCGGCATGTGGGATCTTCCCAGACCAGGGCTCGAACCCATGTCCCCTGCATTGGCAGGCAGATTCTCAACCACTGCGCCATCAGAGAAGCCCCGATGGTATCTTTTGAAGCAGAGAAAGGTTTTTAATTTTGATGAAGTCCGGTTTATTTTCTCCTTGCTTGTGTTTATATCGCTTATGCTGCTTTTAGTGTTATTTCTGAGAAATCCTAAGAAGACCTAGCTCTAGGCCTTGAGGATTTATTCCTGTATTTTCTTCTAAGAGTTTTATAGTTCTAGCTGTTACATTTAGATCTATGATTCATTTTGAGTTGATTTTTGTATAGGTGTGAGGAAGGAGTCCACTTCATTCTTCTACATATGAATATCCAGTTATCCCAAAGCCATTTGTTGAAAGACTTTTAACCCTCATTTAATTGTATTGGCTAGTTCTTAGATCCTTCTGCAGATCCACAAACCCAGCTCTAGGGAAGGGTGCAAAGTTAAAAGTCAGATAGGACACCAAAAAGGTGGAGAGGCCACATTAATTTTTTATTTATTTATTTATTTATTTTTGCCTACGTTGGGTTTTCATTGCTGCACACGGGCTTTCTCTAGTTGAGGCGATGGGGGCTACTCTCCATTGTGCTGTGCGGGCTTCTCATTGTGGTGGCTTCTCTTGTTGTGGAATACAGGCTCTAGGTGCACAAGCTTCAGTAGTTGTGGCACGTGGGCTCAGTAGTTGTGGCTTGCAGGCTCTAGAGCTCAGGCTCAGTAGTTGTGGCGCACAGGCTTAGTTGCTCTGTGGCATGTGGGATCTTCCCAGACCAGGGATCGAACCTGTGTCCCCTGCATTGGCAGGCGGATTCTTAACCACTGTGCCACCAGTGAAGTCCCCGCGTTGATTTTTAAGTTGAGCCTCAGTTAAATCCTTGTTACTACTGCATTTTAGTTATCTATTCTATTGCTGTGTAACAAATTACCCCCCAGCTCAGTGGCCTAAAACAACAAAATTTCTCTAGGTCATGAATTTGAGAGACTTACGTAGTTCTGGCTCAGGATCTCTCATGAAATCAGTCAAGATGTCAGTTGGTACTGCAGTCAAATCAAGGCTTTCTTAGGGATGAAGGATCTGCTTCTAAGGTGGCTCACTCACGTGGCTGTTGGCAGAAAGCCTCGGTTCCTTACCACAGAAACCTCTCCATAAGGTTCCTTGAAATGTCCTCGTGATGTGGCAGCTGGCTTTCCCCAGATCTACTGATCTAAGAGAGAGAGCAAGGAGGAAGCTGAAGTGCTTTTATGACCTAGTCTTGGCCATTACAAATTGTCACTTCTGCCTTACTATTTTCGTTAGAATTGAGTTCCAGAATCCAGCTCACAGGGCTGGAGAATTAGGCAGTGCTTTTTGAAAGTAATATCAAAGAATTTGTGGACATATTTTAAACTACCACATATACTCATCAGTTTTATTAAAAGTTTTATTAATTCCAAACAGCTTATGTTCTTTCATACTATATGCCTATTATCGCTTAATAAAATAAGATGATCTCCAAGTCATTCATTTTCTTTTTCCTATTGTTGTTGTTGTTAGTGTTTTAATGTCCTTGATGTTTCTAATATAACCAGTCAGTGCATTTTAGGATCAAAACAAAGTAGAGGAGTATGTGTATCAGAATGTTATATCAGCAAATATGACAAAGAAATAACATTATTTCTAAATTGAAATAAGTACAGGAATATTTCCTCCTTTATAAATCCCTAAGTCCTCACAGCCATTTTTCCAGTTCCTAGAAAGGAACACATGAATAGTTACCTTTGAAGCTGTCTTTGAATACTTCCATGAACCTGCATACTAGCTGACTGAAGTTTTGATCACTTCTAACTCAAGAAACATTTTAAAGTTAGCCATTAACTCTGAACCCATTTTAATACTTTACTTTGTAACTTTGGTTCCTCCTGCAGACTTTTTTGTAGGTGATGATTTTACATGACTTTGGAATTTGCCTCTAGTGGGACACTGTGGGAGGATGAACACAGAAGAGCTGGAGTTATTGAGTGACTCCAAATACAGAAACTATGTAGCTGCAATTGATAAAGCACTAAAGAATTTTGAATACTCCAGTGAATGGGCAGATTTGATATCGGCACTTGGAAAACTTAATAAGGTATGTCTGTCTTACTCATTTCATAAAATAGAGTAAAAATCAGAAACCTGCATCTGTATTTACTGAATTTCTCTCAACCTTGAAGTAAAGAATTTAAAAACATAACTAAACCTCAGAATTACTTTTGATTCTGCTATTTTACTTCATGAGTTGCATGCCTATAGAGTCAGACTTTTTTTTTTTTTTGAGGCCAAAACCACAACAGTACTTGAAAAATATAGTTATTCCTTTATTACCTATAAACACAAGACTAGGAAGCAAATATGCTAACCATGAAGGTTAATAAGTTTCTGTAAATGAGCATCAGATATGGTTCTGGAGTTCCTAGCAGCAAAATGAAAAACTGCATGTGGAAAGCAGTAACTGCTGTGTCCTTTCCAAATGGTATGTAGCATTAAGAAAACATTTTATGTCCAGGCAGTTCTTAGTTATAGTCAGTACTTTTTACAAAAGTGACAAGCAGTTGCTTAGGCCTTGGAGCTTGGCCTTGAATGATCCTTCTTCACATGTCTGGTTGTTATCCACTGTTATTGTGGTGGCATCACTGATCAACTTGTAGCTTTAAATTTTGACCCCTTTTTTTTTTTTAACTTAGATCACAATTTTCTCACTTCACACACATAGTTTTTATTTTGGGGGCTTTTGGGGTTTGTTTTTAATATCTGTTATTGAATACAAATGCTACTAAATATTAAGTGGACTAGGGGAGCAGATAGGAAGAGCGAGCTCTTCCGGTAACTATTTTAACATCAAACACTCTAGCATACAATTATTAGGAAAGAAATTTGTCTTAAAATATATACCAAAAACACTAGTTTTCAATCTCATACTATAGATAATTACCCTGATATCTTAAAAAGAAAAGCCTTCATTTCCAATGCCAAGGATTTATCTTAAAATTAGATGCGCAAACTTCTGTTTGCATGTTAACTTCTAACATTTATCATTTGAGGTTTGATAAATTCTCAAAACTTTTACAATATCCCCAAGAAATTGCATCCAAAAATATAAGTTTGTTTAAAGGTAGTTAGGTTCTTTCTTGTCCTGAAGGGTCTCTTTCTGAAGACTTATTAGGAACTACGTGTAAAAGCAATTCATTAAATTGTGGAAATTAATTTGCCTAATTAAGTACATAATTAGTTTTTTATACTTAATCAATATTCATGAAAACAGATTTCACTGTATGCAGATAATATAACATAGGATATACAAGGCATTGGTGAAACTTACCTAAAATCATGGTGAAACAAGGCAAGGGTTTTATATATATATAAATTCGTTGAAGTTAGTCTAAATATGTTTTAGTATAAAATTTTATTAGTTATTAATATAGTAAATTATTATACCTCATTTATACAAGTTTTCTAACTCAAATGCTTTTAGAAAATAGTGCTATATTTTGCTTTTTTAAAAAAATTTTATTTGGTATCAGAATTTCTTTATTGAGGCATTTTGTGTTACACATCATTAAGTTTCCTTCTACAGAAGTACTTCTGGTAATAATTATACTTTTCTTTAAAATATATGTAAATATTGATTCTTTGCTCCTTCATCCAAAATTCAAAGTAATATTCTAGAAATGGAAGGCAGCTAGTTTCAAAAAATAAAAATGTTTTGTAGTTGAAGTCTTATTAGTGTTGTGCCCTTGATTTGCTTTGCATTCGTAGCTCTAATTTTATTTACATTCATTACATCCAATTTAAAACTGGATTGAAGGCTTGTAGTGGGAAGAACATTGAAAATTTTATATCTAAGTGGACCTCAGACCCTCCGCTTTTTTTATGAAATGGAAACTCTAGTGCTTCTCTTCTGTACTGCCTTTGACAGATCATTCATTTTATATATTTCAACCTCAGTTCTTTATTTTTTAAAATAAAGGACTTCTTTTGTGTTTCATCTAAATTCCAGTTCTCGTCTATTATACTGTATTCATTCTGAGTGTTCATTTTCTAGTATTCTATCAGCATTTTGCCATAATACTCTGAAGAACTGCATTTGTAAGTCTTTTGTCACTTAAATAATTAATCTCCTTTGAGTGATTTGTGAGATAGCATCTTCTTCTATAAATTCTGCCTTGACCATCATCTCTAAAGAAATGTAGTGGCTGAATAAATACAGCAACATGTATTTGGCCGAATTGGGAGATTAGTAAAAGCAAATGGGCAATTATAATCTCATGTATGTTCTTGTTAGCACTAGAGTTACTTGCTATAATATGATATACTACAGCAGTGGTTGTTCCTCTTCCAACAAAGTATCTATGTTGAGGTTTGATTTTCTTCATGTATTTCAAACAGTGTATCCAAAATAGGTTGAAGGCTGACTGACATTAAAGATTTGCAGACATCTAAAATAGTGCCTTTCTTCTGAACAAATTTGTTTTGGAAAGTATTGTTATTTTTCATAAAAATGTTATTTCTGTTAACACATAATGAGTTTTTTTTAACAAATTAATAAATATTTTTAAATCCTCAGTTTTAATTTTAAATCCAGTATTGACAGATGTAACTGACAAAAACAAAAGTTTTTTGACATCCTCTATAATTTTTTCAGAGTGTAAAGAAGTCCTATGAGGATTTTTGGTAATACTATGCTAGAAAATGGAAATAAAATGAAATGTAATATTTTTTCTCAACTGAATTAAAATGTTTTCTTCAAGGTTTTACAAAATAATGCAAAGTACCAAGTGGTACCCAAAAAACTGACCATAGGCAAACGCCTAGCTCAATGTCTACATCCAGCATTACCAGGTGGAGTTCATCGGAAGGCACTTGAAACATATGAAATTATCTTCAAAATCATTGGACCTAAGCGACTTGCCAAAGATCTTTTTTTATATAGGTGAGAATAATTTTACTATTTGCATGTAAGTAAAAAGTATTTTTAGCTATTATGCTTTTTGCAGTAAAAGGTAAAAAATTGAAAAGTCCTTAATGATGAAAGTTTCCAGATGTCAATCTAAAATATTTTGATAAATAAGTACTTCAGAAAAATTTACAGTATTTCTTTCTTTCTTTTTTTTTTTTAAGATTTATTTATTTATTTATTTTGGCTGTGCCAGGCCTTAGTAGCAGCATGCGGGATCTTCGTTGCAGCATTCAGGATCTTTTAGTTGCAGCACACATACTCTTAGTTGTGGCATGCAGACTCTTAGTTGCAGCATGCATGTGGGATCTAGTTCCCTGACCAGGGATCGAACCCGGGTGCCCTGCATTGGGAACGTGGAATCTTACCCACTGGACTACCAAGGAAGTCCCCAATGTTTGTTAATATAAGAATTTTTTCCTTCTCAGATGTCATTTTTGAAAAGTTTTCTTTTTCAAAATTGTTGAGACTACAGTACATTCTATGTTTTTAAGCTAGAGAACTACCCTGAGAAAAAACAGATACCTTGATCTCTTAACACCTTTCAACATAGTTGACCATTCTCTACTTAAAATAGTCTTTTTCTCTTGCCTTCTGTGATACTGCATTCTCCAGTTTTGTTACTGTCTCAATCTCCTTTACCAGCCTTTTCTCCTTTCCCTAAACTCTACATATGGAGTTCCTTAAGGCTTGCTTAGTCCTGTACCTAATGTTTTCATTTTATATTCTCTCCTTGGGCATGCTTATCCAAGCCATGGTTTATCTTTTATGTGCAGACTCCCAACTTGGTATCACTAGTGCTGACTTCTGCTTTAAACTCCTGGCTTACTCACCACCTCAGTGTGGATCTTTAAAGGCAACTGAAGCTCAACCTGCTCCAAACTAACCTCACCTTGTCGCATAAACCTGGGCATCTGCAGCGCGCTGAAGCCCAGCAAGTGGCACCACCATCCGTCCATTTACACCGGAAATCCGACTCACACTGGACGTCTTGTTTTCTTCGCCCACATTCTCCTTCCTCTCATGAACATTCTGTCGCTAAGGGTTCTATCTCGTGGTGGTTAAGAGCAGAGGCAGTGGAGTCAGACAATGCATATTTACAGCTAACTGGCTCTGTGATCTTGGGCCATTTTCTTCACCTCTGTATGTATTCTCATCTGCAAAAATGGGAATAAGATGATCAATTTCATAGTATTGTTAACAGAGTTAAGAGAGCTAATATATGTAAAGTGCTTAGAACAATGTACAGCATGTAATAAGTACTCAATAAATGTTAGCTATTGTTCCATGTTCCAAATACATCTACCTCTCTCTACCCTTGCTGGCAGCATCCACACTAAGTAAGCCTTATCCCTAGCGTGGTCTTTGTTACTGGCCTCCGAATATTCATATAACATCTGTTCTTATTCTCTTACACCCTTTTCTCCACATAGTATCAGAGTAAACTTTTTAATACATTGAATAGATAATGTCATTCCTCTGTTAAAAACCTCCATTGACTTCCTCCTGTCACTTAAAAATAGAATTCAAAGCCCTTACTGTGGCTTTTAAGGCTTTATATACTTTGGCCCAGTCTGTGTCAGTGACCTCTTAACTCCTACCACTTTCTACCCAGTTTACTCCATTCTGACAACATAGGTCTCTTTGCTTATTCTTCCTCATTTTCTTTGTTTTCCTCACCCTGTAATGCTTTAATCCAGGTCTCTGATAAAGTATCAGCTCCTCAGAGAAGTCTTGCCTGTTTACTTCTACATCTTTGTCATTAGTACTCTGCAGTTTTACTGCGATGTATTTAGAGGTAGATATCTTTTTCTTTATCCTGGCTGGGATTCATTGCGATTTTAAAATCTGTAAATCAATACCTTTCATCAATTCTGGAGTCTCTTTAAATTGAGTTTACTCCATGTATTCTCTCTTCCTTTTTTGGAACTATGATAAAACATATGTTAGAACTTTTCATTCTGGCTTCCCCATATCTTATCCTCTCTTCCATTTTAGTTTGATGTAGTCACACTTGTTTATTTTTGCTTTTGTTGCCTTTGCTTTAGGTTTCTTATCCAAAAAAATCATTGCCAAGGCCAGTGTCAGGGAGCTTTTCTCTATGTTTTCCTCTATGTTTCCTCTATATTTTATGGTTTCAGGCCTTATATTTAAGTCTTTAATCCATTTGGAGTTAACTTTTGTAAGTGGTGTAAGATAGGGATCTAATTTCATTCTTTTGCATGTGCGTATCCAGTTTTCCTCTATCATTCGTGACATTGGTGATGCAGACATCCTTTTTTACTTTGGTTAGTCTTGTCATGAGTTTATGAATTTTGTTAGCCTTTTTAAAAACAAACTTTTAACTTCATTGATCTACTTTACTGTGTATGTGTTTTCTCTTTCTTTAAATTCTGCATGGATGTTTTAAAAATAGAACCTAAAGTCAGTAATAGGTATTTTTAATACTAATAATAAACACTATATTCCAAGGAACAGTACTTTTTAATAAAAAGCTGAAAATTGCTCGGTTACATGTAATAACTGATAGATTCCTTTCTTAAGGCAAGACTTTTCTTATATAACTCATGCCTGCTATTTTTTAAACAAATAACAGAAAGTTTACTTTAAGAAACAGCTATTTTACAAAGTTGCAGTATATCTAATTTTATTAGCAATATGCTATATAAGAATAATAAATTAATTCTAGAATACCGTGTCTAAATATGGCAGACACTCTTACATACCTTATGGAGTAAAATTGTTATTCTGTATTTTTTAGAGGTATAGCTAAAAAACTGAAGTTTATATTAAACTTCAAGTTTATATTATATTAAAAACTGAAGTTTATATTAATGTTGGACTTTTTATTTTTTATTAAGTAAGTTAATCTCAAGGTTTATGCTTTAACATAATTAAATACAAATACTTTTAAAGTTCTATAACCTATTATATGGTAAAATATCATATTGTTTCTTCAAACTTATTTTTTTTAATATCATACAGTACACAGAGGTGTTACTAAGAAGGCTAGACATGTAGTTTGAGCAGCATAAAATATTAAATGGGTATGTAAAGTAAACTTTTGATAATACAAACCCAGGCTTCAGGCTAGAGAGATTTTAGAGCAGTTAGTATTCAGGTGGCAGTTGAAGCCAAGAGAATGATTGAGATCACCCAGTACATTGTGAATAATAAGGAGGGAAGAGGAATGAGACCATTCTGTGAATACTTAGGAGTCACATTATTTAAAGAGCAGGTGGAGGAAAGTAGTCATTGAAAAGGAACTAGAAGAATCAGAGATAGAAAATGTACCAGGAGACAGAGCTCACCTGAAGCCAAAAGGGGAAAGAATTTCAAGAGAAACTTGTGGTGAATAGTATCAAATATTACCGGCAAATGAAACGGTAGGGACTGAAAATAGACCATCAAATCTGGCAATTAGTAGACATTGGTGACAGTATGGAGAACAGCTTCAGTAGAGCAGGTAGAAGTGTCGTGATTGAAGATCACATGAGAGGTGATAAATTGAGAGAAGTGCTTTTTTTTCCCCCCCAAAAGTTGAAGTAGGAAGGCAGCTTCAAGCCAGGAGGTAGTTAAGATAAAGGTTTGGGGATTTTGTTGTTGTAATTTGTTCTCTTTTTAGAGTCATAGGAAAGATTTAAGCACAATTGTCAGTGGAGGAAGAAAGAAATTACAGGAAAGAAAAAGGATGGTAGATAAAGCAGGGCCCTGGCAAAGGCAGACATTGGGCCCTGGAGCGAGGTAGCTTTGAAGAGGTTACTACTGTAGCTTTAAGTCACACTGTACCTAAAATTGAAGGCAGGAAAGTGGCAAGTTGAGGGAATTCCCACTAGATGACCTCTGTTTTCTGTATAAAGTAGGAGGAAGACAGATTCTTAATTCATTTGTTAAGCACTTTGCAAGTGCAGGACTTGGTGTTAAGGATTTAGGATACAGAAATAAAAAGAGAGTCATGGTCTCTTGCTTTCTGATATTACAGAATTATCTATTAGAATTACTCTTTTTTTCCCCCAGTTTTATTGATAAATAATTGACATTCCTCACTGTATAAGTTTAAGGTGTACAGCATGATGGTTTGATTTACATATACTGTGAAATGATTACCACAATAGGTTCAGAAAACATCATCTTTTCATATAGATACAATAAAAAGAAAAGAAAGAAGAAAAGAATGAAGGAAAAAAATTTTCTCCTTATGATGAGCACTTGAGATTTACTCTGCTACAACTTTCCTATATATCATATAGCAGTGTTAACTGTAGTCATCATGTTTTACATTACATTCTTAGTACTCAGTTATCTTATAACTGGAAGTTGGTACCTTTTGACCACCTTCTTCTAATTCCCCCTCCCTCTACCATTGCCTCTTGTAACCACAAATTTGATCTCTTTTTCTATGAGTTTGGGTGTTTTTTTGTTTTGGTTTGGTTTGGTTTGTTTTAAGATTCTACCTATAAGTGAGATCATATAGTATGTCTTTTTCTGTCTGACTTATCTCAGTATAATACCTTAAAGATCCATCCATGTGGTTGCAAATGGTAGGATTTCCTCATTTTTATGGCTGAATAATATTCCAGTGTGTGTGTGTGTGTGTACACACATACACACAACTTCTTTATTCATCCATCAGTGGACACCTAGATTGTTTCCATGTCTTGGCTATTGTAAATAATGCTGCTATGAACATGGGGATTCTTTTTGAGTTAGTGTTTTTTTACCTTTGAATATATTCCCAGAAGTGGAATTTTTAACTTTTTGAGGAATCTCCATACTGTTTTCTATAGTGACTGTACCAATTTGCAGCCCCTCCAGCAGTGCACAGGGGTTCCCTTGTCTCCACATCCACACCAGCATTTGTTATATCTTGTCTTTTTGATGATGGCCCTTCTGCCAGGCATGAGATGTTATCTCACTGTGGTTTTTAATATGCATTTCCCTGTTGACTAGTGATGTTGAGCATCTTTTCATGTACCTGTTGACCATTCATGTATCTTCTTTGGAGAGAAGTCTATTCAGGTCCTTTGCCCATTTTGTAATTAGGTTACTTGTTTGTTTGCTACTGAGTTGTACAAGTTCTTTATGTGTTTTAGATATTAACCCCTTATCAGATATATGGTTTGCAAACATTTTTTCCCATTCTGTAGGTTGTCTTTTTACTTTGTTGATGTTTCCTTTTGCTGCTGCAAGGAATAGCATTACTTTTTTTTTTTTTTTTGGCTGCGCTGTGTGGCATGCAAGATCTTAGTTCCCCGACCAGGGATCGGACCCTTGCCCCCTGCAGTGGAAGCGCAGAGTCTTAACCACTGGACTGCCAGGGAAGTCCCTAGCATTACTTATTATTATCACAGCAATAGAATTACTTACTGTTGGTAAGAACAGAATTACTTATTAGAATAAGTGTTAGGTTCTATGGGAACATCAAATAGGGAGCCTAACCTAGTCTAATTAGGAGACAGTCTCCTCAAGGAAACAGCTTAGGCTGAGTCCTGAAAGTCTAGGAATCATCCAGACAACAAGGAGGTTGTAAGTAAGGGAGCAGGAATTGTATCTTTCAGAGCAGCATGTGCAAAGGCCTGCTCGCTAACGAGGGTGTGGAAAGTTCTAAAATGAACTTGAGAGGAATTGTTCAGCGTAGGTGGAGCAGAGGTTGCAGGAATGATATTGGTGAGCATACATGGTCTGTACAGAGGTATGTCATAGCGAGATGTTAAAGCCACATTAAGCATTTAGACTGTATCTTAAAGGCAGCAGGAACCCAGTGAAAGGGCTATCCTGAAGCAGTACTTGGTAAGACATGGTGATTGAGATATGATGATTGGTAAGAGATGATGACTGAGATATCTTGGTGGTCTCTTCTAAGGAACTATCTGATGGAGATGGAGAGAATTTATTATATTCAAAAAATATGTAGGAGAATGGCTTGGAGAGAAAACTTGATAATTGATTCCAATTTAAAGTAGATTTTTTTAAAAGGGTCAAGGGTCACTCCAAGATGTATAGCTTTTGGTCAACCAGATGGAGCTGATGCTGTATTTTGAAATGGAAATTACAGGGGAAGGATCAGGATTTGGGGTGGGGGGAGAGAGGGAACTCTGTTTACGAATCGTGAAATTTGAAGACCTTTGTGAAACAGCTAGGTGGCCACTGGGTTTATGAGTATGAAGCTCAGGTGAGAGACCTGGGTTGGTTACATAGATACAGAAGGCATCACTATACAGGGTACCATTTTAAGCTGAGCAGTATAACATTATTTCATTTAAAAAAGATTTATACACACATGTTGGTACATATGAATTAATATTTTGTAGTTATTTTATCCCCCACTTTTGTTTTTATTTTTTAAAACAGTTCTGGACTATTTCCACTTCTTGCAAATGCTGCCATGTCGGTGAAACCAACATTGCTAAGTTTGTATGAGATATATTATCTGCCTTTGGGTAAAACACTGAAGCCTGGTCTACAAGGATTGCTAACTGGTATTCTTCCTGGCTTAGAAGAAGGATCAGAGTACTATGAGAGGTAAGAGAGTACTGTTACTGCTGCAGCTAAGTAGTCAAAGTCATGGATTTGTCAGCAAGCATCCTTAAATCAGTAATAGTAACATCACAAAAACTAATTATTCTTGACACTTCAGTATATCACCTGAAGATTTTTATAGCAAAAAAATTATTGTAGTGTGTCTAGTTTGTGTATCACACTGAAAATTTAGCTGAGTAATAAGAGCACAGACTTGGAAGGTAGATGGACTGGGTTCAAATCCTAGTTTGACAGACACTGTGTGAGCTTAGGAAAGCTTTTTCAACATTTCTGAACTTTACTGAGTTTTCTCATGTATAAAAAAGCATAACCTATTTCATTGTGTTACTATAATATTTCAATATCACTTAGTCTAGTGCCTAGCACATAAAAATCACTCAAAAATTTGTGACCCATAATTTAAAATAATAGTACAATAGATAGGACATTTAAATTAATAAAAAGAATGGGAAATTGGGCCATGTACCATCAATTTTTAAATTGTTAATGGTGGAAAATAGCCTAGCACCAACCTATTGACATGATACTCTTGATATTTTAACTCTTCAAAGAAAATGATTTGATCTGTTTTGGAGCCTGTTATTTCTTTGAAAGTTAATAGTGGTAGACAATGCAGGGTAACGTTAAGTATCTTTAATATCTCTGTTACTGATATTCTTACCAAAAAGGAAATTATGAATTAAGGTGGCAGAAAAAGAAAATGCCAAACTTTCTTTACGAGTACACGTAATGATTTAAATTTAAATAATTTATTCCAGTGCATTGACAAGCTACTCTATTTTATTGTATTTCATCTGCTCCCATAATGCTGTAAGAATCTAATCCTGAAAATATTGGATTACTCTTATAAGCTACTTTGAGAAAAAATACTTTTGTCCTCAAAACTTATCATTTACTTTTATTAACTTTTTTACTTACTTGCTTACAATTTTAGAAATACAACGTGAGATTATTTTATTAAGTTTATAAATCAGTCTTGTTTTAAATTGTTTTATTAATTCTCCTAAGGGAAGCATACAATGAATACCATTTTATAAATCTGCTAGTTATAATTAAAAATTTAACGTAGAAATTGAATAATGATCTTTATGACTGTGGTATCTCTATGATTTAATCTTGTTATGTGTCTTAGTCCTTTGGGCTGTTGTAACAAAATACCACAGACTGGGTAGAAATTTATTTTCAGAAATTTAGAAATATTCAGAAATGCAAAAATTCAGAAATTTATTTCTCACAGTTCTTGAGGCTGGGAGTCCAAAATCAAGGTGCCAACATGGCCATGCTCTGGTGAGAGCCTTCTGCCTGGTTCATAGCTGGAGCCTTTTCCCTATATCCTCATCTACTGGAGGGGACTTTGGAGCTCTGTCGGTATTTCTTTCATAAGAACGCTAATCTCATTCATGAGAGCTCCACCCTCATGACTTAAGCACCTCCCAAAGGCTCCACATTCTAATACCATCACTTTGGGGGATCAGGGTTTTAATGTATAAATTTTCAGGGGACATAAACATTCAGACCACAGCAATATGTTTTGCCAGTTATTTCACACAAGTTCTATAAAATGATATGAAAACATGTTCTTTTAATGCGTAGGTAAATTGAGGCTAGAAGGGATTACAGTGTTAGTATTAAATCACATAGTAAGTTAACAGTAGAACTCGTCATCAGATTCTCTTGATTCTGAATTTGCTATACAGCAATGTAATAATTTTTGTGTATTGCATTATCTTATGTTTAAAACAAATGTAATTATTCTTTAAATGCAGTTCTTAATAAAGCAATAATGCGTCTCTGATTTTGTCATAGGATAATTCATTGAAATAGTGAATTACATAATGTGATTTCAAAGACAAGGAAATATTTAGAAATAGCCTTTAAAATTTTGCAGAAAATCAACAGAAGATATGTTCTGCTATAGGATTATTATTAACTATAATGTATGTGGGTTTAACAACCCACTGAGGCAGATGGGACTTGTGGTGGTGTTTTTGTTGTTATCTTCATTTTACGGATGAGGAACTGAACTGAAGAAAGACTAAGTGATTTCCCCAGATTACACAGCTAGTAAATGGGAGAGCCAGGACTTACACCCAGTTCTCTGACTCTGACGTGTATGCTTCTTCCCATCTATGGAACATATGACTATGGCAGGGATGCTTTCATACATTCTGGGAGAGGATAATGATTTGTGTTTAACATCGTGAAACTAAATATTTCCCTTTTTCAACCACTTTATTTTGTACCTCAGAACAAACACATTATTGGAAAAGGTTGCTACTGCAGTGGACCAGTCGGCATTCTACAGTGCCCTCTGGGGTAGTCTTCTTACCAGTCCTGCTGTGCGTTTACCTGGAATCACGTATGTTCTCGCCCATTTGAACAGGAAGCTTTCCATGGAAGATCAGCTTTATATAATTGGCAGTGATATTGAGCTAATGGTAGGTATACGTGTGGTTGCTCATTTAACTCATACTTCTTTATAGCCAGACACAAAATTCCAGATGCTGAGAATCGTGCCACGAATGAACTTCCTGTTTTCATGGAGCTTACATTTTTCATCAAGGAAACTTAAAGACCAAAATAGTTGCTAATTATTTTTTTGAAAACCTACAAATTTTTTTTTCATGGAAAAGGAATTGTTATTTATATGTTATCTTTATTATCTGTTATTCAAGCAAATAAATGGTCTTTATTACCATCTTGCTAACTGATTAGACCATTGTTAACATAGCCACATTCATTATATTATCCCGAAGTGTACCTTCTGTTGGATCATAGATTTCTTTATAGGAAAGACAGATTTTAGACAAAGTGATAGCCAGATTCTGTATGGGATTTATGCAAAATGATGTATTACTAAAGCAGATAGTGAAAGATAGTTGAAAAAAATCACATTGATTGTTTGCTTATACTTTTTAATTTCAAGATTAAGAACAGAAGGAAACCTTTTATCTCTGTAGAGTGCTGTACTCTTAAAATGAGCAAGGAGTGAAAAACAAAGAATCCCTTAAGGGTCATTTTGAAATGTTTAAAGAAGAAGGTTGTGATTAATCATCCTTTACTTTTTCCCCATATGATTATGAAATGACAGATTTTTATGCAGATTTTTGGTTATATGTATTAAAGTGTAATTAACATACACTGAAATTAACTCATGTGTACAGTTGTATGAATTTGACAATTATATAGTCATTTGTCAAATTCATACATACTATAGTATACTATACATACTATATACATATATACATACTATAAAATCAAGATAGAGAACATTTACATCACCCCAAAAAGTTCTTTTTTGTCCCTTCGTAGTCACTCTCATTCCCCTACACTCCCAAGCCCTTGTAAACACTGGTCTATTTTCTATTCCTGTAGATTGTGCTTTTTACAGAATGTTACGTAATAGAATCATGCAGTGTTAGCTGTTGTCTGGTTTCTTTCACTTTGTACAACGTGTTTGAGAATCATCCATGTTTTTGCATGTATCAATACTTTGTTCTTTTATATTGCTATGTAGTATTGTATGAATATACCATAGTTTGTTTATTCATTCACTGATTAATGAACATTTGAGTTCTTTCCAGTTTGGGGCAGTTATGAATAAAACTAATATAAACATTTGCATACAGTTATTTATATAGACATATGTTCTTTTTTTTCCATTTACAGCTATTTCTCTTTTTTTCTTATTTATTTATTTATTTATTTATTTATTTATTTATTTATTTGGCTGCGTTTGGTCTTGGTTGTGGCACACGCGATCTTTTGTTGCGGCACACAGGCTTCTCTCCAGCTGTGGCACTCAGGCTCTAGAGCGCATGGGCTCAGTAGTTGCAGGGTGTGGGCTCTCTAGTTGTGGTGCACGGACTCCAGAGCACGTGGGCTCAGTAGTTGAGGCACGCAGACTCTCTAGGTGTGGCTCACAGGCTCTAAAGGCTGCAGGCTTAGTTGCCCCGCGGCATGTGGGATCTTAGTTCCCCGACCAGGGATCGAACCTGTGTCCCCTGCGTTGGAAGGCAGATTCTTAACCACTGGACCACCAGGGAAGTCCCTCTTTTTTTTAAAATTTTTATTTTATATTGGAATATAGTTGATTTATAATGTTAGTCTCAAGTGCACAGCAACATGATTCAGTTATACATATGCATATATCTATTCTTTTTCAAATTCTTTTCCCATTTAGATTATTACAGAATATTGAGTAGAGTTCCCTGTGCTATATAGTAGGTCTTTGTTGGTTATCTGTTTTAAATACAGTAGTGTGTATATGTTACTCCCAACCTCCTAATTTATCCCTTCCCCCCATCTTCCCCCTTTGGTAACCATAAGTTTGTTTTCTAAGTCTGTGAGTCTGTTTCTGTTTTGTAAATAAGTTCATTTGTATCTTTTTTTTTAAGATTCCTTATATAAGTGATATCATATGATACTTGTCTTTCTCTGTCTGCCTTACTTCACTTAGTATGATAATCTCTAGGTCCATCTATGTTGCTGCAAATGGCATTATTTCATTCTTTTTAATGGCTGAGTAATATTCCATTGTATATATGTACCACATCTTCTTTATCCAGACATATATTCTTATTTCTTGGGAAAATACATAGGAATGGGATTCCTGCTTTATAAGGTAAATATATGTTTAACTTTTTTTTTATAACAGCTTTATTGAGATATAATTCACATACCATGAAATTTATCCTTTTGAATTGTACAGTTCAGTGGTTTTTAGTATATTCACAAAGTTGTACAACTATCACCACTAATTTGAGAACATTTTCGTCACCCCAGAAAGAAACCCCATCTGTACCTGTTAATCACATCACATTTTCCCCTCACTCCTGTCCCTAGCAACCACTGACTATTTTCTGTTTCCATAGATTTGCCTATTCTGGACATTTCATATAAATGAAATATATAATATGTAGTCTTTTATAAATAGCTTCTTTCACTTACCATAATATTTTCAAGATTCGTTCATATTGAAGCATGTACTTCATTCCTTTTAATGGCTGATTAATATTCTATTGTATGGATATATCACATTTTTATTTATCCATCATTCAGTTGATTACAGTTTGGGTTACTTCTACTTTTTGGCTATTAAGGAATAATTCTTTATGAACGTTCATGTATAAGTTTTTGTGTAGACATAAGTTTTTTTATCTTCTAGGTATACACCTAACAGTGGGATTACTGGGTCATATGGTAACTATGTTTAACTTTTTGAGGAACTGGCAAACTGTTTTCCAAAGTGACTGTACTGATGTACATTCCAATTAGCAATATACGAGGGTTCCCTTTTCTCTACATCCATTTCAATACTTGTTATTGTCTGTCTTTTTTATTACAGCCATCCTAATGGGTGTGAAGTGTTACTGTGGTTTTGATTTGCATTCCCCTGATGACTAATGATGTTGGACATATTTGTGGTTATTGGCCATCTTTAAATCTTTGGAGAAATGTCTGTTCAAATTCTTTGCCCGTTATTTAAATTGGTTTATTTCTCTTTTTGTTGTTATGTTGTAGGAGTTCTCTATACATTTTAGATATGAAATTCTTATCATATATATGATTTAAAAATATTTTCTCCCATTCTCTCAGTTGTCTTCTCACTTTCTTGATAGTGTCCTTTGAAGCACAAAAATTTTAATTTTGATCAAATCCAATTTATCTGTTTTCTTTTTTGTCATTTGTGCTTTTGGTGTTAGATATTATCTAAGAAATTGTGTCTAATCTAAGCTCAAACAGATTTACTTCTATATTTTCTCCTAATATATGTTTTAAGGTTATAAGAAACTACCAAACTATTTTCCAAATGTATCGTTACATTTCCTTTTAATGACTTAATGGAAGTTTTAAAGAAGTCATTTTTTAAAATTTCTTTAAAAAAACAAGTGCCGTAATTGGAAAACTGTTTATAATACATCACAGTCAAAGGATTAACCTCCTTATTATTCAAAGAGCTACATAAATAAATAAGTAAATATTAACAGTCAAGTAGAAAAATTGATTTGAACAGAAACTTAGACCTAAGGAAATAAAAATAATTCAAAGGTACGAAAAAATTCTCAATGTTATTTATAAGAAGAGAAATAAAAATTTAAACTGTATGAAGATACCCGTTTTCATATATCAGATTGGCAAAAACAAAAAATGTGTGGGTAAACACGGAAAAACAAATTGTCACACAGAGCTGGTGAGAATATAAATATACATAACCTTAAGACAAAGCATTACACTATTTAAATTGCAACTGCGTATATCACAATATCTGGCAATTCTGCTTTGAAAGATTTATCCTATAGGTGTGCTTGTATATTATGTAAGTATATTGCAACATTATTTACAATAGTAATTGGTTGTAAACAGTATAAATGACCATCATTAGGAGCCTAGTTAAATTAGGATTCATCTATGAAAGGAAGTATTTCTTCGGATATAAAAAATGAAGCTCTTTATGTAGTGTTAAGGAAAGCTCTTCAGAGTATGTTGTTAAATGAAAAAGGCAGAGTTTGGGATTATGCATGCATGTTTTTATTTACTTATATTTACAGAAAGTATTTAGTAGTCTTGATTGTTTACACAAACAAAACTGGGTGGTTGGAAACAGATGGGGGAGAAACTTTTGGCTGTGTACTCTTTTGTGCTCCTTAATTTTAAACTATTATAATATATTTACCTATTCAAAACAATGTAAAAATGTGTAATTAGTGATATAAGAAACTTGGAAGCATACTTCTTTTTTTTGAGGAAAATGAAGCATTGTTACATTTTCATGGTAACTATTTCCCAGGGTAATACACAATAGATACTAAAGACTCTCTTATTTTAGGTAGAAGCAGTAAGCACTTCGGTGCAGGATTCAAGTGTACTGGTACAGAGAAGCACACTGGACCTCATACTCTTCTGTTTTCCATTCCACATGAGTCAGGTAAAACAATAATGCCAATATCAACATAAGGCATTCTTTCGAAATTCATAGATACCTGATGTGTAGTTATTTTTAAAATTGGATTTAAGTTGGATTCTTTTGTTTTATAAACCAATAAGTACATAGAAAACAAGTTCCCTTTTTAAGGAGTGGAATTTGTGAAATTTGGGGGAAAATAAGATTTATTGATTTGGATAAGAATATGAAGAATGAAATAGATTATTTCATACCTTTAAAAAAAAAGTTTTAACCTTTAAAAAGCAAGAGGTACTGTTATTCATTGCTAGCTGTGAGTAAGCCAAGACTCTGAGACCCAGTCCTTCTACCTAGCTGTTATCTCTGTCCTAATGTCATCTTTTCTTGGTTTGGTGATTTTGGGGATGTATGTCAGACCCTTAGCAGAGTTGGCTGTAATTTGAAAGCCAAATATTGAGTTACTCTGACATTCTCTAGTACAGTTGAAATTTGAACAAGGGTTTGAACTGCACAGGTCCACTTATATGCAGATTTTTTTTCAGTAGTAAATACTACAGTACTACAAGATCCACGGTTGTTTGAATGCTAGGATATGGAACTGCGGATATGGAGGGCCGACTGAAATTATGCTTGGATTTTCCATTAACTGTCGGCACTCTTAACCCCCTCTTTGTTCATGGGTCAACTGTACTTTCATGACAGATGAGAATAGCTCACTTAAATCGTAAATGAAGCTGGAACTTAATTTAATCACTATCCTCATTTTTTAAGGAAGTGATCTAAATTCTTTTGAGTTCTAAATTCTGATGAGCAATTTAGAGCACCAATGTGTAAGTATTCAGAATGGTGGAACTACATACCTAACAAATGTAATAAGAAATGGAAAACTTTTACCTTGGAAAAGTAAGTTTGTTTCTAAAATGTCATTAGCAGAAAAGACTATTATTTGGGATTTTGTAAGAGCTGTGGTTAGTAGATAACTAGTGAATTTTCATTATGATTGGCCATGCTCAAATTTTTCTTTATTACTTTATTCAGTTTGAAATTGAGTTATTAATAATTGAAGAATCTTACCCTTCATTGCCTATACTGTTCCCTAGTAATAGGAACAGTATTTTTATAGGGGTGGGACATAAACCACCCCCAGTTTCTATTTTAAGACTTGCCATCCTTAAGCCAGGGGCCTTTATTCTGCCTCTGGCTTTTCACAGAAATGGCTGCTGGGGCATATGAGTGTAGTCTAAGCTTACCAGTAGAGAGGTGGGCAAGCAGCCTGCAAGGTAAGAATGATTTTTTACTTTTTAAAAAGCTTATAAAAGAAAACAAAGGAGATTATGGCAAAGAAATATATGTGGCTCAAAAGCCTAAAATGTTTATTAAAAAAACGTATTAACCTTTACTCTTAAACATTCCCATTGCTTTCTTCCCTTTCAAACTTTCAGCGCTATTAGTCCTTCAGTATACTGATAGATGATTCAGCAAGATCTGAAGAATTAAGTCATGGTAGACTTAAACTGAGAAGAACAATGTAATCTCACTAGACCAGTACTTCTCAGCCTTTTTTCAGCCTGAGCTTCTTTCAGTACTTTCTTACTCTACCACCTCTGTATCCCTACCAACCAAGAAGATTTTCTCTGCCTTCCTTCTGTAATTTGTATTATGAAAACAATAGCTGTGTTGAATATGTTTTTTAAAAGTACGTACTCCACCCAGACCCAATTCTAATACTCTTCCCCCCCATTACTATACCATATTATTAGATTACCTGAGAAAAAGGATCAAAGGATCATGACAGAGTAATCTTTGTTCCCCACTTTCCTCCTTTACATGTCTTGCATGTGATAAACTCATAACAAGTATTGATTGCAATGGTAATTTAAGAGAGCCTTCATTACCTTATCCCAAAAAGAGTGATTGCTGTTAGGAGTGTTAGCGCTTTACAAGTTTATTAGACTCTTTTTATTAATTTTATGGAAAGTTGACCCTAATCTCTAGAAGTTAGACCTTTAATTGAGATTATAATAGAATTTTTTTCCATATTAGCAATACGTAGTGATGTCAATAGTAATCAAGAAGTGACTTCTTACTTTCTTAGGAAAGTAAGCTTTTCTCTCAAAATAAGATTGGAAGACATGAGTACTTTTCATATCTTGTGACAATATCTGTGACCTACATATCTGAGGTTAAATAGGTAGATCAGCAGTTCTTTGGTTTCAGGACCCCATTACACTCTTTAAAAATATTGAGGATCCTAAAAATTCTTTTGCTTATGTAGGTTAGATCTATCTATGTTTATCATATTATAAATTAAAACTGACAAATTTTAAAATATTTACTAATTCATTTAAAATAATAAAGTTATCACATGAGTACAAATAATATTTTTTGAGAGTATTTTCCAACATGTTAAAGAGAATTTGTAGATTAGCATTGTTTTATATTTTTTGCAAATCTCTTTAATGTCTGGTCTAATAGTAGAAAGCAGAATGCTCGTATCTACTTCAGCATTCACTCTGTTGTGATTTTTTTCTTTTGATTGAAGTATATGGATAAAATTTGATCTCACACAGATAGTAGTTGGAAAAGGAAGGGGTATTTCAATAGTCTTTTTTGTTAAAATAGTATATTTTTCTTTGACGCTACACCAAAACTCAACAAGCTATAGTTTTCAAAACAATTAGTTGTAATATGAAGTCTAAAACCATATCAATGAACTTTGCATAGTGCGTTTCATTAAAATCCACTGGTCTGTCTTGCACTTTGAATGGATCTTTTACCCATACATGCTTTTGTAACATCATGATTGGTTGTTTGGAAAGTGTTGTTTTACTGAATAATGCATATCTCCCAAGTGTTAACACAGCAACAATCACATTTACTAGTATCACCACTGATCTCATCAGTAAAGTTTGTTAGGTATTGGGAAGCTTTCAAGCCAATTCAGTTCAATTCAATATAATTTCAAGCCAAATACAAATTTTCCAAAATTCTAATTTTCTCTTGGAAGCTCAAATTTTATTATTTGTAACAATGAATATTAATTGTTTTCCTTGAAGTGACAGGCTCACTTTGTTTATTTTTGAGAAAATGTCTGCCAGGTGTCCAAGCCTGAATAATCATAGATTATATCAGTCATTCTTTCAGGTAAAAGTGGTATTCTGTGACAAATAGCTGGTAGTTCACCTCACAATTCAAATACTCACACAAGTGCTTTTCCTCGAGACATCCATCATGCTTCAGTTTACAGTAGGAGTGCTTTATGTATACTCCTTTCATTACACAGAATATTAAAAGACAGGTACTCAAGAGTCAATACTTAATAAAATAAATGTTTGCTGTTTAATCGACATCCTTAAGTGAAACTGACTGTTTTTTCTTTTTTCGTTTTTGACTTTTACTGTAAATACATAACAGTAAAAAATACAATGACTACAAGTACAGTGGATGCCACTCTGGTACTGCTTCTTTTTGTGTTAAGATGCCAGCAGTTTTACCCACTATTGCATGATCAGAGCAAATGTTAACACATCAAAAAAGGCGAATAACATCTTGGTATTGTTTTATAAATTTTTTTTTTACCTTGTGGTCCTCCTGAAAGGCTCTTAGAGATCCCCGGGAGTCTGGGAACCACCGTTTGAGAATTGCTTAGATGAATAGAAGACACCTGTGTTCAGATGAGTGGCCGTATTTTGGCAGCTGTTGATGATCTGTGTTCTGTAACGTGTCAATTATTTCTCTAAGATTCCTTTAAAATAAGCAAGTTGGGTGAATTCCTTTCTAATACTGTCTGTCAAAAAGCATGGTGTAGTAAAAAGTTGGGTAGTCTGATTAAGGAGAGGTGCATTCTCTATCAACTGGGCACCAACAAGGCATTTAAGTACTTAGGCCCTGTGAGGCTCTGGTCCTTTATTCTAAAGTGGTTGTGAGACTAGGTGATTTCTACCATACCTTCTAATGCTCAAATTCCAAAATTCTATTCTAAAGTAATTATCTAGTAATATTCTTAAAATTGACAGCAATTTAATTAACTGCTTTCCTTTTTTCTTTTAACTTGAACCCTTTTAGCTGAAACCAGATCTCCTTTAGTAAATCATATTTTAAACATCTAATTAAGGCTATTAGGAAAGAGGCAAATAGTGAATTATTTCTCTTTAAAAGACCTGGAATAAAATGAAAAAAAGATATTAAGGTTTGTTAAAGCTGGGTGATGGTTACAAAAAGGGTTCATTATATTGTTTTCTGTATTTCTCCGTGTTTGAAATACTACAGGATAAAAATTTTAAAAAGAACAGGAAATGAAAGACTTGGAATTCATGAAGATAGTGAACTTCTGAACAGTTTATTTATAGTCAGTTGACACCACTATGAATGTGAAAGACTAAAGGCATATTATTTTCTTGTGTCTGTCCCTTCTGGCTCCAATTTCTTTGTTTCTGACAGATTTTGCTAATATTGGATAGGATAAAGAACTTTAAAATGGAGGTTAAACTATTTCAGTTATAGTTTTAGCTATGCAACTAAATAGCTGTGTTATCCAGCTTTTCTGTTTCCTAATCTGTAACATGGAAGTAATAATTCCTGTGTTTGAAAGATCAAATGAGATAATGTTGTATGAAAGTACCTCATAAACCCTCAAGTTCTGAATGTACTGTGAGGTATTATTTTTTTAAAGAGGAAAGAAAGTAATATATTTTTGTATGTGATTAAGTACAACCACATTCCCAACTGTTGCAGGCCACTCGACCAGACATGATAAGGATCTTGTCAGCAGCCCTGCACGTAGTATTAAGGAGGGATATGTCCCTGAACCGAAGACTTTATGCCTGGCTTCTCGGTAAGTGTTTGATGTGTGTGGTCTTAGCTAGGAAAGGATGAAGGGAAATTTTCCATACATAAGTATTATCAAGTTTATGTATGTCCTAAATTAAGAAACTAAAAGTTTACTTAAATAGACAATAAAAATAAAGACAGTATGAGTTGTGTATGGTATGAAGAAATCTCAAAAGCTTCTTAGTTGAAGAAGCTGTTTTAATCTATAGGTCATGTTCCCTTTGACAAGATTTTTTTCCCCTTATAAATTGAGGCTGTTATACTCTAAGTATGTAGACAAAGAAGGATAAATTCATAATCAAAATAATGACATAATATCCAAAACTTGAAAGGAATCAGGACTAGTACTACTGTCCCACACATGGTACCTGTCTCCCACTCAGGCAGTAAAATATTGTGTACACTTTGTTCTTCCATACTTTTTGTGAGTGTTTGGCCTGTCTTCACAACTCTTTAGTGCCTAGAGTGAGAAGACACAATATAACTTATTTTGGATTTTCTGAATCTTCAGTTATTTCACTGATTGAAAAAAACCAAGATAATTCTGGAAGTTTACTATGATACTCACTTATGTATTGAACTGGTTTCCCTTTATTAAACTATCTAAAATGATCTCTCTTGCTGACATTGATTGGGCTACTAATTGGTAAGTGTTTAGTGCTGTTTTTGAGATATTTGCTGTTTTGGTATTTAGTGAACAACAGTTTTAAGAATTCCATTTTAATTTATTTTACAATTTGTTTCCATGGAGGTTTTGATAACAACGGTGCTATCATAGGACCCAGAAGCACAAGACACAGCAATCCTGAAGAACACGCCACTTACTATTTCACTACCTTTTCAAAAGAATTGTTGGTTCAGGTAATGGATGCTTTCATTTCATTTTTTGGTTACTCCGTGACCACTGTAGTTACTCAACAAATAACAAATAAGACAGAGTCCTGCCTTAAATGAATTAATTTACAGTTGAAGGGGTGGAGACAAGACTCACAAACTTCCTAAGAATGACTGTAACAAGCAAATGGCTGCAATAAAATAAGTGAGTAATGGTAAGCTAGACTCACTTCTGTGTCAGTCCTGAGATCTTTTTCTTCATTTACTGTGTTTTCATGAGTTCATCACAACGTAGTTGCAGCTTCTCACCTGTCTGCCCTGTGCAAGTTGGAGCTCTTCCAAAAATGAGCCAGGACCTGTGTTATTTACTCTGAAATTCCAGGGAAATTTGGGTTGCAACAAGAATCTAAATGTTAAACTACTTTTGTAATGGAAATATTAAAATGATCTTATAGGCTTATTTCATATTATTTTTACTTCAATTAAATTTATTCAAGATATCATAAACTGAGAGAGTACATGGTATCTGAAACAGTTTGAAATAAGTGAGGTTATAAGAATACAGTTTTGAGTTACTAATGGGAAAATAATTGCATAATAGTAGATACTGCCATGATAACGAGTGATAGTTTGGGGCATGTTGACAGTCAAGAGGAACAGTTTTATCTTTTAGGAAATCAAATAATTCATGAATTTATTTTTCTAGATTTTCTTTACATTTTCTCTAGAAAAAAAGGTGGAAAAGTTAAGCCCTTTTTTCTTCTGTCAAGAGAAATGAATATAACTTTTCTTTTCCCCCTAGCAGAGGAAAAAAGCCAACTTCAGCAAAAGAACTTCAGAAAAGCAATAGGAGATGTAAATCTCTGTTTACATATGGTTGTATATAAAAATATTTTTCTTAAGAAAAAATCTTTGAATTTGTTTACTTAAATGATTAATGTACTTTTTCTTCTTTGAAGGCAATGGTGGGGATCTTACACGTGAATGGATTTGGAGAAGAGAGCACTTTAATGCAGGATCTAAAACCTTTTCGTATTTTAATCAGTTTACTGGACAAACCTGAGCTAGGTAATGTATACTATCCTAACTATCCTAGGGCATAAGATCATATGTGGTTGTTTTGTATTGCTTCATGATAAAAATAAGACAAAGTCATTACTTAGAAAAATTGGTGTATTTTGAGGTGGCCTTTTAAATACAGGTTCTCAACAATTTCTCACCTAAAATTCACTCTAGAACATTAAGAAGATACAGATGTACATTCAGCTGGTATGTTATCATATGTCTACCCTGTACTACATAGGTAGCAGAGGAGTCACCTTAAAGGTGCTATCTAAGCTCCTCTTAATCCTGATTAAGGTACTGAAATGGAAACACTGATGATCTGTCATGACTATCTTATAGTTCACAGAATTCAAGGATTTGAGCAAAAGTATTTTAGTCCCATCCCTCAGCCTTCTTCCCCACATCCACTTGGTTTTATGTGTTTTCCCTTTCTTCACTGTGCACTTCTTATATACTAGATCTCTGGGAAAGATAGCCATGGCACCTGGGACAGAAATTAAGGAAAACTGAAAATATTAGCAACGATAAAGTGAAATAATAAAGTATGTAGTTTTATTAAATTATGTGCAGAAGTTTTAGCAAATATGCATAAGTTCTCTCACCAACTCTTAAAAGAAAAATGAAAAAATTTAAATATAAAAATAACTTGAGTTGTACCAGTGGCTCTATTCCGTGGTAATAGATGGAAGTTCAGAAAGTTTTCTGAGGAGATTGGCATCTCTTATAGCAGTAAAGTTTAGCCTTGTGCACTTCTGTATTATTTTAATTAATAATAGTAATGTAAGTTACATTCATTGAATACTCATTATATTCTGGGAACCATGCTACCCATCTTACAGAAGTTTTCCTAACCCTTACACTGATGGTCCCATAAGTTTGCTATTATCCTCATTCTGCATGAAGAAACTAAAGCTCAAAGAAGTTACATAACTTGTCCAAGCTAATAGAGCTACTAACTGGCAAAACCAATTTCCCTGATTTTGTAATTTCTATTAAGTCAACCTATATAGTTAAATAAACATTTGTTCAGTGATTTACTATTTCACTGTTAGCCTCTCAGGATGTGAAGTTTAGTTTCACTTCTGGAAAAAACATTATGTTTTCAAAATGCTTGTTTTAAAGCATACTTTAATTGTGCCAATTTGCAGATAATCATGATTTGTAATATTGATTATTGTCCTTAATATGTATATTAATTCTAGGACCTGTAATTCTAGAAGATGTCCTTATTGAAGTGTTCAGAACATTATATTCTCAGTGTAAAGCAGAATTGGATCTTCAGCTGGAACCACCCTTCAGCAAGGATCACGCTCAGTTAAGCAGGTGGATTACCCAAATATTAAGCACGACACAAAGGCCCTCCTGTATTAATATTTGTAAAGTAGACATTGCTATATGAAATTTGTGTTATGAATGAGTGAGTTTGATTTAAAGTATCACTATATTTTAGTAATGTGAACTCTCATGATTAACTGCACTGACCCTTCAAACAGGCACGTGTAGCATGAGTGCTGTGTACAATGTCACCACCTTCCAGGGTTGGTTCTCAACCTCACCAGTTTAGAAAACTAAATTTTAGCAGTTAATGTGAAGATATAGATTCCAGGGAATTCATCCACACTTATCAAACTCACAAGAGATTAGCTTTCACATGTCAGTTAATAATGAAAGCTGTACCTTGCTTGGTAACCAGGCCTGGTAGTTTGCATGGGGTAGTGCCCTCTTGGTGCCTTGACACACTCAGGAGACCAAAGTATAGATCAGAAAAAAGACTTGAACACAGAATTAACTGAATCAGGGGGCACTAGGCGTTCTTTAAAGACTTTTTTTCAAGTGATGGTTCTTTCTTCTTTCAAATTATTTCTATATGTATATATGTGTGTGTTTATATATACACATATTTTTTTTAATCCCTGGGAGAAGTCATATAACATTAGCATATCCTCGTCTCCAAGTCAGTGGTAGATACATGCTGACAAAGTCTTACTTTTTCATTTCTTCTGTACTTTAAGGAGCCTACCTGTTTTCCAGTCTCATCTATCATTATGACAAAGGATCCAAGACAACAATTTCTTTTACATAGTTTGCATTTTATTTAATTAATTAATTAATTAATTATTTTTGGCTTCACTGTGTGGCTTGTGGGATCTTAGTTCCCTGACCAGGGATTGAACCTGGGCCCTCAGCAGTGAAAGTGCAGAGTCCTAACTACTGGACCACCAGGTAATTCTCACTTTGCATTTTATTAGTGTCACCTTGGTGACACTTTGGAGATAACCTGGGCTTTCCTAAAGCATACTTTTATATATTAAAACTTTTTAAGACAGTTTTTGATTTCTGATAAATATAATCCCCTCTGATTTTTGTTTGAGCAGCTAATATTGACTAACCTTGTACTCTGTTTCATTCTGTACACTGCCTGATAATTTATTTTGTCCCATAGAGTGTTTAATTAGCCTTTCGTGCTATAACATGCTAGTTATATTGACAGTACATCACTATATAGAAAAATAATTGTTTTAATTGTTAGGAAGGGTGACAGGAGATGGTAGTTAGGTGGGTATTTAATAGGCTAGAGGGCTCCCAGTTGAAATAACAAAGTTATTTTTCCCTGATGGAATTACAGTAAGAGTGGCTATTGACAGTATTACTTCTTTTTGTTGTTATTGTTTTTCAAGCTAAAAATAATAATTTGATTGAAACTCACCAAGATAAACTTAACCTTTCTCAAACAAATCCTGAATAGTACAGGAAAGCAGACAAAATTCTTTCAGAATCAAGGCTGTCAAAATCAAATCACCAGGCCTTCCGTGGTGGCGCAGTGGTTAAGAATCCGCCTGCCAATGCAGGGGACACGGGTTCGAGCCCTGGTCCAAGAAGATCCCACGTGCCGCGGAGCAACTAAGCCCATGCACCACAACTCCTGAGCCTGCACTCTAGAGCCCGCAAGCCACAACTACTGAGCCCGCATGCCACAACTATTGAAGCCCGTGCACCTAGAGCCTGTGCTCCACAACAAGAGAAGCCACCGCAATGAGAAACCTGCTCACCACAACGAAGAGTAGCCCCCGCTCGCCACAGCTACAGAAAGCCTGCACGCAGCAACGAAGACCCAGCATAACCAAAAATTAATTAATTAATTAATTAATTTTAAAAAAACATCACTACTCAGTTTATATGTGCCAAGGGAAACAAAGGAATTTAATGCCAAATTCACCATCAGGCTCTCAAAATAGTTCAAAAAGAACTTCCTGTTCTTCTGCTGGAAGCACAGCTATTTTTCTTATGCAAGGTTAATTTCTGATCTTGATCATACATTTGAGTTATAAAAACTCAAATTTGGAAACATAACTACACATAAAGTGATAAAGTGGCAGTAGATAAAAATTATTTGTTGCAATATTCTGACTAACAAGTTTTCTAGCAAATACTTAGGAATATGTACTCCCCTAACATCATTCCACTCACATTTAAATTTGAAAAAGTAGATGTTATATTTATCAGTTTTTGTTTTTTCCTTTTTTTTTTAGTAAATTAAGGGAAAATAAGAAAACAGCAGAACTGATTAAAACTGCCAACCTTCTCTTTAATTCCTTTGAGCCTTATTATATGTGGGATTATGTTGCACGTTGGTTTGAAGAATGTTGTAGGTACGTTAAACTGTTTTATTCATTTTCATTCAATAGCATTCAAAGCCAGTCTTTGTTATTTTTTTTAAGTTCTTGAGTTTAATGAAAAGAATGTTCTTTTATACATTTTACTACCACTACTGACAACTATCATTTAATGGCCATAATCTGTCTCTGCCATGTCACTCTAGAATACAGAATCGTTGATCGTATGATCTTAGATTTGAAAAGGAGTGTAGAGATGAGTTACTCAGTCCCCAGCATGGATGAACGATTTCCCCTCTCCAGTCTGTATTAACCCAGTTTTTCTCTGTTGTAGAGAAAACAGCACATGTTACTCAGTCCCCAGCATGGATGAACGATTCCCCTCTCCAGTCTGTAGTAACCCAGTTTTTCTCTGTTGTAGAGAAAACAGCACATTGTGGCTGGCGCCTCAGCACCCTTTCCCAAGACGCTTCTCACTTTGAATAACGAAAAAGTCCTCGGTCACTTTTATGTTTTTAAAAACACAGAACCAGCCCATATGATCATCCACTCCTTAGGTCGTAAACCTTAAAAAATGCTCTGAAAACCCAGTCATACTAGTGAACCTGGGTAGAATTTCTGTCTGGATTCTAGACCAAATTCTCTCAGCAGCAGATTAACCTCTCAAGCCTTGGGAGCATAGAGTCAACAAGTAAGCATTTATGATCTCGGGATTAGAAGTCTTTTAAAATATAAAAGTAATCCCTTTAATGATTTAGAAACCTGCTTGCTTACTCATTGAACAGCTACTGCGCACCCAGTGGAAAGGCACTATGCTAGACATATAGACAGTGCCTGTCTTCAAAGAGCTCACAGCAGGAACAAGTAAGACATGCTCATGCGTATTCCTAGTACTGTATTAAATTAAAGGTTACGGGTGCCTTAGAGATTAAGATGTGGTAGGAATGTAGAGGAATTGTGGGTGTCTTTTCACCACCTGGCCCTGGCCCAGGTTTCCACTTTGTTTTCACATTCACAAACATACACATATACCCTTCTTTAGCTAACCTGGACTATTCCTTGAACAACATTAACTGAGCCTTCAGTGATGCTGCTGAGCCTTCACTCATGTTATTTCTTCTAAAATATTCTTCTCCCTAGCCCATCTGGTAAGGTCCTGTAAAGGGGTCACCCCCTTTCAGAAGCCTTCTATGACTCCCTCAAACCTCCCATCAGAATCAACTTCTCCTACCCTATCACATTGTTATGTTATTTGTCTATAGGCTTATATTTCTTGCTGGCTAGGGACTGTAGCATATTCTTACTTTGTGTCTTCAGAGTGTAGGGCAGTGTATGGGCAGATAGGATTAATGTGATTTAATGCGCATATTTGTTGGAGGAATAATCTCTACTACTTGTATCAGAAGAGGCTTCTTGGAGGAGTTACCGTTTGAAGGATGGCTGCATTCTGGATGTGAGAGAATGAGGCTGGGAGGGGGTGCCTATCCAGGGGGACAGGCTGGTATGAACAAAGGCCCTGAGGTTAGAAATCAAGCAGCAAATAGTCCATTTTAACTAGAAGATGACATCTGTAGTGGGAGAAATAGGAAATAAGTCCCAAATAGAGAGAACCAACCAGAACACTTGGAAGTTCAGGATGGGTGTCATAGGGAGAGGTTCAGCGTAGGAATCTTGCTTTGGGAATTTTCCGTGTAGAGATACAGTAGTGTCCTAGGGGAAAGGGAACATACTTCATCACAAGAAGTTAACCGTGTGCATCCCAATGTTGACATGACTCATTTAAAAAACTGATGTCATCACATGTATTCACATCACTTGATAGGATACTTGATAAAGTGAATTTTGTCCTTTTAGGAGGACACTGCATGCCAGACTTCAGATTGGGCCTGGAGATATTAACGACTCATCTGAGTTACAGCTGACCAATTTCTGCTTACTGGTGGATTTTTTGTTGGATATAGTTTCTTTGGTAAGATCACCTTGGTGAAAAAATATTGAGGAAATGTAATAACATAGTTCAAATATTTCATTTTGGAAATAGACCTCATCTTCAAATAAATATCATTTTTAAAATTAAATTGATTTTTCCCCCTTTTGGCATAGCATTTTAAATAAAATTTTTGAAGTGTTTTGTCCTCTGACATACATTATATATAATACATATACAATTCTTATATAATACATGGAATATACTTCATAATTGCATGTTATTGAAGTCTTACATGTTTAGTATATAATAGTCTAATGCTGCATTTGTATTCATTAATGATTCTATTAAATGAAGACTGTTGGAAATCTTTTCCCCTTTTCTCTCCTCAATTCTTTGCTTTCTCATGTTGAAGCCCACTAGAAGTATGAGGGTGCTGTGTCAGGTATGACATTCAGCCTGTTTTGTTTCTAACTGATTGTATTCACTTTTGTTATGTTATAATTTCAGTAATGTAACAGATAAAACTGGGGTTCTTTTATAGTACATGCTTCGAAGTACTTAAATTGAGAATTTGGGAATAGAAATTTTACGTCATTAATAATAAATGACCATACAATGTTAATTAAGAGCATGGTACATATAAAATGAGTAAAATTATTTCTTTTTCTTATATATTAATAAATTAAAAATTAAATAACATAACTTTGGAGTTATACACTGTATAAACTTTTGTCACTTGGCTTTTATTTTCAGGAGACTTATATTGAAATCCAGACAGAACACTTGCCCCAGTTGCTGCTCAGGATGATATCTGCCCTGACAAGCCACCTCCAGACATTGCACTTGACTGAACTCACAGATTCTCTCAGGCTCTGCTCAAAGATCCTTAGCAAGGTTCAACCTCCTCTGTTATCTGCCAGCACTGGAGGTGTGTTGCAGTTTCCAAGTGGGCAGAACAACTCAGTCAAAGAGTGGGAAGACAAAAAGGTAACGTTTTGCTGTTATTTTTGATACTAGACCAATTATATTTCTTCAAGGCAGAACAGTTTCTAACTAAAATCACGTAACACATACTCATTTAAATATTCATCAGTCTTTCCTAGTTCCCAGTGTTGTGGCAGTAGACCGTCTTGTAGGCTTTTTTTGGGCTCTAGTGCAATTTAACTGTCTATATCCACACTTTCCAAAAGAAATGTAACACAAGCAACATATATAATTTAAAATTTTCTGGTGGCTACAGTAAAAATAAATAAATAAATAAATGAAACAGGTGAAAATAATCTTAATTGTATTTTTACTTGGCCCATTAGAGCTAATAATATATTACCGTTTCAACATGTAATCAATATAAAACTGATGTAACATAAAAAATACTAGTCAGATATTTTACATTCTTTTTTGTACTGTCTTCAAAATTCCACTGTGTATTTTATGCTTACAGCACATTCAAATACTAAATTTTTATTAGAAGTACTTAATCTATACTTAATTTCGTAAAATTTACATTTGAAAAATTAAATTCACATGCCTAGGTTGATCGAAACATGCTTAAAAGTTTTCTCGGAACTAAATTAAGGATCACTTTTAAAATTTTAATTAAAATTAATTGCATTAAAAAATTTAGTTTCTTTGTCAGATCAGCCACATTTCAAGAGCTCAATAGCCACATGTTGCTAGTAACTATCCTATTAAACAGCAGGTTTATAATCCAAACTTTATTGGTCCTTTTCATATATATACACTAAATTTTTGACATGTTCTTCTTGAAATCCAGAATCTTTTTGCTCTCCTCAGTCTTCCAGATTCTTAATGCTTACTTTATGATGTTGAACAGAATTGTAACACAGTTGACCCTTGAGCAACACAGGTCTGAACTGAGTGGGTCCACTTATATGTGGATTTTTTTTTCAATAAATATATTGGAAAATTGTTTGGAGATTTGTGACAATTTGAAAAAACTCTCAGACAAACCGCATAGCCTAGAAAAATCACAAAAATTAAGAAAAAGTTAGGTATGTCATGAATGCATAAAATATACATAGATATACATATAACATACAAAATATGTTTTAATATATTATTTATGTTATCAGTAAGGCTTCCAGACAACAGTAAGCTTTTAGAAGTTAAGTTTTGGTGGTATCAAAAGTTACATGTGCATTTTTGACTGTATAGGGGTTCGGTACCTCTAACCCCTGCATTGCTCAGGGTCAACTATAATTTGAATGTCTGGCACTAGTAACATATTTAAACACCTATGAAATGGGTGTGGAAAAATCAGCAATTTAAAAGCTTTCAGGTTTATAATATTACATGTACTTTTTAGTAAATAGTAATGAAAACATTCACGGGATCACGTAATTCCGTTGAATTTAGGCACAGGGGCACTATGTCAAAAAAAAGATTTAAAAATTTCTAGCATATAAGGTCATTACCTAAATCCTGTGGTTGTGTAGTTGCCCTTACTTTTTTTTCAGTTGCTTTTTAATTTTGTCAGCCAGGCAAAATACATTATCAGGATGATCTCATACAGCCTTGTCCATCAAGTCTTAACCCTAGAACTTTTTTCTTGGACCTTCTAAATATTATTGCTTTTCATGTATGAAATGAACATTACCCTCAAACAATTTAAATATATCCCAGGATTATCCCACATAAACTAAAACTAGTCTGTCTTATTTTCCTTCCTACCTGCTTATTATTTATATGTGAGAGATATTGATTCTGTTGTTGGACAGTTCATTTTGTTGTGCTGTTTTTCCTTAATTTATGCCTGTAGGATCTTCTTAGGAATAAATCTAAAATAGATATTAGCTGTTATTGGTTTGGTTTTTATTTGAATGAGATTAGTGAAAGCAGGGGAGGGACCTTAGCAGTCTCTCAATAGCATATTCAAATATGTGAATATTCACTATGTAGAAAACATCTGGAGGCACTTTATTGGTGGTTACAGGTAAAGTAAATGGGAACACCCATTCATATTAAATGAAAGACAATTAAATAATATACTTTTTTAATATAATGGTTGATTAACCTTAGATATGCTTCCCCCCCCCCCCACCCTTTGGTCTTCCTGCCTGTTCCCAGGGTTTCTACGTTCTTTTCTATTTTTTTGCTGAAGCACAATGGTATTATCTTCACTGAGATGTCTAATATTGATCATATTTGAAAGCTGAGAGTATTTTCAGTGTTCCTTTTTTTGAAATTGTAATTGAAGGAATGATTCTTTTGAAAATTATAAATCTAATTTTTTTCTCCATGCACTTAGTACATTTTTGTAAAATCAGTGTATTGGATCTCTATACCCAAATGTAATTCCTTTCTATTTTCAGAAAGATATTTTACTATAAAATAATCTGAACTATAGTTATGTAATATAGACCATACAACTAAGTGTTATAAATGTATGCAGGTGTAACTGAATTTATAGCACAGCACGAATTCTATTAATGTAATATCATCCATTGTTTTATAATCCTTATATGAGAAAGATTAATACAGAAATAATAATAAGCTAATGACAATTTTACCATTTAAATAAGACTTATTTTTTTAAAATGTATTAATTTCAAAGGAGAAAAATTGACAAGTTCAGTTCTGTTGCCTCTAAACTTTGGCATTGTAATGTGAAAAGTTCTCATGCTGTTATAGAGACAGTGATCTGTGGTGAAAGGAGGACGAAGTTTAGAATCATCTAATCTGAGCTCTTCTACCTACCAAGTTTATTTGCTATGACCTTGGGCGAGTTTTGTTTTGAACTTCCCTGAGCCTCAGTTTTCTTACCTTTGAAACGGAGAAAACAACCTCTCTTTGTTCAGCACCCACTCTATGTATCCAGTGGTGAACTAGGCACACCTAGGTGAACTCTGCCCTTCCTGACCCTTTCTTTCTGCTTGGGAGACATATATTAAACAAATAATTGCATATTTAATTATAGTTGTGATAAATGTATGAAGGAAAGAATGGAGTGGTAGGAATGTGGGAAAGGGGTGATCAGACCTAGACTGGGGGCCACGAAAGGCTTTCTTGAGGACGGATTGTTTGAGTGAAGCTCTAGAGGAATCCGGGCGGGTGAGGTAGGAAGAAGAGAGCCCTTGACAGAGGAAGGAGCATTTGCACAGACTCTTAGGCAGAAAGGAGCGCTGTGCAGACAGGGAGGGGAGATGCTGCTGTTGAGGTAGGCAGGGGCCGAGTCTTACGGAGCCTTTTCGCTGAACTAAGGCTTTTGTTCTTGATCTTCAGAGTGATGGGAAGACACCGAAGGGAAAAAAGCAAGTGACATAATCAGATTTGTGTATTCGAAAAATTAGTCCGAGGGAGGGGATATGGGGATATAAGTATACGTATAGCTGATTCACTTTGTTATACAGCAACAACTAACACAACAATGTAAAGCAATTATACTCCAATGAAGATGTTCAAAAAAAAAAAAAAAGAAAAGAAAAATTACCCTGGCTGCAGTGTGGAGTATGGATCTGAGAAACAGAAATGGATGTGGGGAGACCCGCAGTAGTACAGATGAGAGATGGTGGTAACATGTACTTACAAGATGGGGGAGTAAAGACAGAAATGGATGGATTCGCCACGTACTGAGGAGGAAAAATCAATAAGCTGTAGTAATGGATTGGTAGGGTAATGAGCGATCACTAACATTTATTGAAGGTTTACTAAGTGGCAGGTTCTACACTGTCTTACTTAATCCTCATTGCAACTGTAAAATGTGGGAATTTGCCATCTCAATTACATAGATTAGGAGGTTTGGAGAGGTTCAGTAACTTGCCAAGGTTCGGAGAGGTTCAATGACTTGCCAAGTGGGAAAGTGGCAGACTCTTAGCTGACTCATGGCCAGCACCCTTGACCACTGTACTGGAATGGATGTAAGGAAAGTGTGTAGGAGAGGTGGAGAACGTACTAAGAATCGCCCCTAGATTTCTGCCTTCCTGTGTTGATGAATGGTGGTGTCATTCACTGAGGCAGAGAACACCAGGTGAGGCCCAGCTTTGTAGCATCAGAACATTTAGTGTGTATATCTTCATTGATCTTCCATAAGATCACTTTTTAGTGATCTTATTCAACTTCAGATTATGCTCTGGCACAATCACCCAAGGAGTTTGTGATATGCATAGCTTTTGTTTACTTAAACTAAGCCAGAAAATATGCTTGATGATTGTACTCATCCTATCTTTATAGAGAGGGAACAGTTAATCATTATTATTAATAATGATGAAGTTATTCTACTTCAGTAGCTGGTTCATTTTTTGTTTATACTGTAATTGTCTCTTCTCCTCTAGATTATAAACAGTTCCTTTTGTTCCAAATATCTAATGTGGGAAATAATGTCGGTTCAGTAACTGCTTGTTGAAAGAATGTAAGCTTAATAGCAAACACTTAAATAGTACTTTACATATTTCAGACAGAAATTTCACTTCATATGGTCCCAAATAGAAGACTTACTAGATTTTATTTCTAGTTTTTGTTTTTGTTTTTGTTTTAACATCTTTATTGGATTATCATTACTTTACAATGGTGTGTTAGTTTCTGCTGTAAAGCAGAGTGAATCAGCTATACATATACATGTATCCACATTTCTCCTCGCTCTTGCGTCTCCCTCCCACCGTCCCTATCCCACCCCCCTAGGTGGACACAAAGCACCGAGCTGATCTCCCTGTGCCTTGCGGCTGCTTCCCACTAGCTATCTGTTTTACATTTGGTAGTGTATATATGTCAGTGCTACTCTCTCACTTCGTCCCAGCTTACCCTTCCCCCTCCCTGTGTCCTCAAGTCCATTCTCTACGTCTGTGTCTTTATTCCTGTCCTGCCCCTAGGTTCTTCAGAACCAGTTTTGTTTTGTTTTTTTTTTAGATTCCATATATATGTGTTAGCATACGGTATTTGTTTTTCTTTCTGACTTACTTCACTCCGTATGACAGACTCTAGGTCCATCCACCTCACTACAAATAACTCAATTTCGTTTCTTTTTATGGCTGAGTAATATTCCATTGTATATATGTGCCACATCTTCTTTATCCATTCATCTGTCGATGGACACTTAGGTTGCTTCCATGTCCTGGTTATTGTAAATAGTGCTGCAATGAACAATGTGGTACATGACTCTTTTTGAATTATGGTTTTCTCAGGCTATATGCCCAGTAATGGGACTGCTGGGTCATATGGTAGTTCTATTTTTAGTTTTTTAAGGAACCTCCATACTGTTCTCCATAGTGGATGTATCAATTTACATTCCCACCAATAGTGCAAGAGGGTTCCCTTTTCTCTACACCCTCTCCAGCATGTACTGTTTGTACATTTTTTGATGATGGCCATTCTGAGTGGTGTTGAGGTGATACCTCATTGTGGTTTTGATTTGCATTTCTCTAATGATTAGTGATGTTGAGCATCCTTTCATGTGTTTGTTGGCAATCTGTGTAGCTTCTTTGGAGAAATGTCTCTTTAGGTCTTCTGCCCATTTTTGGATTGGGTTGTTTGTTTTTTTGATATTGAGCTGCATGAGCTGCTTGTATATTTTGGAGATTAATCCTTTGTCCGTTGATTCGTTTGCAAATATTTTCTACCATTCTGAGGGTTGTCTTTTCGTCTTGTTTATGGTTTCCTTTGCTGTGCAAAAGCTTTTAAATTTCATTAGGTCCCATTTGTTTATTTTTGTTTTTATTTCCATTCCTCTAGGAGGTGGGTCAAAAAGGATCTTGCTGTGATTTATGTCATAGAGTGTTCTGCCTATGTTTTCCTCTAAGACTTTTATAGTGTCTGGCCTTACATTTAGGTCTTTAATCGATTTTGAGTTTATTTTTGTGTATGGTGTTAGGGAGTGTTCTAATTTCATTCTTTTACATGTAGCTGTCCAGTTTTCCCAGCACCACTTATTGAAGAGGCTGTCTTTTCTCCATTGTATATTCTTGCCTCCTTTATCAAAGATAAGGTGACTATACGTGCGCGGGTTTATCTCTGTGCTTTCTATCCCGTTCCATTGATCTATATTTCTGTTTTTGTGCCAGTAGTATATTGTCTTGATTACTGTAGCTTCATAGTCTGAAGTCCAGGAGCCTGATTCCTCCAGCTCTGTTTTTCTTTCTCAAGATTGCTTTGGCTATTCAGGGTCTTTTGTGTTTCCATACAAATTGTGAAATTTTTTGTTCTAGTTCTGTGAAAAATGCCATTGGTAGTTTGATAGGGATTACATTGAATCTGTAGATTGCTTTGGGTAGTATAGTCATTTTCACAATGTTGATTCTTCTAATCCAAGACCATGGTATATCTCTCCATCTGTTTGTATCTTTAATTTCTTTCATCAGTGTCTTATAGTTTTCTGCTTATGAGTCTTTTCTCTCCTTAGGTAGGTTTGTTCCTAGGTATTTTATTCTTTTTGTTGCAATGGTAAATGGGAGTGTTTCCATAATTTCTCTTTCAGATTTTTCATCATTAGTGTATAGGAATGCAAGAGATTTCTGTGCATTAATTTTGTATCCTGCTACCTTACCAGATTCATTGATTAGCTCTAGTAGTTTTCTGGTAGCATCTTTAGGATTCTCCACGTATACTATCATGTCATCTGCAAATTGTGACAGTTTTACTTCTTCTTTTCTGATTTGGATTCCTTTTATTTCCTTTTTGGCTCTCATTGCTGTGGCTAAAACTTCCAAAACTATGTTGAATACTAGTGGTGAGAGTGGGCAACCTTGTCTTGTTCCTAATCTTAGTGGAAATGGTTTCAGTTTTTCACCATTGAGAACAGTGTTGGCTATGGGTTTGTCATATATGGCCTTTATTATGTTGAGGTAAGTTCCCTCTATGCCTATTTTCTGGAGGGTTTTTATCATAAATGGGTGTTGAATTTTTTCAAAAGCTTTCTCTGCATCTGTTGAGATTATCATATGGTTTTTCTCCTTCATTTTGTTAATATGGTGTATCACGTTGATTGATTTGTGTATATTGAAGAATCCTTGCATTCCTGGGATAAACCCCACTTGATCATGGTGTATGATCCTTTTAATATGCTGTTGCATTCTGTTTGCTAGTATTTTGTTGGATTTTTGCATCTGTGTTCATCAGTGATATTGGCCTGTAGTTTTCTTTCTTTGTGACATCTTTGTCTGGTTTTGGTATCAGGGTGATGGTGGCCTCGTAGAATGAGTTTGGGGGTGTTCCGCTCTCTGCTATATTTTGGAAGAGTTTGAGAAGGATAGGTGTTAGCTCTTCTGTAAATGTTTGATAGAATTCGCCTGTGAAGCCATCTGGTCCTGGGCTTTTGTTTGTTGGAAGATTTTTAATAACAGTCTCAATTTCAGTACTTGTGATTGGTCTGTTTATATTTTTTATTTCTTCCTGGTTCAGTCTCGGAAGGTTGTGCTTTTCTAAGAATTTGTCCATTTCTTCCAGGTTGTCCATTTTATTGGCATATAGTTGCTTGTGGTAATCTCTCATGATCCTTTGTATTTCTGCAGTGTCATTTGTTACTTCTTCACTTCTCCGTTTTCATTTCTAATTCTGTTGATTTGAATCTTCTCCCTTTTTTTCTTGATGAGTCTGGCTAATGGTTTATCAGTTTTGTTTATCTTCTCAAAGAACCAACTTTTAGTTTTATTGATCTTTGCTATAGTTTCCATCATTTCTTTTTCATTTATTTCTGATCTGATCTTTATGATTTCTTTCCTTCTACTAACTTTGGGGGGTTTTTGTTCTTCTTTCTCTGATTGCTTTAGGTGTAAGGTTAAGTTGTTTATTTGAGATGTTTCTTGTTTCTTAAGGTAGGATTGTATTGCTATAAACTTCCCTCTTAGAACTACTTTTGCTGCATCCCGTAGGTTTGGAGTCATAGTGTTTTCATTGTCATTTGTTTCTAGGTATTTTTTGATTTCCTCTTTGATTTCTTCAGTGATCTCTTGGTTATTTAGTAGCATATTGTTTAGCCTCCATGTGTTTGTATTTTTTACAGATTTTTTCTGTAATTGATACGTAGTCTCATAGCGTTGTGGTCAGAAAAGATACTTGATACGATTTCAACTTTCTTAAATTTACCAAGGCTTGATTCGTGACCCAAGATATGATCTATCCTGGAGAATGTTCCATGAGCACTTGAGAAGAAATTGTATTCTGTTGTTTTTGAATGGAATGTCCTATAAATATCAATTAAGTCCATCTTGTTTAATGCATCATTTAAAGCTTGTGTTTCCTTATTTATTTTCATTTTGGATGATCTGTCCATTGGTGAAAGTGGGGTGTTAAAGTCCCCTACTATGACTGTGTAACTGTCAATTTCCCCTTTTATGGCTGTTAGCATTTGCCTTATGTATTGAGGTGCTCCTATGTTGGGTGCATAAATATTTACAATTGTTATATCTTCTTCTAGGATTGATCCCTTGATCATTATGTAGTGTCCTTCTTTATCTTTTGTAATAGTCTTTATTTTAAAGTCTACTTTATCTGATATGAGTATAGCTACTCCAGCTTTCTTTTGATTTCCATTTGCATGGAATATCTTTTTCCATCCCCTCACTTTCAGTCTGTATGTGTCCCTAGGTCTGAAGTGGGTCTCTTGTAGACAGCATATATACGGGTCTTGTTTTTGTATGGATTCAGCCAGTCTATGTCTTTTAGTTGGAGCATTTAATCCATTTACATTTAAGGTAATTTTCGATATGTATGTTCCTATTACCATTTTCTTAATTGTTTTGAGTTTGTTATTGTAGGTCTTTTCCTTCTCTTGTGTTTCCTGCCTAGAGAGGTTCCTTTAACATTTGTTGTGAAGCTTGTTTGCTGGTGCTGAATTCTCTTAGCTTTTGCTTGTCTGTAAAGGTTTTAATTTCTCCATCGAATCTGAATGAGATCCTTGCTGGGTAGAGTAATCTTGGTTGTAGGTTTTTCCCTTCCATCACTTTAAATATGTCATGTCCCTCCCTTCTGGCTTGCAGAGTTTCTGCTGAAAGATCAGCTGTTAACCTTATGGGGATTCCCTTCTGTGTTGTTGCTTTTCCCTTGCTGCTTTTAATATTTTTTCTTTGTATTTAATTTTTGATAGTTTGATTAATATGTGTCTTGGCGTGTTTCTCCTTGGATTTATCCTGTATGGGACTCTCTGCGCTTCCTGGACTTGGTTGACTATTTCCTTTCCCATATTAGGGAAGTTTTCAACTATAATCTCTTCAAATATTTTCTCAGTCCCTTTCTTTTTCTCTTCTTCTTCAGGGATCCCTGTAACTTGAATGTTGGTGTGTTTAATGTTGTGCCAGGGGTCTCTGAGACTGTCCTCAATTCTTTTCATTCTTTTTTCTTTATTCTGCTCTGCGGTAGTTATTTCCACTATTTTATCTGCCAGGTCACTTATCCGTCCTTCTGCCCCAGTTATTCTGCTATTGATTCCTTCTAGAGAATTTTAAATTTCATTTATTGTGTTGTTCATCATTGTTTGTTTGCTCTTTAGTTCTTCTAGGTCCTTGTTAAACGCTTCTTGTATTTTCTCCATTCTGTTTCCAAGATTTTGGATCATCTTTACTATCATTACTGTGAATTCTTTTTCAGGTAGACTGCCTATTTCCTCTTCATTTGTTTGGTCTGGTGGGTTTTTACCTTGCTCCTTCATCTGCTGTTTATTTCTCTGTCTTCTTATTTTGCTTCACTTACTGTGTTTGGGGTCTCCTTTTCGCAGGCTGCAGGTTCATAGTTCCCTTTTTTTTTTGGTATCTACCCCCAATGGGTAGGGTTGGTTCTGTGGGTTGTGTAGGCTTCCTGGTGGAGGGGACTGGTGCCTGTGTTCTGGTGGATGAGGCTGGATCTTGTCTTTCTGGTGGGCAGGACCGCGTCCGGTGGTGTGTTTTGGGGTGTCTGTGACCTTATTATGATTTTAGGCAGCCTCTCTGCTAATGGGTGGGGTTGGGTTCCTGTCTTGCTAGTTGTTTGGCGTGGGGTGTCCAGCACTGGAGCTTGCTGGTCATTGTGTGGAGCTGGGTCTTAGTGTTGAGATGGTGATCTGTGGGAGAGCTTTCGCTGTTTAATATTATGTGAGGGCCGGAGGTCTCTGGTGGACCAACGTCCTGAACTCAGCTCTCCCACCTCAGAGGCTCAGGCCTGACACTCGGTCAGAGCGCTAAGACCCTGTCAGCCACTCAGCTCAGAAGAAAAGGGAGAAAGAAAAGAAAGAAAGAAAGAAAAAAATAATAAAATAAAATAAAGTTATTAAAATAAAAAAAATTTTTTTAATAAAAATATAAAAAAGTAATTTAAAAAAAAGGAAAAAAGAAGAGAGCAACCAAACCAAAAAACAAATCCACCAATGATAACAAGCGCTAAGAACTATACTAAAAAAAAAAAAAAAAAAAAAAAAAAAACAAGAAAATACGGACAGACAGAACCCTAGGACAAATGGTAAAAGCAAATCTGTACAGACAAAATCACATAAAGAAGCATACACATACACACTAACAAAAAGAGAAAAAAATATATATATATTTTAAAAAAGGGGGCTTCCCTGGTGGCACAGTGGTTGAGAATCTGCCTGCCAATGCAGGGGACACGGGTTCGAGCCCTGGTCTGGGAAGATCCCACATTTCATGGAGCAACTAGACCCATGAGCCACATGTACTGAGCCTGCACGTCTGGAGCCCGTGCTCCCAACAAGAGCGGCTGTGATAGTGAGAGGCCCGCGTACCGCGATGAAGAGTGGCCCCCGCTCACCGCAACTAGAGAAAGCCCTCGCACAGAAACGAAGACCCAACACAGCCAAAAATAAATTAATTAATTAATTAATTTTAAAAAAGAAAGGAAAAGAGCAACTAAATCAATAAATCTACCAATGATAATAAGCTCTAAACACTAAAATAAACATAAAACTAGAAACAAATTAGATGCAGAAAGCAAACCCCAAGTCTACAGTTGCTCCCAAAGTCCACCACCTCAATTTGGGATGATTCGTTGTCTATTCAGGTATTCCAGAGATGCAGGTACATCAGGTTGATTGTGGAGGTTTAATCCACTGCTTCTGAGGCTGCCTGGAGAGATTTCCCTTTCTCTTCTTTGTTCGCACAGCTCCCGGGATTCAGCCTTGGATTTGGCCCCGCCTCTGCGTGTAGGTCGCCTGAGGCCGTCTGTTTTTCGCTCAGACAGGACGGGGTTAAAGGAGCAGCTGATTAGGGGGCTCTGGCTCACTCAGGCCGGGGGGAGGGAGGGGTACAGATGCGGGGCAAGCCTGCGGCGGCAGAGGCCAGCATGACGTTGCACCAGCCTGAGGCATGCCGTGTGTTCTACCGGGGAAGTTGTCCCTGTATAACGGGACCCTGGCAGTGGTGCTCTGCACAGGCTCCCGGGAGGGGCGGTGTGGATAGTGACTTGTGCTGCACACAGGCTTCTTGGTGGCTGCAGTAGCAGCCTTAGCGTCTCATGCCCGTCTCTGGTGTCCGCGCTAATAGCTGCGGCTCCTGCCCGTCTCTGGAGCTCATTTAGGTGGTGCTCTGAATCCCCTCTCCTCGCGCACCCGAAACAATGGTCTCTTGCCTCTTAGGCAGTTCCAGACTTTTCCCCGGAGTCCCTCCCAGCTAGCTGTGGCGCACTAGCCCCATTCAGGCTGTGTTCAGGCCGCCAACCACAGTCCTCTCCCTGCGATCCAACTGAAGCCCGAGCCTCAGCTCCCAGCCCCGCTCGCCCCGGCGGGTGAGCAGACAAGCCTCTCGGGCTGCTGAGTGCTACTCGGCGCCGAGCCTCTGTGCGGGAATCTCTCCGCTTTGCCCTCCGCACCCCTGTTGCTGTGCTCTCCTCTGTGGCGCCGAAGCTTCCCCCCCCGCCCAGCCCCCGTCTCCACCAGTGAAGGGGCTTCCTAGTGTGTGGAAACCTTTCCTCCTTAACAGCTCCCTCCCCGAGGTGCAGGTCCCCTCCCTATTCTTTTGTCTCTGTTTTTTTCTTTTTTCTTTTGCCCTACCCAAGTACGTCGGGATTTTCTTGCCTCTTGGGAAGTCTGAGGTCTTCTGCCAGTGTTCAGTAGGTGTTCTGTAGGAGTTGTTCCACATGTAGATGTATTTCTGATGTATTTGTGGCAAGGAAGGTGATCTCCATGTCTTCTCTGCCGTTTTGAAGGTCCCCCTATTTCTAGTTTTTAAAATGTCATTTTTTTTAACCTTACATGTCTCATTCCATGCATTGTTTAGGCATTAGGAAAGTGATTTCATGAAGTAGATTGAATAAATTATTAGTAGTTTGATAACAAGGATACAGATCCTAGAGAGTTTTACATATACGTATTTTGTCCTCAAGAACTTAAGCTTAAGTTATGCATATAGCAAATAATAAATATTTATTGAATAGCTTTATATTAATATATTAATTAGAACCGTAGCAGTATTTCCTATTAGCATAGATATGTGAATCAATTGTAGAAACTCTTAAGATTCAACCAAATATATAGATTAAGTTGTGAAATGTGAATTAGGTTGTGAATAAGTCAAATCTAAAGCTGACTTCTTTCAAAATATGACTTTTTAATTTTAATTTCTAATATAATACATGTAGTTACTCAGCCTTCTCTTCTTTTTACACTCTACCAGGTATCATCAGTTTCTCTTGAAAATCCTACTGAAGTGTTTGAAGATGGAGAAAATCCACCAAGTAGTCGCTCCTCAGAGAGTGGATTCACTGAGTTCATACAGTATCAAGCAGACCGAACTGATGACATCGACAGAGAACTGAGTGAGGGACCGGAGGCAGCTGCCATCCCAATTGGTAGCACATCCTCCGAAACAGAAACGGCCTCCACTGTGGGATCTGAAGAAACTATCATCCAGCCCCCTTCCATAGTCACTCAGGGGACAGCACCCCAAAGTGGGAAGACAGCCCAAAAAACTGCAATGCAGTGCTGCTTGGAGTATGTCCAACAGTTTCTCACCAGACTTATCAACCTCTACATCATTCAGAGTAACTCTCTCTCTCAGGCTTTGGCTACAGAGCATCAAGGGGATCTTAGTCGAGAGCTAGGAGAGACTTCAGACTGGGACAGGGATTCCCATGGTGATGTAAAAGAGAGAAACATAAGTAAACAAAAAACTTCAAAAGAATACCTTTCTGCGTTCCTTGCTGCCTGTCAGCTCTTCCTGGAGTGCTCAAGCTTCCCAGTTTACATTGCTGAGGGGAACCATACCTCAGAGTTACGTTCTGAAAAATCAGAGACTGGTAAGGTCATCTCTGTTTTATTTATTTAAAAATACTTTTTATGGCATGCTTTCCCCTCCCCCTTTATTTTAAGTAACACTCAGATATTAAAACTGGGTTTTTTTTTAGCCTCTTAATTTTTAAAACTTTTATTTTATTTGCTTATTTTTTTTCACGCACACACACTGTATTTTATTTTTACAAGAGATAAATAGACTGACACCAAGCATTGTACATGGATGACCACAACAAAAGCAACAATGATTGCAATTACCAAACATGAAACACACTCATACTATGTCATAATATTGGCATTCAGTCCAGTAATCCTCCACTGTAACAGCTCCTTTGCTTTGCAGTGAAAATTGATTTGTATATTCTTTGCCTCTGAGTCCTTGTGGGATTTTTTTTTTAATTTTATTAATTCAAACAGAAAGTCACAAAAATTATACTCATCCTCATCAGTTCACTCAGTCCCATGTAATTAGTTTTTTTTTCATCTTGATCTTTTGTTAGCACTTTTATGAGTTCATCAGTTTTTCATTAGAGTTCTGAAAATGCTTATTCATTCAGTTCAGCAGTACAGTCAGTTACCAGAAACCTGTACTTGTCAGAGTCTTTTCCATGAATTTCTTGAAGATGAAACCCTTTTATAGGAACATATTTGCAAAAGCATCAGAGTACACCCAGAACTGTCTGTAAATGACAAAAGACTTAAAAATGACCACGGTTAAAGATTTGATGAAAGTTCATAATAATGCAGTTGACAAGAAAATTAGTTATTTCTGAGATATACATTTTAAAGTAATAACTAGGATTATGACTTATAACATTATACCAGAACATATAATAAAACTTTTATTTTAATTTGTAGATTTTTTTTCAATGAAATACTGTCATTATGGGGAGATTGATATGTTGGAAAATTTCCTGATTTCCTTTATTATAACTAGCATTATATGTGTTTACCTTCATTTAAATTTTTATTTATATATATATACACACACACACACACACACATAGTGCACACACATAGTGCAGTGAGTACTACATAATGTTAATTGATTAATAAACTCTTTTTAGGACAGAAAATAGATTGTATGACTTGGCATAAGAAAAATACATACTAAAAAAATTTTATGAAACTCCTGTTGCTGCTTTATTTTCTTGAAGCTCTAGTCTCAGTGAGAAACCATGGTTCTGTTCACCGAGCAAGGCCTAAAGTTACTTGGTAGAAGTGCCTTGTGTTTTGAACTTAACCTGGAAGACAGAGCGTGCGTGAGAGGTTCGGTGTGATGGACTGTGCTGGCCTCCGGCTTTTGTTTCAGACTGGGAGCACGTGCAGCCTCCGCCGTGGCTGCAGACACTGATGAACGCTTGCGGCCAAGCACGCGACTGCAGTGTGCAGGGCGCTGCCATCTCACTAGTGATGGATCTGGTAGGACTGACTCAGTCGGTGGCCGTGGTCACTGGGGAAAATGTCAGCAGTGTGGAGCCTGCACAACCCTTAAGTCCAAACCAGGGAAGAGTCGCTGTGGTTATCAGACCTCCCCTCACTCCGGGCAATCTGAGATACATAGCTGAGAAGACTGAATTTTTCAAGGTGAGCTCTAAGAAATACATTCGTGACTAAGATGATACTTGAGCTAATTTGCGTAGCAGAGATTTTAAAGAAGATAATCAGGCTTGATTAAACACCTCTTAATATCATACCATATAGGAAAAGACACCACACTCGATCAGTGCTGCTTGGCCAGTCTTCTCCCCAGTTTTGTGAGGAGAAAAAAGATAAGGATGAGGGGAGTATTAGGGTAAAGAGAAAAGTTCATTTATACAGTAAAATGTATTCCCAGATAAAGTGGTTGTGACACTTTTGCTTTTCATAGAGTGCAACCTCAGCTCTCCAAAACACCCAGAAAAAGTTTTCTGACTCTGAATTGTCTGATGATCATTTGTGATGCATAATGTCATTCAAAAAAATGCAGTCTTTGATCTCTGTCACAACAGTACATATGATATCCTCTACATAGAAAGAACATCAAGTGTATTTGACTTAAGCAGGTAGACTATTTATATATAAAAATTTTTTTTAATTTTAATGTAATTTCAAGTTACTGTGCCCCTCCAGATAGTTCCTCCTGCTAGGTTAGAGCTGGGTTCTACAATGTTGTGGTGAACCCTGATGATTGTTGCATTTTTATTAATGCTGTCATAGATCATCAAGTGCTGCGTTAACACGTGTAGCACTGAAATACATACAACCTATTTTGTACGTTTTAAGTAGTTTGCATATTTGGACTATGAATTATATTTCACTTTGCAGCATATAACTGTAAACATTAAATCGCCTTCAATGTGGGATTTATATCCTCTTAAAGATAACATATTCTAGCATCACTTCACTAAGCATCTCTAAAATAGTGAAATGGGGTCTTATCTGGACCCTGTAAAAAGTGATTACGTATCTGCTGTTTAAGATAAATATAATTAAAGGACTATCATAAGAGGTTCTAAAAGCCTGGACCAGAAAGTAAGCAGATGGAAATCTGCGCTTTTAAATCTCATTCCAGTGGCATAATGAGTATTAAGACCTTCCAGGTCTGCCAGTCAGAGGCTTGTTTGTACCTAATAGGAAATGTCTGTTAAATAAGTTTCCATTTGCAATTTTGTAACTGTGACTTTTACATCTTTTTTTATAGCATGTAGCTTTAACATTGTGGAACCAGATGGGAGATGGGACACCTCAGCACCACCAGAAGAGTGTGGAACTGTTTTATCAATTACATAACTTGGTTCCTTCTTCTAGCATCTGTGAGGATGTTATAAGTCAGCAGTTAACCCACAAAGATAAGGTAAATTCTTCTCTTCTTATCCTGTGCCCACCCTACCTCCTGCTCGCATTATACTAAAAGGTAAATTAAGGAAACTCTAGGAAAATTATTTCATCTAGTATCTGAATAAGAGATAATATTAATTCATTCAGTGATCATCAAATCTTTAAAATACATGTGTTCTATTCTTTTTAGAGGCAAGTTCTTTACACACACGTCAGTAATATGAAAAATCAAGGAACCCAGAATCAAATGCTGGGTTTATTTCTTGGTTCAGGATACCACCTGTAGGGAGTGATGATTGAAGTTGTTGGTGGTCCAAGTTCTTGAGTCGTTTAAAGATGTATTCGGTGGCCTCAGTTATGAAACTGGTGGATACATTAACTAATATATGTGAAATGACATTTATAAGCTATAGAGTGTTAGTATGTGAGATTATATTATTTGCCTTATAATAAATTTCCAAAATAAGGATTTTGTATCCTGATGTATATGAAGTGTGATACATACGTCAGTTAGAGTAAAGATGACTGAGTCATGACTGGGCCTGAGAAGAAGCTAGAACAATCATTGTGATTGACCTGTTCAGGGTAACTTAATGAAGTTTGTGGTCTTCCTGTATCTGCTCTCTAATATTAATTTTAAGAAGATTTTACTGAACAGCTTTTAGAAGTGGATTGCCCTCATTTTGAGAAGTTCTCAATGCTAGTGAGTTTGAATGGGTTATGTTCAAAAAGGCATTGTGTAGAGTAAATGCAGCATTTGGCAGGGGGACCTGGCAAATGAAGGAGTAAATGAGAGGACTGAAAAGTTTATTCCAAGAAAACAGTTAAAATTCTAATTTTAATTCAACACATTCTTTCAGAATTGTTCAGAAAATTTTAAATAGAGCCTTGTATTTCAGTGTAGTAATTTGCTTTACATTAAGTATAAATCTAGGACAAATTATATACCTGTTTACTTGTATAACATTTCATTTTAAAGAAATACTAAGCACTGAATAAAGATATTATATATCCATGAAAAACAACTATCTGTTATTACTTACTTTTTTTTACATGTTTATATTGGTTGATGTACAAACACAGGCTTCATTGAAAAAACATTTATTAGGCCCACAGAAAAAGCAGGAACTCCTCTAACCTATCACAAACAGTTTAGACAGTCGCAATCCTGATTTCAGCGGTCTTTTACTTGAAGGATTCCACAAATGCTGGAGGAAGACTATAAAATTTTTGGTAATATTACAATTTCTTTTTCTCTGTTTTTTTTTTAAATTTTATTTATTTTTTTTATACAGCAGGTTCTTATGAGTTATCTATTTTATACACATCAGTGTATACATGTCAATCCCAATCTCCCAATTCATCCCACCATCACCACCACCCCCCGCCACTTTCCCCCTTGGTGTCCATACGTTTGTTCTCTACATCTGTGTCTCTCTTTCTGCCCTGCAAACTGGTTCAGCTGTACCATTTTTCTAGATTCCACATATATGCGTTAATATACGATATTTGTTTTTCTCTTTCTGACTGACTTCACTCTGTATGACAGTCTCTAGGTCCATCCACATCTCTACAAATGACCCAATTTCGTTCTTTTTCATGGCTGAGTAATATTCCATTGTATATATGTACCACATCTTCTTTATCCATTCGTCTGTCGATGGGCATTTAGGTTGCTTCCATGACCTGGCTATTGTAAATAGTGCTGCAGTGAACACTGGGGTGCATGTGTCTTTTTGAATTATGGTTTTCTCAGGGCATATGCCCAGTAGTGTGATTGCTGGGTCATATGGTAATTCTATTTTTAGTTTTTTAAGGAACCTCCATACTGTTCTCCATAGTAGCTGTATCAGTTTACATTCCCATCAACAGTGCAAGAGGGTTCCCTTTTCTCCACACCCTCTCCAGCATTTGTTGTTTGTAGATTTTCTGATGATGCCCATTCTAACCGGTGTGAGGTGATACCTCATTGTAGTTTTGATTTGCATTTCTCTAATAATTAGTGATGTTGAGCAGCTTTTCACGTATCTCTTGGCAGTCTGTATGTCTTCTTTGGAGAGATGTCCATTTAGGTCTTCTGCCCATTTTTGGATGGGGTTGTTTGTTTTTTTGATATTGAGCTGCATGAGCTGTTTATATATTTTGGAGATTAATCCTTTGTCCGTTGGTTCGTTTGAAAATATTTTTTCCCATTCTGAGGGTTGTCTTTTCATCTTGTTTATAGTTTCCTTTGCTGTGCAAAATCTTTTAAGTTTCATTAGGTCCCATTTGTTTTTTTTTTTATTTCCATTACTCTAGGAGGTGGGTCTAAAAAGATCTTGCTGTGAATTATGTCATAGAGGGTTCTTCCTGTGTTTTCCTCTAAGAGTTTTAAAGTGTCTGGCCTTACATTTTGGCCTTTAATCCATTTTGAGTTTATTTTTGTGTATGGTGTTAGGGAGTGTTCTAATTTCATTCTTTTACATGTAGCTGTCCAGTTTTCCCAGCACCACTTATTGAAGAGACTGTCTTTTCTCCATTGTATATCCTTGCCTCCTTTGGCATGGATTAGTTGACCATAGGTGCATGGGTTTATCTCTGGGCTTTCTATCCTGTTCCATTGATCTATATTTCTGTTTTTGTGCCAGTACCATATTGTATTGATGACTGTAGCTTTGTAGTGTAGTCTGAAGTCAGGGAGTCTGATTCCTCCAGCTCCATTTTTTTTCCCTCAAGATTGCTTTGGCTATTTGGGGTCTTTTGTGTCTCCATGCAAATTTTAAGATTTTTTTGTTCTAGTTCTGTAAAAAATGCCATTGGTAATTTGGTAAGGATTACATTGAATCTGTAGATTGCTTTGGGTAGTATAGTCATTTTCACAATATTGATTCTTTCAATCCAAGAACAATTTCTACGTGATTTCCATTAACACATTTTCATTATCTAGTACCAAATACTGGTCTTTCTAAATAATTTATTTTTACATTATTCTATCCATTGTTATCTTAACAGTTAATCTTTTCCAAATAATCCCAAAAGTGATGTAATATTTTTCTTGTAGAAATAATTTTTTTAGGTCCTTAAAAATTTTTTTTAATTAATTTATTTATTTTATATTTATTTTTGGCTGTGTTGGGTCTTCGTTTCTGTGCAAGGGCTTTCTCCAGTTGCGGCGAGCGGGGACCATTCTTCATCGCGGTGCACGGGCCTCTCAGCGTTGCGGCCTCTCCCGTTGCCGAGCACAGGCTCCAGACGCGCAGGCTCAGTAGTTGTGGCTCACAGGCTTACTTGCTCCGTGGCATGTGGGATCCTCCCAGACCAGGGCTCAAACCCGTGTCCCCTGCATTGGCAGGCAGATTCTTAACCACTGCGCCACCAGGGAAGCCCAGTCCTTAAAATTTTTAATCTAATAAACCAGCTTTGTAAGTGATGATAAATTCATTTGGGATTAACATGTAATTTCTGGGAGCAAAAGCAAAGTATATAGTGCCGTAAAATTAGTTTTGACTACTGTGTATTTATATATTAAAATGAGGGGGAAAGTGCTTCCTATACTCAGAATATCATAACATGCACATTATTAGGTTTTTCCATCCCCTGTTATAAAGTAATCTAGTAAACTGATTACCTAAACTAAATAATAACTTACATGGCAGCATGAGATGATCCTTTAGGTTTAATATTTCTTTATATATTTAAGTATTTTCCATTTTTCTACTTCCATAAAAAACACAGCTTATTTCATCATGTGTTGGAGTTCTGTGAACATTGAACATAATACAACAAAATACTCTGTCTTAAATAACTACTTTGTTTATACTAAAATCACTTAATACCTTCAAAGGATAATAAAATAATCTCTCATATTCATCCTCAGAAAATAAGGATGGAAGCACATGCAAAATTTGCAGTTCTTTGGCATCTAACAAGGGACCTCCATATAAATAAGTCTTCATCTTTTGCACGGTCTTTTGACAGGTTGGTTACATTTTATATTCTGATATCTTAATGTTTCTTTTCTTGAATCCCCTGGCCTATTTGGTAGGGGAGAGAGAGCAGGGATAGGAGAGAGCAATTTGCGATTTTATAAAGAGAATTTATAAATTATTTTTAAAAATCTAAGCTGTATTAAAAGGCATGGCGTTTTCATTTATCTAACAGATTTTCACCTTTCATGCTCTGGAGCACCCAGTGCCCCTTCCTTTCATTGGATGACTTCATCAAGTTACTTCTGTGTGCCAGGAGCCATTCTAGGTGTCAGGGTTACAGCAACAGATACAGCCTTCTTGAGTTTATATATATATTCACATTCAGTGAAATTTCATATAAACAGTAGATTGTATAAGTGTTTCTCTAGTAATCATTCTCAGTCTTCTGCCTGAACCAGACTTATTAAAATCTACAGCAAAAATACTGACAAACCGCTTCCATGGATTAAAAAAATCTGTAGTTAACTGCCTGAGAGTTTGTCTAGACTACATAGATGACCCATACCCCAAATATGAGATTTGCAGTAACTTCCAAGGAGATGCCATTTATAGGTAAATTTACATACATTGGCATAGATAGCAGTCTCAGCAAGTCTCATAGAAGTGGCCCCAAATCTAACTACGCTCAAGCCCCACTCAGGATCACATGTGGACTCTACTGGATGTTATTTCAGCTGGTGGTTTTTCACGCAGCATCACCATTTTAAAACGGTCTGCTGTTGGACCCCTGTAATGAACTGGGCCCTGGGCCTAGGTACTTTACAGATACCATCTGTAATTTAATGACCGCCTGTCCTCATCATGTGAGACGGTGAAGGCCCCAGTGAAGTTAAGTGATTTGCCCAAGATCATTATACACAAGGTGAAGTGGATGGCCCAGATTTGAATCTTGGGTTGTCTGATTCCAAACTATACCTCCACACCTTTCACAGAAGGTCTTTCCTTGAATTAAGCACATCGCTTCAACTGGTAAAGAGAATGGGAGCAGAGGGGCACAGACCAACATGAAAGTAGTGTTGACTTGCAGACGGTTCAGTATTTGGTGATGTGAACAGTAATATGTTGCTAAAACGAGACTAATTGTCTAAGGTTTTTTTTTTTTTCTGTTTTTTAGTATTTATCTTTTAAAAGTAATGTATGCTTGTGAAATTTCAAAAAGCACAAGAAAAGAGAAAAAACTATTTCTCCTTTCTTATTGTATCTACTGAGACTGGTGATTAAGATTATTAAAATGCTGTGGTCAAAAGTTATTCTGAAGTATGATTACTTTAAAATAGTTAATTCAAAGCAAGAAACACAACTTATAGTAATGTTAATTTTAGAAAAATTAGAGTGTTACAATTAAAGTAGGTATTTTGCTCATTGTTTTAATTATTGGTGTTTATTGTAGGTCACTGTTCATCATGTTAGATAGCCTTAACAGTCTCGATGGTTCCACCAGCTCTGTGGGACAAGCCTGGCTGAACCAAGTCCTGCAAAGACATGATATTGCAAGAGTTTTGGAACCACTGCTACTGCTCTTGCTTCATCCCAAAACTCAGAGGGTTTCAGTGCAGCGGGTACAAGCAGAATGTTATTGGAATAAGGCCCCCTGTTACCCTGGAGAAGAGAATGACAAGCATTTCATGCAAAACTTTTCCTGCAATAATGGTGAATATCACACGGAAGTAGAACAGCTTTATTTAGAATTAAATTATTAAAATAAAATGAAAGGCGAACACAACAGTGATTGTCAGGAGAACCAAACGTGAGAATTTCTCCATGGACTGATGTTCTCCCCTCCGCGTGCACTAGCAGTGCTCACGTGGGCTGTGTCAGTATGTACCTTATCAGTGACCATCACAGGGGACTTGGATCTCTGTTATCAGTTGCTTCTTTCAGGGGAGGACTCGGCCCAGCTCTGGGCAGAAGCATTCTTCAGTATTAACAAATAACCTTTAGAGTTTATAATCCTGGCCCTGCAAGGCTCTGTAGATACTTCACTGGGAATCTTTAGTAAGCTTATAAGGCACGTTTATATTTCATGCGTCATTTTCCTCATCTGTAAAATAGGTATGATAATACCCACCTCTCAAGGCTTCATTGTGAATGTTAGATATAGTAATGTTTGTGACATGTTTAGTGCAGAGACTAGTGTGTTTGATAAATATTCTCTATTGGTAGAATAAAGTCCGCACTTCACAAATTGTCAAATGATACCCTCTGTAATAATACACTGATAATGGCCCCCTTGGATTATTACACCTTAGGGACAAAAGACTCAATATTTCATTTGTATCTCTTGTCAAATAATCCCTTGAGGTCAGTAATGAAAGGTCATTTGAGCGAGCGGGAAGCTGACGCTTAGAAGGCTGTGGCTTTCTCACAGTCCCGCAGCCGGTAGGCGGTGAAGCTAGAGCCAGACTGTCCTGCTCCCGCTTCATCGTCAGTGTGTTTCTGCAGAGCCTTGCTTCCTTTCTCTAGCTGCCTTTCCACTGCTCCCACTGAAGCTTCTAAGAACATGCTCTACCCTGCTTATTGCCAGAACTCTCGTGTTAGCGCTTTGCCTGCCATGGTTCCCGCCTGTCAGCTGAATTCTCATCTGTCCTCTGAGATCATTCTCAGACCTCACCTGTGGTGTCATGGCGCTTTTCCTGAATTTGAAGCATCTGATTTTGCACTGCTTGCATGGAACTAAGCCTCTCTAAAAGAATGTCCCCCAAAAAGTACCGAAATGGATGTTTGTGATGCCCTGCTAGTTTTAAACTTCTTAGAGAGAACAGTGATGTCTTTTCCTTCCCTCACCCTCCTCTCCTGGTTTAGGGCCTTACTCAAACTAGATAATTCATAAATGCTTGCTGAATTTTATTAAAATCAAGAAGATTATGTATTTATTTATTAACTGTATACAAAATAATTTTAAAAGGATGTCGTATTTGGGGATAAGGGCAAAGTTTTATATTTTATCTGTTAAATGTGCTGTTTTGTTTAATTCAGTTGAATAATAGGCCTTCTAGTATTGAATTGTCTATTAAATTCTAGTTAATGGTCATCTACATAATTTTCTAACTTAAAAAGTCTAGCATATTAATAAATATTTTAATAGGAAAATATAAGGAGGTAATGAAAGTAATGATTAAAAATCTTGTTCAGTCTACATTTCAGTTATTTTAATATATTTTATATTTTTCCTTCACTCTTTTTCTCATATGCCAGTAAGCCAAGTACAACTCATTGCATCGAAAGGAAATGGTGAAAAGACGCTTACCATGGATGAAATAGAGAACTTCAGTCTTACTGTTAATCCATTAAGTGACAGACTGTCCCTTCTAAGTACCAGCAGTGAGACAATTCCAATGGTTGTGTCTGATTTTGATCTTCCAGACCAACAGATAGAAATACTTCAGAGTTCTGACTCTGGATGTTCTCAGTCCTCTGCTGGGGACAACTTGAGTTACGAAGTTGATCCTGAAAACGTGAATGCACAAGAGGATTCCCAGGTGCCAAATGCAGGCTCCGCAGATGAGGATGTTCAGCAGGTGGTCTTTGACCTGATATGTAAAGTCGTCAGTGGCCTCGAAGCAGAATCTGCATCAGCGCCATCTCAGTTAGAAATGGAAGACATGCCCCCAGAGGACAATGATGTAGATCCAGGCGAGGAGGTGATTGAAAGTGAAGATCAGTCCGCTCAGCAGAGTCAGACGGCTTTGCCGAGTAACGAAAATTCTCAGTTTTTGTCTGTGTCTGCAGAGGAAGGCTGTGAGTGTGCGCCGAACGGAATCTCCAGAAACAGCTCCTCACCTTGTATTTCAGGAACCACACAGATTTTCCATGACTCTGCTGTTGCTTCTACAGAAACCAGATCTAGACAGAGAAGTCACAGTAGTATTCAGTTCAGCTTCAAAGAAAAATTATCAGAAAAGGTCTCAGAGAAAGAAACAATTGTTAAAGAGTCAGGTAAACAACCAGGAGCAAAACCTAAAGTAAAACTTGCCAGAAAAAAGGATGATGACAAGAAAAAAACTTCAAGTGAAAAACTCAAACAAACCAGTGTTTTCTTTAGTGATGGTCTGGATTTAGAGAACTGGTATAGCTGCGGAGAGGGAGAAATTTCTGAAATTGAGAGTGACATGGGTTCTCCAGGATCACGGAAATCTCCCAATTTCAGCGTCCATCCACTCTATCAACATGTGCTTTTGTATCTCCAGTTGTATGATTCATCAAGGACTCTGTATGCTTTTTCTGCCATCAAGGCCATCTTGAAAACTAACCCCACTGCTTTTGTAAATGCCATTTCAACCACTAGTGTAAATAATGCATATACTCCTCAGTTGTCTCTGCTTCAGAATCTATTGGCCAGACACCGGATTTCTGTTATGGGCAAAGATTTTTATAGTCACATTCCTGTGGACTCGAATCATAACTTCCGGAGTTCTATGTACATAGAAATCCTTATTTCCCTCTGCTTATATTATATGCGTAGCCATTACCCAACTCATGTCAAGGTCACGTCACAAGATTTAATAGGCAATCGGAACATGCAGATGATGAGCATCGAAATTTTGACACTCCTCTTTACTGAGCTGGCAAAAGTCATAGAAAGCTCTGCAAAAGGTTTCCCTAGTTTCATCTCTGATATGTTATCTAAGTGCAAAGTTCAGAAAGTGATTCTTCACTGTTTGCTGTCATCTATCTTTAGTGCACAGAAGTGGTACAGTGAAAAGACGGCAGGTAAGAACGTGGTTGCTGTGGAAGAAGGTTTCTCAGAGGACAGCCTGATCAATTTCTCAGAAGATGAATTTGACAATGGCAGCACACTCCAGTCACAGCTTCTTAAAGTGCTTCAGAGGCTCATTGTTCTAGAACACAGGGTAATGACTATCCCTGAAGAGAATGAAACAGGTTTTGATTTTGTGGTATCTGATCTGGAACACATCAATCCCCATCAGCCCATGACTTCTCTTCAGTATTTGCATGCCCAGCCAATCACATCTCAAGGCATGTTCCTCTGTGCGGTGATACGAGCTTTACATCAACACTGTGCTTGTAAGATGCACCCACAGTGGATTGGTTTAATCACATCTACTCTGCCTTACATGGGAAAAGTTCTACAGAGAGTGGTTGTTTCTGTGACACTACAGCTTTGCAGAAATCTAGATAACCTAATTCAACAGTACAAATATGAAACAGGATTATCTGATAGTAGGTAAGGGTTGATTTTTAATTTTGTCATTATTAACATTTTTTTACATATATTACTGCTTAATCTAGTAAGTCAGTTGCAATTTGGGGAAGTAAATTAGTGGTTATCATTAGGTTACAAACAGTATCTTATTTTCATAAAGAAGAACATTGAGGAAGAGTATCAACAAAAGAAGCAGGAGTGGAAAACAGAAGGAATATATAAACAGGACTTTTTTCTCCTAAGAGCTGAAATTAATTTTGATGCTCTTAACGGAGCTGGCAAAAGTAATAGAAAGCTCAGCAAAGGGTTTCCCTGGTTTTATATGATATGTTTATCTAAGTGCAAATTAATTTCACAGTAAAATTAATTTAAAATTACAAATAATTATTTTCCCATCTGATTTTACTTCTCGTTTAGGATTTTCATAGTTTGGTGGCGAATTTTATCTGTATCCCCAGGCCATGTTCAAAATTAATCTGTCAAAATTATCCAGATGTTTAATAGACTAGTGTCTGGTTTATCTCCTGTATAATCTCAGGTACTAGATATAAAATATAAGAAAACTGCCTGTATCCTTTAATATTGATATGCCTGCCATTACATGGTTGCTAGAGATTTACTGGCTGTATTTATTTTGTATAGCATTTATTATCCAAAAAGAACTTTAGTACATTTAATGTGACTCACTTATTTTATTAGATGAGGATATAAAAGCTCCTAATTTATTCATTTAGTTATTTACTTATATAATATTTATTGAGCACTTACTGTGTGCCTGTCACATGCTGGACATTTACTACTGATAAAACACGAGCTTCTCTTTCACAGAACTTGTGTTCAAATGGATACATTTTATTTCAGGCCTCTGTGGATGGCATCAATTATTCCACCAGATATGATTCTTACCCTTTTGGAAGGGATCACAGCCATTATCCACTACTGTTTGTTGGACCCTACTACACAGTATCACCAAGTAAGACCACACAAATATTTGACTGCTTTTTAAAGACTATGAGGCCTAATAAGTCCCATTTGTAAACCTCAGGAAGTGATATGTTTTCTTCCCCCAACTTTAATAGCTTTTGGTCAATGTGGACCAGAAACACCTGTTCGAAGCCCGCAGTGGAATCCTCTCGATCCTTCACATGATCATGTCCTCTGTGACACTGCTTTGGAGCGTACTGCATCAGGCCGATTCTTCGGAAAAGATAACCATTGCTGCATCCGCCTCTGTTACCACTATTAATCTTGGAGCCACAAAGGTTAGATAATTCACACTTCATCTTTGGTGCTCAAGAGGCTATTTGAGGATTCTCCCAAAGATTATGTTCTGAATTTGTGAATAATTTGAGTAGTATTTATGATACTCTGCATGGATTGTGTAATTAGTTATCAAGTAATTTTTTTAACCGTTTTATTGAAATGACATAACACAGAATTCACCCTTTTTTTTTTTTTTTTTTTTAATTTTTTTTTTCCCCCTACTTTTATTTATTTATTTATTTATTTTTGGCTGTGTTGGGTCTTCGGTTCGTGCGAGGGCTTTCTCCAGTTGCGGCAAGCGGGGGCCACTCTTCATTGCGGTGCGGGGACCGCTCTTCATCGCGGTGCGCGGGCCTCTCACTATCGCGGCCCCTCCCGCTGCGGGGCACAGGCTCCAGACGCGCAGGCTCAGCAGCCGTGGCTCACGGGCCCAGCCGCTCCGCGGCATGTGGGATCCTCCCAGACCAGGGCTCGAACCCGTGTCCCCTGCATTAGCAGGCAGATTCTCAACCACTGCGCCACCAGGGAAGCCCCACCCTTTTTAAGCATTTATAATTCAATGTTTGTTTTTGTTTTTGTTTTGTTTTATTGAAATGACATAACACAAAATTCACCCTTTTTAAGCATATATGAGTCAATGTTTGTTTTTGTTTTTGTTTTGTTTTTTAGTAAATTTACAGAGCTGTAGTACTGTCACCACACTCTAATGTTTGAGCATACCCCTCACCACAGAAAGATGCCTCATGCCCATCTGCAGCCCCTCGGTTCCCATCCCTAACCACGATCAACCACTCATCTGTTTTCTCTGTACATCGATTCGCTTTTTCTGGCCATTTCCTGTAAATGGAATTATACATTATTTGGTCTCTTGTATCTAGCTTCTTTCATGTGACATAATATTTTTGAGGTTCATTCATACATGTTATAACTTTGTTCCTTTTTTTAGGACATTTCAAGCTGACATTTTAATATGCAGATCTCTCCTGGAAAACAGTTTAGCAATATGTACAGAGATCTTTAAGTTTCATAGTCTTTGACCTAGTAATCTACTTTAGTAATGAATTCTAAGGTAATCAAAATTATGTAAATATATACATAAAATATTTATTATAGCCTTATTTAATGGCAGGAAAAAGAGAGATCCTAAACAATAAGGGAATGGTTAAATAAATTATCTGTTCAGTGTTACATTATGTAGCCACTAATGTCGTGGTTTTGAAGAATTCTTAGTGGATGGAAAGTGCTTAAAAGTTTAGTGAAACAGGGATGTTACATAATTAAACAAATATTATATTTCTAACTATGTAAAAAAAATTTATCTGCGGAAAAAGGAATAAAGAAAATTCACGTGTTAGTAGTGATTTTCTTAGGATCATGAGGTTAATGGTTGATTTAAAAAAAGTGTTTTTCTTCTTATACTCTTAGGTATTTTCCAAATTTTCTACTTTATATTTAGAGGGAAATTATGTGAATGTTTAAAAGCATGTTACGCTATGGCAGGTTGTCAAATTGATATCCCGCAATTACCTAATCTTGCTCCTAGACCTGACTTCCTAGATCTGAGAGTCATGGGAGCACACCGGGCACCGCGGGGGAGGGTAGAAGTCATTAGAAAATTGTATTTAAGTCCTGATGTTTGGATTAAACTATTATAGGGTTTTTTTTTTTCCTTTTGAATTAAAATGACCATGGTTGCATCTCTTGACACTATTAAAGTTTCCTCTACCATTATTTAGGTAGTAAAACATACAAGTTCTGTATATTATTTCAAGAAAAACTAAAAGTACAGTCCAGTTATTAATGCTTCCATAATTTTTAATTCACTTGTCATTTGCTTAAATTTTTTTAGAACTTGAGACAGCAGATCCTAGAATTATTGGGGCCCATTTCAATGAATCATGGTGTTCACTTTATGGCTGCCATCGCCTTTGTATGGAATGAAAGAAGACAGAACAAAACCACCACTAGGACCAAGGTATGTGTTTGTCTTTTCATTTGGTAAACATATGGTGAGCACATGCTGATTTTCAATTCTCCATTAGTTGCAGTGGGGCTGGGATAGGGTGGGTGGTGGAAAGGCAACAACTTTGTGTACAGGTTTAGATAATGATACATTGCCTAAATTTCTTAAATAAATATAAAAAATATTTTATGTGAAGACAAGTAATTAATATGATATTAAAACTGTAGCTGTATTTTACATAGAAATGGTAATATAATACAATGTGTTTTTTAAATGATAGTCATTCAGGGCACAGAGCAAGAATATGGAGAGAAATTTTCATCTTGACTAGTTTTTCATTACAATGTGACTGCTTAAATCATTTCTAAATGTAATTCATATGTTGTCTTTGGATTATGTATGTGAAAATTTTGTTGTTTTGTGGGTTTGAAAGCTCAAAAAAGTGTTCTGGGACTTCACCGGTAGTCCAGTGGTTAAGAATCCACCTTCCAATGCACGGGATGCGGGTTCGATCCCTGGTTGGGGAACTAAGATCTCACATGCCGTGGAGCAACTAAGCCCGCGCACCACAACCAGAGAGCCCATATGCCGCAACTACAGAGCCCACATGCTCTGGAGCCCGTGCACCACGACTAGAGAGAAACCCACGTGCCACAACTAGAGAGAAGCCTGCGTGCCGCAGTGAAAAGATCCCACGTGCCACCACTAAGACCCGACGCAGCCAAAAATAAATGAAATTAATAGATAAATTTGTTTTAATCTGGAAAAAAAAGCTCAAAAATGTGTTCTATATTGGATATAAATACTAACTCATTAGAATACTAAGGCTATTAAATAATTTATGTTCCCATAAGATATATGATTTGTCCAGCTAAAGGTTTCTAATCTGTTATTTTTGTGCTTTCACATTACATGTAGGCTGACATTTCTAAAGTAATAAAAATAAACATTCCCACTTATATGACATTTTGCATGTGACGATTCAGTAGTAGATATTACATTGGACAGAACTGAGATCCTAGACTATTTAAAATCAGTCAAGCACACGTGGTTTAACATGGCAAATTGAACACATGCATTTTTCTCTGCTTTCTTCCCAAAAATGAGAGTAAAAAAATTTTAAATGGCAAAACCCACAATGACAAAAAAGTTGGGAGAGGTCACCACAAAAAAATAAGAAGAGTCAACAAAATTTTGCAAGATGAAAAACACATGTCTGAGTTGTAATTGACTTGGATATCAATATCAGCTTTCTCTGCTCTACTAAGTTGCTGCAAGAAGGGGATCAGTTCCCACTGTAAAACTATAGACAGTTTCTGGAAGTAGAAGTATCAGGTACGGGCTTCCCTGGTGGTGCAATGGTTAAGAATCCGCCTGCCAATGCAGGGGACACAGGTTCGAGCCCTGGTCCGGGAAGATCCCACATGCCGCAGAGCAACTAAGCCTGTGTGCCACAACTACTGAGCCTGCGCTCTAGATCCCTCGAGCCACAACTACTGAGCCCATGTGCCACAACTACTGAGGCCCGTGCACCTAGAGCCTGTGCTCTGCAACGAGAAGCCACAGTAGTGAGGAGCCCGTGCACGGCAATGAAGAGTAGCCCCCGCTCACTGCAACTAGAGAAGAAAGCCCGCGTGCAGCAACGAAGACCCAACGCAGCCAAAAATAAATAAATAAATAAATAAATAAATAAATAAATAAAAAAGAAGTATCAGGTACTTCTTAAAGGCAGAGAGTTAGGATGGGGCTGAAATCTGGAGGACTGATTGAGAGTTTATAGATCCCTTTTTCCCAACCCAAGCAACCAACCACCCACTTCTCTTACCCTACCCCATCAGGAGACTGGAGTCAAGTTTACTATGTGAAGAGTTTATCAAGAGAGGCTCTTGGGCTTACTCGGTGGTGCAGTGGTTAAGAATCCGCCTGCCAATGCAGGGGACATGGGTTCGAGCCCTGGTCCGGGAAGATCCCAGATGCTGCAGAGCAACTAAACCCATGCGCTACAGCTACTGAGCCTGTACTCTAGAGCCCGCGAGCCACAACTACTGAGCCCACGCACCACAACTACTGATGCCCACATGCCTAGAGCCTGTGCTCCACAGCAAGAGAAGCCACTGCAATGAGAAGCCCGTGCACCGCAACGAAGAGTAGCCCCCACTCACCACAACTAGAGAAAGCCTGCTCACAGCAACAAAGACCTAATGCAACCAAAAATAAATTAATTAATTAAAAAAAAAAAGAGGGGCTCTTGACCCAAGGGCATAAGGTTGACACAGGTAGAAATTAGACTTCATGCTGAAACCAGCATTCAAAAGTCTACATTTTGAAAAATGGGAATCACCCTCACCCCAGTGAGATGGCAGGAAGCTATTATGTCCCTCAGGTAGGAGTTTGGAGGATTCCTCTCTAGGAAAATGACCTGACCAAGAAAAAAGATCTGTAGCTACTGAAGTTTTTGAGTCTCCTAGCAAAAACAAACTAGGCTGCTATCACCACACAAGAAGGCCCACCTATCCAGTAGTCCTGCACACAAATGCTTGAGTTCCCATCATGTTTTACTTTCTTTTTGAAAGGCAATAGTAACATAGTTGTTAAGAGCACAGACTTTGAAACCAGATCTCTGGGGTTCAAATATTGACTTCTCCACTCACTAACTATATGACTTCTTCAGGGTAGCAATACTACTTCATGGGGTTGTGAGAATCAGAAAAAAAGTGAGGGGGGCGGGGGAGGGAGGGAAGGAGGGAAAGAGGAAGGGAAGAAGGAAAAATATATATATGGCACTTACCAATGCACAGCACTTAATAAGCACTCTGTAAATATATATATAGTTATATTATTATTACTCACATTTAAAATTGATAGAGAGCCAAGTCATATGAAGAAAGTCTCAAAAAATTGGACAAAGACCGAAACAACTAAATAGAGAAAGTCAAAAGAAACAATGCAGGTAACAGAAGAAAATGTAAATAATAGTAATGTCCTTCAAGAGGTAAAACCATACTACATCCATGAAATAAGAAGAGATTATAAGAAAGACTATTGCAAAATTTTTAAATTATCTTGAATGTTAAAAATTTTTATAGCAGAAGCAAAACAAAATCAGTTATTAAGGGTTGGAAAGTGAAAGTAGATAAATACCAAATATAGAATGTAAATTTAGAGATATGGAAAAATAGGTGAAAGGAGATTTAAAAATTAGGGAAATGATACCGGAGGCTCAATATCTTTTTGAAGAAAGAAGGAATAGAAAAAATGAGGGGAGAAAAGTATCTAAGAAATAGTACAAGGGAATTCCACAGAAATGAAGGAAATGAGTTTCTACAGGCACTGTAAAAAGAGATCTGTCTACACAAAGATCAGCAAGTAATTTCAAAACACTGAAGATAAAAAGGAGATCCGACAGTCTTCTAAAGAGAAAATACTGGTCATAATCAATGGAATAATGATAAGACTTGTCAACAGCAGCACTAGAAATTATGATGGGAAAATTAGTTTCAATCTATAATTCTAACTGAGCCAAACTGTCACTCAAGTGAGTTTTGACCATGAAATGTCTCAAAAAAACAAAAAATTGTGATCAATTCACCCTTTCTCAGCTCTCGTAAGATGTATCTCCACCAGAGGAGGAAAAAAACAAGAAAGAAGGCAACATGGGATCCAAGAAATAGGAGTTCCAACACAGAAGAAAAGGAAAGGGAATCTTTAAGACTGATGGTCACAGGAGAGATAGCAAGATGTTACTGTATAGCAAGCCTAGAGAGTACCAACCCAAGTAGAAGGTAGAGAGATTAATTATCTGATGTTTTTGAATACGCAATTAGAGGACATTTACTGTCTTTGACATGTTTGTGGATGAACATGTGATAGAGAAAACCAAGCAAACAAAAATAGTGCAGACACACAAATGCACGTGTGTGGGCACACACGCTTCTGTTAAACACATTGTGACAATTAAGGAAGTTTTTTTTAATAAAGGTAGAAAAATCCAACTGAAGTCATACTGCTTAGTGATGACCATGTTTTCTTGTATATACTTTCAGATTTTTAAACACATTTACATAATAAAATATTATGAATACGGGCATTGTATTCCTTTCCATTGATGTATATTCATTTTTTTCATCCATCTGCTGGTTGATATACAATTATTCATACATCTTTTATTTTTTTCATCATGATTTTAGTGAAAAGAGGAAATTTATATACAAAATATGCATAAATAATTCTTCATATCATAAACAACTCTGAAATGAATGAAAGTGCATACATAGTTCATCATATCCAGTGTTTCTTTGTGGAAATCCTTAAAAAAATTAAATTAAAAACAATTATATTTCTTTGAGGCAAATTATTAATCTAGACTCATTGAACCTTATCATTGGAATGAATAATGAAAACTATTTTAAAGATTGGCAAAAGAAAACAGTTTAGGGAAAACAAAAAGTTGTACAAGAAAAGACATGCAGTGATACTACACAGCATAACCATAAGTAGTCATGTGAACCCTAGATGTTGATTTAAATGAAGTTATGATGTAACTACGTTGGGAGGATAGGGAGAAAAGTATAAGAGAGCTAAACCTTTGTCTTCTAAAGTAGGAAGTCAGTAGATGATGTGTAAAATTAAAGAAAAATTGTGAAGTAGGAAAAGTAATAACAGTGTATATTACTCAGAAATGATAGAAAAGAGCTAAGAGTTGAGCATTGTTGCTTTGGGGCATGAGAAGTGCAAGGGCACTGCTATTTTGTCTTAAAAGGCTTCTTGTCCTATTTGATTTTTTGAAATGATGTACAGGTATTATATTGATAAAAAAAGAAATTTTACCTAAAGAAGAGGCCATAAAATATTCTCTCAATTCTGTGATTTGTCTTGAAAGACTTAAATATACATGTACATAAGTGAATACAATGATGTGTTCTCCAGGTTATTCCTGCAGCCAGTGAAGAACAGCTTTTACTAGTAGAACTGGTTCGTTCAATCAGTGTCATGAGAGCAGAAACTGTCATACAGACTGTGAAGGAAGTTTTAAAGCAGCCCCCAGCCATAGCCAAGGACAAGGTAAGAAGAACTTCAATTTGTTTACAGTTGTATTTCAGAAATGACCCTGGTAGGTAAGATATTTTTTGTACAATACATCCTTTTATTTAAAAGGATTGCAGAAATGACTGCATGTGTTCCTCGAATCGCCCTAATAAAAACAGTTCTCAGTATCTGCAGCGACTTGCTGCTGTGATCATCCCTGTGGCCAGTGAAGAGCCGTTCACTGCTCATAGCTCTACATATGTACATCTAAGGCAGTTAGGAGCTGTGTGACCAAATTCTTAGGTGAAATTTTCCTGGTCATGTAAAGGAAGAGCACAGAAGCCAGAGCCCAAGGGCTGTTTACCTCAGTTGTTGCCTTTTTCACAGCTTCTTACTGCATTCTCTTCAGAATGAATGTCTCAAGTCTGTAAACTCCCCACATTTTGCCATAACCTTAGTTCTAGTCAGTGTCATTTCTTGACCATGTACAAACTGTGCTTTGCAAGGGCTACCAAAAAATGAATAACGGAGTCTCTGCATTCACAATGCATTGTCTCTAGTTAGGCAGACATAAAAGTCTACAAGTTAATAAAGTTATGGACTTCTCTACTTTTTTTGCTCTTTGTTCCAGCAACACTAAGAGGTCCTATTTTCTTAAAAAATATTTACCAACTGAAAGCATTAGATTTTAAGCCAAGGCAAAATAGACCTAATCACTTCCTTAAAAGAATTATTACACATATCTGAAAATATTAAATTATTTTTTCTATTGCCTGAAGAGTGTACTACTTGTGTGTGTGAATAACCAGTGTCCTTATTAATTTTTTTTCTACTGTGAGTTTATTTTTTTTTAATTTAATTTAATTTTATTTTTTTAACATCTTTATTGGAGTATAATTGCTTTACAATGGTGTGTTAATTTCTGCTTTATAACAAAGTGAATCAGTTATACACATACATATGTCCCCATATCTCTTCCCTCTTGCATCTCCCTCCCTCCCACCCTCCCTATCCCACCCCTCTAGGTGGTCACAAAGCACCGAGCTGATCTCCCTGTGCTATGTGGCTGCTTCCCACTAGCTAGCTATTTTACGTTTGGTAGTGTATATATGTCCATGCCACTGTCTCACTTTGTCCCAGCTTACCCTTCCCCCTCCCCGTATCCTCAAGTCCATTCTCTAGTAGGTCTGCATCTTTATTCCCGTCTTGCCCCTAGGTTCTTCTGATCATTTTTTTTTTCTTTTTTTTAGATTCTATATATATGTGTTAGCATATGGTATTTGTTTTTCTCTTTCTGACTTACTTCACTCTGTATGACAGTCTCTAGGTCCATCCACCTCACTACAAATAACTCAGTTTCGTTCCTTTTTATGGCTGAGTAATATTCCATTGTATATATGTGCCACATCTTCTTTATCCATTCATCTGTTGATGGACACTTAGGTTGCTTCCATGTCCTGGCTATTGTAAATAGAGCTGCAATGAGCATTTTGGTACATGACTCTTTTTGAATTACGGTTTTCTCAGGGTATATGCCCAAGTAGTGGGATTGCTGGGTTGTATGGTAGTTCTATTTTTAGTTTTTTAAGGAACCTCCACACTGTTCTCCATAGTGGCTGTATCAATTTACATTCCCACCAACAGTGCAAGAGGGTTCTCTTTTCTCCACACCCTCTCCAGCATTTATTGTTTGTAGATTTTTTGATGATAGCCATTCTGACCGGTGTGAGATGATATCTCATTGTAGTTTTGATTTGCATTTCTCTAATGATTAATGATGTTGAGCATTCTTTCATGTGTTTGTTGGCAATCTGTATATCTTCTTTGGAGAAATGTCTATTTAGGTCTTCTGCCCATTTTTGGATTGGGTTGTTTGTTTTTTTGATATTGAGCTGCATGAGTTGCTTGTATGTTTTGGAGACTAATCCTCATATTAACTTTTTAACAATTTCCTTACTGTTCTGAAATCACCTCTGGGGCATTTGTGATAGGATTTTAAATTTGCATGTGAAAGCTCAATTCAGCTTAATATTTTGAGCATCTACTTGTGCCCGAGATATTGGGCTAAGTGTGAAGGATATGAAAACAAATAAGAGCAAAGTCTACACCTCTCAACTGCTGTGCCCCCTGCTCTCAATATACTAAATTCTGAACTTTTCTTTATATGGTAAAAGGGGAAGTTTTCAAGGGAATAGTTCATACTAAAAAGTAACGAATTGGTAAATTTCAGTGGACATCAGTATTATTTTCTTGCCAATTACTGATTTTTACGGACAGGTGTGTTCTTTTTATTATATGTTACACTCAGCACTACCTTTAGTTAAAGATTACATTTTAGGCTGTTAGGAGTTAGTTCAAATTTGGGACAACTACACTAATTTAACAGAAACGTGTGGGGTAAAATAGATTTAAATTCCCATTTCATAAAAAATTTCAACCTAATTCTGATAGCCCCAGCCAAGCATAGGCTGATTAAAATAAAAATAGTGTTGATGCTTACAGAGTGAATGGATCATTAAAAGTAATGACTGGGGTATCAACTTCGGATATGGGGTGGGGGGGGGGACTGAGAATAGTTTGATTTCTTCTGTCCATTTTCAACTTTTAAAATAGCTTTTGTTTTGTGTTTTCCCTACTACATGGAAGAGAGCTGCGTGGTTTTTATGACAACCTAGTGTTTGATTTTGTTTGCTTTTCATTTTTTAATTTAAAATTGGCAGTAAAATACAGAGTAGTTGCAACTATGAAAAGGAAAGGCAGCATTTTTCTTCACTATAAACTGATTTCTTTTGTTTATAGAAACATCTTTCTCTGGAAGTCTGCATGCTTCAGTTTTTCTATGCTTATATTCAAAGGTAAGATAACTGATGTAGATCCCTCCTCATTTCATTTAGCAATGTATAAAGGTTAGGATATATAGGAGAAAAGCACCTGAATTCTTTCAAGAACTTGCTTATTTTTTTCCTTCTAAAACTGAAAGAACTAATAGTAGAAACAGAAAAACGTTGTTTAAGGATATACTAATAAAGGTCATTGGTCTCTTAATGACCCAGTCATGCAAATCCTACGAACATAAACACCTAAGTGTATTAAAGATACATTGGACATTAAAACACTGAATTGTAAGAAAATCATTTAAATATGAATGAAAAGCTACATCCTACTCTTGAAACCATGCCTACTGCCACTAAATCCATTATTTTGATATAGGCGAACACATGGTAATCTAATCTGTTTTTAATGTTAGGAATGATGATATAAAAATATCTTCTTTTTGTGGTATTCCAGTTTTGCATTTAACTGACAACTGAACAGAAGTTAGTTGATTTGAGTTTTGATAAACTTCTTATTTAAGAACCTGAATCTTAATCCTCCCTTATAGGGTAGTTTCCATTTTAATCATCAAGCTTGGCAACAGTTTGTGATCTATGATTAACATTTATAAAGTTAGGTTAAACTGGTTGTGATTTAGAGCAAGGACTGCCTAAAAGCTGAATTTAGATACGTAGAGAGGAGTTAGGGTTAAGGTCAGCCAGAAACAGAGGTAATAATCTTAATTTCTCTAGAGATGATTGATATTCAGGATAGATTGACGGCTCTCCCTTAGATGAGATAGAAACTCATAGGTGAAGGAAAAAGAGCCAATATAAGAGAGATGTGGAGAGAATAGGATTGAGTAGGTAACTATGATGGCAGTAAATAAACTGAGATTTATTGCAGTTGTATTTTACTTTTGAGAGTCCATGTGATTAAAAATTGGTATTTCTATACAGCAGAATTTCTAGACTAATAATTTACACTGGATATTTTCAGTGTGCTTGGTTTTCTTTTTATATATAATATTAGTAGAAAATATAAAGCTTTTAGAAATGTTCTATCACAGTCTATACAAATTCAGGAAATGTTTCAGAGAAAGTAGTAGGAAAATATGGTAAAGACTGGGGAAATATAGGGAAAATTAAGGTTGATGTTGGCTTTCTCTATATATAGATGCTATGTTTATCTTGCAGAATTCCAGTGCCCAATTTAGTGGATAGCTGGGCATCATTGTTGATACTTCTGAAAGACTCCATACAATTGAGCCTTCCAGCGCCAGGGCAGTTTCTTATACTTGGGTAAGCAATTTCACTTAAAAATATGATTTCAAATAAAAGAATAATGTTCATTGTCTGATTGCTGAATAACATGTTTTGGGTGACTGTGTGACCTCTACCTTCTCATAGGATTCTCAAGGTACAGAACTAGATGTATAATATGAGGCCAGTAAAAAAAAAAGCGGGGGAGGGAACATTGTGTGTTTATACACATGGAAAATGTAAATGTGCTAACATAAAGCTGTTGCAACCGTAGTCACTTAGGAGAAAGTGTGGGATTGAAAGGGGTAAGGGTGAGTAGGATGGCTGAAGGGGAACTTCCTAGAGGAGGGTCATTTGAGTTCAGGGCCCTAAACATAAAAAGATTTGGAAGAGTCATTTTCTCTCTGTCATGTTGTTTCCTGATCTATGTTAATAATGTGTGTGATTATTTGATAAATTCCAGTCACCCTTAACTGCATGCACCATGATGTCCTAGGCAATGTCTGTCTTTTGTTCTCCATTATTCTTGGTTCATAACATGTCCCTAAGAAGTATTTGCTCAGTGAATGGAGGTGGTAGGAGCAGAAAGCCTTTGTGAAGCAGGAAGGGGAGGGGTACACTGGGCAAGGTACCTTGTCTGGTTTGGCTATGAAGTAGGGCACAGCAGTGGAATGGTGGGTGGATGAAAAGGGAGACGGGAGCTAGAAGGGGGAAGGATTTTGCATTTTCATTAAGAAGTTTGGTCTTGGGCAGGGGTGGGAGTGATGGCAGGTTTTGAGGAGGGTCATGACTGGCAAGTTAACAGTAGAATGGATCAGAGGGAAAAGACGGACTAGGAATTGTTTCTAGTGGGAGGTAGCAAGTTTGTGTGCTGTGGATGGTGGGATTGAAACAACAGGACAAAAAAAGAAGGAAAGGGGGCCAGCAAAGGAGATAGAAAAGCAAACATTGAAGCATCAGAAAATTAGAAGAAAAACAGGTATATTCAATGTTCTAGAAGCAAAGAGAATTTAAGAGGGCATGGCTAACCCCTTCAGAGAGATTAAGGAAGATGATATAAGAGGCTGTATTTATTGATGATTTGGAGAGCATTGGTGATTTAGGAGAGAGGAGTTTGGTGAGACGATAAGCACAGCAAGGGTTAGAGTGAGAAAGTAAGTGTGGATTATTCTTTGAATGTGTGATCATGAGAAGAAAAAGAACTGACAAGGTAGCAGGAGGAAATGTGATTTGAAAGTCATCATTAATGGTAAGGAAGACCTGAGGATGTTGAGTAGTGAACAGCAAAGACTGTTCCTGGATTCAGATCCCATCTCCTTTACTTCTTTGCTGTATGGCCTTGGGCAGGTTATTAACCTCTCCATCTGTAAAATGGGGACGATAATAGTGCCCCCCTCATAAAGTTGTTACGAGGATTAAATGAGTTAATATTTGTCAAATTCCTAGAATAGTGCCTGGCCTATGATAAGTGTTATATAAGAGGAGAGTGCTAGACAGAAGATTGTAGAGAGAGTGGGGCTCCTTGATAGCACCAGATTCCGGAGACAGCTGGGAGGGGATGGAGACCAGGGAATGGCAGGTGTAAGAGTGAGAAAGAAGGCTGCATTTTTTAAATTAATTAATTAATTTATTTGGTTGTGTCAGGTCTTAGCTGCAGCAGGCAGGCTCCTTAGTTGCAGCATGCATGTGGGATCTAGTTCCCTGACCAGGGATCAAACCCGGGCCCCCTGCCTTGGGAGCGCGGAGTCTTAACCACTGCGCCACCAGGGAAGTCCTGCTGCCTTTTCTCTAAGACTTTGCTACTCAGAGGTTGATCCTTCAACCAGCAGCACTGGAGTCACCTGGGAGCTTGTTAGAAATGTAGAGTCTCAACCTCCACCCCAGACCACCAGAATCAGAATCTGCATTTTAACAAGTCTCAAGTGATTTGAGTGCACCCTATAGTTTGAAAAGGACTGCTTAAGATAGAAGAGGGGAAGGAAAGGGAATACACTTTTCTCCAACCTGGGTTACCTTACCTCACACAGTCAACATGTTATCATGCTGAATGGATGTAAATTCAACCAAGTGCAAAGAACTTTGACCTCCTGTTCAACCTCTGTAGCTCTGATGGTAATTTTATTTTTGGCTGCGTTGGGTCTTCGTTGCTGTGCGCGGGCTTTCTCTAGTTGAGGTGAGCGGGGGCTACTCTGCGTCGCGGTGCGCAGGCTTCTCATTGCAGTGGCTTCTTTTGTTGTGGAGCACGGGCTCTAGGCACGCGGGCTTCAGTAGTTGTGGCTCGTGGGCTCTAGAGCGCAGGCTCAGTAGCTGTGGCTCACGGGCTTAGTTGCTAGTTGCTCTGCAGCATGTGGGATCTTCCCAGACCAGGGCTCGAACCTGTGTCCCCTGCATTGGCAGGTGGATTCTTAACCACTGCACCACCAGGAAGCCCTCTGATGGTGATTTTAAATGGGTAGTTGTCGGAATCTATATACACAGACTTAGCTTCTCTGTTGTCCTTAAGGGAACTGGTGATTCTGGTTTGGCAGCCAGTGGTCTAGAAAATTTTGAAGTGGAGGGGAGGGAAAGTGAGGCCTCTTTAGTAAAATGGCCTCAAGTGTTCTGGTAAATGTAGGAGTGTAGTCTTCCACCAGGAAGCAGAGAAGGGGTGGAGAGACAGTGATGAGAGCTGGAGGAGACCAGATCAGCCTGTAGAAGCTGAGTAACACTGGGAGCCCAGCCCGGCCACAGCGAGCTAGCAATCCTGCTCAAGAACCTCAGGGGTCATGATGATCCCTAGACCCTCGTGCTGTCTATTTTCTAAACCAAAAAGCTGAAGGAGTTTTAGCCATTGAAGGTGTAATGAAAAGAGCAGTGGACTCAATGTCTGCGATTCCTGGATCAAAGATTAAGATAACTAGTGTGTATGATAATTTTTAGTGATGACAGATAATGGTAAACACTGGAACTCAAACAACGTTCTCGTAAAGATTTCTGATTCTTATCTTCTGATCTCTAGTTCTAACCCTCATCTCTGGCACCCTGGGTACATCAGTAAACTTCTCCAACACTATTTTCCCGTCTGTCAAGAATAACAGTACCTGCCTTACCTACCTCTGAATTGTTCTAAGGCTCAAAGAGGGAATATGGACAGTTCTTTGAATCATCACCAAATATCCTGCTGGCTGATTTCATTAAAAATTAAGGCCATCTATTATGACTTGTAGCTTCTCCCCCACAAGATTTTACTGTTTCCTCACCTGTTTTTTTCTTCCTTTCTTGTTTCTCAGATAATGGAGGATCCTACCTCCTTCTCAATGTGTGTATCTTCTGAGTGTTTAAATTAAAAGTTGGACATTTTCAGTTATACTAGAAAATTCCCTTTTTAAATTTCTGGTGGCTTATTTTTTTCCCCCAACCATTCCACTGATCCTCTAAAAATTCCTAATTATAAAATAGAAATTGATATGATTGCTCTTCAATATCACTTTTCATACTAGTTTGGAAATAATTATGCATATAATTTATCTTAATGAAAGCAAGTCAAGGTAAATATTGAGTGGAATTTTAGCAAACAATGGAAATGGATTTTTTTCCATTCATGAAGTATTTTTAATCTTTTATACCTGTCTATCTGTACACACACACACACACACACACACACACACACAAGAAACCATTTTTATATTACAGTTTAAGATTGGTGGGATTTGGGGTATTTTTAAAATTTTTTGTTGATGTATAAAACACATACAGAAAACATACAGATTATAAGTATACAACTCCACAAGTTATTATGAAGTGAACATACCAACTGTTCAACCACAAACCTAAATTAAGAAATAAGACATCATATGTCCCCTCAGGTCCCCTCCCAATTACTGTCCTTTCCCTTTGCCCCAAGATAACCGCTGTTCTGACTTCTAACAACACAGATAAATTGTCTTGTTTTGAATAATAATTATATATATTTTATTTTGTGTCTACTTCTTTCACACAACATATGTTTATAAAATTTATCCACGTAATTTCATGTAGCTATAATTTATTCCTTTGCATTGCTGTTTAGTGTTTCATTGTATGAACATGCCACAATTTATCTCTTCTGTTGCTGGACATTTGGGTTCTTTCCTGTTTTGGATTTTACAGATAATGCTGTTATAAACATCCTTGTACAGGTCTTTCATGCATATGTTTATGCATTTCACCTGAGTCATAGGATATCCATATATACTTACTTTCATTACACATATAAAATAGAAATTCAGGCCACAAAACCACTTGCTCACTGTGAAAAATTAGATTGCATCACTTTCTTTACACTGATATTTCCTGTTTGTTTTTTTCTTTGGTCCTTTTAGGGTTTTGAATGAGTTTATTATGAAAAACCCTAGTTTGGAAAATAAAAAAGACCAAAGAGACCTCCAGGTAAGTCATTCTGAATTGAGAGCTGTTGCCCAAACTCTGTGTTTCTCAGTACCTCAGGTCTAAAATGGGGAAGTCAGATAAGATCATCTGTGAAGTTTTGTGTGTGTGCCTGTGTACATACATAGATATCATGGGTTATCCTTGTTTCTTCAGGATGTGACGCATAAAATAGTGGATGCGATCGGTGCAATCGCTGGTTCTTCTTTGGAACAGACAACATGGCTGCGGCGAAATCTTGAAGTTAAACCTTCTCCCAAAATAATGGTAGATGGAACCAATTTGGAATCTGATGTTGAAGGTATTGATCTCAGACATTTAAGTTTATATTGGTAGGCATCTATTCACTGAGAATTTATTGCAGTCAGCACTGTAGGTACAGTCAAATCGTCTCTTTTCTTGTGTTTAGCAGGTAGCTTTTTTCAGTGGGAAAAAAAACTAACCATATCTTTACCTGTCTTTTCTCTTGCTTATTAGATATGTTATCACCTGCAATGGAAACCTCAAACATAACTCCTTCTGTATATAGTGTCCATGCATTGACATTACTCTCTGAGGTAAACAAACATCACGGGTTTTTTCACATCAACTTTCAAGTAAACAGTTTCACAATTAAATATTAGCAAGTAATTCTTACAGAGAAGATTTTAATTTGAAAAACTGTTTTGTACTTCAAGAAATCACTATATAAAATAAAGTTTTGACTTTGTATTCAGATTAGTAGTTTGTTAAATATTAGTGATAATAACTTTAGATATTGCTCCCCACCATGCACTGTTTTTTAAAAGTGTACTTTTTAAAAATGGTAAGTGCTTTTGTATCACAGTATGGTAGGGAAGGGTGGAGGTGGTATAATGATGCTTGCCACTACAAAGTATTTACAGTTTACCAAACATTTTTATATACATCCTCTGACATGCTCTTTTTTATACCCTGTTATCAGGTCATTTTTGTTTCCCCTTTACAGATGTGGGTACTGAGCCTCACAGAGATTAGAACAGTATGACTAAGACCAAATTGACAGAGTTGCAGCTCAATTCATGTGGTTGGATTTTTCCCAAGCCACCTCGTAACCCAGTCAGGGAAAGAGAATACTGAGTTTCTAGTCTTAAATTTGCTGTTTACTCACTGTCACATTGGAAGGTTCTTAACCTCTCTTTTTCTCTTCTTCCCTGTCTTGGTTAGAAATAGTAAAATTTGCCCATATTTATATCCTATAGTTATAATGGAAAAAAACGCAAATTGTGGCAGAAACCATTCATGTAAAAATGGCTTAGGGAGATTTGATTTCAGGTTTTTCTAATTTTAAGGTATTCTAGGTTTTCTTACAGACTGAAAACCACCTCTAAGTGCTGTCAGTTTCAGCTCTCAGATTATACATTCCATTTCATTTCTTACTTTTTTTAGGTTTTGGCTCATCTTTTGGATATGGTTTTCTACAGTGATGAAAAAGAACGGGTTATTCCTTTACTTGTAAATATTATGCATTATGTTGTGCCCTACCTCCGAAATCACAGGTACTATTATAATTTAACTAGATGTGTTAGTTAACTCATACTCTGTTAAAAATAAATTATGTTCCTTTATTGCCATTTTTGGAATTACCACAAAATGACTTTATTTTTACCTTGAATTATAGTGATAAGAAAAATTATTTCTCTTATAGTGCTTTCTATTTCCCATCAGTGCTTTAGGTAAATGTGAACACTTAGGTATAACATAATATGATGATTAAAGTTATACCATACAGGTTAAAGTGGTCTTCCTTCCTCCTAGTGCACATAACGCCCCTAGTTATCGAGCCTGTGTCCAGCTGCTTAGCAGCCTTAGTGGGTATCAGTACACACGGAGAGCTTGGAAAAAAGAAGCCTTTGACCTCTTTATGGATCCCACCTTCTTTCAGATGGATGCCTCTTGTGTTAATCAGTAAGTCATCTTGCTTCTATTCAACATGATAATGCACCTCACAAAGTCTGTTGAAAACTACCATCTGCAAAGTAGAACACTTTTTTAATAATAATAACAACAAAATCTTATTTACATATCATAATCCTTGTCTCTTTCAGTTGGAGAGCAATTATGGACAATCTGATGACACATGATAAGACGACATTTAGAGATTTGATGAGTGAGTATTGTGGGGTGACAACCTAAGCAGTGTCTTTCCTATACAGGATCCATTCGTATTTACTTTGCTCTTTTCTAGAAACTGTTGAATTAGCTCTTTGTCAAGTTATACTTAGTACCCGATAGGAACATAATGTTAAAACTTAAAAAGGACAACATAGTTGATAAATAATAAGTAAAACTATTTGGCCATGTCAAATTTGTCTCCAAACTGTTTCCTCAGCACATAACGTAGAACATGGCACTCAGTAAGTAATCATTGAACGAATGAAGGACTGACAGGTAGGGAGGCCGAGAAAGGCAGGCAATAGGAACAAACCTAGCAAACAACTCCCTCTAAATCCTGGGGCTCTGGGGACTTCCCTGGCGGTCCAGTGGTTAAGATTCCGAGCTTCCGCTGCAGGGGGCACGAGTTCAATCCCTGGTCGGGGAACTAAGATCCCACATGCTGCATGGCTCAGCCAAAAAAGAGTCCTGGGGCTGTGTTTATCTTCTCGGAAGGAAGAAAGAGAGGGGCCAGGAAGGCCAGAATCGCTCCCCACCCCACTTCTTCTCCATCTTACTGGCTTATATATTAGGCTTCCTCATAGTATCTAATCTGGAAAAAAAAGGTTTTCTTGGTTTTTTTAAAGTTTGAAAGTTATTAAACTAATGACCTTAAATAGCAGTGAAGTTGGATGAATCTGTAGAATTTCTTGTTAGTTCTTAACCCAAGCTGCAGTTTCCCCCTCCGGAAAAGGGACAGCGTATTCTCTCTAGTCTTCACAGGTTTGTTTTAAGGTTCAGATTCATCTATTTAACAGTTATTTATTAAAAGACCAAAATGGGCCACACATTATGCTCACCTTAATCCAATAGATAAGATTATTTGACAGTAGGTAAGAAGTTGTGAAGGAAATAGGGTGATATGATAGATTTTAAATAACAGCTCAAGAGCTCATATTTGATGTGAAACTAAAGAAACCAACCATGAGAAGGCCTAGGGACAGAGTATTCCGGGAATAAGGGACAAAAATAATAAAGGTCTCAGGGTAGGAACAAGCTCGGTGAATTCAAGGAAGAGCAAGCAAGACAGTGTGCCTGCAGAAGAGGGAATGGGGGTGAGTACAAGACGTGAGGAAGGAGAGCTAGGTAGGATAGGCCTGGCCAGGCCAGAAATTTTTAAAGCAATGAGAAGGATTTTGGCAGATGGCCTAAAATAATAAAGGGTTTTATAAAATGGCATTGTTAGTGATTTTACCTTCTGAAACCTACAGTTCTAAATTTTTTTCTCTCTCCACATTGCAATTCCCACCCCTTGGTCTTTGGCTTGTATATGCTATATCTGTTTGCCAGTCCTTCTGCCTCGGAGAGGAGCCCCAGGTCCTCTACCCTCAGGTCCTCTCTCCCGGATGTCATAGGGTCTAGACATTCTTAAAAACAAAAAGCAGAATCATCTTTTTTCAAATCGCCTGATGACTATATCACAGCCTCTCTCACTTGTTTTTTTTTGCTTCCAGCTCGTGTAGCTGTGGCTCAAAGCAGTTCACTTAATCTCTTTGCAAACCGTGATGTGGAGCTAGAGCAGAGAGCCATGCTTCTGAAAAGATTAGCATTTGCTATTTTTAGCAGTGAAATTGACCAGTATCAGAAATATCTTCCAGATATACAAGGTAAATAGTGGAAAACTATTTTCTCTATTTTCCAAATATTTTGGTTCCTTAGAAATTACCTTCCATAAGTTGTAAGTTGGGGTGAAATATACGAAGTGTTGGTACATGGAGAATGTTGTTGAATTCGAAATTTGTTCTATTGAAACGACAAAAATTATCATCACCACTATGTAAAAGAAATCAAACACTGAGTTTATAGGACTTGCCTAAACATGGTCTCCATTTTATTGTTTGGGTCAAATTTCCTAGGAATTCATGTTTGAGAATGAGGTGTAAGACTGTTTTACTGCAGACAGGCATATTAGTGGGTTTTTTTGTTGTGGATGAGAGGTTATACACCTTTAAAGGAGGGGTCTGAAATAGAGGCGTAGCCTCTATTTTAGCTAGAAGGAGGTGGAGATCTAGAGTTTGGGGCCAGGGTAGGGGGTTGTGTAAGGTTTTTGATAACCTTCATCAAATGGGTTTGGTGGCTCTCTGTGTCCTGAAGGGTATCAGGGCAGTCATCGCCCTGTGCCACCAAATGGCTCCATGATGGGAGTGAACTTGCCCCAGGCAGTATTGTTTGCTGCTGAGTCAGCGTGCTTGTACAGCAGCCAGCCTCAGCAGGCTGTGCGGGGACGGGGTTGGGGATGACAGTTGTCATCTCTTTACTGAGATTATTTCTCTCTCTCAGAAGATAAGTGACTCCTCCTTTTCTAACCCTTTATACCTAATGTCCAGTGTGCAACATGCACACTATTGTCCTGTGATTTTTTTTTTTAAAGTCGACTAGATCGGTGCTACTCAAAGTGTGGTCCATGGACCAGTATCAGTCTGTTATTCCATCCATGATAAGTTCAGAAATGTAGAGTAAGCATTTTAAGCCTTTATAGCAGTGTGATAGAATCTGTTGAATCTAGCAATAAGAACATGGCATTGTATTTTATTTATCTTTTTTTAATTTGATTTTTTTCTAGTAATTCATTTTTATTATATTTTATGAAAGTATCGATCTGCAACAGACTGGAAATTATTTAAAAAGTTGATCATCATAGATAGTTTGAGAAGTACTGAACTAGATTATATAGAAAAGTTTATATGAAAATGATTCTATTTTGATATTGAAAATATACTGTATTTCTTTCAGAGAGATTGGTTGAGAGTCTCCGTTTGCCCCAGGTGCCAACTCTTCACTCTCAAGTGTTCCTGTTCTTCAGAGTGTTACTTTTAAGAATGTCTCCACAACATCTTACCTCACTCTGGCCTACCATGATCACAGAACTTGTGAGTTAATTTTAATTCAATTAGGTAATAAATCTAAATTATAAAACAATGTGACAAGCATCAACATGCTTACTGGATAAAAACTAATCTTGGAAGAGAACTGAAGTCTAGTTAAGCCTGTTACTGAAAATAGTAAACAAGTCAGATTCTGTCTCCATACAGCTTAAACTTTGAAATATGCAACATTAGCAATTATTAGCTCCTTGCGAATCATGACCTCTTCTGATCTGGTTTAGTTCATTCTCAACTACACCAAAGTTTTAACTTTGTCATGGCTGCCAGGCCTGGTTCCTGCCTTTTGCAGCACCTTGAGAGTGATTAGAGATGGTTTAGCTAGATTTAGGTGGCCTGACATAGGGCATGTGTCACTCTTGAAGTGCAGCACTTACCCAGGTAAGCTGCTTCAGAGAGACTCTGACAAGATTTTGTAAACCCCCAAACAATAAAACCTTCCTGAGTCCCACTACACCAGTCCATTCCCCTCCCAAACCATACCCTGTCGCCCTCATCTGAACAACGTGGGGAGCCGGGGAAAGAGATGAGAAAGGAAAGGGACAGGAATCTGTAACTCCGAAAACCCAGCATTATAACTTCCCCACAAAGAAATTGGCTTTAATATTTTTCCTTTTTTAATAACTGTATCTCTGTTCCATATCACCAAATAAGACCATGCTTTCATCTCATCTCTGCCAAATTAGTAGCAAGGCTCTGTGCTGAATTTTCAGTTTTACTTTTAGAAACTAAGTATAATTTAAAGATCCTAAAGTTGTATCATAAAATCTGTATTTGGATTAATGAAAATATAGCCTAAAGATAACTTGAAAGAAGGATTATATAAACATTTGACACTTTTTCCATGGTCTTCAGGTACAGGTATTTTTACTGATGGAGCAGGAACTCACTGCTGATGAAGACATTTCACGGTAATATGTAATTCATTTTGATTTAGTCTTGTCAGTGTGTAGTATCCTAAAATCATCCAGAATGTTACTTTACAACTAGGAGGGTATAGACACTATTTTATCTGAACACTTTATGTATTTAGTCCATTATTACCCAATTGATCATATTTGGATATAATACAGTTTCATGTATTCCTTAGGTATTTTAGACTGAATTAAACTATCAACATGTGTCTTTGGCCTCTAGACACAAATTTAGTTTAAAGCAAAGCAATACTGTTTCAGCTATGTGAGCAGTATTGGTTTTAGTAGGTCAGATCTTTTTCCTGAAACATTCAGCAAAACCTATTATGGCAGGTAACCTCTAACTAAGGTATACAAATGTCCATATCTTCCAGGATGATCTCAATTTAATGTACTAAAATTTGGAGTTTTTTTTAGCAGAAGCAGTTTATTAATATGTGACTAAATATAATTTATTTTTATTTAGGAATTTTTGTACAAATAAGTTTATAAATTAAGTTCCTTTAACACTGTGTGTCTTGAATATATTTTACTCTTCTTTAATCCTAGGTTTATAAAAGAGAGTCCCCTATACTAATAACTGTGTTGATGATTATAGAAAGTTTCCCTCCCACCATCCTTGCAGAAGGACACTGAGTAGTAGGGAGGCCTCTTGGTTTTACAGCTTGTATTTTTATACTTCTCGAGTATAACAAGTTATTCTCTACTATTTTTACATTCTTAAAATTTAAAGAAGAAAAATTAATTTTTGATTTGAGAACAGTAATATTAACTTAGTCATGAACTTGCTTAGCAATTTACTGGTACATTTATCAGAATGATTATGAAAAATATTAGCTGGCATTTTGAGATTTTCCAGGAATTACCTGTTAGTAAGTGGGTCCAACTGCTGACAGCACCGTCTCCTGCTTATAGGACTTCAGGCCCCTCTGTGGCTGGTCTGGAGACGACCTACACAGGAGGTAATGGCTTTTCTACTTCATATAACAGCCAGCGGTGGTTAAACCTCTATCTTTCTGCTTGCAAATTCTTGGATTTGGCTCTGGCATTGCCCTCCGAAAATCTTCCTCAGTTTCAGATGTAAGTAAAAGTCAGGATATTAAATGGATACTTTTGAAATGCATTTGCTTTGGTTGGTGACATCTAAGATAAAGTTTTTGTGTAAGTTGAAGTATTCATAATTTTTATTAAAATGTAATTGTTTTGGCAGGAGGATGGTAGGGCAACAGTTGTTGGAAGGTATCGAAAATGGTCGTTGTGGGTATATTAAGACTGACAGACCATTCAGTCAACAAGTTGAGTAGGCAGCACACGTGAGGCAGGGGGATACATGGCTTAAGAGCTTCAAGTCCAGTGTAGGAGACACGCCGTTAAACACACCATGGGTGTTCTGAGAGCAGCCGTGCAGGATGCTGTGAGGCCACACAGCGGAGACCCCTCCGGGCTCTAGGGGTCAGAGCAGGCCTGGGGGGAGTTTTACACTGAGGAGGTGGGGTGATGGTTGGGGGAGGCGGGGGTGAAGACCTAGAGGTTGGATGGCCCTGGTGTGTCTGCAGTGTTGAAAGGTCAGTATTGCTGGAGCAGCATGTTGAGATATGAGGCTGGAAAGGGCCCGAGTTACATAAGGACTTAGAAGCTATATTCAAGAACTTGGACTTTAACTAAGGACAGTGGGAAGCTGCTGAAGCATGAATTTTAAGGAATGAAGTGATGTTATCAGTCTTGTATTTCAGAAATTTTACTTTGGCTGTGCAGCTTGGAGAAAGGATGGGAGGTGGGCAAGACTGGAAACTAGGAGGCTCTTCTTTCAGATGATAGTGAATTGAACTAGAAATGGCAGAGGGGAATAGGGAGAAAATTAATGTAAGTTAAATGCCTTGTTCATAAGTGCTCAAAAGTATTTACTTATGATTTTTCATATTTAAATTTTTAAAATAATAGGCAAACTATATAAGATTGCTTTATCACTATGTAGCTAATTTGAGAATTTATCCACATGATCAAATATGTATTTATATAATATATAAAATTGTGTTATATTCTTCTTCTGGAATGGAATATTAATAGGATAAAGAGTAAGATACCAGAATCTTTTTTCTATATTTGGATATACTTAAATCTCTAAAAATTTGTTGCACAAGCTTACTTTTCATTAAATTTAATGGTAAGAACGAGAAATTTTTTTACATTAATTCCAGTTCCTTTAATAATTTTTTTTTTTTCCATTTGAAAACCATATATATCCACTTCTTAATGAATTTCAGTGGTTGGGTGTCTGTTAAACTGATGTTACTCCTGAAGAAGTTCAGAAAATAATACTAAGCAGAACTGTAGGAAAGTGGCCAAAATTAACTAGGATGCTTATGTTCACAGAGGTAACAGAAACTGTAGTCTTCATGCTCTAGGAAGACTATTATGCTCACAGCAGTGACCTTTCAGCTTCTGTGATGAGAACCAAAATGAGTTTGTCCTCTTTACTTGTCAAGATATAGTTATAGAAAAGAGATAAAAATGCTGTAATATCAACTACAGTTTTTTTTCTTTTAACTACTGTCTTTTTTCAAAAAATCTGTAAGGTAATAAAAGATAACATGGAGAATTTAATAATCTTGAAAGGGTAATATCTTTCTAAGCATGATATTTTTTCAAAAGTTTAAAATATTTCATAATTTAGTTACATACAATTTTTAGTCTCTGTGTGACTAAACAATACCATAAAGATTAAAAGGCAGCATTGAGTTGGGAAAAGATATTTACAATGTATATGACCAAGTCTAACTTGCTTAATATGTAAAAATGGATAACACAATAGAAAAATGGGCCAATGACAGGGTTAACAAATAGTTCAGAGAAAAGGAATGGCTTGTAAAACACAGGAAAAGGTGCTTAGTCATACTCATAAGAGAAATTCCAATTAAAGTTACTAATAACTATCAGAATGGTAAAGATCTAAAAGTACTTCCTTTTACCCTTAACAATAGACACATTCTTACTCTTGTTGGAAGAGTACATTGATATTGTCTGATTTTTCTCCAAAGAGGTTTATATTTACCAAAATTCAAAATATTCTCTTTAGGCCAGTAATTCTGCTGTATCCAAGGATTTCCCCAATCACTGTCCTCTCAGAAATGCATAAAAGGCAGCAGTTATACAAGCGTATCCATTACGGCACTATTTCTAATAGCAAGAAATTGGACAATCTAGGAGACTGGTTGAATCAGTACCTTCCAACACTGGAGTACTATGTAACTGTTAAAAAGGATGCTGTTTTGTATGATCTTATCTCCAAGATGTGTAATTAAAATAAGCAGCAATCATTTTATTTATTAAAAGAGGAGGGGATTGCTTGTGTGGCTATGTGCTCTTTTATGCATAAACTCTGGATGGATATATACGAAACTGGCAATATTGGTGGAGCCTGTGGTGGGAAGGAGACTGCCTTTCTTTGGTATGCCCTTTTATACTGTTTGAATTTTTTCCATAGATATTAATTTTACTTACTAAAGACAAAATTTAAAATAAAAATACAAGAGAAGTATGAAAGAAGTCCTACTTAAATCTTTCTTAAATCCTTTCAGTTCTTTGCCCCCTTAGTGTGTAGTTAGGGAACATCTGGCCAAGTATATGTTGGAGATTTTTATCTATATAGTAATGAATGAGCACGGAAACATTTGTCAAGTTACTTGTGTTGTGCTCATGAAAAAAATGGTGTTGAGTACTTTCCAAATTTCATTTGTTCATTACAAATGTCCATGTACTCATTTCAACTCTATGAGGTAGTTAATAGTGTCTTTATTTACTGATAAAGGCTCAGGTTAAGAAACATGCCCAAGGTGACAGGGCTACAAGTGGCACAGCTGGTGTGTGAATCTGTATAAGTGGTGGGGTCATGATGTGTCTACTGGATTTACATAGCCTTGTCTTAAGACGGCACAGCGTGCATCTTACCGATATTGGTATCATTCTTCTATACGTAGGTACCGATGGGCCTTTATTCCAGAAGCTTCAGATGATTCCGGTTTGGAAGTGAGAAGGCAGGGCATGCATCAACGAGAATTTAAACCTTATGTAGTACGACTTGCAAAACTTCTTCGGAAAAGGGCGAAGGTATTGCGTTCTTTTTTAAATTTGTTTTTGTTAAGTGTAAGAAGATAAAATTTGTAAAATATACTTATATCGTATCTATGTGCATCTTCCAGTGTGTATCAGGCTAATTAATTACAGATCTTTACCCAAGAAAATAGTAGTGAGTTTCTTACGTTCATCAGTAGGCCTTTGTTACAAACCTTTTGTCATCTTTTCCTTGCATTCAGAAAATTTCAAAAATAAATTGTACAATTTGGGGACGATCTGGGTTGTTTTGCGAGCCCTAGTTTGTAGTATGTGCTTTGAGTGCTCAGAAATTTTCCAGTCTTCTGGGGTCCCCTATTCAGGCAGCAGCTCCTAAACCACATTCCACACACTACAGAGATGGAATGGAGGACAGTGATTTAAAAGGAGGTTGTCCTTGAAGGACATGCGGAACTTGATTTAAAATCAAGTTGTTTCTTTAGGGACTAATAAGTAAAAGAAGAGATGAAAGATGGAAGTTGAGTCCAGAGTTTAGGAGAGCACTTGGGTACTTTCACGTTGATATTGCAGGGTCGGAGAAAATAATCATGACAACAAATCCAGAAGCAATGTGATTACAGGCACATGTACTTTGTCATCCCTGCATTACATTAGTAATGAGAGTTTTTATAAAACTCCTCCCTTATCTAAGGGATAAACATGACAGTCTTTTTGCACAACACTTGTCCCACAGAATAAAAAATGTTTCGATTGGAAAGCATTTTCCCATCCAAAACACCTTAAACAAGGTCTTCATGGCCAAGCCCACTTTTCACTGGAGCAAAGGCTATGAGTTCTCCTCTTTCCTTCCACAGGACAAGGAGGAGGACTTTAAGACAGTGATTTTGGAGGAGATGGCCAAGCATCAGGTGAGGGTGGCTTTTTGATGCTTGTGGTATGGCAGCAAAAGTTGCCACCTCTGGACCAAATCTTGAGACACAAACCCAGGTGTGGATTTCAACAGGACAAGAGAGGTAAACAGGAAGGAAGTCTTTCTTCAAGTGTAGACTGTTGCAGTGAAAGGAGGAATAGTTCATACGGAAACATGTTTGACTTGTTAATTTTATTATTGAAGAGGTGGTGTAGTTCTGATTAAGAAAAGCAGAAACACTAAAACCAGTGCACTGTTCTTGGTCAAGAGCTTAGCAAAAAAAAGTCCTCTTAAAGGTACATCTTGACAAGAATATAAACAAAAGGTTACATCATAGTTTTCTTACATTTGAAAATCAGCTATGTAGAGGGTTCAAGCATATTACTCGTTGCCCTTCAGAGTAAATTCATTTCTGTAGACCATTTAATGACGATTGAATTGCACTTTGACTCAGGGGACTGAAGGTGGTGTGGGCATCAGTCCCGGACTGTCATTAAAGGCAGTGTTATTAGGTGAGAGAAAGGAAAGCAGTTTCGTACTAAGAAATAAACTAATGGCTGTTTTTTCTTTTTTTTTTTTTTTTCTTCCAAATTTGACCATAGATAAAGAACTAGATGATCTTTTTTTCTTGTTTGCTCCTGTAGACTTCTGAGAAAGGAAAATAGATTTAAAGCAGGATTTTATTTTAAAATAAGCAAACTTTATAAGCACACACAGGAAAATAAGCTGGATTTTGCATCTGTTTTCTCCACTAGGAAACTAGTGATATTAAAATATTAAGTAAACAATGAAAGTTTCTCAGCAACATCTCATCTTAGAAGGCAAACTCCATTTGTCAACAAATATGGCAGACAATAATTCTGCTTCCTAAGTCCCACTTGATAGTTTTTTCTATCTAGTTCATTGTTTGTTTTCATTATCTTTACTCAGTGTGTTTTCATATCTATGATTCTGCCCCAGTTCACACATCTTCAGTTCTCTCAGAACTTTCTCTAGATAGACTGATGTCTACAACTGTGTGTGTACAGTTTAGCTGGCTTCTCAAACTAGCTACTTGAAGTATGTAAATTGTTGTGTTTATTGCAGTTGACAAGAGTTTTCACATACATTCTCTTCATCGCCCCATCTTGTAAGTGAGGAACTGTTCTGTACTTGCCCAGGACACCCACAGTAAGCAAGTGGCAGAGCCGGGGCCCTGACCCTGGCGTTATTCTGACTCCAGGTCCAGCTTTGCTCCCATGTGGTTTAGCACAACACAGAAGCACGTGGCAGGGTCTCTCCTGAGAGTTCCTTTCCTTTCTCTGTGCTGATAGTAATGATTCACTGTGGACTGCTGCTGTCTGTGGCAAGTTTAAGCCATTTGGCCGCAAGGTAATTGACTGACTTACTAGTAGTGAAATGTATAAGACTCTCTGTCCCTTCTTCAGTCATTTTGACCTAGTCCTCAGCTACATTAGTGGGGATCCAGAAATCTGGGAGCTTTTTGAGTATATGCAAAGCACAACATGAACTTTTGGATTTGACAGTCCCTATGCAAAACTAATTCAGCTAATAACTAAGCTTACTTGTGCATTCAAGTTGGAAAATATTACTACAGTGTTAGACCCTCAATGTACAATTAATAATTGGCACCAGAAGGCCTCAGTCAGAAGCAAACGTTTTAGCAAGTCTGGAATGGAGACTTAATGTCATCATTTGTATTCATTTCTTAACTCTGTTTGCTGATGCTTATATTCTTTTAAGTTTTCTCACATACTGCATCGTCTGTTGGTAACAATCGCCTTTTTGTTTTCTGCAGAAAAATCCGGAGGAGGACAACTCAGGGAGAGCGCTGGGCTGGGAGCCGGGGCACTTGCTGCTCACCATCTGCACGGTGCGCAGCCTTGAGCAGCTCCTGCCGTTCTTCAACGTGCTCAGCCAAGTCTTCAACAGCAAAGTCACCAGCCGATGCGCAGGACACTCAGGGAGCCCCGTCCTCTACTCAAACGCCTTCCCCAACAAGGACATGAAGCTGGAAAACCACAAACCATTTTCCAGCAAAGCCAGGCAAAAAATAGAAGAGATGGTAGAAAAAGATTTTCTGGAAGGGGTGATAAAAACTTGAGCAACATAGTGGTTCCATTTAGTTTAAATGTAAATGTAATTATTTAAAACAAACATTGCTCTGAGTTGTATAGTTCCTTTTTTTTTTGTATGTAACGAAACACATTTCAGGTTGTATTTAATTTAAATATTTGTAAATAAGAACGAATGTCTGACTGTGGCCTGAATCAAGCTTAAATATTATGGGCGCGTATTGATTATGGTGCCTAAGAGAGATCTATATATACATAAATAGTCCATTATGGTCCATTGTTTTCCTGTCCTGAGTTGTCTTAAACCTGCCAAATACACACTGCACATTTTTTTTTCTATTGGTTTCAGGCTTGGTTTAATTTAGATTGGTTGAGGATTTTTTTTCTTTCCCTTATTAACCCACATTCTAGTATCAGAAAGGCGTCACTTCTCTGTCAGAGGCTTGGTAATGTATTACAACTCGTTTCTCCCACATACCTTCACTAAGAGGAGTAAAGAATAATTGAAGCCTGGGCCACACATCCCTGTAAGTGTAGCACGAGCATCTCAACCTCGGTACGGAGTAGAGGTGTGTTCAGCCTGCATAGTCACAACTCTGAATTCCTGGTGATGTTAACTGAGGAGAGGTAAGTCATCTAAGAATTGTTCTGGAGACTCTGCTGTGAAAAAATTGGTTATATTAAGTCTTCTCCAGCCTCCTCATTTGTATTAACAATGGCGAATATTAGTACTGCAAAACGACTGAGGTAACGACGACGGAAAAGACATCAAAAGGAATTGGTAATAAAGTTTAATTTTCTAGCAGCCTTCATGAATTTTTCCTTGCATATATTATAAAGTTAATGACTGAATCATATACTTAAGCTCCAATATTTTACATTAGTGTGACTGATATTAGAGGTAAATTTCAGTTTTTTAAAAAACTAAATTTAACAAGTATAAGAGCTTACCTATTTCTAAAGAATGAATAATCAGATCTAGAAATAATCCAGTAAGGTGCAGTCTAAACATTTATGATGATAAATGTGTTTGAACCTGTCACAATAATGGCAGTACTATTATCCTGTAAAAAGTTTTTAAAAATCTAGTTTCTAAAAATATAAAAATTGTCCTCAGAAACCTGGTTGAGGTCTTTCTCCAATCCCTCCAGCCAGCTGAAATACTGCCAAGCTCACTTCATATGCAAGGCTGTCCGCATTTTCCTGCAAATTACATGAAAGGATATTAGATGAGAAAGACACAGCATCTACCAGGTTACTTGCAACTTTAGGGGAGGGAGCTTTCTGATTTTGTTTCACTAACAAACATTCAAATGAGAACTTTTTTTCATCTTTCAGTAACAAATTACAAGACCCTCAGATAAATGGAAAACAAGTCACATTCTTCTAAATCAGGTAAGTTCCTAGTTAACTAATTTTATAAGCTGATTTGATTATCATGCTAAAGCTCTGAATAAATTCAATAGAACCTAGTCCTTAAAGGCAAGAAGGCCACAATCAATCAGCCTAAAGAGTAAGTAACTCTTAAGGCCCCATCCTCATCCACTAGGGATATTTATTCACTATATTCTGGGATGGCCTAAGCTTCTGCAAAAAAGCTACTGTATAAGTTAACGGTAAATATCTCCTTCTGAGAGCTATTTACCTAGTCACCCCACTCTAACTTCCTCAGCTGAGCAAACACTTTTAAAAAAGTCTTTGACCCTATCAAGAAAACAGAGGCACAGAGCAAGGCTGTCATTTAAAGGAAATACTTTGAAAAACAAATTGAAACCTCCGAGACAAAGATGAATTTCAAGCAGTATGGATGACGGTACCAGTTGATTTAGAAATGGACTTGAAATAACCAGCTATTTTCTTTCATAAAGCAACAGGATGTTTTTTAAATGAAGGAAAAAGGTTTAATCCACTTCAGGATGCATAAGCTTAACATGTGTCTAAGTATGGTTTAGTACACTAAGTATTTATTAGTTATTCATGCAGCAGTTAGAAATATGACACTTTCAGGAAATCTAGAATAAATTAAAAATATTTGGGGGAATTCTGTTCAACTGTGTAACTACTGATGAAAATAAGAACCTAAAAGGCTCCATAAATCTCAGACATTAGAGATTCCAACACCATTAAAATAGTTTTCTCTCCTGCTGCCTGCCCCCCACCTCCGCCTCCCGCCTCCTCCGCCTATGTTAGACTCTCACCACACATTCCTTCAATAGAATTGTCCCAGCTTACCTGCGAGTCCGCTTCTGCATAGACTCGGACTATGTCTTCTGTGCCAGAGGGCCGGACAAAAGCTCGAGAAAGCCTGTACTTCTTCACCAGCTCATTGATGGCCTCCTGGAGTCCTGGAGGTTTAACCGCTTGTCTTTCGGCATCTGTGGTGCTAATAACTTGCCTGTCTGCAACCTAAGCACAAGCATTTCACATTTGTTACCATATTACACTCCCTTTCAGAAGCTTACCCCATTCAACATAATTCCCACCAAAAGATTATGGCCATTTCATGTCAACAGGAACAGACCCACATTTCAGCTTATTGTACCACAAAGTGTACAGCACTGAGATTTCCAGACTGTATTATAGTTATTACTAAAATAATGGCCAGTAAGTACTGTATGACTTAGTCATTGATCAAATAATCTTAGGTATTTAAAAAAAGAGGGTCCTAAGAATCTCTGGAAAAAACTGATCTGAACAATCAGCCATTTCTGTGAGCTCTGGCTTCCATAGCTCTGTCTTTCAAAAATTCTGTTGGTGAATGTGTAATCTGGTATAAATCTGTATAGAAATCAACCAGCAATTTATCTGAAATGCCTTTAAAAAAAAATTCTCTCCCTTTCAGCCCACAGATTCTGTCAGCATCTAGCCTCTGGAAGTACTCTGTAAACCAAGAATAATGCAGAGGAAATATTTACAGTTGACTCAACAGGCTATCCAGGACTCGCTTCAAAATAATATTAGGGACATGGAGAGCACTTGTTGAAATCTGTTCTCTCTACACATGTATCTTTTAAATTTTTTATAATAAAATCTTTTTAAGTAATACATAACATCATTTATAGTAAAGTTGGAAACCAGATACTTCTAAATAACAATAGAATGGTTAAGAGCGATTCTGTAATTTTTAAAGATGTGAGAAAATAGTCTTTTCTATGCAATATCTATTTATAGAATGCAATTGTTTTAGTTAATTTTCGGAAAAGAAATAATTTTAAAATCTCGCTCACACCTTAACTTTGAGCTGTCTGTTTGGAAGATCTGTATAGAGGGCGTCCCACTGCTGTACGGTCAAGCCCTTCAGAGCCAAGATTGCCTCAATCACCAGCATGTCAGAAATAGCATCACCAGTTGCCTGCAAGATGCAGAAGCAGAATACAAGCAGAGCGCAGACATGAATGCTTCTGTCGTCTCAGAAAACCAATCGCCATGTCCTGGCTGCCCTCCCCCCCGCCCGCCGCCCCCAATGCAGATGATAACTGACGGGGTAAATACAAACTACGATGAGGGAAAGGTATCCATGGAAGACAGCAGTAACAGGTCTGCCAAGAATACTGAAACGAGCCTGCCTTTAATCTTCCTGCTCATCTGTAAAGCGTAACTAACTCTTAAGGTTCCAGCATTAACAAACAAACAAACACTGAATGACTCAAAATTTTACTTACAACTAGATCCCTTTTGAGATGCTATGCCATGATGATGGAAGGCCTCATGCATGGTAAAGTGGAGAAATAGGAGCTTTGGTGGTAAGACACACCTAAAGCTGGATCCATACTCTGCCACTGAGTCGCTCTAAGTAAGTCTTTGTTTCTTCATTTATAAAACAGGAATTACAGTGACCCCCCTCCCTCTGTTACTGCAATACACAGTGAGGCATGGAAAGTGCCCAATATGTGCAGGACCCTCAAATATTAGTTCTGTTGCTTTCCGCTGGCCTACACTTTGCTCTTCCATTGCCATATTCTCCACTCCAATCCCAATAATCTGACCCACATATGTGCCTTGTCAGAGACTATTTTTCCTGAATTCCCTTGAGAAGGCTGGTTTCAAAACATGCTTAGATACATTTAGTAGCTGAATCTGTTGACTCCAGCTATAAGCTACTCATTACTTGAAAATTTGAAGCACATAAACATTGTCACTACATTTCAGTATAAATCTAAATTGTTGCAAGGAACCTGCCACAACTTCTCCACTTTGATGTTTTATACAGCACATTATTCTGTCCACCTTCTGAATAATGTAGAAGTAACCAAGAGTCCACCACCCCCTCAGTTCTGACCTGGTTAAACAAGTCAATCACATTTTCAAGCATCTTAGCAGCTTTCCTTTTCTTATCTTCTTCCAATTCTTTTGCTAGTTGTTTTATCTTCATTTCAGCAGCTTTACTAAACAGAACCTACAATCAAAGCATAACAAAAATCACAAAACACTATCCATGCCCCAGCCTTAAGTACCATCATCCCAACTAAACTGCTTTTGAAACTCTCAATGAATCTGGAGAAACTGAGGGAAAAATGGCAGCCTTAGAATGTATGAAATCAGTATACTACCAAATCAGAATTCAGACGAGATTACAAGGCGGGGGGAGTTCCTTTATGGATTATAAAATTGGGTTATCAAAATATAAAGATTACAAATAAAATATCACATTGGCAAAGGTGAATGCGCATGGCGAGTTTATGACGTTGCCCTCAGCCAGCTAAGCCAGTTCTGGGTAACCAGGGCTCCTTAAGCCTTATCTGTATCCATTTTACTTTGAAGAATATAACTCATTGCAATTAGTACAGTTTTCTTGTCCTAAATTTTTAAGGACATAAACTAAGCAAAAGTAGAAAAGAGGTTCATCTTATATATTACATTATAGTAAACAGTGCCATGGATATTTAGTATGATAAACATCATGTTGCTCAGGATTCCTGCCATTTTGAATTGCCTTGCCCATGCATGACTTCAGTGCCTTTGGAGGCCCAATACTAAAGAGGAATAGCTACACTACATTCAGCCACTTGATGACTGATATACAAAGTCTGTCGGTAAACGAAGATGAACACTGGTCACTTGTTTTGTGGGACCACGGCCATTTCCGTTCATTTACCCTCCACCAGGAGATCTGAGCTGATGCGACAGACCTTACGGCCTGTGAAGACTGAAATATTTACTGTCTGTCTATCTATTCAAAATCATTTACCAACCCCTGCATTAGATCGCTGAAGTTATATTTTAATTGCATTTTCTAGGAACTCATTTTTCTTCTCATATTCATGGCCTCTAGAAGCCAATTTTGAATTAATGAAAATTATTTGACCTAGATAACATTTTCTGTTAGCCACTTCAAATCCATTTATGAAATGAGGCTAGGTATAAAAAACATTTAATAAAGAAAAATTCTGAACGTTATGAATATGCTAAAGACCTATTAATATACGTTAAAATAGTGAATGTTACGATACGTGAATTATATCTCGAACTTTTTTAAACATTTTTCTCTGCTAAGAGCCATAAAAAACTTTATATAATGCCAATTCTAATTACTTTAAACTCATTTCTAGTTGCTAGTAACTTAATTCTCAACCTTTCCAACACTTTTCAATTCACCATAGCTACTGAACTTTCCTTTTGCCACGTATGGCCAGTTGAAGGAAAATATTTTAAAAGGGATGTATAGACCATCTGGTTGTAGGAAAATTAAGAACTGCATGTTTCTGAAGAAACTGTATTATAGGAACAAATTAGTATTATCTCTTCACACTCAAAGGAAGGTCATTACAACCTAAAAGAGCTATAGTTTCACAGAACATAAGAATATATTAACTAAATCTTATTCTATCACCATCCCAATCATTTCAGCGAAGTGGAGTATTACCTATTACTACCCGATACAGAATCCCATCACTGACGAGAAGTGCCAGCTAAAGCCAGATGTCGCCGCTTACGAGAACTTACTGTGCCGTGCCCGTTTGCTTCAAAATAAACTCCGACGTCAAACTCCTGAGCCTTGCGATGCAGGTGTTTTACACCAGTCTTAGTACAATAGACAGGTACCTGTAACACACGTTTAAAGGAACAGCAGCAGTTATTCAATCAGCAAACATTCACCGTGTACCTAGCATCCCAGGGAATGTAGCTTCCGGAGCTCAGTCTAGCGAGGAAGACAGCTAAGCGACTGACATACTAAGCGCTAAGTGTCACTGCGGGCGAGTGGCTGCACTGTAGAGGCGCACAGCCGGGAGAAAAGCAGGGCGAGAGTGAGAGGTCCCTTATAAGATAACGAAAGATCCCAAGTTGGGGAGTGACACGATACAACTGTTTCAGAAAGCTCCGTGTAGCTACAGTGTGGAGAACGGCTTAGAGCAGGGGTCTGCAAGCTTTTACTATAAAGAGCCAGATAACTAATATTTCAGGCTTTGCGGGCCACGTGGTCTCTGTCACAGTCGCTCGATTCTGCCACTGTAGTGCGAAAGCAGCCACAGACCATACGAAAACAAACGAGCACGGCTGTATTTCAATAACACTAGAAACAGCTGGCCAGCTGGACGTCGCCCACAGGCCACTGTCTGCTAAGCCCTGGCTCAGGTTAGGTGGTTTCTAGGGCTAATCCCAGTAAGAAATCACGGTGGTTGGAAGAGCAACAGTGGGTAGCAAAAGTCTCGGATGGATCTGCGAGACAAGCATGGCTAAGGAAAGACGGCAGCAAAACTGCAAAAGAGAGCAAGCTCAAATAAGCCTGGCATTTAATGGGATTTAGTAGACCTCAGGAATGGCTAGGGCTGAAAATATTTAATCCATAAGAGAATGTGTTGAGAAGGAATAGCTACTGATGTTGTTTCTTCAACAGGGCATTTTTACTATAAGAAATTTTTGAGACAGAAATTAAAATACTAAAATAACCCAAACACTGAGAATCCCTATGAAAGGCAGGCAACTGGGCCCCAGATGGAGTCCCTTGAGTAAGTTTACTGTGACCATATATTTAAATCCGGGCACAAACTAGCAGCCTCCAGATGTGTTTTACTTGGCCTACCCACTATTTCTTTTAAATTCTGAATCAGCTGCCAAGACTTAAAAGACAGGAAATTCACACAACAATTCAGATTTTCAGCTTCTCCTGAAGACTTTGCCCGGAGCGGGCAGCAGCTGGCCTGGGCACACCTTCCTACTCCTTGCCCGCCTGCTGGCTTCGTTCACTTCCCCTATCCAGATCCTAAAGGAATCTGACTTTGTCACTCCTGCTTTAACAAGAATAGAATGGCCACAAAAACTACTAAAATGCAGACATGTGAAAATGGATACACAAATGTCGGAAAATATTACACTAGCCAGGGAAAAAAAGAATAAAGGCAAAAAGACCCAATTTGGGCCCTGCAGCCTCTAACTCTTAAAGCGGGTGGCATGGTACAGAGGATAGTCACCTACCTGGTGGATGCTGGGGAAAAATTAGAAACAAAATCTCCCACCAACCCAGACAACATCTCCACAGAAGAAGAGTAAGACAAGTTGTATTACTGAATAAGCATTAAGCCAAACTGTGATGCACATCTCAGGCAATCTGCTAAGAGACGGCGAAGACAGAAAGAAATTCCACCCTTCTGCAGAGCTAAAGATAACTAGTGACCAAGATCTCTCCTCAACCGAACATGAGGGAGGCTCCTTTGAGCCTGAATAGGTCCTGTCCTTGGCCGTGTCTGCAAGAGCCCAATTTTATCAAGAATCTTTTGCTAAATCACTTTAGCCAGAATCCCCTACCCTCAATATCTGACCAAAGTCCCTACCCGGTACCATCTGATCACCCAGGCCTGCCTTCAGCAAAACGCCTGTTAGGTTGGTTTAGCCAGAATCCCCCCTGGCCGCCCCCGTTCCTCTTCGTACTTTCCCATCCACCAACCCCTCCCTCACATCTTATTCCTTGGCTACAAAATCCCCACTTTTCCTTGCTGTGTTAGGAGTTGAGCCCCGTCTCTCTTCCCCGCTACAAAACCCCATGGCGATATATCTATTGAATAAGCCTACTTCTTCGGAAGATGTCACAGTACCTTTTGTCACACGGAGTTTGTCCTAAATCTACCTGATAACTGGAGTGGCCACTGGTGTTAGCTAACTGCCCTTCTGCAAAGGAATAGTACAACTTCTCATATCTCTCTGTCAAGGAGACAGGTGTCTGGCTCTAAGTGGTAACTAGGTGAAACTCTCAGGAGGCTGAGACATGGGATGCTGTCTTCCTTGATGTTTATATTTCAAAGAGGTGACTCCAGGCCCTTATGGAAAACACTTCTGAACTGGAAAACTGGCCTATTTCGCCTAAAAAGGTTGATATTCATTCCAAAAGGACAGAGAAGAAAAATTGTAAGTTTTCTAAAAGAAATACTCTCAGAAAAAGGAGGGAGGAAAGTCTCTTTCCCTTTTTGCATTAGGGACCATTTAACTTTTTCTTATTTTTGATTTCTGTTTATCCTTAAGTAGACGACAGCTCTGCTTCGTGCACTTCAACCTGTTTATTTTTGTGAGGGCATTATTTTCCTCACAGAAGCGTCTTACAATAGAAGATAATGATGAAGAAGCTACCAGAAAATGGAAATGTTTCAATACCTTCATAACTTCTTCCAGGTACCGTGTTGAACTTCCATTGGCATATGCAGTTTGTACGACACCGAGACTCAAACTGTCTCCAATCTAGACAAAAACAAGGACAATTACCTTGCCATCAAAAGTAAAGACCCTACAAAAGCAAACCTATAATCAGAGTTCTAAAGGATGACAAAATTATCAGCCAGTTCAGCTGTGCCTTAGTTTTATGCAATAAATGACTCACCAAAAATTTACATGTATGCCAGAAAAAAAGCTAAAATACTTTTGAGCATTATTTAAAGCAATTCTACAAGGAATCCTTTTTTTTTTTTAAATCACCTGATTTCGTTTATATTACTCCACGGTTTATGTTAGGATTCACCCTTAGTGTTGTATATTCTGCGGACTTGGACAAATGTATAAGGACATGTTTCCATCTTCACAGTATCACATAGAGTATTTTCAGCCCTAAAACTCCTCGTGCTCCACCTGTTCATCCCTCAGCATCCACTTCCCCCCAGCCCCTTGCAACCACTGATCTTTTAACTGTCTCCACGGTCTTTGTGGGATTTGTTTTTGCAGAATATCATATAGGTGGACTCATACTAAAATACACAGCCTTCTCAGATTGGCTTCCTTCACTTAGTAACATGCGTTCAAATTTCCTCCACGTCTTTTCATGGCTTGATACATCTTTTTTTTTTTTTTCCTTCACTGCTGAATAATATTCCAAGGTCTGGATGGACCACAGTTTATTTGCCTATGAAGGACATCTTGTTTGCTAAGGAATCCTTTTCAAAGAAACCTGTGGTTTCTTGATCTCTTTCTCTTTCGTTTTTAGTAAAAGTATACACTGAATTCCTAAAGTACACATTTTCCCGATTGTGATAATTATCATTACATTTTATACTTAAAGCTAACCTGAGATTTCCAAAAGAGCATAACAAAATAAATCTCACGTTACTAAGCTTATAATCATAGTAAATAAATCCCTCAGAGGAGGAGATTTGCTATTTAAACTTGAGGCTCTGGGGAATGATGTTCGTGGAACCCTCATTAAAATATCAGTTATGAAGAAACCAAAACTTTGTAAAGCTGCAAATCATGAAACTTTTTGCCAGTATAAAAAAGAAAAGACTGGGCTTCCCTGGTGGCGCAGTGGTTATGAATCTGCCTGCCAATGCAGGGGACATGGGTTTGAGCTCTGGTCTGGGAAGATCCCACATGCCTCGGAGCAACTAAACCCACGCGCCACAACTACTGAGCCTGCGCTCTAGAGCCCGCGAGCCACAACTACTGAGCCCTCGTGCCAAAACTACTGAAGCCCGCGTGCCTAGAGCCTGTGCTCTGCACGCAACAAGAGAAGCCACTGCAATGAGAAGCCCGCGCACTGCAATGAAGAGGAGCCCCCGCTCGCCGCAACTAGAGGAAGCCCCGCGCACAGCAACGAAGACCCAATGCAGCCAAAATAAATAAAATAAATTAAAAAAAAAAAGAAGACAAGACTACTCTCTTCAGGTTTCAAACCAGAGCCCCAGTGTTGAAATGACTGGAATGACCACTTCTCCGTGTGTTTTCTGGCCACTTCCCATGATTGTGCCTCGGACATTCAAATGACTGCCTAATACAGAACAATCTCCCCAGTGAGTCTTGCTTGAAAGGGCAGTCCGTCCCCGCACCGTACCTCCAACAGGGGTTCCTTAAGGAAACTGCTAATGAGTGCTGCTATCTTGTCTCCGTCCACGAGATGAAACTGACCCTCTGCATCATGGTAGTAGTAAACTATTCTGTCTGCATCTCCATCGAAGGAACAGCATCTTTCATTGGACTTCATTTCGATTCCTGCCACACAGAATAATTCAAAATGAATAATTCAAACTAATTGAAGAATTCAAAATAATTCAAATAATTCAAATTTCTTCAGTCTAAGAAAGGGGGATAAAACTCAGTGTAAAAAGTTTTCAGTTTTTCTCTCACACCAGTTACAAGGGAAAATTCTTTTGGTTTAAGTATTGATCATAAGTGACCTTCTGTGTTACATGGAAGCATGTCCACTATGACTCTTCAAGAGGTGTTTAAAATTATCCTTCCAGGGCTTAAGCAAAATTAAACATGTGCTAGGCAAACAGAGCCTGTCCTCAAGATTTACAAAAATCAAATGTCAGTTGAACAAAGTTTCTCCCAATTTGTAAACTGAAGCCCACTTGAAAGGAATAAATGTCTTTATAACTGCAGATACAGAACCATTACTATCCTTACATGATCGAGCAGAGGGTACAATCAAATATAAATAACTGGAGTGTTTTGTCAATGAGGAGAATCCTGATCATTTCTCCTGTCTGAAGCGCTACATAAACATACCTAATTGTTTCTGTACCTGAATGGAGATAATAGCTTCAAAATCAAGGGAAGAGGATCCATTTAAATGGAAAGAAAACAACATAAAAATAATTATCCTTCCAAACAAAAACCAATGTCTTAAGCTTTAAATAGTATACAGGTTTACTGTATACAGGGCAAATTCTTTCACAGCTAAGTGAAAAAAAGAGCATTCAAAATCTATCTAAGCTGAAACCCGATATGATACTAAAATAAAATTCCATTTTACAAGCCAGAGGTTTGGCAATACAGATTCCCACATAGTGTTTTGAAAGCTACAGGTATTGAATTGAATGCAATTTCCCTAGTACCACAATGTCCTTTCTCATATAAAAAATAATCGGCAGTAGATGAGGTATGTGCTTGAATCCTGAAAAAAGTGATTTTTATTTGTTAACACCATCAATAACAAGAAACACTGGTCATTAAGAGCAAAGAATTATAACCTGTGAGAGACCAATGGCTTGTGTAACTTGTGTAAAGTTACTGAAACCCCAACAGCTGTGTCACATCAATTAGACAATGTGGCTGTTCCTTTGCCATGACAGCAGCGGATGGACAAACCCACCCCAGACCTACAGAGACTGAAACGCTGGGACAGAGCCCAGGAATCTGTGTGCGGACCAGCCCTGCAGGTGATTCTGATGCCTGCTAAAGCTTGAGACCACGGCTCTAGAATCCCACTTTGATTGCTTTCTCCACCAGATTTCCTGCGCCCGGTGAGGAGTCCTGTGACTCTCAGGCAGAGAGCAGCCTGTGCTCCATGTGGCACCGAAGAGCGGGAAGAGGCCCGGATGTATAACAGCGGCAGGGCCGGGACCAGCTGCATGACTCTTACTCACCTGGCCAGCTCTGTTTGTGAGACTGGTTTCAGGGAGAGCGCGAAAAACACATCTTTCACGTACCCTGTGGAGGTTTCTGGTGACTTTTCACAAAGTCAGCCCCACATAAATGATTGAGCTTCCCTTTGGTCCCATCGTTAAACAGCTGAACTGACAGCCCCTGGGAGAAGTAGTGTTTCATTTCTCTCAGCTTCAGGGCCCCTATGCCGTTCGCACAGTCAACCTTAAGTGTTCTTTGGTCATCTCCACTGCAGAAAGTCTGAAAAGGAAAAGACATACGCAAGAAAAATTTCAAGTTGTAAAAGTGAAGCATGGCATACATATGTATATATAAACATCTTCCATTATTTCAGTTAACTCGTCTGCTTTAACCCAGGAAACAAAAGGGTACACACATTCAGATGAAAACTGTAAAACACCAAAGTAAAATGTTAAAACACCTTTTTTCGGACACAGACACTGGAACACTTTCACTGACTGAATAAATGATGGAAATGAAGCTTTATTAGAATTTAGCCTCCATTAAGCAAGGTCTCTCACAATATTATAGTCTGTATTACACGGCAGGCATTCAAATACGGGCATGAGTACACAGACGAATGAGCAGTCATAGCATCCGTCATCTCCTCAGAGCGTATCACACCACCGGGCACGTCTGCCTTCTTTCCTGTCAGCCTCCTCTCCTACCCATCCCCACCCCAGAATGTAAGTTCTATGAGAGCAAAGGCTTGGGTTTGGTTAACTATGCCTGACAATGACATACACTCGATATTTGCTGATCAAATGAATTACACCCCTCAAACCTCGTTCAGGTTTAGGAAGCTAATTCACCTCGAAGAAAGGCTTTCTCAACAGTAGGTGCCTCAAGTATGACGCCAACAGCACCTACAGTAACTCTAAGACCAAATTCCTCTGAACAAACACAATGATAACCGCAAGGACACCACTCTTCTCCCCCAGTGAGCTCAGAACATACTACATGCCTTGCCGAGTAAATGTCAACACAGATTAGCAGGATACAAGGCCCAGACCTTGCAGAGCCCTAAAAAGAAAAAGGAGACACGCCACATTTTTGGAAGAGGAGGAGGGGTAACAAATATCTAATTAAAGTAAATTGTTCAACTGGTGTTATTTTGGTCATCTGCTTAAACTCTAACCACATTCAAGAGACTTTCACCTGTTTGGTAAGTTCCACAAAGGCTGTGGAGAGTTTCTGGTAGTAACCTTCTATGGTTGCCTTTCCATACCGGCCGCTGGTATTTCGGCAGTACACCATGTAGTGCAGCTGGGGCGTCGTCAACAAGCCATAATCTGTCACAGAAATACAAAAAGCAATTTACCACATTCCTTAAGAAGGAAGAAAAGTTTAGGACTCACACTGTGTGAATTTCAGGGTGACAAATCCTCTTCAAAAAAAGACATCTCAGAATACAAGAAACACTAACTTTGAAAACTATCCAGAAATATGCATAAACATCCACTGAAATCATTATAACTACATGTCACACTGTGACATCATGCTTTATAATAAGAAATATACATTTGGTCTCTGTCCCCACTTCTGGCACAGCCTCTAAACCCTCGGAACCTCCTTAACAATAAAGGTGTCTTCTGTTATGTTAATGAGGTGACTTTTGGACAGCCCTTAGAAACTAGGATGGGGGCTGGCTGCCAGGGAACCAACCACAGGATTAGAGAACTGGAACTTTCAGTCCTCCCCACCCTCCTCCCCATCTCCTCCCTAACTCCAGGGAGGGGAGGACGGAGCAGCAAGAGATTGAGTTGTAAATCAACTATACTCCAATATAAACACCAATGGCCAGCGATCTAATCAGTGACGCCTATGTAACGAGGCCTCCATAAAAACCCTGAAGGATGGGGTTCCAGGTTTGGTGAGCAAGAGGAGATTGGGGAGAGTGGCCTGCCCAGAGAGCACGGACACTCCACACCCCTTCCCATGTAACTCTCTACCATCTGGCTGTTCCTGGGTTATACCCTTTATCATAAACTTGTAATCTAGTAAGTAAAATATTTCCTTCTATGAGCCTACCTAAGCAAATTAATCGACCCCAAGGAGAGGGCTGTCAGAAGCCCAAGTGATAAATAAATTAATTAATTAATTAATTTAAAAAAGCAGCCCAGGTGACTGGCATCTGAAGGGGGGAAGGGCAAGGCTTGTGGCACTGAGCCCTTAACCTGTGGGACGTGACCCTAATTCCAGGTAGATAGTGTCAGAATTAACTGGTGGTGGAAAAGGCACACATTGGACACATACTTGGTTCTAAAAAAAATATGAACTACTACTGATAGCAAAAACCAATCATTTAGTATAGACGGGTAGCAGTGTAAAAATAGAGCAACGTAGAAAAGTGATAACTGAGTTCTATTTCCAGTAACATTACAAACTATGTAATTCAGATGAACCCGCCTCCCGAAAACAACCAAAAATGCTGAATAGAAAAATCTCTTTTTATTACAGTACCAACATTACAAAGGAATTAGGCCAAAATTTACATGAACAGAGAACTCCAGGATGTGAGCTAAGGGAAGCCAGTTTTGCTCTGAGGACATTCCTCTAAACAGGAAGTTGAGCAATGGTTCTCAGTGCAAACAGTCCATGCTGGTCTAAGACGTGCAACTGAGGGAACAGGCTCTCATGAGGCTGAAGCCCCAAAGGACTATTCTTCAAACCATAATTCGAAAAGATACAAGCACCCCAATGTTCACTGCAGCACTATTTACAATAGCCAAGACATGGAAGCAACCTAAATGTCCATCGACAGAGGAGTGGATAAAGAAGATGTGGTACATATAGACAATGGAATACTACTCGGCCATAAAAAAGAATGAAACAATGCCATTTGCAGCAACGTGGATGGACCTGGAGATCATCATACTAAATGATTAAGTCAGACAGAGAAAAACAAATATCATATGATATCACTTACATGTGGAATCTAAAACAGAAAAAACAAATGAGGGGCTTCCCTGGTGGCGCAGTGGTTGAGAATCTGCCTGCCAATGCAGGGGACACGGGTTCGAGCCCTGGTCTGGGAGGATCCCACATGCCGTGGAGCAACTGGGCCCGTGAGCCACAATTACTGAGCCTGTGCGTCTGGAGCCTGTGCTCTGCAACGAGAGAGGCCGCGATAGTGAGAGGCCCGCGCACCGCGATGAAGAGTGGCCCCCGCTTGCCACAGCTGGAGAAAGCCCTGGCACAGAAACGAAGACCCAACACAGCCATAAATAAAATAAATAAATAAAATTTAAAAAACAAACAAAAAAACGAATGAACTTATTTACAAAACAGAATAGACTCACAGACTTAGAAAACAAACTTATGGTTCCCAAAGGGGAAACGTGGCGGGGAGGGGTAAATTAGGAGTTTGGGATTAACATACACATACTATTCAATACTATATATAAAGCAGATAATCAAAAAGGACCTACTGTATAGCACAGGGAACTCTACTCAATATTCTGTAATAACCTACGTGGGAAAAGAATCTGAAAAAGAATGGATATATGTATACGTGTAACTGAATAACTTTGCTGTGTACCTGAAACTAACACAACATTGTAAATCAACTATACTCCAATATAAAATAAAAATTAAATTAAAAATAAAACCACAAAGGACTACTCTTCAGTGCAAGAGTGAGTGAGAAGTGCATCAGCCCCCAGGGCCTACTCCCCAGAAAGCTGTCTTGACGCTGAGCAGAGCAGAGGGGGAAGCCCACCCCAAACAGCTGTCACCACAAGCACAGGCCTCCCACGGACACCCAGTTCAAATTCACGTAAACACGGGATCCAGAAGAGCCCTGGCATCAAAGAACCTTGTCACCCACCAGCCAGGTAGTACCCCCAGGCCCCAGCAGAAGCAAACACTAAACTCAGCCAGGGAAATACACCTTTATCATAAACCGCAAAAATGTCCCACAAATAATTTTCCCAGAAAACAAACAGCTTATAGTCAAAAACAGCTAAACACACAAGAAAGGCACCATAAGCACGAAGCAAGAGAACAGCAAAAGTGGACCAGGATCCAATAAATATTCCGTGACGAAATCCCTCAATGTTCTTCAAAGTCAAGCACAAGACTTTGGACTGGAAGCAAGAAGTCACTTTAAGTTCTTGAGCCCTGCAGTTAGGTAACAGAAACGGTATTTTGTGAAGGCAACTTTGGCTCCGGTATAAGGATTAGGTGAGAGGAGGTGGAAAAGCTCAAAAAAAGTGAGTAAGAGCTTAGACTAGCTTAATGGAAGTGTGTAAGGAGAGAAAAACCATATTCCAAAGACACATACTGAAGGATGAAACAAAAGGATTTTGTGACCGATATCAAAATTACCAAATAAACATTTACTAAATGACTATTATAGACAGTTACTCAGTAAAAAGCATCACTACCTATTCCACGGAACAACCCAGAAACCTAGAAGCCATTCTTCACAGCTCTAGCCTCACCACATAGTCACAAAATCCTTTGAATTCATTACTAATTCCACCTTTTTCCATTTCTCTCACTAGCATCAGTCTTGCACGAACTACTGCACAGTCCCCTCCCTCTCTCCCCCTCCCTCTCTCCTCCTTCTCTCCCCCCACCTCTCTCCCTCTCTCCCCCCTCCCTCTTTCCCCACTCCCTCTCTCCCACCTCTCTCCCTCTCTCCCCCCTCCCTCTTTCCCCACTCCCTCTCTCCCACCTCTCCCTCTCTACCCCCCTCCCTCTCTCCCCCTCCCTCTCTCCCCTCCCTCTCCCTCTCTCCCATCCTCTCCCACCTCTCTCCCTCTCTCCCCCCTCTCCCCCTCTCCCCCTCCCTCTCTCCCATCCTCTCCCCCCACCTCTCTCCCTCTCTCCCTCTCCCCCTCCCTCTCCCCCCTCTCTCCCCCCTCTCTCCCCCCTCCTGCTCTCTCTCCCCCCTCCCTCTCTCTCCCCCCTCCCTCTCTCTCTCCCCCCCTCTCTCCCCCCTCCTGCTCTCTCTCCCCCCCTCCCTCTCTCTCCCCCTCTCCCCCCTCCTGCTCTCTCTCCCCCCTCCCTCTCTCTCCCCCTCTCCCCCCTCCTGCTCTCTCTCCCCCCCTCCCTCTCTCTCCCCCCTCCCTCTCTCTCTCCCCCCTCCCTCTCTCTCCCCCCTCCCTCTCTCTCCCCCCCTCTCCCCCTCCCTCTCTCCCCCCTCTCTCTCCCCCCCTCCCTCCCTCTCCCCCCCTCCCCCCACAACAGCTAAAGGGACTTAAAGTGAAAATGTGATCCTATCCTCTGGCATAAAGCCCTTCAACAGAGTCCCGCTGCATTTGGAGTAAAGCCCCAACTCTCACCAGGACCTGCAAGGCTTGGAGGGACTTGGCCCGGCTTACCTCCCTGACCCACCTTCTACTCGCTCCCCCCGCCTCTCTGCGCTGCAGCCACATTAACCGCCGTTCATTTCCTGAAACACACCAACTTGAGGAGAGAACTGAGCAAAAGGTTTAAAGAAAAGAAAAAGAAATCACTCTCAAATTTTCCTAGATTAAAATCCTAGAAAAGTGACGGTTCTAGAGATAGAATGACAGGACTGGAAAGGCCAACCATTCTGGGGATGACAGAAAGAACACAGTTTGGGGCAGGGTGAGACATCACTCAGACCAACGCTTTCAAACCTCAGGCCAAGCCTGTCAACAGGTCATGGAACCTATTTAGTAGGCCCAGCCACCATTTCTGCATTTTTTTAACGAAACAGATGAACACATGTCATTGAGTATGGGTAAGTACAGTTCACTGAAACTTTCATTTCAGTCATACACACAAGCACAGTAGAGACATGTCATGACACAAAATCGGTTTCTTACTGTAGGTTGTGATACGCAGAGAAACAGACTCCTGGAGGGCTGTATGTAGCAGGTAGTCAAAAATGGCTGATCAACTGATGAGCGAATGAATAAAAGAACATATGCAGCTGGAGCTATGGCAGTGAAGACACTCATTCAGAAATGAGGCAGAAAGAAAGCGAGAAGTGAGGAATGCCACATTAGGAGAGACACAAGAGGAGCCCGTGGACAAGACCAGTACACAACAGTGGCCAAGGAGGTAGAAGTTAAAGAAAGGGAGAGGTCACAGTGTGGACTGTTGATGTTATTTCAGTTGATGTCTCTTCACAGACATCAACGGAAATAAAAACTTTAAAATATAAATTCTGAGAGTTACTCTTAGATCACAGACCCCTTTGAGTATCTGACAAAAGCTATGAGCCCTCTCCCTAGAAAAGCGCACGTGCAGGTAACACAGCACGCTGTATCCAGAGGCCCACAGGATCCCTGCAGCTTGACCAAACACTCCCCGGGAAGCCCGGGCCCCACGTCAATTCCCGCTTTATAGCAGATTAGTGTCGGGGGAGATATTTCCCTGCAGAGGCAAGGACGAGGCTCACCGGCTTAGTAACGGAGGCTTAGTAGGCTTAGTAATGATGAGAAAAGCAAACAGAGAAGCAAACCAGGTGAGTCCCGGAAGAGGCCAGGTTAACCGGGAATGAGGGAACACACAGGAGGTTGAGGGGATCAGGAGAAGGTATTTTAAATGAGGGAGATCTGACACCAGGAAGATTCACCTCCAAGCACAGTGGAGTCACTGCATTCACATGGTGCACAACCTACGTGAGAAGAGGATTCCAGCCTGTTTTGTGGCATTCAATTCTTCTTCAGTTGATACAATAGGAAAAACCACCTGTCACAACTTCAAATCATGATTACAAGTAGGTCAAAGATATTTTCCATCATTATTTGACCTGTTGACAGCTGACTCCACACGTGATCAGCTATTCAGGAATACCCGATATTGACAAAAACTCCCCGGAGTGAACATCTTCAAGTTACCTCAGGGCTTATTTTTTTTTTTTGGTAAACATTTTTAAAAATTTATTTACTTATTTATTTTTGGTTGTGTTGGGTCTTCGTTGCTGCGAGGGGGCTTTCTCTCATTGTGGCGAGCAGGGGCTACTCTTCGTTGCGGTGTGCAGGTTTCTCATTGTGGTGGCTTCCCTCATCGCGGAGCATGGGCTCTAGGCACGTGGGCTTCAGTAGTTGTGGCACACAGGCTCAGTAGTTGTGGCTCATGGGCTCTAGAGCGCAGGCTCAGTAGTTGTGGCGCACGGGCTTAGTTGCTCCGCGGCACGTGGGATCCTCCTGGACCAGGGCTCGAACCCATGTCCCCCTGCATCGGCAGGCAGATTCTTAACCACTGCATCACCAGGGAAGTCCCCTCAGGGGTTTTTATATCAGGAAATTCAGCCTTATAAAGGAAGCTGTCTAAGATCAGCCTTGCCTACATATTATCTCCTACAAGTAAAATATAATACGCAAGCCCAGAAAATTTTTTTTAACTTAAAAAGCTAGTAGTTTAGAGCTTCCCTGGTGGCACAGTTGTTGAGAACCTGCCTGCCGATGCAGAGGACATGGGTTCGAGCCCTAGTCTGGGAAGATCCCACATGCCGCGGAGCGACTAGGCCCGTGAGCCACAACTACTGAGCCTGCGCTCCACAACAAGAGAGGCCACGACAGTGAGAGGCCCGTGCACCGCGATGAAGAGTGGCCCCCGCTTGCTGCAACTGAAGAAAGCCCTCACACAGAAACGAAGACCCCAACACAGCCAAAAATAAATAAATAAATAAATAAATAATATTTTTTTTTTTAAAAAAAGCTAGTAGTTTATATCTAGGAGTCCATTTTTTTTTTAACTTTATCTGTAGCTTCAAACTTTTCTAAATTAAATAGATATTTATTTTGCAATTTTTTAAAAAAACTTTTTTAAAGATTAATTTACAAGTCAGGATAAATACATACCATGGAATTGACCTCCTAAAACAGTCACACCATCTATTACAGACTGTGAAAGTTTCTCACTGCTGGGCCTAGGAAAGAAAAGGAAGAAAATATTACACCCCATCCCGAGACCAACTGAGCTGCTAGTTCTGAAAGCAAATGCAGAAATTCTGTGCTACCAGTTTCAGAATAACAAGTCCATTGTATTCGAACTAAATGAAACCTGCCAAGCCTGAAAACTCTGAAAAGATAATACGGGTAAAGCGTAAGCATTTTCCATTAAGCCTTTCACAATATATTTCTTGGAAAGAGTTTGGCTTTAAAATGCATTTAGGAAATAAAGGATACACTAATTAACCTACCCAAATACCTTTTCAAGTTTCACTGTAACAACACATACGCTGAGAACAGTAACAATAAATATTGAAACCACAGAGCGTGCGTAACCCAGGGCTGGGTATTAAACCACCAAGCGTACAGAATCTAGTTTTCATTCTAAAAAGTCAGAATAAATTATTTTTCTATCTATCTGAAAATAAGATATGTAAGATATATGACTGCCTTGTAGAAAAAGATGTTCTATATCATTTAAACTAGGTAATAGGTTAAGAGGCAAATACTGGGTTGGCCAAAAAGTGCCTTCGGTATTCGAGTAAAAATAAGAGACACATTCTTCATTTTCACCAAGAACTTTATTGAACAACGTAATCACCCTTTTGTTCCACTACCTTCTGCCATTTTTCAGGCAACTTCATAATTCCACTTTTCCAAAACTTTTTATCTTTTTGAGTAAAGAACTGTTCCAGGTACCTTTTACAGTCTTCCAAGGACCTGAAATTTTTTCCATTAAGAGAATCTTGTAAAGACTGAAATAAATGGAAATCCGAAGGTGCAATGTCTGGTGAATACGGCGGATGAATTAGAACTTCCCAGCCAAGCTGTAACAGGTTTTGCCTGGTCATCAAAAGAAACATGCGGCCTTGCGGCATCCTGATGGAAGATTATGCATCTTCTCTTGACTAATTCCGGACGCTTTTCATCGAGTGCCGCCTTCAGTTGGTCTAACTGGCAGCAGTACTTGCTGGAATTAATCATTTGGTTTTCTGGAAGGAGCCCATAATAGAGGACTCCCTTCCAATTCCACCCTATACACAACGTCACCTTCTTTGGATGAAGACCGGCCTTTGGTGTGGTTGGTGGTGGTTCATTTCGCTTGCCCCACAATCTCTTCCGTTCCACATTATTGTACAGTATCCACTTTTCATTGCCCATCACAATTTCTTTTAAAAACAGAACGCTTTCATTACGTGTAAGTAGAGAATCACATGTGGAAATATGGTCAAGAAGTTTTTTTTCACTTAGCTTACGTGGAACCCAAACCTCAAAGCAGTTTACATAACCAAGCTGGTGCAAATGGTTTTCAGTGCTTGATTTGGATATTCTGAGTATGTCGGCAATCTCCCGCATGGTATAACAATGATTGTTCTCAATTAACGTCTCAATTTGATCACTATCAGCTTCAGCTGGTCTACCCGACCATGGAGCATCATCCAGCGAGAAATCTCCAACACAAAACTTTGCAAACCACTTCTGACACGTTCGATCAGTCACAGCACCTTCTCCATACACTGCACAAGTCTTTTTTTGCGTTTCGGTTGCATTTTTACCTTCCTTGAAATAATAGAGCATAATATGCCGAAAATGTTGCTTTTTTTCTTCCATCTTCAATATTAAAATGGCTACACAAAAATTCACCAATTTTGCTAAGTCTTTTTTTAAATGCACGCTGATATGACAGCTGTCACATACAATCTAACAAAACTGTTTCGAGTGAAGTTTAAGACAACTAAGAGCTACTAGAGCCATCTTACGGAAAAAAACGAATGAACCTTTTGGCCAACCCAATACATGTGCAAGACTACTGTGAGATAATAATTTGCTTCAGAACATAAGTCACTTGGCTATTCTGCTACCTATAAATCCACAAACAATGGTATTTGGAAGTCCCTCTGGTAACACACTAAGGGTAAAACACCAGTCTAAGCCATTCGGAGACCGAGTAGAAATTTCCTTTAGAAAGAATCTCTGGCTAAAACCAGATCTTATGCAAAAGAGAATGCTTCTGTTCCAAAGTACACTTTTAATCTAACATTTTACAATAACACCTTTTTGTAGAGCTGCCAAACGTGACAAATGCGTAGAAATAATATAGATGGTTAATGCTTTCCAATGAACTCCAGCAAGGGAAAAATGATCTATGAACCAACAATAACACAGGTTATAAAGTAAATCTCTAAAAATAATGACTTACAATCACATGTTCTTACTCTATGGGGGAAAAACGTAAACCCACAGAAGTAAAGGGATGGGAGACATTTGCTAAGTGCTTCGCTTGTGCCAGGAAACAGGTGTGTTGCATGTATTACTTCATGTAATCCTCAGGAAGGACTGCATGATGTAGGCTCATCATCAACGTTGTACAGGTGAGCAAAGGTAAGCTCCAAAAGGTTAAGTGACCTACTCAACCCATACAGTAAGTGTGAGAGTTGGGGGGGGCTCAGACTCCAAAGCCCAAGCTGCAGTGGTCACTGAGCTCCTACATCCTTACTGAAAAGACCAGGACGTGGAGAAGCCTCTCAGGGCAGTTCCACTTTACTCGACTCTTTTGATTTGTCCTGGGTGCTAAAACAGATGCAACCATCTACGTGGTGTTCCCAGGCAGCTTTCACCAGTAGCTCCGATGGGCACCTGGTATCTCTACCGATCACCACGAAGGCATCTTGGTGCAGGTTCACAGCCGCTTTCTCGCCGATGTCCACCAACACTCTCGGCAAATCTGGTTCCTCAGCGTTTGCCAAACAGGTAGCGTGCTCCTCCCAGGATTGTGCCAACATCTCACCCAAAGGGTCAACCAACTTTACACCATTGTCTTCCTTGAAAGAAAAACAAATAATAAGCCATCGGCGCAAAGTCGTGAGGGTGAGTGAGGAAGTAAACCCAAGCTGCTTTCCCCCCAACAAAAGACAGTGTTGGCCGGGCAGTTTCACTGGTGACCACTACTGAAGGCCAGGCGCTGCACTAGGTGTTGTACACACATCACCTCAGTAAATCCTCACAACACACGTTATCTATCTAACTAATAATCCTATGGCTACTCCAGTCTTACTTGGAGAAAACTGAGATTCAGAGCAAGTAATCTGCTTACGTTCATACGGCTAGTGTCAGTTCTGATATTAAAACATCAAGTCCATCTGACTCGTAAATCCAACAGCCACGGTGCCATACTAGCTGTTTTAAAAGGCTGTCATCTGAGCATTCACCATCAATTAACTGATGAGGCACAACTGCAGCAGACCCAGGACCCCTGGAGATCCTTCCCGCTATGGCTGCACTCAAAGAACACACTGGCCAGCGTGTCAACCAGTGGGTGGTACAGAAGCTGAAAACTGACGCCCAATTCTGGTCTGCTCAAATTTCTGGAGAGAAATAAAGTGTAGTTCAGAGTGAATGTCAAAGGAAGGAAATAGCTCAGAATTGTTTTAAGCGGTGCTTCTGAAATTAACAATAAATGTGGGGTTCTGTCTAGAAAGCATTAAGCAATTAAGGTGATTTAGCCATGTAGACACTTACACCTTCAGAGTGATCCACATTTAGAAGCTGAATAAGCAACATCCTCTTGTTTTGGGGTGGGAAGGGAGGAGGTTACAATCCTTCACTAACCCACAGAGCCTTAACTTGCTGCTGATTTAGCTACGAAGGCAAAAGTCTCGTGCCCGAGCAACCGAACAGAAGCGTATTATTGAAGCCACGTATTAGTCATAGGCCAGTACAGAATATGACGGTTAGGCCTTCCCTGGTGGCGCAGTGGTTGGGAGTCCGCCTGCCAATGCAGGGGACGCAGGTTCGAGCCCTGGTCTGGGGGGATCCCGCATGCCGTGGAGCAGCTAAGCCCCTGCGCCACAACTGCTGAGCCTGCGCTCTGGAGCCCGCGAGCCACAACTACTGAGTCCACGTGCTGCAACTGCTGAGGCCCGCGTGCCTGGAGCCCGTGCTCCACAGCGGGAGAGGCCACCGTGGTGAGAGGCCCGCGCACCGCGGCGAGGAGTGGCCCCCACTCGCCGCAGCTGGAGAGGGCCCGCGTGCAGCAACGAAGACCCAACGCAGCCAAATAAATAAATTAAATTAATAAATAAAATTAATAATAAAAAAATTTAAAAAGTTAAAAAATAAAAAAAAATTTAAAAAAAGAATATATTGGTTAAATTGTGTCAAGAAACTTAATTGTCGTAAACACTAGACCCATCAGGCCTCATCAGTCTTCTGCCCAGTGCTCACCTTTGGATCCCTGGAGCCACGTGTTTGGCTGTTCACTCAGAACGGGAAACTATTCCCTAGCTATAGAAAAGCTGTGTGAAAATTTTCAAACTGTGCTAAGTCTTCTCAAATATTTGCCCTCTCCCCTCCCCCAGCTTGCCTCCAATCTCTTTAATCTCTGCTAAATTAACAGAGGCAACACTTTTTATTACTGATGCTGTCTCAATACAACTAACTTGGAAGGACGTTCTGTTACTTCTCAATATGGACACGCTCCAAAAAAATGACCATCTCATTTCACTCTCTCCACACCCTTTAAAGAGTCATGAGCTAAATGAACACTTGTTAAGAAAAGAGTTGTTTCAAAAGTAAAGGCATATAGCAATGAGAAGGCACATTCCTAGAATGAGAATTTGTACTTTGGGTCAAAGTGCTCAGAAACTAAGGTTTGGTCTTGCAAATAAACGTTCTGCTGTATCGGAGCACTAAATGCATTACCTCAGGATTGTGTGATGCTGTTACCATGACTCCTATAGTAGATTTGGTCTGTTTTGACCTCAGGACAGCTAATAATCCCATTCGAAACATGACATGATCAAGATGTTCTGCTTTCGTTCGAAATCCAGCAGTCCCATATTGAAGAGTGAGTCCATCAGGCTTGGCATGTAATGCTGACTGCTTTGTAACAGCATCTAAATCCATGTCTACAAAATTAAGGAAAGTTTTTCAGGCATAAGAAATCTTTCAAGGACCATCTGGTTCAAAAACTGCCATCCCAAACTAACAGATCTGCCTCATTCTGAACCTCCCCCCAAAAATCCTATGTTTGAGAGAGGAAAAAAATGGTAGAATAAGTCCCGGAGGTTAGCATTACCTGTATTGTTCACTTCAGGACAGAAATGAGACTGTCCCCAACAATTCCTGGACCCAAGGCAAACTTAAAATGGTCCATTCCCAACTAAAATGAAGATTCTACACCTAGATTCAGAGAATCCTACAAGGGATCATATCATTTTACAAATGGGAAAACTTAATTCTGGGTATCAGTTAAACAACCTAAATTTTACATGGGAAGCTGCTGAGAGACTGAGGCCAAAGGTCACATTCTCCAGTGGACTGGGGCTGCATACACAAAATATCTGGGAAATCTGTGTAGTTCTTCCGCTATTCCTCCCAGGCTACAGAGACCTATTCCCAAAGGAAAAGCAAAGCCTCCTCTCCAAGACCGCCCAGACCTCCCGATACACCTTGCAGTGGATTTTTGTATTTTCATAAGGGAGGATCAGGACACCCTTCTAAATTAAGCTCGGAAACTAGCAACATCTTCCTTTTACCTTTCATTTAAAAAATCAAACATCAGCCCTTAGCCCGCTAGTACTTCCTTCTCTGGGATACTCCAACCTTAAGTGGAACTTGGGGCTTCCAACTCTTGTTTTCTTTATTGTCCTTCACTGCGTCAATGAACAAAAGTTAAAATGTTTGCTTTTGTCCAGCTGGAAAAAGCTGGCATTCAGGACGCTAATTTAGTTTGGCCTAGAGCGATCAAATCTAGTTCACAAGCACGAAGACGTTTTATTAAAAAGTGACCGGTCGTCAATGTATCGTGATTATTTCTAAGGGCGTAAACCAGCTGTTACGTCCAAAAAGTCTTTAAAAAAAGAAGGAGTCAAGGTAAAATGTTTCCACCCTTTCATGCGTTTTAGGTCCTAAAACTACTTTCAAAGAGTATGTGAAGGGCTTTTATTGAAAGTATTTTCAAGTCCAAACTGTCCACTCTAAAAAAGCTAAGAACTTCCCTCCGTTCAGTCTTCAGCACCTCGTTAGTTCCCCTCTCCTCCCAGCCCCCGAATCGCCCCACGTTTCCTGGCACCCAGCCCTGAGGTCCCCACCTAGGTGATGGACGAGACCCCTTCCCCAGCTCGAGACCCTCGGGCCCGCGCCTCCAGCCCGCTCCCGAGCCGCAGGGGCGAGGAGGTGTGTCCCGCGCGGCCCGCGAGTCAGTCCGCCAGCAGGCCCGCTAACCTGGCGGTCGGCCGAACCCCTGCGGACCCGAAGGTCCCCTTCTCGCCGCCAAGCCTCGGGACCCCGCTCACCTCTGCCGGGAGACCCACCCCCGACCCCCCTCTCACCTCCACAGCGCGGACCACCTCCCCCGCGGCGGCGGGGGGAACCAGACTAGGCAGGAACCGCACTAGGGAAGTCGGCATCCGCAACGTGGCCCTCCGTGGCTTCCGGCCCGTCGTCCCGCCCCTCAGCCAATCACAGCGGGGAAAGACTCCGCGGGCCAGGCCCCGCCTCCTTGCCGGTCACGCGCGGCTCGCGCCTGCGGAACTGCGGATCCGCGTTGCGAGAGGGCTTGGGGCTGTTTCCTTTGAATGACCGGGAAGGGTGAGGCCCCCGCGGTGGCCCGGGGGTTGGGGCCGAGGGTCGCGGGCCCTCAGAGCACTGCGACCGGCAGATACGCAGCCCCTGACTCCAGATTTGGGTCTCAGAGGGTGGCAGGTCCCGCGTTCCTGGGAAGCCGGGCTTCCAAGTGGTCCTGGATGGGGGGTACCAGCCCCGATATGAGGCCTCTAACCAGGTGGTCCCGGCCCCAGTGAGCGCCGCCCGGCTTCCCACATCCCCCTGTCGATTCTCGAGGTTCATCTCCCAAACGTCTGATTCTGTGGAGCCTTCTCGTGCCCCGCCCCCTTCCCCATCCCCCCCGCCCCAGCTCGCACGAAACGTCATTTTATTTATTTACCTGTAAGACCCCCTCACTAAGCCTGGGCCCCTCGGGGCAGAGGCCAGGTGGATCCAAATCGCCCGGACTCACAGGATGCCGCCCGGGGCCAGGGTGGCTCCCGAGAAAGGCGGAAAGGCCCACCCGGGAGGGATTCGTGGCGCTGGGGCTGAGGGGCGGCAACTGGCGTGGAGCGCAGCTCGGCCCCGGAGACCTGGGAGCCGGGGGAGGCGGAGCTCCGCCCCGCCGGCACTGCGGGCTTCCCTCGCCGCAGCTGCCAGCTCCGCCCAAGCCCGACACCTGGGTGGGATTCGGAGGCTGGGCCCCTCGCCTTTCCCAGAATACAGGCTTGCAGAGCGTCTGCAGGTGGTGGTTGCCCAACCACCTGCAACGGAATAATTCGGAACACTTGTTGAGAGTCCGGATTCCCTGATCCAGATCGGAAGCGGGGGCTGGGGATAAAGGGACTGGGAATCTGAATTTTAACGACGTATCTTGGAGGATGTCGTGTATACTAGATTTGGGGGCCAGGAGGTAAAGCAGAAGAGTGTAAGTGTCCCGGTTTGTGCCCTTAGCTCTCGACGCGTAATAGCGCTCCTGCAAAGCTGCTTCCACGAAAAGGGAGCTGCGGGAAATTCCTCTGGACACCGCCGACGTTGACAAATCCAGTGTCCCAGGGCCCTTCCGGTTTTCCTGACAGGTTGATTTCAAGTCAGCATGTCTGCTTCAATGAAGGAATGCCTTCAACTTCAGCTGCTGGAGATGGAAATGCTGTTTTCTATGTTTCCTAACCAAGGAGAAGTAAAACTTGAAGATGTCAATGCCCTGACGAATATAAAGAGATATTTGGAAGGCACAAGGGAGGCACTGCCACCAAAAATCGAATTTGTGATTACACTCCAGATCGAGGAGCCCAAGGTAGGTGCCCTGAGTGGTTTTAATTGTTGCCAGGTGCCCAGTTTATATTGGAAACACTTGGAACCTGAGCTTCCTGTCCAGGAAGCAAATAGAGAATATTCCAGATGCATATATGGAATATTCTAGCAAAATATGGGATGCCCTGTAAGTTGTTTTCAATAAAGATCTTGAATTTTACATACATATGCACACCTTTTATACCAGTATGCCTAGTGTTTTGTGGGTTTTTTTCATAAATATGCCTAGTGTTTTTATTAAACACATCTTGCAGTCTTCTTCTGCCATTATTATTCTATTCACTCATCCACTTTTACCAATCTTGCTGTTGTAGTATGGACTATCTTGTACATATGTTATGATTTCACAAATCTAAATATTGTCTTTAGCAAAACTGGCTTTTAAGGAGTGAATGACCGTTTCTTTGATGGCACCGTGACACTGACAGCAAATACAGATAGAAAATCTAAATTCTGAAAATGAATTCACCTTCACCTTCTGATCCATTATCTCCAGCAACGTTGGCATAGCCCGAGTAACAAAGTGGACCAGGCATCTGAGAACCGCTGTGCTAGCTACTTCCCAGTCAGCCTCTGGTCGTCATTCCCGCAGAGGGATTCCCTGGCTCCCCAGGCTGGATGCATTCCCTCTGGTTCCACCTTTCAGTGGATCCGCGTACTTTTCTATGGCAATGCTTCTCACCTTTGCAATGAAATACTTGCTGTGGTATAATTGCTTGTTTAATGTCTGTCTCCTTCACTAGGCTCTCGGCTTCTTTCCATGAAGGGCAGAACTAGTGTCTAGCTTCTTCACTTCTTTATTTCAGCATAGGGTTCCTGACACGTGGTAGGTGTTGGATGAATATGGGAATGAGTGAATGCACACATGGAAGGAATTTATGTATGTGAAATTGTGTTCAGAAGATTGTGCAGTGTCTGGCGCATAGCTGACACGTAATAGTAGCAGTAACTATGACGTTGATCAGCATCGTGCAGTGGCCACGGATAAACTAGCTTACGTGATTTTACGGTACTTAAATCTATTTGATTTTCATTTCAAGGTGAAAATTGACTTGCAAGTAACCATGCCTCACAGCTACCCCTATGCAGCACTGCAGCTGTTCGGACGGTCATCCGAACTTGACAGACAACAGCAGCTCCTTCTCAACAAAGGTCTCACTTCTTACGTAGGGACTTTTGACCCAGGTGAGCTCTGTGTGTGTGCGGCCATCCAGTGGTTGCAGGACAACAGTGCCTCCTACTTCCTGAACAGGAAGCTCGTGTACGAACCGTCTACACAAGCAAAGCCGGTCAAGAACACATTCCTGCGAATGTGGATCTACAGCCACCATATATATCAGCAGGACCTACGGAAAAAGATTCTGGATGTCGGGAAAAGGTTAGACGTGACAGGATTTTGCATGACGGGAAAGCCGGGGATAATCTGTGTGGAAGGCTTCAAAGAGCACTGTGAGGAATTCTGGCACACAATTAGGTATCCCAACTGGAAACACATTTCCTGTAAGCATGCCGAAAGTATCGAAACAGAAGGAAATGGGGAGGACCTGCGCCTTTTCCATTCTTTTGAAGAATTACTTCTTGAGGCCCATGGTGACTATGGCTTAAGGAATGACTATCACATGAATCTGGGCCAGTTCTTAGAATTTCTCAAAAAACACAAAAGTGAGCATGTTTTCCAGATATTATTTGGTATCGAAAGCAAAAGTTCTGACTCCTAGGAAGCTATTAAGAGACCTATGCTTGTAATCTCGCTAAGTTAGTATTTCTGTTAATAAGACCAAAATAAAAGGACCAGTTAAGCATCATCTGTGGGGAACCTAGCTCCAGCATTTTCCCCTGGAAATGAAACACAGAAGGCTTTTAACTTTATAACAGTGCAATTGTGATGTTACCTCTATGTTCTTGTGTTAATTGAAAGCTATTTAATGGTAAATTAATAAAAACCTGTCAGTTAAACCAGTGAAGCTAATTTGATTAAAAAGGAGTCCAAAGCCCAGTTTAATGGCAGTCGTCAAATTGCAGCTCCGAACTCACAAATATGAATAACATTTCTCCTTTTCATGTTGCTAGCATGCAGGTGACACCCCACATTTTTCTAAGTCAAGTTTAAAATCAGAACAAAGAGAGAGCACGTGTTTACCACGTTTCTCACTTAAACTCCCTGTTTGGGGTTTTTTCTTTTCATAAAGCCAAATCCTAACTGTAATGGTGGTGACACCACGCCGTGTTGTTACATCGGTTGATTGACGGTACTAAGGGTCATGCACCAATGTTCTTGGTTGGGTTCTTCTCCACAGAACAAGATGTGGTTTCTGGTCCACGCTGCCCCACCAGTAGTGCGCATGGGTCTTCGTCCCTGTGCCAGTTCGCATCGCTCTGTGGGGCAAGGAGTTTGGGAGAGGACCAGTGTGGATGGCCCTGTACCATCACCTTCCTAGAGGACAAAAGGTGATGTCACTGCCATCTCTTCTGAAACTTTCAAGCTCCACAAGCTTCACCTGCCTTCTTCAAAATGAGAGTTTATTTTAACGATAATAGCTCCTATTTAAGCAGCTCTTGCCAAACCTTTTTATTACAAAGCATCTACCCCTCTCCAGGAATTTCTGGGAGTCTCACCTGCAGTAAGGGAGGACATGAGGTCGTGAGCTGCCTCTCTGCAGCTTCCTCTGGTTTCCCACTCTCTCTTTAGCTCCTACCGCCGTCTCCCGGGGAGCACCCCACTGATGTCCTGGTCCCCTCAGAACACCAAAGCTGGGTGCTGAAATGTAGGGACATGGAGGGGGTGCTTCACTCCCCATCTCGTGATGACGTTAGATGCCAAAATTCCTGCGTGTGCTGGTGGCACTTACAGAATCTTCGATGAAACGGTCCATTCCGGTGTCTGGTTTTAGTCTGTGTCTAGGGTGCAGACACATGTCCGGGCAGGGCCAGGACGTGACAAACCGCAGACCCTGCACTAAGCTGACTCTCCTAACCATGAGGCCTGGGAACGCGGTCCACGCTGTCCTTCCCTGCGCTCCTCTTAGCTCCTCAGAATGAGTCTCCTTTCACGGCACAACTCAGACCCTCAAACCAAGGCTCTTGTCGTGGGCCCGCCTTGCCTGCTTATCCACCTTGCCGATGCATGTGTTAATCCTGGCTTTGCATGAGGCTGGGACTCAAGCTGGGGCCTCACTTTCCCTGTATACAAAGGGAGGAAATAGGACTGACATGGCCAAAGACTCATTTCTCCATCTTTACCAGGACTGAAAACAACATAGTATAGGAGTTCAACTTCCCATATAATCTCCCCAAGGCCATAAGAAGTATAATTAGCATTCACAAGTTTTCAGGCCCTAAACAGATGTAACCCCGTTAACTTTTTTCCCTTTGAACTGAGACAGGAATAGATACCATCCACCTAATATGTGCCTAAGCCACTCAGAGAGGGTTTTCTATGATTAAATGAGCAAAAGTAGCCACGGAGAGAGAAGTTTAAAGAATACGGAACAAAAATTATTTACATAACTCAAATGAAGGGAATAAATTCTGGTTTATGAATGCTTTACTGCTTCTGGAGCTCTTTCTGATGATGATTTTTCAGAACCTACTTTGACAGGTCCAATAGGAGCATGTGCCAATGCTTTTTTCCTATCAGAAGCACTAATAATAGAAATGTAGGTTTCATAGAAAAAATATATACACACGTAATGATAATTCAAAGCTCGGCTTGTATGTACAGTAGATACACTTCTGGTGTTGTTTGCCTAGCCTGATAGGAACCAGCACCTCCCCTACCTTCCCCAAACACACACACACACACACACACACTTACTCTGGTGAAATGCCCCTTCTCTGGGAGGAGAAGTGATTGGAATCAAGCTGCCCTCTAGCAGCCTCCCGGAGAGATGGTTTTGAGCTCTTGCTGCTTGAATCCCTAATGCCACCCTCCTTTCTGGCCTACAGAATGCTCAGTTGGCCAAAACCTCCTTTGAGCTACCTAACATCTGCCCCCTTTTTTCCTTCAAAGTCAGAATCAGTCTCTATTGCTTGTAATCCGAGAATCCTGATGATGTATACATTATATTTTTAAATGGCTATTTGGAAAGGATGCTCATTATAAATCCGTGTGTCTTTTTTTTTTTAATGTAATTAAATCAGTATTTCTTCAAGTATGTTCTCCCTTGTCGGTCTATTATGTTAGGCTAAGGGCTGAGGATACTCGCATAATGGATTGAAGAGTGGGCTGGATGAGCTGATGGACCATAACATAAGGACTTCGAAAACATCCCTGTATTAAATCAGAAATATGTTGCCTGTGAGTTTCTATGTATGTCTGCTTACATGCCATCCTTCTGAGAACTTGAGAAGGCTTGGAGGGAGCCCATCTGAGGTCTTCACAGAACCCTCTTGAACAGGACAATTTTCTTTCACTTGCTTTTACCTCAAGCAGCCCAGTAGTAAGTTGAAAGAATAGGTATTTTCTGAAGAGGGTACGGTTTGCTCAAAAATCCTGGTTTTATACAGAATCCTGATTTGCCTCAAAACTCTAAGCCCACTGGATCTCCCTCAAAGGGTCCATATGGTAGACCCACTTTCACTGCAACCTGGATTGGCCGGAGAAACTTTTCTTCCGAGCCCAGTTAAATCTAGAAGCATTTGGATCAACCCATAAATGGGCTTGAGCATCGCACATAAAATTCAAAGAGGCCCGCCAAACACTGAGGCTCCTCCTTAGTTGTAGGTGGCAGAGAGCACACAATTTTTTCTTCACTATGGACAGGATATTCCAACATATACCAAAGACCAGACCACCACAAAGTTGGCTGAGGTGGCAGGATCTTGTGCTTTCCCAGGATGTATCTTCTACCCCTCAGCACGATGTATCTTACCAGGTATCCAGAGAAGCTCATGACACCTGTGCTCCAGGTCTTATGAGCATATATCATCATCAATGTGTTAGACCAGCATGATGCCCTGTACAATGGTGAGATGATCGAAGTCTGGTATCAAGAATTATATTCTGGCACACAGAGGGTTAATGGAACATTAAGAGAAGACAATCTTTAATGTGGCTTATTGATAAACTGACACTACAGGTGCCCTCTCCTTACTTGAATAAAGAAAAAACAAAAAAGCACTGGCCAAATTAATTGCTACCTACTGATTTGCTCCAAGAAAGAGAAGTTGTCTGACAACAGCTACAGTTAGAATCGGCATCTGATTAAATTAATGAACCTAATGCTGTCACTCTTCGAGCCCTATCTTTCTCTTGCACATGCCAAAGATCATTTAAGTCTGGATGTGATAAAAATCACACCCTTGCTGCTTCTAAAGCTTTTGATGGTGGGACTTACCTTGGCAAATCATTTGGTACTTCTTGCCAGAATAACTCTTCTTCTATGTATCATGGATCCAATGTGGGGATGTTGCCATAGACAATGAAGAAATCAATTCTGCCTCTTCACTGGGAAGATAACTAGACGATAGATTCATTCCTATAGCATACACTTTGTCCAGTAGATCACAATGGTTTCAGAAACTTGTATTTGTTCAGACTGTTGCCAGATGATTTCCCAAATGCCTAGTGGTTTCCTTTCTGTAATGCATTGTTACCCTAGTAAGTGGAGCCTCAAAGGAAGATTTGGGAAACATATTTATGATATTACAGAGTTCTTCACCTTAGGGGTCTTTCATTTATATCTGTGCATGGCAGTTTGGTGAGGGCCTTGATACTCTGTCTTGGTGGCTCTGGTCAGGCTTTTCCACTGTTACTGTTATACATATCAAGTAGGACTTACATGGGTTGTCCACATTTTGGTCCTAAGCCAAACTGACATTCAGCTGATATGCATTGCTGTGGCTGTATCAGTTGTATACACCGGCATCTATTTTTCTTGATCAAGACCTGTGAGGTCCTAGTTCAATTTTTCAGGATCATTTCAAGCTCTGGGACCCTGTGACTTACTGGCCCCCACCAAAGATTTCTGTAGGCCAAACTATTCTGATTACACTGGACGTGATCCCTACTATGACAACTGTTTCCACCTTGTCTCCAGTTGTTAATTACTGCAAAGTGCTGCTTTTTAAGCCTCTAGTAGCCCCAAGATTCTGACGTCTCTATTGAAATAAGGGGCCCATTTTAACTACAGCATTTCCCAGCTTATAGAGAAGAGTCATTAAAATGCTTTCCATGTCCTCCACAAAATATTAGCAAACCAAATTCAATAATACATTAAAAGGATCATACACCATGATCAAGTGGGATTTATTCCAGGGATGCAAGGATGGTTCAACATCAGAAAATCAATCAATGTGATACACCCATATTACCAAACGAAGGATAAAAATCATATCACTTCAATAGAAGTAGAAAAATCATTTGACAAAATTCAATATCCATTTATAATAAAAACTCTCAACAAAGAGGGTATCAAGGAAACATACCTTGATGGTATATATGACAAGGCATATATGACAAGCCCACAGCTAACATTATACCCAATGGGGAAAACTTGAAAGCTTTTCCTCTAAGATCAGTAACAAGGATGCCCACTCTTGTTATTTTTGTTAACAAATTATTGGAAGTCCTAGCCAGAGCAATTAGGCAAGAAAAAGAAATAAAAAGGATCCAAATTGGAAAGAAGTAAAATTGTCTCTATTTGCAGATGACATGATATTATATACAGAAAACCCCAAAGACTCCACAAAAAAATCTGTTAGAACAAATTCAGTAAAGTTGCAGGGTACAAAATCAATATACAAATTCTGTTGTATTTCTATACACTAATTAATAATGAACTACCAGAAAGAGAAATCAAGAAAAAGAATCCCATTTGCAATTGTATCAAAAAGAACAAAATACCTAGGAATAAATTTAACCAAAGAGGTGAAAGAACTGTACACTGAAAACTATCAATATAAGACACTGATGAAAGAAACTGAAGACACAAATAAATGGAAAGACATTATATGCTCATGTATTAGAAAAATTAACATTGTTAGAATGTCCATACCACTCAATCTACAGATTCAGTGCAATCCCTATCAAAATTACAATGGCATTTTTCACAGATATAGAAAAAACAATCCTAAAATTTGTACAGCACAACAAAATACCCTGAATAACCAAAGCAATCTTGAGAAGAACAAAGCTGGAGGCATCACACTCCCTGATTTCAAACTATACTACAAAGCTACAGTAATCAAAACAGTATGGTATTGGAATAAAACCAGACACATAGATCAATGGAACAGAACAAGCGAGCCCAGAAATAAATCCACACATATATATTGTTTAATTTATGACAAAGAAGCCAAGAACATACAATGGCAAAAGGACAGTTTCCTCAATATATGGTGTTAGGAAAACTGGATAGTCGCATGTATAAGAAGAAACTAGACCACTGTCTTACACCATACACAAAAATGAACTTAAAATGGATTAAAGATTTGAATGAAAGACCTGAAACCATGAAACTAGAAGAAAACAGGTGGTATGCTCTTTGACATCAATTCTGGTGATGATTTTTTGGATTTCACACCAAAAGTAGAGGCAACAAAAGTAAAAATAAAAAAGTGGGACTACATCAAACTAAAAAGCTCCTGCACAGCAAAGAAAACCATCAACAAATGAAAAGGCAACCTACTGAATGGAAGAAAATATTTGCAAATCACATATCTGATAAGGGGCTAATTAATATCCAAAATATATAAAGAACTCATCAAATCATTAGCAAAAAAAAATCTGATTTTAAAATGGGCAGAGGATTTGAATACACATTTTTCCAAAGAAGATATAGAGATGGCTAATATGTATATGAAAAGATGTTCAACATCACTAATCACCAGGGAAATGCAAACCAAAACCATGAGATAACATGTTAGAATGTCTATAATCAAAAATACAAGAAATAACAAATGTTGGTGAGGATGTGGAGAACAGGAAACTTTGTGCACTGCTAATGGGAATGCAAACTGGTGCAACCACTATGGAAACAGTATGGAGGTTCCTAAAATATTAAAAATAGAACCACCAAATGATCCAGCAATCACACTTCTGGGTATTTGAAGAAAATAAAAACCAATTTAAAAAGATATATACAGCCCTACTGCAGCAATATGTACTATATCCAAGACATGTAAACAACTAAGTGTCCACTGGCAGATAAGTGGATAAAGAAAACACACACACACACAAGCTATAAAAGAGAATAAAATCTTACCATTTCCAACAACATGGATGGACCTCAGGGGCATTATGCTAAGTGAAATAAGTCAGATAGAGAAAGATAAATACCATATGATCTCACTTATATATGGAATCTAAAACAAAACAAAACACAAACAAGCTCATAGATACAGAGAATAGATTGGTCGTTGCCAGAGGTGGGGGATGGAGGGGTGGACAAAATGGGTGAAGGGGGTCAAAAGGTATGAATTTTCAGTTATAAAATAAGTCATGGGAATATAATGTACAGCATAGTGACTATAGTTAATAACACTGTACTGCATATTTGAAAGATGCTAAGAGAGTAAATCTTAAAAGTTCTTATCACAAGAAAAAAAACTTTTGTAACTAGGTATGGTGATTTACTGTGGTGATCATTTTGCAATATATACAAACATTATTACCTTGTACACCTGAAACTAATATAATGTTATATGTAAATTACACCTCAATTTTAAAAATGCTTTTCATTGATGCTACTAATCCCTTCACCAATCTATTTCTCAAGGCCTTAGTGAAAGGAGGTTCACCAATAGGTCCTCTTGGGAGACTTAGGAGATCATTAGGATTAGGATGGTCAGATTGCACATGACAAATCCACTCCCATATCCCCAACTTTGTAAATCTTTGAATACTTTTATATTATCTCAAGGAATGTTTGTGTTCTCAATTTCATTTAATGTGTGTCATTATCAAGTCTACATTTCAGTCAACTAACTGAACCAACAAGCAGAATCATTTTCAGCTGCTCAAGGCAGCACATTAAATGCAGGATCTGTGGCAAGTGCACCCCCATCAGTCAAGTCTGCCCAATCCCAAATTACACTTTTCCATCCTCAGTACAACATTTTCAGAATTCCATGTTTTCCTCAGATGTTGCCAATGTAAATGAGCAAAGTCTAGACTTCTTTTGGTGGGAGTCTTCTCCTCCTGGGTTTGCCCTCTTAACTGTATCCACCACAGCTCCTCTCCATGCTGGTCTCTGATATGATGCCTATAGAGATCGTGAGATGTCATCTGGGAGGAGCAGGAGGAGATGGAGTGAGGTCATTACCGGATCTTCACCTAAGGCAGTAACAGCCTCTTTAGGCAGGAAGAGCTCCCGTTTTGATGAGCAAGGAAGGACTTGCCAACTGTGCTGGTTTGCCTGGGGATGAGGGGTTTCCTGGGACACAGGACTGTCAGAACTCAAGACTAGTTTAGGGTGTCACAAGTCCTCCAAATCTCCCTACCCATAGATCTCCATTCCAAATCAACATCCTCCTGTTTCCTGGTCAATACTCTTCACTTTCACATGAGAGTCCTGGTGAGGCTATGAATGCAACTCCTGTTAAAATCTGGCAACCAGCAGGATGAAGTATGACCTTGGGTTTCTGTTACTTCAGCCTTATAGCGAGTAAGGGAGAAGAGACTCTTTTAGCAAAAGTAGATGCATTTTTTTCTAGTGTTTATACGGTGACTTGAGCTGAGAATTTAAGCCTTTGAACCTAAACTATCGCTTTCTTTATGAATCCATCTCTGTAGAAGCAACCAACCTATTCCACAGTCCTGGATTTCCTCACTTTATACTGTTATATGGCAGCACCCACTTATCAGCCAAAACCTTCCTATCCTTAGATAATGCAACACATCCATTTTTTACTTCAGGTTTCTGTTTTGGGGGTCCCAAAGATATTTTGCTACATTAATTTTTATTAACTTTACATTTTTACCATTCGTATTTAGGTCTTTAATCCATCTAAAGTCTTCCTTTTTATATAGGGTGAGGTGGTAGGTCCATGAGGTAGGTCAGCTGTCCCAATCCTGTTACTAAACACTCTATTCTTTATGTGTTGATTTTTGTGCTAATTCTGTAACTGATATATTCAGGGGGTCTGTCTGTGAGCTGTTCTATTCCATTATTCTATATGTTCTCATGACTTTGATGTATATGCAAACATCTTTGATGTAAATGTGAAAAAGCTGGAGGCTTAGTATGAACAAAATGATGTAAAAATATCTCAATACTTTCTATAATATTCTGGATATGTTGGTTTAAATAAAATATATTAACATGAATTCCACCTGTTTCTTCTTTTTATGAGGCCACAGGAATTACTCATGTGACTCACTTTGTTTTTTTCTGCTTCGACAGTGCTGTTCTAACTGTACTCTAGTGAATAGAGAACAGACTACGGAGAAAGGTAAACACGGATTTAGAGTCCTCCTCCTTCACTTATGAGCTCTGTGGACTTGGCACATTACTTAAACTACCTACTTCCTAAGGGAATTGTGGGGACTACATTAAATAGGGTAAGGTATATAGACTGCCTGGTACCTGGTTAAGTAATCATCCAACGTTCGTTTCATTATCTTTCTCTGAGGACAAGGAAGTAGCTCATTCATAACAGTATACAGCAAATATGACTACACATATATTAAATGCGTGAAATTCGCTATTGAAATATTTTTAAAATTCCAAATTCCCTATCATATGACTGCCAAGACCCAGCATTGTCATTTTTAAGTGTAACAATATCTTAAGAAAAAAAGACAATTATTTTATAATTTTATTCATTCACTGTTTCTAGGCTTTAATAAATCTTTGCATAAGTAAATACATTTAGTTAGAGCTACAAGACAACATGGAAACTAGACGAGAAATAGGCATTCCGGATCTTTTCAAAATAACTATATTGAGGAAACCCTTGACTAAGCGTTACCATCAGAAATACCCCCTACTCCTACTGACACCTAAAACAACTTGTGTAACCTTCAACTTTCAATGAAATCATGTACTACTATAGTTTACCTTGAACACCTTCTTACACTCTTTAAAAGCATTACTTCAAAAACAAAAAAGTCTCCATATAATTCTATAAATAAATAGTAAATGTTACTGCACCTGAGCTTAAGAATTTACAGTTATTTCCATTGGTTCAATTATTAACTTCAAAAGTAAAACCTGAAATTAACATTCATTTCTGGGCTGTAACTACTGATAGTAATTAGAATATTTTAATATCTGATGTAAAGATAATTTCTGATATTGGGGAAGTGGTTACAAAACTTTCTTCAAACCCAGAGGAAAGTGACTTTGCTGTAACACAATGAGCTCTTAATTACCTGAGCTTATCAAGGGGACTTTAGGCCAGGTCACTCAGTTGGGAACCCAGCTTGCCTTGACTCTGGGGATGTCTGTCTGAAGATGTCAACTCCACAGGCAGCCCTTTCTCAAGGAGCTCACCCACTCTTCTCAGCTCTGCCCACTTCTCAGGCTGTGCTCAGCTGAAGGCACCAACCTCAGGATAGGGCCATGGTCCACAAAGGCCCAGCAGCAATGGTGTGGAGCTGAGACAGGGTATTTGGTCTGGGGGAAAGAAAGGTGCTTTTACGAAGGGATTTCTGACTGAGGACCAAGGTGATAAGGAGATGGAACAATGTCGAAAGAACATTAAAATCTAAGGCTGCACAAGGCATTGTAAACAGCAGTGGTCTTTCTTAGAAATGTTAGAATTCAGCTGCACAAAAAGAACAGGTATAATCTAGGATTGGAGTAAGAATACCTGAGGAGTTGTTTTTCTCTAGGCAACAGAGTAAGTGTTGTTTCTGTTTTTAGCAAAAGTTCGTCTATGCCTAAATTCATTTTGATCTTTTTTTTACAAAGTAGATTTTTAATAAAATGAACAACAAAAGAATTATGGGTTTTAATACTGATATCAATTTATTACTAATTTTAGTCTTCCCCTTAGCTCCCTATATAAAAATGATGGGTTTCTCAGTAGTAGTTACAATAGCTTTTAAACAGAACTTGGGCAAAATAATTAAGATAGAAACCATAAATAACCATAAAGTAAATGAAGCAAAATTGTCTAGTGAGATGTTTACCCTAAAGTATATTAATATTCTTCCATAAATTTTTAGATTGTAAAATTATCTTACTCTAGTATATTATGAATCATTATAAAAGATTCCAATCTTTGAAAATTATGAAAGATTTCAAGACCTTATTAATGGAGTTAGAAATATCAGCTATTAAGCTACTAGTCAAGTTTGGTCTGTATTTTCTGGGCCTCTTCAGGCCAAGAATAACAATCGGGTAGAATCTGCTCATAATCAGTGCTATACATCTGAGAGTAGACAAATGCTTCCTTGTTTTGGGGTTCAGGATAAACTGTGGCTGTCTTTTCTTGGTATGCATCTTTCACAATCTAGAAATAAGAAAAGAATATTAATTATTTTAATGGATAGAGAAGACGGTCAGCACATGTCAGAAATTTTTAATCTGTTTCATCAACAGATGAATGGATAAAGAAGGTATGGTACATATATATATAATGGAATACTACTCAGTCATAAAAAAGAACAAAATAATGCCATTTTCAGCAACGTGGATGGACCTAGAGATGATCACACTAAGTGAAGTAAGTCAGAAAGAGAAAGACAAATACCATATGATATCACTTATATGTGGAATCTAAAATATGACACAAATGAACTTATCTACAAAACAGAAACAGAATTACGGACATAGAGAACAGACTTGTGGTTGCCAAGGGGGAATGAGGGGCCAGGGAGAGACGGATTGGGATTAGCAGATGCAAACTATTATATATAGAATGGATAAACAACAAGGTCATACTGTATAGCACAGAGAACTATATTCAGCATCCTATGATAAACCAAAATGGAAAAGAGTATGAAAAAAAAGAATGTGTATATATATATATGTTTAACTGAATCACTTTGCTATACAGCAGAAATTAACACAACATTGTAAATCAACTATACCTCAATTAAAAAAAAAGAATTTTTTTATGTATCAAAAAATTAAGTTCTAATTTATATCTTATCTGTTTCCAAAAAATTAAGTGTATTATAATAAGAACACATAATCACAAAGAAGATATAAAGTGAAAATGCAATTATAAATCATGTAACAAGAGTAGACTACGATATCAGCAAGAAAGGAAAGTGTGAATAGTACAGATTTACTCATGGGTGATCCTACCAGAATTTCTCAGATAAGTCAGTCTTAACAGCCTTGAAATGACTTGACTGATAATTAACTGAACTAAATACCTTAAAATCCCTGCTAAGTTTGAACTCAGATACCCTGCAGTTTCAGCAATCCCGATTCCGACCACGGCCTCCTACGGAACCTCTTTCTCTATCCCAGGGTCTCCTGATTCTAATCAGCGGGGCTCTGGAGCCAGTCTCCGTGCTCTGTGCCTTGCTGGTATCACAGAACCTTGTCTCCACATCTCTGTGGGGAACGCTCAGTGCTGGCTTTCTCCTTTCAGAGCTGTCTCCTGCCATGTCATTCTTTTCCTAACCTTACTTGGGTCCATGTGGTTGCACATTATGCTTTTACCCTTTAAAAATCAAAAACGAACTAAAAAAATTTTGTCTCAAATCAATTTCCCCGAAGTCAATTTCAAACCTTCCCGTGTCAAGTCTCCATTTGACTCTCATCACTCTGCTGAGAAAATTCCAACTGATCAAAGAGAACGATCTCAATTTCTCTTTTCCTCAACTCAAACTGTCTCCTCCGTATCTTCAAACATTCTCTTCCCCTGCTTTCGTTGAAGAATGGATTCTCCCTGTTGTCAAAATTAATCACTCCATATGTGCTCTTTAATTCACTCCAGTTTTTAAGAAAGCAATCATTAAGGAGCTACTTGTATGACAGACTTATTTGAATAAGTGTGATTTTGAAGAATATCAGAATGATTAAGTATCTCTACTCAATGTAAAATTATGCATTTATGAAAAAATTAAAGTTATAAAGACTGTGCTGTATTATGGAAAAATATTTATGAAAAAAGCATGATCAAAAGTATGTGAATACACCCTTACACGTTATTACAACAGTGTTAGAAAAGAAAGCAAACAAATGAAAACAGACTGCAAGCAAACACACACGCCAAAATGATGACAATGCTTGTTTTAGAAAAGTAGAATATCAGGTATTTTCCTCTTTTCTATTTTTCAGAGTGCCTATGATGTGGTATTACTATGTTTTTAACAGATATTCTTGAGTTACAATTCACTGACCATAAAATTCAAGTTTTAACATATAATCCAATTACTTCTATAAATTCAGAGCTGGGCAACTGTTACCACATCCAGTTTCAGAACATTTCCATCACCCCAAAAAGTTCCCCTGTGCCTCTTTTGCAAAGGCTGTATCACTTTTATAATAAAATGTTCTGTTTCATTCCTGACACAAACTCTGCGGAAATCCATTCCTCTTTCTGCTCCCAGGACACACTGTATTAACGATGCTCTCTCTCAGTGAAATCTTTACTCTCTCCTTCTCGTCAATGCCAGACTCTCTGGAAGACGAGAGCTTCACCTGTTACCACATGTAGATGATCCCCCACCTGTATATCCAGCCTCTCTTTAAGTTTGAGTCATCACCATCTACTTGTTAGAATTGTACATTTGAACGTATTGGATTGGCCCAAAAGTTCATTCGGGTTTTTCTGTAAGACGTTACGAAAAACCAGAACGAACCTTTTGGCCAACCCACTGCCACAGATACCACAAACCTGCAGTCTACTTATATCACCTTCTTTCCTGAAGCTGATTCTTTGTCCAGGTTTCCCAATTTCTGTTTATCCACTCAGCGTTCGTTCCTCTTTCTAGTTGTCATATCTGAGTTTTTCATACTCTCCTGCTGTCCCTCGTCTTCTTACTTACCTCTCTGATCATATGCTACTCCTTTGCACTGAAACCTTCAAAATGAACTTAAAGTGATAATGTGATGTTCAGTGTATTAATAATTCAAACTAGTTTAAAACTAGTAGATACAAATTAGGAGAAAACATAAGCATACTCTTTCCTAAATAGATAACCAGGCAGATTATCTGAAGTTTTTTTTTGAAGGATTACTTGGCTTTTGAAGCATCTACCCTGAATCAACAAAATAAATCATGACATATGAAATCTAAATGGTGTTGTTCTGATACACTTGCTAATAGCTTTGGTTTTCAGCCAGGAGCAAATTTGCCTCCAAGGGGACATCTGGCAATGTCTGGAGACATTTTCGGTTGTCACACCTGTTGCAGAGGCCACTGGCATCTGGTGAATAAGGGCCACGGATGCTGCTAAACATCTGACAATGCCCAAGACAGCCCCCGTGACAAAGAGTTACCCAGACACGTGTGCAGAGCATTGAGGCTGAGAAACCCTAGTTTCAACATATGACGACTATCGTGGGCTGAAATACGTCACCTGAAAATGTTGATGCCTTAACCTCTAGTACCTCAGAGTGGGGCTGTATTTGGAGATAGGACCTTTAAACAGATAATTAAGTTAAAATGACGCTATTCCAGCGGGTTCTAACCCAAGTTGACTGGTGTCCTTGTAAGAACGGAAAACTTGGACACACAAAGAGACCCCAGGGATGTGCAAACATAGAGGAAAGGTCACACGAGGACCCAGCAAGAAGGTGGTCATCGACAAGCCAAGGAGAGGCCTCCAAAGAAACCAGACCTGCCAACCCCTTCATCTTAGATCTCTAGCCACCATGAGAAAATAAATTTCTGTTATCTAAGTCACCCAGTTTGTGGCAGTTTGTTATGGCAGCCTTAGTAAATGAATACAACTAGGCTGCAAAAAGAGTCAGTTTCTCTCTCGTCTTAGTTGTAGAAAATGTAGGTTCTAATTGGCTAGTTCCTTGAAGAGCTCACCCGCCACCCCAGCCAGCTTTGAGTTCTCTGTTCTCACTGTTTCGCTTTCTGCCCAGTATAATCAACTGTGATTTTCAAGGTGCCACACATCCAGAGAGACATGGATAAGGCAGGTGGTTCAAGGTCTGTCACTCTACCATATGTGCAATACTGTGGTGACTATCTCAGTGTCATATGGAAGATACCAACCAAAAAAAGGCCAAGTGGAGGAGGCTTAGCTGAAATGAAACCCTGATGAATTATCTGAATTATGGGAGAGAAAAAGGATGGGGAAATTAATGATTCAACCCATTTCTAAGGATCAAACATAGTTCCTAAGCTCTGCCGAAGCACCAGGCCTCGTTTCTCTGACTTCTGACATAATAAGTTGATACAGATATTTCAAGGAAGTGGATTTTTAATACCTAAACATGCACATTCAGCCACAGGTGGAAGGGAAAATAATGAGGCTTCAACAAGAGTGGTTTTACCTTTTCTGCAATTTTCAGAGAAACATCTCTAATGGTGTCCAAAGGAGGATAAAGCCGGCCCTCTTCCAAGTGTTTATCTGATACTTGCTGAGCTATAACCTTAAAAAAAAAAAAAAAAAAAAAAAGAAAGACCAAAAAAATACTTCATACCATAGAATGTGGTAGTTGTGAGGATAATGGTGAACGGTCGCGGATAAAAGCAGATCCCATTAACGCCATCACCCAATTGCATCTCTCCCTTTCTCAAGGGAAAAACTGAGCTCAGAGAGGCTTGGTGACCGGTGGGAGAAGACAAATAGTGAAATAGATGGGGATGAGCATCTGGGTTTCCTCTTAACCCAGGTTCCTTTGCTATGGTACCATGAAATGCTGGCAGCTTTCTTGTTTGATGCACTAGAGGGACGGGGGAAGAAGGGTAAGGAAGGCAGAGGAGGATGAGAAAAGTGATGGAAACGGACCCTGAAAACAGAGGAGGAGAGGCTGGTCAGGCCTTGCTCCCAGCTCACATACTCCTGCACGGGAGGCAGAGCAGGAGGCTGAGAGAGCTACTTCTGACTCGCATGGCAAGCAGGATACAGATTCTGGATTATCCAAATCACCTAACTAGCCTCAGCCTTGGCTGTCCCCAAGCCATTCCCTATCTCTAAAGGAAACAGTGTAGACATGAAAATGGGCTACAAGGGTAGATCTTATGTTAAATATTCTTATCACACACACATTCATAATAATAATAAAAAGGGTGGGAAAAAACTTCTGGAGGTGATAGATTTGTTTATGGCATGGATTGTGGTGATGGTTTCAAAGGTGTACACTTACTCATCTCTAAATTCATCAAGTTGTAAGATATATGGCTTTTTCTTATGTCAATCACACCTCAATAAAGTAGCTTAAAAACATGAGGCAAATTGACATTATGTGCTTCCTGATGTGATTCACTGAGAAGGATTCAATTATTAGGCAAACCTAAACCAAACCCTATAACCATACAACTTAAATTAAATCATGAGGAACACTGTAAAAAACAACTGGCCTGTACTCTTCAAAATGTCATTGCCACAAAAGAAACAGAAAGGCTGAAGTGCTCTTGCAGATGAAAAGAGTAGTCTAGAGGCTATAAAGGTCCTTTTTATGGATAACTGGCAAATTTGAATCTGGATTATACGTTAGATAATAGTATTATATCAACGTTAAAGTTACCTGGGTTTTCAGTTATCCAGTGACTTACATGAATCGCTTTCCTCCAGATGCCGTTGTCAGTGGGGATCTCTCTAGAGCCCTCTGGGCAGATAGCAGAAAGGGTGGGGGTGAGGAGAATGCGAGAACACAGAGCAGGTGACTTAGGAGGAGGGTGTGAGGGTAGGAGGCCCAGGTTTGCCTCCCAGATGTGAACAGGAGGGAGGGGACAGTGTTCCAGGCTGCGTACAGACCGCTCAGGGCCAGCAGGGCTGACCCCAGGGAGCATCAGAGGTCCAAGGGACTGTCCAGAGGACCGAGAAAGCCAAAAATCTCTTTGTGATATAAAAATGCGCAGGAATAGTCTTTGAGATTGGCGCCAATCCATGAGATTACTAGCTCCATAAGAGATCCAATTAGTACTTTGACAATAATCCTAACAGCTACTAGATTTGGGGTGGGCAAACAAAACATTCAGCTAGATCTCTTACATGCTACTTTTGTTAACTACAAAATATCATCTAGACAAGAACGTTCTTCTTTTTGCCCCCTCTAGAGCTGTGTCTGTGGTATTGTATTTATTCTCACTGATAAATACTACTGACTACTAGTTCTATTTAATTCAATAAGTATTTACTAAGTTTCTGCTACGTGCTTTAGTATTGCACTAGTGCTACTGGTGTTTTGAAAGAAGTATATGGGAGACCTTCCGTCTTTAGAGAAGATAACATACAATTTAAATATAAGGCAAGACTTGATTGTTTAATACGTGAAACTCTCGAGAGCATAATACAACTAGGAATCAAATGAAGTGCTTGCTAAAGACAGCCATGGCTAAGGAGAAAGATCAAAGTGAGTCAGAGAGGCCACAAAAGGACCCAAGGACGAGGTGGGACTTAAGCCGCGACCTGAAGACAGGCTTAGACAGGTGGGGAGTGAGTCTCGGGGTTTTCCAGGCAGGATGATACACAGGGCAGTTACATATGGGTGTTCACATGCCTGGTGTGTTTAAAGGCTTTGGGTTGAGGGCGGATAAAAAGAACATCAGGTTTCTAAGCTTCGGTGCCTGCTTAGAAAGGGGGTGTCACGAACAGAAATGCGGATATTGAGGGCGAGGAGAGATAAGAAATGGTTTTCCACATCTGTATTTAAGGAAATAGCAGGGCATTTTGGTGGAAATACCCATCAGGTCACTGGAGATGTGGTGAAAGATAAGAATAGGGATACACAGATTTGGCCCCTTTTAGGATGACGAGAATGGAAATAAGAGAATGCGTGAGATCTCTGAAAGTAGACTTTAAAAGGAAAGAGAAAAGTGAGGACAAAAAACTGAATACTAGGAAGAAGCTTAGTCGAAAGGAACTTGAGGGACTTCTCTGGCGGTCCAATGGTTAAGACTTCGCCTTCCAATGCAGGGGTAGGGGTTCGATCCCTGGTTGGGGAGCTGGGATCCCACATGCCTTGCGGCCAGAGGCCCAAAACATAGAACAGAAGTAGTGCTGTGACAGGTTCAATAAAGACTTTTTAAAAAATGGTTCACATCAAAAAATCTTAAAAAAAAAGGGGGGGGGGGAGACTTGAAAGGGAGACAAAGAAAACAATGAGGTGGCATGAAAAACAAGACTATCGTGTTGAAGCCTAAGAGGAGAACGGTGGAAAGGCCAAGATTCAGCCGGAGAGATAGCTGGCTATGATAAGAATAACACCAGTAACCTCACCACGTCTTACTGTTTTCCTTCAAAGGTGTTTGAGAGTGATTATTACTTTCCCTGGGTAGACTTATGGAAAGACTTTTTTATTCATGAAATTTGTCACTAGAGGGTGCTGGAGTTATTTAGGAAAGAAAACACTGGCTTCCACGAGTAAAAAGATCATCTTTCTTCTTCTGATGTGTCTGGTATAAAAGACAAGGACTACATTTCCCTTAATGTAAGAACAACTTTGAAAAGCCCCCCTAAATAATTAGACATCTACTTGGCTTTACAAGATTTCTTGAGTCAAAGAAGCTCTAAGACACCAGCCATCATGCTTTTAATGCAGTGAAGAAAAAGAAAGGCGCTTTAGAGCTGGCCGACCTCTGTTCTCACAGAACGACACCAAGGCGCGAAACCCCGGGTTTAGGCTCCTTGAGATCACACCAATAACATAAAAATCTTTCACAACGCCAAGAATAGCCTGTTTGCATGATGAAGATATGTGAACATTAATCAGGTTTTATTTGGTTGGGTTTAGTTAGCGTGTTGTACAGTGGTTTAATTTTGAGAGAAGAAATTCACTCAAATTTCTCCTTCATGAATTGCATCCTCCTCAGACGTGTCAACCAGGTGAATATTCCGATTACCCAAAGCTCATGATTTTACAAATATCGGTCCAACCACTGTATCATCCCCCTGAGGTTTGGGAGGCAAGGGGAACAGATGGGAGCCTTAGGTTCAGAGTACCTCCTGTGCCTTTGTCTCTGACCTAAGAGTTTTGTGTCTTTTGCCAGCATCTATGAATCTGTGGCAGGCTGACTTGCTAGCCTGCAGGTAAGGTGAAATTTCAGACCCTTCACAGTTCTAAACAGCAGCTTAATAGAGCATCCCTACCGGCTCTGCTCTGTGCTGTTCTGTGAATCCTTCCTGAAGGCCCACAGAAGAGCCCACTTCCGTCCTTTTAATGACTTTACAAACACCGAATTCTCTGTTTTAATTTCTTCTCTGCTTGAAATACTAGAGTGGTTTCTGTATTCTGCACTGCACACTGAATAATAAACACTTCACTATACCAAATCAGACTGTTATTTTTTTTCCATAATGCTTATATTAGTACAGTACTACAAAGATTATTAGATAGATATGTAGATAGATAGATATTGGAGGTATGTTCTTTTTTTAAAATTTTTATTCTATATTGGAGTATAGTTGATTAACAATGTTGTGTTAGTTTCAGGTGTACAAAAAAGTGATTCAGCTATACATATACATGTATCTATTCTTTTTCAAATTCTTTTCCCAGTTAGGTTGTTACAGAATATTCAGCAGAATTTCCTGTGCTATACAATAGGTCCTTGTTGGTTATCCATTTTAAATATAGCAGTGACATGTCAATCCCAAACTCCCTAACTATCCCTCCCCCCACCCTTCCCGCCCCGGTAACCATAAGTTCGTTCTCTAACAGACTGTCATTTTAAATCTTCAAAATGCCATCATCGGGAATTCCCTGGCAGTCCAGTGGTTAGGATTCGGTGCTTTCACTGCTGGGGCCCAGGTTCAACCCCTGGTTGGGGAACTAAGATCCCGCAAGCCACGCAGTGTGGCCAAAAAAAAAAACAAACAAAAAAATGCCATCATCTAGGTAGGTTCTCCATGGAGAAATATTTACCACTTCCTCCATAATTTGGAAACAAAATTTTTATTGTCTCATTACTGTCACAGAACATAATAGAAAGTGTGAAGATTTAAAATAAAAAAAAAAAAGGTTTGTTTTCTCATACCCTGTTGATGGGAATGTAAATTGGTGTAGCCACTGTGGAAAACAGTATGGAGGTTCCTCAAAAAACGAAAAGTAGAACTACCACATGACCCAGCAATTCCATTCCTGGGTATATATCCAGACAAAACTATAATTTGAAAAGATACTTGCACCCCTATGTTCAGAGCAACATCGTTTACAATTGCCAAGATATGGAAGCAACCTAAGTGTCCATTAACAAGTGAATGGATAAATAAGATGTGGTATATATGTACAATGAAATACTACTCAGCCATAAAAAAGAATGAAATTTTGCCATTTGCAGCAACATGGATGGACTTGGAGGGCATTATGCTAAGTGAAATAAGTCAGACAGAGAAAGACAAATACTGTCGGATGTCACTTATATGTGGAATCTAAAAAATACAACAAACTAGTGAATATGACAAAGAAGAAGCAGACTCACAGATATAGAGAACAAACTAGTGGTTACCAGTGGGGAGAGGAAAGGGGGGAGGGGCAATATAGGGGTAGGGGAGTAAAAGGTACAAACTTTTAGGTATAAAATAAGCTACAAGAACATATTGTACAGCATGGGGAATACAGCCAATATTTTATAATAGCTATAGATGGAGTATAACCTTTGAAAATTGTGCATCACTATGCTGTACACCTGTAACTAATATAATATTGCACATCAACTGTACTGCAATTTAAAAAAAGCCCTCTTTTAAGAAATCAGAACATAGTCTTTCTGCTGGCTACTGAAGAACACTCTTTACTAGTGACTCAATGTGAACTTACTACCCATCCCTTACTCTCTACTGGGAAAGATTTGATCTTCTTTGGACTTTACACCTTCTAGGGAGTGAGCTGGGATACTAAATAAATAAAACAGTAGACAACCTACAATGAGCTGATCTGAGATTTTACATCCTTGGCAAACGTAGAGTATTTCACAATACCTCAGCAATGGTGAGAAAAATCTTATCCGTGATATGCCTCAGTCCACACGCCACCACACCAAGAGCAACTCCAGGAAACACATAGGAATTGTTGCCTTGGCCAGGATATAGGGTCTGTCCACTTGGCAGAGTGACAGGGTCAAAAGGACTGCCACTGGCAAAAATGGCACGACCCTGCAACACAGACACACAACTGTAAAAAGGAGGCAGGCTATCTTCAAACAAATGGATCGTAAGAGAGTAATTCAAGTACTGAGTAGTTAGAAAGAAGTCTGATTTTTCATTGACTTCCTAGTAAGTGTGAGCAAGCTATCATGATGCTGGCAGTAAGTTCTGGAGTGAGTGATTATTTCTGTTCTCTATCTTCCTCTCTACTCCTAGGAGAAGCATGCAAAGCACAGGAGACCCCAAGACCACCATCCTGTTGCTGGCAGTGGTCCAACCCACGGGCCCATCAACCATCTCTAGACTAAAGACTTCCACTTACAGGCTTCTGAAGACAAAAAGCGTAGGTTAATGTTTGAATCTTGGAAAGGATGACATTTTAGCTTACAGTTTAGAGGTCAACAGGCTCCCAATGTAATCACTGGGACAAATTTTATATATTTCTGTATTGTAAAGAATTATCTGAAAAGCCATATAGGAAAAAAATTCATTAGCACAAATGGGGTTAGCAGATAAGAATAAGATTAAATTATCAATGAGTGTCTAAAACTGTCTTTATTTTTTTCCTGGTCTTAATATTTCATCATAATATTTTTGAGGAACCTCATGTATTACAGGCTTTAAGACGGCATGAACTTAGGGCCTGTCAGGTGCTGTATTCCATACTGCCAGTCAAAAGGGGGGCGTCTGTCTGATCTGGGAGGTGATACAGATGGAAGCGTTCAGGCTTCTAAAACAGGGATAGGAAACCCTCAACAAATAAAGCACTACAATCTAAGAAATGCATTTGAAAAGTCTAAAAAAGCACTAAATCCCCAAAGCATAGTTTAAATGGTAATAGATTGGGTTATAAATTTCATCCCTCTTATACCTTGAGTCTAAATCCATTATGATATTAATAATATTAACTTATTCATTTTTAACAAATGTCATACTATATCTTTTCTATAAAGGTAAAGTATAATATGATTCAACCTTATTCAGGATATAAAAAGAGGAAAATAGATGAGAAAAAAATAGAAATTCTCATCTAGGTGTTTATCAGACACTGTTATGTCTTGCACAAAATTAGGTTTTGTTTATGCAGAGTGACATAACTCTGTCTTGTTTATCTTTTCCAGTTCATTTTAGATTTCTTTCCAAAATAAAAGTGTTAGATATATGTGACTCAACTTCTGTTTTGTTGTAATGACATTTTCAAGTCTTTTAAGGAAAAAAAGGGCTCTTGTCAACATATTGGTCAAATATATATTAATACAAGCACAGTATAAAATAAGTCACTTTTTTGGAAACAGTAAAGTATTGAAGCTTTGAGGACTCCTATCCCAACCAGGCTGGATGTCAAAATAATTGCCCAAATGCTCCACCCATGCCATCAAAATCCAAACCCAGCAGGAGTTAGCAAAGCAGAAATAAGACTGTGGTTTTATACTGTGTGCTTCAATGTTTGAGAATAGCTACTGAAAAGCTATTTTCATCAGTATCTAGGATCAAGCTTTTTCCTTTCTAACTTTTACGTTTAAATCTTAGATACTTCCAAAGCACTTGAGGAAAATTATCAATAAAACATTACAAAGTTTATTTTGTTTTATTGAAGAACAGGATTTATACAAGATTCTAAAAAAGGATATGGTTCTTATCCTTCCTGACCTGTTCACTGTTCTTTCAGTCTTGGTTATAAAATTTTTAAAGGTTAACCGGTAAGCACCTTAGATACCCTGGGCTCCCTTATAAAGAATCACAATTTGACTATTCCATTTTCGCTTTACCTTGGTCAGTTTATAGCACTGCTCTGCGGTACATTCTGCTTTGCTAGTTGGATTACTCAAAGCAAAAATAATAGGCCGTTCGTTGAAGGTTGCCATGTCTTCGAGAATTTGCTCTGAGAATGCACCTCTAATCGCAGCAACTCCTAATGTAGAAACAAGAAACCAGTGAATAGGACTATCATTGGTTAATTAATCCAGTGCCCCCAAAACAATGAGACATGTCAGGTCATTTTGTAATACCCCCTAAACAAAATATAGAATATCTGTATTAAAGTGACAAAAAAGAGATGTTCGTTAATGCCAACAACCTTTAAGGTTACTAATCTACAAGTATCTATGAAAAAAATCACAGCTTTAACATTTGACTCATTAATAAATTTAGTGACCAATCACTAGGAATTCTGATTACAGGCAATTTTATCAGGAAATAAATGTGTCTAATATATAGTATCTCTCTGTAAACAATTCTAGAAGTATATTTCAGTCTCTCAGGCTATAAAGCAATCATGTTTTATAATCCAGTGCTAACACTTAAGACAATCATCCGATTCAATGATAAAACTGAAGTATGACTCACTGAAAAAACTTGAACAGAAAAACAAAGCTATTAGCATAATGAAAATGTAAAAAGTAAGATTCCTGATGGAACATAGTTCATAAAAAACAACAATAAAGGCTTACTACTACCCATTAACTCCTGTCGTGGAGTAAGTATTTGTTTTTATTATGGTTCTCATTATTATTCTCAATACTGTCATCTGTTTCACAGAAGCTTCTAGAAATGGAGTATAATACCAAGTAAGGGTTGGCATTATATACACACAAAATAAAGGATATAAAGTTTCAAAACTTTCTTTGAGTTTTTTTCAACCACAACAAATGTGTCCATAGTAAACATCTTACTGTGCACATGCAGTGTGTAACACACTGAGTTATCTACTATGAGGAACATAAAGACATGAAATACGGTACCTGTTTTCAAGGAGGGTCTAGTTCAGTCTTTCTCAACCTTGGCCCCATTCACGTTTTGGGTTGGACAATTCCTTACTGGGGCGGGGGGGGGGGGGCTCTGCTGGGCATTGGAGGCTGCGGACCAGCATCCTTAGTCTCTACCCACTAATGTCAGTAGCTCTGACCACCCCTTCTCCCTCCAGCTGTGACCACCAAAGAATGTCTCCAGACATCGCCAAGTGTTTCCTTTCGGGGCCAAACCACCCCTCTTTTAGAACCACTGTCTATGTGGAATAATCAAGCCTGGCAAAGCGCTGGATATGCCAGGTATTGGCAGGTCGACCGAGTGAGCAAAGGCAACGGCACGCTTCAGCCGGGATCATCAGTAAGATGAAGAAGACGGCACTGAATTTACAAATCTAGGCGTCCAGGGGGTACTGTTGCTTCAGGGAAGGCGTAATTTTGTTTGTGAACGCCAAAGGTTAGAATTTCAAAAAGCTAAATTAGGTCTCAAAATTCAGCAGTAAGAAAACAAATCAGGCCCACGTGGGCTTGAGGTAGGGTTTATGGCAGGGGGGAGGAAGCCAAAGCTCACCGATGAGGGTGGTTGGTTTTATATCTCGAACAATGGCTTCTAGGTTCTTCATTTCTTCATGTTCATGGGCAAATTCCTCTTTCTCTTGTGTTAAGGCAGCACGTCCCTAAGTACAGCAAATAAAAAGGAATGATAAATCTGCCAAACATGTGAGAGTCAAAGAAATTTCAGAATATTACGCATATTACCCATATTGATGCTTAATATTTTTATGTATTATGTCTTCCAGCTGTTCTTTTTTTTTTTTTAAATTTTATAGCTACTTTATTTTATTTATTTCTTTTTTTATTTTTGGCTGTGTTGGGTCTTCAGTTCGTGCGAGGGCTTTCTCTAGTTACGGCAAGTGGGGGCCACTCTTCATCGCGGTGCAGGGACCGCTCTTCATCGCGGTGCGCGGGCCTTTCACTATCGCGGCCCCTCCCGTTGCGGGGCACAGGCTCCAGACGCGCAGGCTCAGTAGTTGTGGCTCACGGGCCCAGCTGCTCCGTGGCATGTGGGATCCTCCCAGACCAGGGCTCGAACCCGTGTCCCCTGCATTAGCAGGCAGATTCTCAACCACTGCGCCACCAGGGAAGCCCTTCCAGCTGTTCTTAAAGTCTCCTTTCCAATTACCAGAGTATTATTTCATTCACTCTTGCAACAATGATTTATGTCTCACACAATGTTCTAGGCAATGGGGATATAACAGTGAACAAAATAAAGTCTTTCCTTTATTTAATTATTATTTAATATTTAAAATCCTAACTCTACAGACATTTATGAGAAACTGGCATTAACAAATAGCAATGAAAAACATCATTTAAATAAAGATATTGTTTACTAGACATGATTTCTGTTGATAAAGCAGTGTCTTAGAGTGTGCAAAGTTGCCTTTAGTGGCTGCACAAATAATTTATGGACTACTCACTAAGAATGGAAATTGATGCCATATTTATATCATACTTTGATGTTCTACATAATTACTAGCTATATACGTTTTTATTTTGTAATGTTTTGATTATAATTGTACCATGTATTATTATCTAGGAAACATCTAATTTAATATCCTAGCTACAAAAAAGAACGTAGGATGGGGGTGAGGAGTGTTAGCTGAAAATCTGGTCCTTCCTTTTTTTTCCTCTTCTGCTCTTTCAGTATTGTATCTTTCCACATAATTAGTAGATCTGAAGATGAAATTCTCATCCACACTTCTACGACCAGGAATAAAAATCTGCTCAAATTAGAATTCTCCTCATTCATCTATTATTCAGTCTCCTTACTTCATTGAAGCTTTCATCAAAGAATGAGTGATACAATAGCTTTTTGTTCCCAGGAAGCAATAGCTAAATTAAGTGCACTACTTATTAAACTTGACTTTTAAATTATAAAAAAAATAAAATAATAACAATAATAATATTCTACCTACAAATTTTTAAGATTTTGACTACATAATAAATCACTACCTAACTTTATATGGTACTTCATAGCTTATAAGTTGTTTTCACATATTTCGTTTGATTCCCTCAACAATTTGAAAAGTAGGGCAAATACAATTAGGTTTTTGCATGAGGAAACAGAGGCTCTGAGATATCAAGCAACTTGCCCAAGACAGGTGCTAGAAATCAGTCTTTCCAGTAATACAGCACAGTACAGCCCTGGAGAAAACACTTTACAAATGGTATATGTCAACTTGTATGCAAATTGTTAACCCTGAAGATGGTACAATATTCTTGCTTTAAAAGATTATTATCAGCCTAAATGGGAAAAGAATCTGAAAAAGTATAGGTATATGCATACGTATAACTGAATCACTCTGCTATACACCTGACACTAACACAACGTTGTAAATCAACTATGCTCCAATATAAAGCAAAAATTTTTATAAAAAGGTTATCATTTTATTTTTATTTTTAAAAGTAATACATGTGAATTATAGATAACTTGAAACATATGAACCTCTTTGCACTCATTTCATCTATAAAATAAGAATAATTAGAATTTCTACGTCATCAGCTTTTTAGCGAATTAACTAATACATCTAAAGCACTCAGGACTGTGCCCAGTTTTTAACAAGAACTCAAAGTTACTTGTTATAATTTAAATTTTTGTGAAGAAGAAAAAACCATAGTTCTAGCACTTATAACTCTAGTACCTTTTTTTGTAGTCTGCTGTAAAGTGCTATTTCTGTACCACTGTTTTCTGTCATGAGCATGACTTCAGAGCTAACAGCATCCTAATAGCAGAATTCACCATTACTCACTGCTCGGTTCTAAAAAGTTGTATCTTACCTTTTCTTCCCTGCATATCAAAATATATTACATCTGAGAAACTGAAAAATCATCTTATTTAACACTAACTGGAAACGATATATGTAGCCTCATGTTCACTGCCTCATTATTCACAATAGCCAAGAAGTGGAAGCAACCTAAGTGTCCATCAATGGATGAATGGACAAAGAAAATACACATGCACACACATAGGAATATTATTCAGCCATACAAAAAAGGAAATCTTGCCATTTGTGACAACATGGATAGACCTTGAGGGTATTATGCTAAGTGAAGTAAATCAAAGAAAGACAAATACTATATGATCTCACTTATACGTGGAAACTGAAAAAACAAAAAACAAAAAGCAAACAAACAAACAACAAACTCATAGATAAAGAGAACAGATTGGTGGTTGCCAGAGGCTGGGGAGGCAAAAATGGGTGAAGGAGGTCAAAAGGTACAAACTTCCAGCTATAAGATAAATAGGTCCTGCGGGTGTAATGTACAGCATGCTGACAATAGTTAATAATACTGTATATTGAAAGTTGCTAAGAGAGTAGATATTAAAAGTTCTCATCACAAGAAAAAAACATTTGTAACTATGTGTGATGATGGATGTGAACTAGAGTTATTGTGGTAATTGTTTCACAATATATACAAATGTTGAATAATTATGTTGTACACCTGAAACTAATATAACATTATATGTCAATTATATCTCAATTTTAAAAAAACCTTATTTAATTCATTCCAAATAAAATTTGGTTTCCTGTTTCATATTCACTTCAGGAGAGAACATTCTAGGCTCTAGTAACATTAACTCAAATATTGTTAGTCTATATTCTTGTTCATCATGTTTATTAAAGAAAAAATCAGGGCTTCCCTGGTGGCGCAGTGGTTGAGAATCTGCCTGCCAATGCAGGGGACACGGGTTCGAGCCCCGGTCTGGGAAGATCCCACATGCCACGGAGCAACTGGGCCCGTGAGCCACAATTACTGAGCCTGCGCGTCTGGAGCCTGTGCTCCGCAACAAGAGAGGCCGCGACAGTGAGAGGCCCGCGCACCGCGATGAAGAGTGGCCCCCGCTCGCCGCAACTGGAGAAAGCCCTCGCACAGAAACGAAGACTCAACACAGTCATAAATAAATAAATAAAAGAACGAAAAAAAAAAAAGAAAAAATCAGTCAAGAGAATCAGATAAATTCAGTTGCTATACTTTCATCAGGAAGCATCAAATCGTTCCATAAAACCTATTATCATAGCCTTTTTACAACTTGTTATAGGTCTAACACAAATAGTTGATGTAAACCTAGACTGATTTTGTGAGTAACCACTAAATATTCTCAAACCATTCTTTTGTATTCATAAGATTTTTTAATTGCCTTTTAATAATATAAAAAATTATCACAATACCGAAATCTTTACAATTCGCACTAAATGGGGGGGAGGAGGGGGAGGCTACCTGATGCCCCCATCCTCCTCTCTCTTAGCTTCACAGCTGGGAATTCATTTCATTTACATATCTCAGTCACAGAGATTAATTAAGCATCATCCTAGCATGTGAAACGTAGCTAGGCTTAATGATAATTAGTCACAAATAAGAAAACAGAGGTAGGTATCTGCGTGCCACAAGACTCCTCCCCCAAAAGTTTTGATAGTTCAGACTTTGATTTAGGCCCCAGTTCCTCATCATCTCTTTCCTGTGTCAGTGATCTTGCCAGGACACTTTACAGTTCCTTTTACAAAAGGCAGAGTATACTTTCCTACCCCTTGCCTTTGGATTTGAACACGAGGCTTGCTCTGGTCCATAAAATGTGGGCCAGTTCCAAGCTTAGGCCTTAAGAGTAAATTGCTGTTTCTGCTTGCTCTCTTGTACCGTCACCACTGCTTTGGAAGTGCAAGCCAGCCTGCTGGTCCACGGACGATGAGCCTTGAGAAGCAGACCTGGACCCAACCTGTAGCTCAGGACCACCCAGTAGCGCCATCACAGCCACTCCCTCTGACCCACAGGCGTGTGAGAAAATAAAGAATTATTGTTTGTACGTCACTGAGACTTTGTGGCTTTCGATAACACAGGAATAGCTGACTGATACAGGGGATGATTTTAATTTGTTTTTCTTTTTTTTTATTATTTTATTTTTTTATTGAAGTACAGTTGAATTACAATGTTGTGTTAGTTTCAGGTGTACAGCAAAGTGATTCAGTTATATATTCTTTTTCAGATTCTTTTTTTTTTTCCTTATAGGCTATTACAAAATATTGAGTATAGTTCCCTGTGCTATACAGTAGGTCCTTGTTGGTTACCTATTTCGGGATGATTTTAATTGTGATTACACATTCCACCGTTTCTTTTTACCCAATGTTATTCCTATCTGTTGCTTTGAAAATAAGAGGTTCCTCAGTGAAGTAAGTCAGACAGAGAAAGACAAATACCATATGACATTGCTCATGTGCGGAATCTAAAAAAAATGATACAAACGAATTTATTTACAAAACAGAAACAGACTCACAGACACAGAGAACGAACTTATAGTTACCAAGGGGGGAAGGGATAGATTGGGAGTTTGGGATTGACATGTACACACTGTTATATTTAAAATAGATTACCAACAAGGACCTACTGTACAGCACAGGGAACTCTGTTCAATACTCTGTAATAACCTAAATGGGAAAAGAATTTGAAAAAACAGAATGTGTATGTGTAACAATCAATTTGCTGCACACCTGAAACTAACACAACATTGTTAATCAACTATACTCCAATAAAAAATAAAAATTAAAAAAATAAAATAAAAAAAGAGGTTCCTTTCCCCGAAATGATTTGATGAGAACACTTTGGCAATCCACCTGCTACCTCAATGCCCTTATTACTGCTTAGTTATTTGGTAAAAAATAATCCTGCATTATTAGAAAAAAGAGAAATTCTGGTCATGGATAGGATAAGAATCTGGAGCAGTTTGACAGTTACAGTATTTCTCTAAATTATTTCTGAGCTCTCTCTGGAAGCAGTATAAACTAAAATTCATGACTATTTTCATTCTCACAACGAGGCAATTTCTAGGACACGTACTAAATAAAGGTGCAGCTTGGGGAGATATAATTCCTGGGGATAATAACCTTCAGCTTCCAGAATTCTAAGCTAACATAGTTTTGGCTTGTTACTCTTTCCCAGAAACACATATACTCAATTGCAGGTATAAAGGCAAGTAACTACACTAAAATCTCACTAAGGTCCTACATGGCAAATACTGCAGAAATGCAAATTGCTTCTAGCACTACTTCCAGTACAATGGAGCCTAAAGGGCTAAATTATAGGCCCCAGACTCCCTTGCAGCTAGGGTTTCTGCTTTAAACATAGCACTCACCAAGCTAATGCGCCTTCACAGGACCCTGAAGGAGAAATGCACGTCATGAAGTGGTAGCCGTATGGCTCTTCTGGAAGCTCGTGGTGGTGGTGTTTGTTTCCAGGCAGCTGTGTTTCCAGTCTCTAGTTTCTAGCCCACCACCAACAGGTGGGTGCTAAGTAACAGTGGGTGGCAGCTACCATATCTGGCAACTTTCTTGTTTGTGGCCGAGACCCTGATTCTCAAATGGGCAGGAACAGCAGCTCCCTTGCTAATGCAGATTTGTGTTACAGGAACTATTCCTCAAACTTCAGCATGGTGCTTACTTCTTCAAAGGTTTAGAGATTTGCTTTTCAGGGTATCTAATGCTAGAACCTCTGCTAGGTTGTCTAACAAAGAAAAACTATCTCAGGATAACTATTCACCTACTCCAAACCAACTATAGTCATCTCAATGCAATGTAATGTAATCTTGAGAGCTGCTGATAAAATGTGTATCTCTTAGAGAAGACTGAATGAATCACTGGGTTTTGCCTCTTGGTCTTTTGGTTTCCACCTGACAAAGTTTAAGTATTATGCAAATACATTCCATCAAAGGAATAACCAATGCTGAATATGGTCAAGGAATTACCATATGTCCTAGATCTTTCTTTCAATGTTATATTAATGTATTCTAGTATCAAGTTTTCTTCTTTAATAACAGTAAAATATTATAATTAATCTTTTTTTATCTGTGGTTTACTTTGAAATAGAAAGCAGAAACCCCACTGAAAGGGTTGTGAGCAAAAAGGACATTTATAAGATTTTCAGGGTTATTAACAGAATAAGAATAGGAAGTACTAAAAATAGTTTAAGAGGAAATATGCCACAGATTTGTTTATTTTAGAAAATGTTTGGGCTCACAAAACAATAGATTCCACACAATCCATGGGAAAGCACTGTGGCTCACAGTAAGAAACAGAAGAATTAGTAGCTCACAGTGAAGGCTTGCTGAAAGCATCTGGGTGTCCAGTCTGAGGAAACAACCCATTCTTGACCATTTAGCTACTGACAAACAACACGCCAATGACAATATATCTAAACTGCTTCTGGTATACAGTTTTAAATAAACTTGCATATGATCTCCATAAAAATGGAAATCTATTCATTTTCATTATATTACCAAGCCAAGAAGTAGCCTCCCACATGAGAAAATAAAACTAGCATGAGGGCTTCCCTGGTGGCACAGTGGTTAAGAATCTGCCTGCCAATGCAGGGGACACGGGTTCGAGCCCTGGTCTGGGAAGATCCCACATGTGGCGGAGCAACTAAGCCCATGCGCCACGACTACTGAGCCTGTGCTCTAGAGCCCGTGAGCCACAACTACTGAGCCCATGTGCCACAACTACTGAAGCCCGTGCACCTAGAGCCCATGCTCCGCAATAAGAGAAGTCACCACAGCGAGATGCCCAAGCACCGCAAAAAAGAGTAGCCCCCGCTCGCTGCAACTAGAGAAAACCTGCGCGCAGCAACGAAGACCCAACGCAGCCAAAAAGAAATAAATAAATAAAATAAATAAATAAATAAAACTAGCATGAGAGTAAAAGTCTTAGAAAAGTTTTACTAGCAGCTGAAATAACCAAATTCAACCTTGTATAATATGAATTGAATAGCTGCTACAAGTAGCATGTAAATGAGAGAAGAGGGTCTAGTCTGTTTATATTGAATGTGGACCTACAAATCCATAATGTGAAATGAATTTAAAAGATGTTGAATAATCTGAAGGTGGGAGAGACATAATCCTCATTTTCTTAGTTCAATAATTCAAAATATTTTCCTGAGCTTACTGTGCCAGATTATCCCAAACAGCAAATTAAACATTTAAAAATGTATTTTACAATGTTGTCCTCACAACTGTTGATTGTGGTCAAGATAAATTGATATAAATTGTGATAAATTTTGTTGGCTTAGGGACATGAATAAATAACTAGTAGCAGAGTACATTCTTTTTTTTTTTTAAAGGATTTTCTTATTTATTTATTTATTTATTTATTTATTTATTTATTTATTTATTTATTTTTGGCTGTGTTGGGTCTTCGGTTCGTGCGAGGGCTTTCTCCAGTTGCGGCAAGCGGGGGCCACTCTTCATCGCGGTGCGGGGACCGCTCTTCATCGCGGTGCGCGGGCCTTTCTCTATCGCGGCCCCTCCCGTCGCGGGGCACAGGCTCCAGACGCGCAGGCTCAGCAATTGTGGCTCACGGGCCCAGCTGCTCCGTGGCATGTGGGATCTTCCCAGACCAGGGCTCGAACCCGTGTCCCCTGCATTAGCAGGCAGATTCTCAACCACTGCGCCACCAGGGAAGCCCCCCAGAGTACATTCTAATAGCGAACAGCAAATACATTTATGTTACTTCTGAAAACCTTTAATGATATACTCAAATTAAAGAAAAGCCCCCCAATTAGACACAATAAATGTCATCTACAAATGTTGGGGATTGAACGTGGGACTCAGGATCAGGATGGAGAAGTCCTTAGGCCCTTCCATTCACTCATGACCTTGGGCAAGTCCTTTGATACTTCTACAGATGTTGGCTTCTCCACCTAGAAAACGGTTTGGATTGGTGATGATGACAGTGTAATAAAAATGAACCTGATTTGGACTTTCCAAAGCCAACTGAGTGCCAGACTCACCTGAGGAAAAATAGATTCCTGAGCCCTGCTGCCAGATATTTTAATTCAAATCCAGGATGAGGCCCTGGAATCTGTATTTTTTAAAAGCGTCTCAGATGATTCAAGTGATTAGCCAGTTTTTAGAATCACTGCACTAAAGGATTTATCAGATCTCTACCAGAAGCATTTTTAAAAGGCATGCGATCTGTTTTCAAAAAAGTATAAAATGATGAGCTCTAAAGAAGGAAGGCTACAGAATAATGCAAAAGCACAGATTTCTAGTAGTGCTCTTTTGGCTGGCAACCTGAGATATAATGAAAAGTATTTAATGTGTTTAAGCCACCTATGTTTCCTGGAATGAGCAGCAAATCATCAAGAAGGTAGATAAACATTATATGAAAAGATGCATGCTTTTATCATGAACATCTTACTTTATTAATCATAGTGACAGCACTGGCAGCTCCTAGCCACTAAAGCCAGAACTTGGCCAGAAGACATCCATCTAGCAAGAAACATAAATTACCTAGAGCCTCAGCCCCAAAGGCTTAATTCTGGGTGGTGACTTAGGAACGCAGGGAGAGTAAGTACTGAAAGAAGGCCAGGAATCATGCAAACTAGCATCACTCAAGGGCTCTACTTGCCAAAAACAGAAGAATCAAAAGACAAAAATAAAGGTCTCCCAAGTATTTTCTATACCCTTTTCAAAGTTGATGTGAAGACCTGGTTTAGATGAAAAACTATTGGGATGTGACATTCTCTGGATCTGTAATATTCAGGCAAATGTCTTTACCTCTGGACTTCTATTTTCTGTGCCAATGGCTCACTTTTCTCCTCTTTTCAAAATCCAATTTGGAATCTACCTTCTTTACGCCCATCACTTCAGCTCAATGTGGATATAGATTTCTTATCAGTTCAGTCTCCCTATTCGGGATCCCTTGCTGAAACCGTGTCTTCATTTGGCAACGTGCACGTGGGCACTTTTTATCTCAGAAACCCCAAACTCTATGGTGTTTCTTTTTTTGAGCGTCTCTAATTACACCAAATGTACTACAAATAGCTGGGAGCTTCTTTTGAATATTATTATTTCTTTGGTTTTCCCCCCGCCACCCCTTGTTTTGTGCTGATTCTTAGTACAGAAGATACAACCATACTGAACTACTACCTTTCTCAAAAGCGACATTTGCTCTGCTGGGGGTGGGGAGGAAGGTGGCAAAGACTGTCAAGATTTTGAGTTAGCATTTCATGACCCAGGAGAGGTATAAAAAAATTAACTGTGCACTGCCACTGATAGCTACGCATTCCTCCCTACACACAGGTACTAGAAGAACTCTGGAATCCGTGCCTGCTTGGACAACCTGCCCCATTTTACTGGCCTGTTTTTGTTGTCATGTCGATAGTTTATCAGAGTTGAATCTGGCCCGTCTTTATCTGAAGACAGAACCTGTCAGTCAATAATGTTTCACTTGCAGCGCGAGTGCATGTGCTTGCTAAAGAGCTCAGAGCTCAGTTTCACCATCTCAAGGACATATTAAAAGAAGATGAAGGATGTGACAAAAGTGTTTTCCACGTTAGAGCAAAACAAAGGGGTGCAGAGTGGTCGTAACTGAAGATGACAGGTGGTTAACTCCATTAGTATTTAATTTTGTATTTGCTAAAAATCAATGTCCATAATTTTCTGACTGTCTAAAAGACTCGTGTATATAATCTTCTGCCTCTGCGCTTTTTAGTACCTACATATATAGTGATCATGCTCAATAAGAAATGGAAAAGAGGGAGGAAAAAAAGCAAGCCAGATACTTTTCACCAAGCTTCAAAGTTTCTTAGGAATCAGAATTTTTTTTTTTAAACCACAGTGTACGCAATGTATTAACCATCATTCAAGGTGATGACAGTACCACTGGCTAAAATTCTGATAATATCACAGGGGAAAGGAAAACCTTTTCCATACAGCATGGAGTTTCAAGCCCTAGACCTAAAGATTAAACTCTTAGGAAGGAAACAACTACCCTTACAACATATAAAATACTTTTATTTCCTATCTCTTTCTCGCAGGAACCACACATTTAACTATAACTGTAAAGCAAAAAACTTTTTTAATAATTGAAAACAGAACTGTGCAAAGCAGAACAAAATAAAAATAAAATAAAATAAAATACTATAGTCCTATTCTGTGTTAGATGAAGTCTATCCTTCATGATATCTACTAATACCCTACTTTTTATTTTGGAGTTTTCTGCATTAGCATTCACTTGGTTTATTAGTGAAAGCCAAGATATATTTATTTAAGAAAAAGATGAAGTCTGGATTGGTTTGTTTTGTGGCTTCTTGTTCTCCCTAAAAATGCTCCAAATTATCACTGTGAAATGCAAATACTAGTCATGCTGGAAGTGCTCCTTTTTTATCCTTTCTTTACTGTATTTATTCTCCCTCTAATTTTTATTTTGGAAGGATTTCTTTTAAACCAAGTATTAGTTTGTTTATATTAAACCGTACTAATCTTAGTGGGCTAAATAGTATGTCAACTGTTTCTTGCTGTAAGACACTAAACTATGATATTTGAGTATTAGCAGTGACCAAATAATCCATTTCAATCAACCTTACTGATACTGATGAATTATTTAAAATATTGATAATTATAGTACATATGGATATGAGGTAAATGATAGAAAATGCTACAGATGTGGAGTTGAAAACGAAAACTGAAAACAGACAACACATTAGAATAATAATTATCCAGTCTGATGATTACATAACTCCACAAATGCGCTAACCTCACAGTGTTACTTTATAGTTTTGGTTTTATGTGTTTAAAGACTGAAGGAGTTCGACTAATAAAAAATTTTATTTAGAACTTTAAGATTTTTTTACACATTATAAACAACTGCATGTAAGTTAATGAAATTAATAAAATGATTATTATTGGTTTTCAAGAGAGGTGGTAAAAAATACTAAGAATAAAGGATAACAAGCACCAAAAAATCATGTAAAGCTGAAAGCAAGATTATACCAATTTAATAGTTACTCTAAGATTTATTAGTTCTGCCACAAAAATCAACATTATAATTTTGACGGTTTAAAAACATGAAAGAAAAAGTGGTGAATTGAAGTTTCATATGTCTCTCTTGCATTAAATAGCACAAAAACTATTCAATATATAAGAATCTTTTAAAACATAACTTTATCTATCTTGGCAAGCAGAATATATGCAGCTCTTTATTTTGGCAAGTAAAGGACATGAAGTAAGAGTGACTGATTAGGTCTAGGCAACAATTTCACAGTTATTCCAAATACTAGCCATGCTGTAATCCATGTCATTCCAAGTGTTGTAATCCATGGAATTTGGAGTCTCAGTTCAGTCAATCTATGTTAAAAGTGCTTGAGATGCTAAAATCTATGATATTTTTATGAAGATGTCCCGTTGAAATGTCATGAGAAATCACGAAAGAAAACCACAATCGTGGGCTTTCACCGTTTTGATTCTTGCATGTATTACATCCCTAAGTACGGCACAGTTTGTACAGCTTTTTCCATGGCTCCCACTATATACACATGATGATCCTCTCCACCTCTGGGAGCTCAGATCCTTTTCCTGAGCATCAGTCTTGTCTCTCCAACTGCCAAAAGGACACCTCTATCTGAGGTCTCCACGGGCACCTTAAACTTGCCATGTCCGAAACTGATCTCATTATCTTTTCCTTAAACTGGCCTATTCTTTATTCCTTTTTTTTTTTTTAACATTAATGGCTACATCACTTACCTAGACACCCAAGGAGTCCTGCTAGATTTCCTTCCTCTGCTCTACTCCTCCTTTCGTATTTAATCGGTTACTAAGTATGCCAATCCTATATCCTAAATATCTACTGAATCAAACATCTTTCACTGACCCTCTTAGTCACTGCTTTATTTCAGGCCTTAATTAACTTTGATCTGTATGATGGCAACAGCTTTGTAACTAGTTTCTTAGCTTCACCTCATTTCAGTCCATCCTCCACAAGGCCATCAGAGCGACAAGAGCCTGAAAACTGCTCACGTTCAGGATTTAGAGGAGCCTTCATCACCTGTCACTCGATTCCTTTCAATCCTAATCCCTAAATGTCTCTTCTCGCAAAACATTTTCTTTTGCAAATGCTGTTCTTCTGCCCGGAAGGCACTCATTCATTAATTCATTTATTAACAACATATTTATTGTCAATTACTAGACACTAGTAGGGCTTTGAAGATAGAGAGGTAGAAGACACGATTCGTAGCTTCAATCAAGATCTCAGAGTGAAGGCTTCCCTTGTGGCGCAGTGGTTGAGAATCTGCCAATGCAGGGGACACGGGTTCGAGCCCTGGTCTGGGAAGATCCCACATGCTGCAGAGCAGCTAGGCCCGTGAGCCACAATTACTGAGCCTGCACGTCTGGAGCCTGTGCTCCGCAACAAGAGAGGCCGCGATAGTGAGAGGCCCGCGCACCGCGATGAAGAGTGGCCCCCACTTGCCGCAACTGGAGAAAGCCCTTGCACAGAAATGAAGACCCAGCACAGCCATATATAAATAAATTAATAAATAATAAATAATTAAAAAAAAAAAAAAGATCTCAGAGTGAACTTGCCATTCAACTTCCCTTATTTCAGTTTTGCATATTAAGAAGTTTAAGATGTCTATGGAGACTCGAGCTCAACTCCCAACTCTTCCTTTCGGACTCAGCTGGAGAGACACCTTGTCTTGGAACCGTCCTCAGCCTCCCTGTTCTTCTCTTTAGTGCAGTGGAAGCACCATGTCCTGTGCGCCCCTGGCACCAAGGACATATTTCTATAACACTGCCACGTGGAGTTGTAAATCTTGGCTTGTTTGAATTTTTCCCACTAGGCTGGGAGCCTCCTGAGATCAAGGGCATTACTGTGTCCCCACGAGTATAATGCCTGAGCCACAGATGATTTCACTCAGTAAACGTTCTGATTTCATGACAGTATACGTCATGTGGTCACAGTGTACAATTTTTTATAGTTATGCTGATTCTTTAAAGCAATAGGAATTTTTAAGCCAACAAACTTAAAACTTTATTTCTTATAAACTATAAACAATTACACTGTTATTATTTATTGTTAATAAAATTAATAAAATTATCATTATTTGGTCCCAGGAGATGTTATAAAGGTACTTTCTGTTTTGTTTCATGGTTTTATAGATACTCCTGTTCTACAAACAGTTATGCATATACTTTTTCTTCATTTAAAGCAAAATTTCTTGATCTATATCTTTTTAAAAATGAACATTCTTCTAGCTTTAAAGAAACACAATTATTAAGGAGAATTTGGAATACGGAGAAAGGCACTAAAAATAAGTTTTAAAGTAATATGTATTTGATGCATTTCTTTCTCTTTCATATATAACTCAATTTTTAAAGCAAAATAGTTACATATAATATAGTGTTTTCCTATTTTCACCTAACATTATATTATGAATCCTTTAATGTTATTTATAGTTCTTTGAAAATAACTTTAGGCCTGTATATTACAGGGGCTATTCCCCAATTCATGTCACAATTATCCTTTATTTAGGTAAGTATAACATATCACTATTATAATTAACGTATGATGAAACGTTTCACTAATGTAAATAGTGCTGTGATAACACCCTCACACATAAAACACTGTACACATCTCTATCTCTATGGTAAAGATTCTTAGAATGGAAACTGTTGGATCAGAAGCATAAACTTTTAAAGACTCTGGATACACATAAAATAGCTTTCCAGAAAGTCAGCACACATTCACATTTGTTTCTATATTAAATTCCTGGATACACTGCTTATCGCTGGTTTTTAAAAAAACTCACCTTCATGTGGAAGGGGGATTTACAAGTATATTTTCTCTAGCAGTTTAAGGAAGAGTGAGGGATGTACACGAGTGGCAGGAGTAATAATAATGCCTTACAACGGTGTCATGGTCACCTTCCTACTCTTATTTAGCTTCTCACAATAACCCTATAAAGTGGATACTATTGTCTCTATTAAAGCTGGGAGACAACCTCAAGGAAGTTAACACTGAAACAGCCCATTTATTAAAGTTCTTCTCAGGAATTACCATTAAAACTCTCAAGACTCTGGTTAAGAGAAAATAGCTTGTAAAAGAGTAGCTGTTTCATTTTTTTCCCTTCTTTCTTTCCAGCCAGTGTGCAATTTGACAGACAGCCCTTAGTGAAAGGAGCTGGACCTAAGTGTTTCACCCCTATCAGTCTCAAACTACCTCACTTGGAAACTAAACTAATTCACGTGGGCAGACAACCGATGGAGCTGTAAAAAGCCTACTCACATCACAGACGGGTACGATAGCCGAGCCATAGTTTTCTTCTTTATGCAGAAGAGTATCCGCATTATTGTATGACATGGTCATTCGTGTGCAATGGCTACTCTTTTAACACAGTGTTGGAGGTGAGGTAGGTGGAAACAGTAGTTGTCTTGGAGATGGGCATCCAGAATGGGATATTGATTAAAATACTGTATCTGGTTAAAAATGACAAATTCTTACCTTAACTATTAATCCTTTTGAGTCCACCAACCATATCTTCTTCATGGCTTTCTCCTTTGGTAAACCTTCTTTCTCCATGGCCATAACAATCAAGTGTGCAATCCCTAAGGCAGCCTGAAAAACAAAAATGTTTCAAGTTGTTCCACATAATCCCTTATCAAGAGTTACATTTTACTTCATTTCATCATTGTTAACAAGGAAGTACAAAATGGCTCTATCTATTGACCGAAAGAGCTATATTCTTCACTTGTACTGGGAGTGAAGTATTTTTGTCACATTTGGGTTCCGCTAAATGACAATTATTTACTCTTTTTATTACAACAGAATCACTATTATGCTGCTTTATATTGAGCCACAGATAAACCAGTGATATCCTTGGTTGTCAGCGTCTTTAACCCTGTTCATACAATTAAGATTTCCTCTAATAAGAAAATATTGAATTTAAAATAATGAACTGCTCAACCTTGCTTATGAGACTGTATTGCTTATTGTTCAGTTCAAGCTCTGCTAACTGAATTGGAAGAATGAAGCCCGGTCATTTGGAATGAGAACTTGACCAATTAGGCAATAAAATGGAACACTTAAAATATGTGTTCCCGAGCATTTATTTACTCTCTTAATTTGGACAAAGAAAGTACTGTGAGATTTCTTGCAAGATTAAAGGAATCAACTCCTTTGGTATATGATAAATTTGGTGATGATCTGTGAAATTTCCAAAACCTTTTCAGGGACAAACAAGGGCCAGTTTTGAATCATCCAACCATGAATACCTCTCTCCTGCTGAGTGCCAAGAACTGGCCTGTGGCATTCAACAAAACCCTTTGGAAATTTAAAGAAGTTTACTAAAATTAAGTACAGCATGTAACAATTCACAGAAATAAAAAAACCTCAAATTTTAATGAGCTGTAATTTAACCTTGATTTTTATTCTGATGTGAAAATAAATTTGTGACTTACCCCCTGAATACTTTCACATGTTTATACCTTGGCATGTAAGTTTCAGCTTCATGTATTTTGCTTTATTTTAAGAACAAGTAAAATCAAACCCAACACAGTATACACAGCTTCTTCCAGTGTAATACATTTATTCATAATCATATTAAATTTGAAATTTTAAGGCTTCTTAAAATATGTATAGCCAAAAGTATTTCCCCATTTATTACATTCTATAATTCTAAAAAGATTTCGGCAGTTTTCTCACAAGAAGCTCAAACTAAGCTGACATTTTAATTTCTATTTTGGGGGTGAATTATTATAACTGGAGTCTAATTTTCCTCTTTCAAATGATTAACCCATAGAAAAAGAGAACAGGAAACAGCATTATTTTGTATTCCTGCCATCTCTTTCCAACAATTTTAAATGTTTTAGTTCTTTTGCGTGTGAATGGTTATACTGCATGATGAATCTCCAATTCAAAATATTTTTTCTGAAAAACTTCTATATAGTTATGTATGTGCACATTGAATTGTGAGTCAAGTTAAGAAAATTTTGGTATGTGACACTGGAGGATACTAAAAGTTAGCATCAGCTATAATAGCTTAAATACTTAAAGGTTTCTACATATAATTAGCCACATATTGGAAACTTGTTTGGTTCCTGCACGGCACCTTAAATATGCCGAACAAAAACCCACGGCAACATTTGATAATCTTACAAATTGAAAACTGTGAAAATATCTCTATGCCTCTAAAGTCTCCTGTGAAAAATTAATATGCCTCAATACTTAATTTGAAGAATCTTTCAGTAAAACCTATAGTTTCAATAAACTAAAAATTTGAGAGACTACCTCAAACTTCAAATTCATGAGTAATGAGAATGAATGTCATGTTCACTAGTGTAGGAGAACGTAAGCACTACATAAGGCAGGTACCTCTCCAGCTCCTTGGAATAGTACGGTTTGATCAGACAGCTTATTCTTGGTTATTCGAAGGGCTGCAAGGATGCCAGCGACTGCGACGGATGCTGTTCCTGCAACAGGAAACACGTTGAGCAATCCTCACATGGGCGCTGCTGTATCCTGAATCCCAAGCCTCAAACTGATACTCATGTCTTGAAATCATCACACAACAGGTTAACTGGTGCAGAAAAGGAACCTGCGGTTGTCCTGTCCGACCCCATGCTTGCATTTGACGTGAAATTCTCAGGCTACTGACATCTGTCTTTTAAGGTAGCAACTTACGACTGTTGAAAACTTTCCAAAAAAGAAGGTTCTGTGGCTGAATTTGCTGATGCAGTGACTAAGAACCTGCTGGAGAGGGTGTGGAGAACAGGGAACCCTCCTGCACTGTTGGTGGGAATGTAAGTTGGTGCAGCCACTGTGGAAAACAGTATGGAGGTTCCTCAGAAAACTAAAAATAGAGCTACCATAGGATCCAGCAATCCCACTCCTGGGCATATATACAGAAAAAACTATAATTCAAAAAGATTCATGCACCCCTATGTTCCTAGCAGCACTATTCACAATAGCCAAGACATAGAAACAATCTAAATGTCCACTGACAGAAGAATGGATAAAGAAGGTGTGGTATATATGTATATACAATGGAATATTACTGGGCCACAAAAAAGAATGAAATAATGCCATTTGCAGCAACATGGATGCTGGAAGACAAATATCATATGACATCACTTATATGTGGAATCTAAAAAAATGATACAAATGAACTTATTTACAAAACAGAAATAGAGTCATGGATGTAGAAAACAAACTTATGGTTCCCAGGGGGGAAAGGTGGAGGGGGAGGGATAAATTAGGAGTGGGAGGTTGGGTTTAGCAGATGTAAGCTTTTATATATAGAATGGATAAACAACAAGGTTCTACTGTACAGCACAGAGAACTATATTCAATATCCTACGATAAACCATAATGGAAAAGAATATTTTAAAAAAGAATGTATATATATTCAAACTGAATCACTTTTCTGTACAGCAGTAGTTAACACAACATTGTAAATCAACTATACTTCAATTTTAAAATAAATAAATAAATAGATAAATAAATAAATAAATAAAAAAGAACACGGGGTTTGGATTCTTAGGTGGATTTCCAGCTCAACCTGTTTACTAGCTGAATGAATTTAGAGAAATCATTGTGTCCATCAGTTTGCTCAGCTGTAAAATCACTGTATTATATGAGATCAAAAAATACTAAGTGCTATTAGAAAATTTAAGTGTTTTAATTTTCAACTGGAAAAATTAACAGTTAATAGCAACGAAAAGCTGATGTTGGTGCAGTCTTTAATCAGCTTCCTACCTATGATAAATCACTGGTGAATCCCAAAGACGCTGGACAAAATTAATGTAAAAATTATTTAGTATAAAAACTGAGCTTTCCTCATCATGCCTCATGGTAGCAGAAACTTCACCAGTTCTAATTTTATTACTTTGCCACATAAGCTTTCACAGATCACAGAGTGGTTCTTTTGCTTTGAACATAATTACATGGCTCAATTTCTTCATGGTTCACGTCTGAAATATAACTCTGAAGCTTCCTGCAGTACCTCCCTGTTGTATCTACAATTTACTCCTCTAAAGTAACATTCTACCTATGATTCCTAGATCACTCAGCTGGGTAGTAAAGCCTAGTGAAACTTTAAACACCCTCATTTAGTTAAAAAAAAATAAAAATAAAAATAAACCAAAAAACATAGATTAGAATAGGTTTGAAGAGTGACACAACGATGAAGTGTTACGTATGCCAAGTACCAAAGATGCATTAAACATTTCACCATCAGTAGATTTGTTCTTTTGAATCTTTTGGTTGTTTGCTTCTTTCTTATAGAATTTGGTAGTCACAAATAAGATCACAATAAATGATTAATTATTGAAGAGCTGTGTGTCTCTTGCATGTTTTTTATTTAGGAACACAAATATAAAATGCTTGCAATTTTGAGCCGCCACGCAACATATTATGAATTGCAGTAAGTCACACATCACACAAAGGCCACTCTTCTATAGATTATTTACGATGAAAGCCTGTGTAAAAATAAGGCTGATCGACGTAAGAAAGATACCATGGCAGGTTTAGAATGGTATTTGCCTCATACATCAAGATAGATTGACTAGAGTTGTTAAACAGATGAAAAGAGAATTTTAATTAGAGAGGTACAGCTATCCAGCCACTAGATGAACACTTATTCACAAATAGCATCTCAAGCTGTCTCTACATTGGCCAGAAGTTTGGATTTAAGGGACCCTAAGCTCCCTTCCAACTCTGAGATTCTGTAACTTTAAGGGTCTCCACAGATTCTACCAGCACCCCAAGATTTAACCAGTTGAAGAGTCAAAGTTGAAATATCATCAACAATCACTGTGTTTGTACTATTGTTTTGATTTTTAAATAGAATTGGGCATTTAAGGATAGGCAGAATAAAATATTACAAAAGATACCAGCTATAATGTGTGACATTTTTATATGGTTATGCTACATCATTCTGCACTAAAACTCAAGATGTTTTAAGTTCAGACATATTACCCCAAATAAGGCAAAATAAGTCTCTATCTACACTGGATATCAGAGCCTTATATTTAAAAGTATATTTTATGGGGATTCCCTGGTGGTGCAGTGGTTAAGAATCCGCCTGCCAACGCAGGGACACGGGTTCGAGCCCTGGTCCGGGAAGATCCCACATGCTGCGGAGCAACTAAGCCCGTGTGCCACAACTACCGAGCTTGCACTCTAGAGCCCACGTGCCACAACTACTGAAGCCCGCGCGCCTAGAGCCCGTGCTCCGCAACAAGAGAAGCCCCCGCTCGCCACAACTAGAGAAAATCTGCGCACAGCACCGAAGACCCAACGCTGCCAAAAATAAATAAATAAAATAAATAAATTTATTTTCTTAAGTATATTTTATAATATTTCCTGAGAACATAATGAAACATCTAAACTTCTCTTTACAGAATTAACAAAATTAGAAATATTTAGCACTACCAAAAGGTGAACTTGAACATGATTCTTCTACATAACCTGGTCCTACCACCTGATACTGCCTTGATTTAAATTTCACTGCAATCAAGGGAGTAAATGTGGCAAGTTGATCTTACATAAAAATGTGAGTCTCCACATTAAATTGTTCCAAAGGAACTTCTGCTTTGAGATTGAAAACTAAACTTTTTGGAAATCAAAGACAGGTTAAAGTTCATCTTTGTACTATCACTTTTAAAGAGTACTTAATATTTAACATTGTTAGCGAGATACTAAAGAGTCAATCTTAAAAGTGTAGAAACTTCTATTCGTCTTTGTGTACATTATAACTTTAAGTCACCAGTTATGCTGTCCCTTTGCTGTGGTTATTAAATATCAGTCTTACCTTTTATCAAAGAATCACTTCTACTAATGCAGTTCATTTGTTAAATCTGATGAGACTTACTATATAAAACCAGTAGAGAAGACTTATGTATAATCAAATTATTACAGTGCTTTACTAAATAAATAGATCAGGTGAATTACAAGAACTAGAAGCAGGAGGAGGTTGTGTTTAAGCATTTAGGGTACCTGCCCCGGTCCTGAGGGGTGACTGTGAGAGGTCCAGGGTACCTACCCCGGTCCTGAGGGGTGACTGTGAGAGGTCCAGGGTACCTGCCCCGGTCCTGAGGGGTGAATGTGAGAGGTCCAGGGTACCTCCCCCGGTCCTGAGGGGTGAATGTGAGAGGTCCAGGGTACCTCCCCCGGTCCTGAGGGGTGAATGTGAGAGGTCCAGGGCACCTACCCCGGTCCTGAGGGATGAATCTGAGAGGTCCAGGGTACCTGCCCCGGTCCTGAGGGGTGAATGTGAGAGGTCCAGGGTACCTCCCCCGGTCCTGAGGGGTGAATGTGAGAGGTCCAGGGCACCTACCCCGGTCCTGAGGGATGAATCTGAGAGGTCCACGGTACCTGCCCCAGTCCTGAGGGGTGAATGTGAGAGGTCCAGGGTACCTCCCCCGGTCCTGAGGGGTGAATGTGAGAGGTCCAGGGTACCTCCCCCGGTCCTGAGGGGTGAATCTGAGAGGTCCAGGGTACCTGCCCCGGTCCTGAGGGGTGAGTGTGAGAGGTCCAGGACCTCAGGCAGGAGAATACGCTGTGCAGGAAGAGCAAGTGCAGAGACAGCGAGGCAGGGGTGACTGTGAAAAATCAGGGCTGAACATATAATTTAGTTTTCCTTTCCCGCAACAAACTCTACTAAAACAACAGAAAGAAGATCTTATAAAAATCAAAGAGACCAGCAGAAGAGGACAGCAAGACAATTTTAGAAGCGGGAAGGCAGATGGGCAAATGGCAACTGACTGAGTAGACTTGAGCAAGCTGAATTCACAGCCAGCCACGGGGGATACTAAGAGGCAGTGGGACTGACACAGCAGAACTCTCAAAAGGCCCGAGTGTAGGAGGCACCAAGTAGCTCTGGAAGTGGGGATAAAAGACAGGCTACACACAGGAAGCTGCTCAAAAATCTGTTAAGAAGTTGTTTGAACCCAGATCCATTTCCCTCTCCTGTCGGCACACAGTTGACTCTCCCACACCCTGGAGGTTTAGAAAGAAACCAGAGGTTTAGTTTCTAAAGCGGGTCTCCGGACTGTAAGGCACCAGACATAACTGTAAGGTTCCAGGGATAATGGTGCAAGGGTACCATACTCAAAATAAGAAGATTAAATGAAAGTTTATTCTTTCCCTACTTGGCTTGAAGAATACTGGCAGAAAGTTGATACTGGCAGGAATAATAAACAATATAATAATAAATAAGTCACCTATAATCCCATTGTCTAGGTACAGTAATTTTCAACATTCTGATGTACATTCTTACAAGTTCTTTCTCTACCTGATATATGCAAATTCAAGAAAATTTTAATTTATAGAAAAATATTTCATGGGAATAGAATCTAAAAAAGAGTGGATATATGTATATGTATAACTGATGCATTTTGCTGTACATCTGCAACCAACACAACGTTGTAAATCAACTATACTCCAATAGCAATTAATTTTTAAAAATCTCATGCCATGCTTATTATTTTAACATACTTATTTGAAATATTTTTATCACTTAAAAATATTTTGTGACTATCTTACCATATCAATAATAATATTTTAAAATATTATTTTATATAGTTATAATATCCTATAGGATGAACCTGTGATAATTTATTTAACCAAACCTGTATCTTTGGGTATTTAGAGGCTTTCTGATTTTTGCCATTAAACATAACATCACAATAAATACCTTTATCTGAATAGACATTTTTCCAGAGAAGACATACAAATGGGCAACAGGTCCATGAAACGGTGCTCCACCTCACTAATCATCAGGGAAATGCCGTTCAAAACCAGCATGGGATACTACCTCACACCTGTTAGGATGGCTATTATCAAAAAGACAAGGGACCCTCCTGTAATTTGCTACAGGATGCATTTCCCAAATTGCAATTCCTCTGCTCTTCCTGAATAAACTTAATTTCTGGTATTAAAAAAAAAAAGACAAAAAATAGCACATGTTGTCAAGGATGTAGGAAAAAAAGAACCCTGGTGCACTGTTGGTGGGAATGTAAATTGGTGCAGCCTCTGTGGAAAACAGTATGGAGGTTCCTCAAAAAATTAAAACTAGAATTACTATATGACCCAGCAATTCCACTTCTGGGTATTTCTCTGCAGGAAACGAAATCACCACCTTGAAAAGATACATGCACCCCTATGTTCACTGCAGCATTATTTACAGTTGCCAAGATGTGGAAACAACCCAAGTGTCCAGTGACAAATGAATGGGTAAAGAAAATGTGAAGTAGATATATATATATGAATATTATTCAACCACTAAAAGGAAAGCAATTCTATCTTTTGTGACAACAGGGATGAACCTTGAGGGCATTATGCTAAGTGAAACAAGTCAGACAGAGAAAGACAAATATTGTATCTCCCATATATGTGGAATCTAAAACGAAAAACAAACACATAGATACAGGGAACAGACTGGTGGCAGTTGTACAAAATGGGTACAGGGAGTCAAAAGGCACAGACTTCCAGTTAAAAGATAAATAAGTTCTGGGGGTGTAATGTACAGCATGGTGACTAAGTTAATAATACTATATTGTACATTGAAAGTTGGCACAAGAGTAGATCTTCAAAGTTCTTATCACAAGAAAAAATGAATTTGTAACTATGTGTGGTGATGGATGTTAACTAAACTTATTGTGGTGATCATTTAGCAATACATACATGTATCAAACCATTAAGTTGTACACCTAAAATTAATACAGTGTTATATGTCAATTACATCTCATTTTGAAAATAAATAAATATTTAAACTAGCTAAATATCCTTGTATATTTGTTTTGCACACCTTCGTCTGCAGAGGATAAATTTCTAAAAACAGAATTCTTGGATCAAAGATCTGCATAATATTAAGATTTGTGACACGTATTGCCACCCCAAGAGTTGTACCAATTTATATTCCCAACATCAATGTACAAGAGTGTTCATTTTCTTAAAGCATCATTAACAGTTGGGATTACAATAAAAATCTTTGCCAGTTTGATACAGAAAATGAGTTTGTCATCTGCTGTTTAATACGCTTTTTAAAACTTGGTGTGGTTAAACTTTAAAACATGTTTTCAGGCCAATGGTATTCCTTCATTTGTGAAATGTCTGTTCTACCATGTCTGATTTTGATCTTTTCAATTATCAAAGCATTCGGTATAAGATTAGGCTACATTTACCTTATTTTTTAAAATCCTAACAAGCTAGTTCATTATGGCAAAAATTTCTATGTAAAATACTTAGAATGTCAAGTTAGAGAATAGCTATTCCAGAGAGGGTATTATGGAAAGAAAAATCTCTTTTTGCAGCTAATTTTAAATGACCAAAGGATGAGACCTTATTCTTTTGATCTGAATTTGTTGAATTCTGATGGTCTCCAGATTATATTATTAAATCTCCATTTCTTTTTTTTTTTTAAGATTTTTTTTTTTTTTGATGTGGACCATTTTTAAAGTCTTTATTGCATTTGTTACAATATTGCTTCTGTTTTATGTTTTGGGTTTTTGGTCGTGAGGCATGTGGGATCGAACCCGCACCCCCTGCATTGGAAGGTGAAGTCTTAACCACTGGACCGCCAGGGAAGTCCCGTAATTTCCATTTCTTAATAGCTAATTTGCACACTTTTTCTAGTTAGTAATAATTTATAATTAGAATGCATTAAGGTCTAAATAAATTTTGAACCCAAATCTCTATCATTTAAGATTATTTTAGATCATTAATATAGTAGAATTTAAGTATTTTTAAAAATCAAATACTTTTCATAAAATGCTAATAAATTTAAATAACACATCTGTTTAAAAAAAAAAAAAAGTTCCCCCAAAGGTCCAGTGTAAAAGCATTTATTTACATGGTAAGGCTGTAATAGTTACGGAATTATTTTTGTTGGCACTAGAATGCAATTTCTATGCCCACAGTGAGGAAAGTATGACATCTGTGGGCAAAATAGTAAAAACATAAGGTTAAAAAGGTAAAATAGAAACATATGGGGAAGATGTGTCACTAAGGACACTATTTTGGTATGGAGCAAGCACAAAATAGTTTGGTCATTTCTAGTCAGAACTCCAATAACTTGCCAAAAGTTTTGTCTAGTCAGAGATTAGACTCGTTTTTCTCAAACGTTAACTTTCTGTTGGCTAAGGCAGTAGGACGCTAAAATGTGGAAATATGTAGACTGTGTGTGTGCAGATTATATTTTAGGCAGATTAGTTGAGGTGAAAACTAGTTATTTAATGCTCCATAGGGGTGATCTGCTGGGGGAAATGTTCTGCTGTGGATTCTCAGGGCAGCTCCACATGCAGTGCTCTTGGCTTGGCCTGGCATCTGCCTCAGATTTCCTGCGCTCCTGACTTTAATTCTGATGCAGCCCAAGCCTTGACCCCTAAATTCCTGGCCACAGTTGACAGAAATGCTGACCCTAATTCCTAATTGCTCATTTTGTTTGATGATTTGGATTTAGCATTCTTTTTCCTAAACTGAAATCTGATACCTATTTATTCTGTAAAATGATTCAAAATTATGCAATACCAGTCTTTAACGTCTATACAGACATTTCTGTGAGACCCACAAAATCAAAAGATATAGAATATTAAAGAAAGGACAGGACAGTTTTGTTCAACAGTTAACTGGTGGCTACTTTAGAGGTTACTACAAAATGAACTGGTAAGTGACTTATAGACACTGATCTACAAAGCCTATGTCTGTAGCATCAAAGGCACTCTATCATTATATATTATATCTTCAAGTTAGGGTTATAGCACATTAAAATTAGACTGTCTTCATTTCCTTTCTGAAATCCTCCACATATTCACTTCTTATAAATAAACACTCAAAAAAAGGAATACAAAAAGAAGAAAATGAAGTTGAAATAACTTAAGGATCTTTGTCATGAAGATGGCAATAAAGTAATAATGTAATTAACATCACAAAGGATTTTAGGAAAAGAAAGAGTAGACCAATTACATTAGTGTGCCTCAAAATGTAAAAAGAGACTCATTATCTTTAAATACACTGTATTTACATAGCTATGTTATACTAAAGAACTTAAGCATAGTCAATTTTAAAAATTATAAAGTATATTTCAGTTGATAGAGTATTTTCACAAATAACTATTTTGTCCACAATATAAACTCTACGAGAGAAATATTATCATCCTCATTTTACATTTAAACTTTTCTTTGACCACCTCATTTCCAATGGCATTCATCTTACTCCACTTTGGCTACATTCCTCCTAAGTTTCATCTTGGTTCATCTCTCAGAACTAATCCTCTTGGAAGAACTACATTGGAATACCTCACTCATCATGGTTGCAATCTCCTACCTTTCCAGTTCTTTACTCAGTTATCCCCATTATACCTATTGTTTAACTTCATGGGAATCTAGCCCTTTGGCCCTACCTACCCATCCTTATATCTTCACTTCCATCTCTATCCAACTTAGTGCTATGGTCTTAGTGCTAACCTTAACTCTTATCCCATTGTCCTTTCTCTGCACAAATACAGGAAAATACCCAGCATAGATAGACCCAACTGACCATCCTGGCCTTGCCTACTCCTAAGCTCTTGCACTCAAGCTGCTCAGCCTGGGGTCATGGTATGTTTGTGGTTTTCAACTTCAATGGACCCTCAGCACCCACTACTGAATCCTTTTGTGTTTCATGGTCAGATGGCTCTCTAGTCCTCTACAGCAGTTCTTTCAAATTCCCTTTACCCTCATCAAACTTCTAATCCTCTCATTTCCAAAGAAGAAAATAGAAGCTATTATATAACTTCCTGCCATAGATGAGAAATTAAAACTCAGAGAGGTGAAGTCAATTGATCAAAGTCCACAGCTAATAAAGAAGGAGCAAAGCAAGTCAGTCTGACCCCGGAGTTCTTAACATCTATATGTTATAATGCCTCTCATTTTCTCATTCTCAGTTACTGTCTTCCCATTCTACCAGTTCTTCAAGGCAAACACCTAGGCTCTATCCTTGGCTATTTCCTCATCCTCATCATCAACAACTAATCATCTGTCTATTTCTTAGTCTTGACTGGCATTTTCCCAGAACCAGGCACCATCATCATGCACTTGGACTACAGCAACAGCCTTTAAGTTTGCTCCCAATGAATCTAGTCTCTACACTGAAAACAATGAAAGGGATCTCTCCAAAATGCACACCTATCTTAGCCAACCTAATTCCTTAGTTCGACTCTCACCAACTCTTTTTAGACCAGAGGTTGGCAAACTCTTTCTGTACATGGCCAGGTAGTAAGTATTTTAGGGTTTGCGGTCACATGATGTCTGCCCCAGACTTACAAAAGCAATCATAAATAATACATAAACAAATGGGCATGGCTGTGTGGCAAGAAAACTTTACAAAAACAGACAGTGGGCTGGGTTTGGCCCATAGGCAGTAGTTTGCTAACTCCTGCTTTGGACGTGTTACAGTCATTCATTCCATTAACATTAAGTACCTTCTATGGGCTGGGCACTGTATTAATGCCAAGGTGATGAACAAAACAGACATATTCTTGTCCTTCACAGAGCTTAAAGTTTAGTGGGGAGGGAGATATAAATTTTTTTAATTACATAAATATATAGAACTGTTTCTGTGATAAGTTCAACAAGGGAAAAATAAGTAGGGCTATGCAAGCCTATGATAGGTGGATTTGACTTAGCACAAGGATCCGGAAGATTTTCCTGAGGAATGTCATGATTGAGAAGAGATTTGAAGAAGGGAGGGAAGAGTATTCTAGGAGGATGGATCAGCATTTGAACAGACCCTGTGACAGGAAGAAGTCTGGCTTATGTTTGGACCTGAAAAAGACGGTGATGGCTAGAATGGCAAAAAAAAAATGAGGTTGGAGAGACAGGTAGGGATCAGACCATGCATTTTGGACCAATTTATGACTTTCATCTTTCATCTTAAGTGCAATGGAAAACCATTAAAGTATTTTATGGAACGGATGATATGACTAGATATCTACGGCAAAAAGAAAACTTTGGTTTGTCACAAAATTCTCAGCCCCTAGGTCTACATCTGGCAAACTGTAGTCATACTATGGAGAGAACACATAAGAAGGGGAAGGAACAGTAAATGTGGATAGATTTCTTAGAAAATGCCCATTATTTAGGAGAGATGATGGTAACTTACCTTAGGTTAATGGAGAGGAATCTGTGGAAGAGACAGACTTTTACAACAGAAAATCAGGAGGATGAGTGATGGAGTGTATTTGGCAGGGAGAGATGAAGAAGAGAGAGACATCAGGAATTCACGAAGAAGGAGAACACACGAAGAAGGTTGAGGTTGGTGGGGAAATAAGAGTTTGATGGTGGGGAGGTTGAGTATGAGATAACTTTGAGACATCCCAAGGGAAATTTTAAATAACCAGATGGGTATATGAACCCGAAATTCAAAGCAGTCTGGGCTAAAGATATAAATCTGCTAGTGGGATGGGTGGTCTTGCAGTATATACCTAAGATATAATATAACAAAGAGAAAAGGACCTGGGACTGAGTGTTGCAGTGTTCTGGCATTTAATAGCTAGTCAGAGAAGGATGAACCTGGAAAAAAAAAGGGTGAAAATTCAAAGAGGTAGGAAGCAAGTCAGCAGGGGCATGTGACACGGAAGTTGACGGACGAGAGTATTTCAAGGAAGACAGTGGGGTCAACAATGTTAAATGCTGCTGAGAATCCAAGGAAGGTCAACACTGAAAAATGTTCACTGCGATTAGTGAAATGGAAGCCATTTGTGATCTTCTTTCAGGTTGCCAGAATTTACTATGGTCTTCCTCCTTTGGATCTCTGCCTGCGCTTTTATTCTACCTGCCCTTCATGAAACAGGAAGAGTAAGATTCTCATTGGAAGGTTTCGGATGTGGGGAGGTGGGTTGGTGGCGGGGTGGATCTAGAGAGAGTTGCAAAAAAGGGCTTAGTGAGAAACAAAATAAGTAACTTAGACAAAAGCAGGTAGCCAAGCATCTACAATCAATCAAAGACAAACAGGAAAATGCGGTACACACTGTATACAAAGGCAGCTTCTGCTGGGGTAAAGCTTAGAAACTGTGACTGATTTCTAAGCTTAGAAAGCTTAGAAAACTGACTGAGATGAAGGCTGAAGAGAGAAAAATATACAGTCTTCATTTTAAACAATGAATAATATATTTTCATACATTTTATTCTTTGTTTAGCCATAATCACTGGGGATTTTATCAGATTTTAGGGCACCTGTTCGTTAGCTCATGCGTAATATGGAACATTCTAAAGTCACAGAGTACTTTTCTCAAATACGTAAAATTAAATGAGAAATAATGTGTGAAATCATCAAGCATAATCCCTGGCATTTAATCGGTATCTAGTGCAAATTTACTGAATTTGAATCATTATAAAATTACAAACTAATATCAGGACATGTTGTTCTTGTTCCACATGCAGTGAAAATCTCATTACCTTGAATATCATCATTGAATGTGCAATACTGGTTTTGATACTTTTTCAGGAGCCGAAATGCATTTATATTGGCAAAATCTTCAAACTGAATAAGGCAATTCATGCCATACCTATGGGACAAAATATTCACATTAGAAGAGGTTAATGAAATAACATTTAAAAATAAACCTTGAAAATTAGACTATAAAAAAGGCAAAACATTCTTTTCTTTTAAAGGTCCTATCTTGCTACTTAGTATAAATATATAATACGTCTGTTCAGCAAATATTTACTATATGCTTACTACAGAAAAAAGCATTGCATTGGCACTGTGAAATACTACAAAGATGACAAAAATATGGTACCCTGCAGTCAAGTAATTTAAACGTTAGTAGAACTTATTTTGAAATAAATGAAAAGTGCACGGAAAGTAATATAAAAGTGGTACAAACAAGGGATAACAGATGTTGAGAAGACAGATATCACTCCTGACTGGGGTTACAAACCAGGTAACAAATGAACTGAGTTTTAATCACGTCATGATTTCAAAAGTAGAGATGTAAGGTTCTACAAGCTGAGTAAACAGCAGAAGCAAAGTAACTGAAGTGAAAGTTAGGAGAGAAAAAAAATCATTCAAAAAACAGCAAGAAGCCCCATTTGGCCAAAATGTCGTGTTTGGTACATGTAAGGGTGTAGTGAAAGACAAGGTCAGAATTTTATGTCGGAAACCTTAAAAATTCTAGCCTAGGATTCTGGTGTTTGTTCTGCAGCCATGATCAAACACTGAAAAGCGTTGAGCTTTGAAGTATACAGCACAGATTTTTATTCCTGAAATTAACTTACTGGTTTGACCCTTTATTCTTATGATCATCTATGGCCTGTACATCCAAGACAAGGGAAATTAACACCATTGATACCCCAAGTATCTGAGAGCTACCAGAGAAAGCCTTATAGCCATGGCCATCCTTGCTAGGTGATTTAGAGATGTATGGTCTCCAGCCTCGGCTAGACTCCCACTGCTGCCATATTTATGATTCCTTTTCTTTGTCCTTGGTCAGCTTCCACTGCTATTGCACCCAAAGGCTATTCCTAATCTTCGCCAATCCTTTTAAATCTTGACCTCTTCATCTGTCTCCTACTTCCTGGCATAGTGAGGGCATAATGTGTGATCTCCCTCAACTATTCTCCTCCCACCACATCCCCCATCTCTATCTTTAGCGCTACCCTGCAGGCATCAGTCAACAAGGTGTTCCTCTTCCTGTTTAAGGTAACTCACCGCTGCTGCCCACGTTCCCACCACTTCCTTCTTAATTAGCTCCCTCTCTCCTATTTACAACTCCTTCTTCTGGACAAGTTCCTTCCTCTTTTTTGATAACTGACTTGGAGCTTCTCATTAGAGGGAAAAAGTTCTTTCTCAACCCCATGTTTTTCCTATCCTTTCCATTTAATGTATATGAAATATTAGTTCACAGTTTACATTATTTCTCCATCCCCTGTCATTTACCTTCTGTCCTCATGACTCTGCTAAAATTGCTGCTCTAAAATTAGAATGTTTCTGAACTAAAAATCCAAGAAACACTGTTTCCCATCCCTAATTTACCAGAGCTCTTTGCTGCATTGCCACTAATTCTGTTTATCTTTTTTCCTTGAAACTCTATTCCCTAGGCTTCTGTGATATCACGCTTTTCTGTGCCTTCTCCTAAACGACTGATCATTTCTTCTTCTTTCTCCCTTAGGGAGTTCTTAGCACTTAAACATTGGTGTTTCCCATGACTCTGTCCTTGGTCTACTACATGGTGTGTGTGTGTGTGTGCGTGCGCGCGCATGTGCATGTGTGCGCGTCCGTCCGTCCGTCCTGACAGAATCTCAATCCCACTCATAGTTTTAATCACCAATTATATACAGTGACTCCCAAAGGTATGTTTCTACTCTACTCCTGTGAACTCCAGACTTGTAAATCTCATGACCAGCTGGATAATTTCACTTGAACGTACCTCAAGTTGAAAAGTCCAAAATTAAACTCATTACATTTCCATAATACCTATAAGTGCTCAGCAAATATTTGTTGGATGAATGTAATTTACAGATATTTGCTCATTTAATCTCAGGGTACAATTTTATAGATGAGGATAGCCTTGGGCACCAGGTAAGCTGGGGAGGGGAGACCTGCACTCAAGTCTGCCTGATGAGCCTGACGTTTAAGCTAAGCTTTAAGCTTATGATTGATTCCTTTCTGTTATCCTGTAGGTTATTATATATACCTTTAAGTATATACCTTTGAAAAACTTTGAGTTCTAAAACTAAAGATAAGGAGCTCTATAACAGAAAAGTTTTGTAAAATTTAATCAGAATAATAAACTAGTGAAAAGACTGACTAGTCTTTAGGGGCTACGTTTTGTTGCAAACCAACAGTTAATAGAAAGCTGCTAAGCATAGGTTTGGTTGTTTAACATTTATGATGGTCCTACCTCTTCATGGTGAAGTCTGTCTCCTCAAGACTTCAACCAACACCTTCTTACAGATTATCTATTCTGTATTTCCAACCTAAATTGCTTATTGAAACTCAGTCATCTTCACAGAACATTTCCAAAGTCAAGTAGGCTCTTGACTCTCAACTTCAACAATTTTTTTTCTATGATGGAAGCATACATTTCCATGTCTCAGAGACCAAAAGACTGAAGCTATTATTTTACTATTTCCTTTTTAACCCATCATATTCAGTTAATTACCATTTTCTATCATTTCTACTATTTAAATATTATCACTGCCAAAGAAATCAGTCTTGCTCCTGCTAGGACTGCAAAAAGTCTACTGGTCTCTGCTTCTCCTTGTCTCCCTCAAACATATGACACAGAGCCACCAAAGTTTTGTAAACAACAACTTCCGACAGCTACTCCTTTGCTCAAAATTCACAGAGTGGATTGCTCTGATGATGACGCTCAAATTCCTTAAACTCAAGGATCTACAATCACATGTTATCTTTTCAATTGCCTTATCTCTCCCTATATTCCAGGGTAAGTCCCTTCCCCACTGAACCACTTCTCTCCTCTCTCAAACACGCCACGTCCGTCTCCTTCCCATGTCTTTATTAATGCAGTGCCATTGCAAATCACCGTCACTCTTGAATCGGCAAATATTTTCTATACCACTTACGAGGGGTCTAAAACTACTAGCATGTAGATGTCACATCAACTAGATCAAAAGGTTCCTGAGAGACTTAAAACTCTCTCAGATAGTACTACTTCAGTAGAGAGAAGATCAAGTGAATATAATATGTAAGCACAAATTTATTTCATTCAATAAGAATAATTGGTCGCTTAATAATCTGTACTGCCGAATACTATGACTAACAGTTGCTTTGAATGAGTTGCATCAGAGTAGGTATTTCCCTTTATTTGCCCCAATTCCAGAAGTTCTAGTGTTTTGCATTTTTCATACTAGTTCAAAAAAAAGTATAATCTTTCTATTATTTAAATAGACATGACTTTTATTCTAGAATTTCTCTATTGTTTAGCAAGAAACAAAATCAAGTTCGTTTCATGTTACTTTTTAAAGAGTTGGCACTAAGTAGGTTAGAAGAAGTTATAGAAGTTTTCAATATCAATAGTTTCTATTAACAGAGGTAAAAAGGTTAGCCTAGTCAAACCAAGATTTTTCAAAAAACTCATTTAGTACTATAAGACGTTAACACATTTTTCTCTTTTGGTTGAATTCCCAAATACAAACAGGAATTTAAATCATGTAAATCTCAGTTATTCTTATAATCTTTATTCATATTTATTTGCCCCTCCTTTGAAAATATTTTCTACAGTTACCTAAGAAAACAAATTCCTATGAAACTGCTATTTTTTCCATCAGCATTTTAAAATTCTTTCCCGTATACTTTCCCCTTTTCTTTTCTATCAAAGTCATTTTGGAAATGTTAATTATCTGTTCAGAAGACTTTCTACAGTAGTCCTTTAGGCCTTTAAAAGAAGTAATATTTTAATTCAAACAAGCAGCATTAGAAAATTCCCATAGGAGCAAAAAGACTAATAAAATATGAATTAATAAGAAGTTAATGGTCTAAAAGTTCTACTGCCAATACCTTAAATTCTCGAATACTCTCCTTCTCTGCCCCTAGTCCTGTCTTCCCTCTCTTCCACCAACTCCTTCCCCAGCACACTACCCACTCTTCATTTGGTCCTTCCTTCCCTCCGAGTTCATTCTTCCTAGCTTCACCTCTGTATGCTGAAGACAGTTACTCCAGCCATGCACTGGCCATCCCCCTAGTGAAACTGAGCAGGACCCTGTGGGGCTCCTGGACATAGAAGACTTTCTGTCCCCCGATTCTGTCCTCCCTATTCTTGTACGGGATAGCCATCAGTCTCCACGACCTTCCCTGAGTTCCAAAGGGCAAGGTCCAAACAGTTGCTAATCAGGGAAGGGAGGGCAGGCAGAGACAAGGGAGGAGCAGCCAAGAAACAATAGTGCAGCCTTGGGGCAGGGTCCTGGTTCCCCCTCAAGGGATACACATGAAAATATCTTTAAACTCTTTACAGAACTAAAACCCCCAACAAACGGAAGATGCTAGCATCCTTCATTCCAGAGAAGACCACCTGAGGCCAGATTAAAGGAACCAGAGAAGCTCATCAAGAGACAATATGAGGGCTTCCCTGGTGGCGCAGTGGTTGAGAACCTGCCTGCCAATGCGGGGGACACGGGTTCGAGCCCTGGTCTGGGAAGATCCCACATGCTGCGGAGCAACTAGGCCCGTGAGCCACAACTACTGAGCCTGCGCGTCTGGAGCCTGTGCTCTGCAACAAGAGAGGCCACGATAGTGAGAGGCCCGCGCACCGCAATTAAGAGTGGCCCCCGCTTGCCACAACTAGAGAAAGCCCTCGCACAGAAATGAAGACCCAACACAGCCAAAAAATAAATAAATAAATAAATAATAAGAGTGTTTTAAAAAAAAGAGACGACATGAGACTAGATAAAAGGAGTGCAGGCCCTGCACACACTCTGATCCTTATCAGCAACTCAGCCCTTGAACCAGTGCTATAAAACTCCTCACCAAATCTTCCTGGGTTGGGACACAGTTTTTGAGGGTCATGAGCCCTCTGTGTCCCCCTTTGCCTGGCAAAGCAATAAAGCTATTCTTTCCTCCTTCACCCAAAACTCTGTCTCTGAGATTTGATTCGCCACTGGTGCACGAGTATTCAGCAACACTAGGCGCCCCTGGCCCCTTGCTCTCCCTCATTCCACTTAGATAGCACACGAGTCCATGCTATGGAGTCTCAGCTAGGACCTCAATCAAGTCCTGCAATATTTGTTTTCTATTGCTTACTCGTCCATAGCATGATCCCAGAGCAGCTTCTGCAAACCATTTTTTACTCCCCTTGTCCCACAAGCATTCCATCTCTTACCAGCCACTACTTCACTGAGATGAATGCCATCCAGAGAGAACAATCTTCACTTTCTCAGCTCCCCTCCACATTTAAAAATATGTGTGCTTTTACTTTTTTTCTTCTTCCACTTCTGAGATGTATTCTTGCTTCCTTTTTTCTAATCTCTCTACAGACCTTACTGCCTCAACTCTACCTCTCTACACTAACAGCTTCAATTTCTCCTTCTCCACTGGTTCCTTCCTGTCTCCAAGGAGCCTCAGGACTCCCTGATTTTAAAACCATATCTCTTGACCATGACAAAGCCAAAGCTATGGTTACTTATCTCTTTCCACCTACTGCCAAACCTCTCAGAAGAGAGGCTGACAAACTTTCCCTCATTTTTCACTTCTTGTTAATATTAAGCCTATACTTCAAAGACAGTCTCACACTACCACATTCTGATATCACAATGTAGATGAGGTCTCTTTCTTCTGATCCAACAAAATACTTTGTAAATCATCTGTTTTTCTTCCATTGCAGTTATTTACATATTATTATTATGTCCCTGAAGGTCTATCTTTTTAAATCACTGTAAAATTCAAGGTGAAGACTGTTTTCTGAATTTTTGTTTCTTTTTTTTTTTTTTTGATTACTCATGAACCTTAGCATCTTTTTCTATGTCCAATGGTCATTTGCAATTCTTCCTGGAAGATTATATGGTCTTTGGTTTGTTTTTCTATTTTTATGGTCTTTTCTTTATTATTTCATAAGAGTTCTTCACATATTAAGAATATTAACTTCCTGTTATATATGGTGCATGTGGCTTCCCTACTCTAGCATACTGTGTCATTAATCATTTACACAGCATTCCTGTTTGTTTTTACAAAAGGAATTCTAAATTTTTAGGTAGTCAGATCTTTCCATCTTCTTATTTATAGCTTCTGCCCTTGATGGTATGCTTATTACAATCTTCTCCACACACGTTTATTTAACTATTAATCAAAAATTTCCTCTAGTGATATCATGGATTCAGAAAATAATTAACCTCTACAGCTGGTATTATTTTTCACTGTTTAGATGTAGATTTTTTTAAATATAGATAAAAATGTCTGACTTCTATATAATTCACTCAACTATGCCAGCACCATCTACTTAATAACCTATCTTCTCCCCTCATCACCTGCAATCAGATACTATATTCTCATACATAGTAGAGTCAGTTTTCTGTGCTTTTCTCTTTTATTCTACTATGGCTAATGACAACAAATATTTTTTAACCTTTAATAATATGTGTGTGTACATGTGTGTGTGTGTGTACACTCACTTATTCTTCACAACCACTCTGTGAGGCAGGCACTATTATTATTCTCACTTTATAGATGAGAAAACAGGCACAGCATGTTGGTAGTGCTCGGTAATGATAGCCTATAACAGTAATGATTAATCTACTAATCTCTCTATCCATTGAAAAATGCCTCTATTTTAACTACTATAGTTTTTAAGTGACTTTAATATTTAGTAATATTATTTATCTCTCATTCATCTTTTGTAAGTATCTGCTTGGCTGTGTTAGCAGTTTAAAAACATAGACTCTACTCAATAGTAAAAAACCAAAACCCTCCAATTAAAAAATGGGCAGATCTGAACAGACATTTTTCAAAGAAGACATACAGATGGCCAATAGGTACATGAAAAGAGGCTCAACATCGCTAATCATCGCTAATCATCAGAAATGCAAATCAAAACCACAATGAGATATCACCTCATATCTGTTAGAATGGCTCTTATCAAAAAGATAAAAGTAACAAGTGTTGGCAAGGATGTGAAAAAAAAAGGAACCCTCATGCACTACTGGTGGGAATGTAAATTGGTGCAGCCACTATGGAAAACAGTATGGAGGTTCCTCAAAAAACATTAAAAATAGAACTACTGTATGATCCAGCAATTCCGCTGCTGGGTATTTCTTTGAAGAAAATGAAAATATTAATTCAAAAAGATATCTGCATCCCCATGTTCACTGCAGCATTATTTACAATAGCCAAGATATGGAAACAACCTAAGTGTCCATCAGTGGATGAATGGGTAAAGAAAATATGGCATATATACACAGTGGAATATTATTTGGGCATAAAAAAAGAAATGAAATCTTGCCACTTATAACAACATGGAAGGACCTTGAGGGCATTATGCTAAGTGAAATAAGCAACACAGAGAAAGACAAATACCATAAGCTCTCACGTATATATGGAATCTAAAAACAAACAAACAAGAAGAAAAAAAAAAGTTCATAGATACAGAGAACTTTTTGGTGGTTGCCAGAGATGGGGGTGGCAGGGCGGGTGAAATGGGTGAAGGTGATCAAAGGCTACAAACGTCAAGGTGTAAAGTAAATAAGTCCTGGGAATATAATGTACAGCATGGTGACTATAGTTAATAATATCGTATTACATATTTGAAAGTTGCTGAGAGAGTAGATCTTGAAAGATAAAAACTTTTTTATAACTATGTATGGCGATGGATGTTAACTAGACCTATTGTGGTGATCATTTCACAATGTATACAAATACTGAATCATTATGTTGTACACCTGAAACTAAAATAATGTTATATGTCAATTATACCTCAATTAAAAAAAAAAAAAACATGGGCTCTAGAGTCAGGGATCCTGGGATGAAATTCTGTCACTGTGCCTCTGTTTCTCTATCAGAATAAATAAGAATAACAATGGCATATTATCATAAGTATATTATCAGGATTAAATGAAGCGATAAGTGCCAATGTTCAATGTGTAAAGATTGGCACTAAGTACTCTATAATCACTAGATATTTTCTATTACTTAATAGTAACAATAAAAGCCATAAACAGTGAAATAATACCTTCCAAAGCCTAAGAGAAAATAAATATCATTCAAGATCTAGCAAAGCTATTCTTCAAGAGTACAGTTGAAACAAAGTCGCCTTTAGATAAATAAAAGCCAAGACTTTTACTAAAGGACTTTTACTAATGGGTGTATTTCAGAGAGAAAGGAAATAATCCCAGAAAAAAAAGTCTGTGATATAACAAAACAAAATATAAGTAAATACAAGTAACTCTTATCCATATAAAATAATAACGATAAGTAAGCTATACTTCCGGCACGACAGAGTGAGGAGGTTGGCAAATTTCTTCCCCGCACAGCAACAACACAGCAGGACAAATACTTCAACACAACCATGTCAGTGCTCTGGAAATCAACTAAAGGCAAAGAAGCAAAACTTTTAAAGTAAAATGGGGAATGGGTCAGTTCTTGAAAGGAACATAAAATGTTTATGCTTCTCATACACATGATGCCATTCTAGGAAACTACTTAGCTATCTTGATTAAAAATAACTCAAATATTAAGAATGGGTAAAAGCATCTCCATAGTTATAAATCATTACCTTTTTTTTTTTAACAGCTTAGCAGAGAGGCAAACTTTGTGGTAGCAACTGATTACCCCAAACACAAGCATCAGTCAAGAATCATCTGGTGCTCATCATGGCTCCTTCCCCACCTCTTTGGTTCCTTAGCAGCCCTTTAGAAAGTAAAGGCTGTGTGTTTTCAGACAGTGTCCTATGGTTTGCTCCTGATGTGTCATGTACTGTGGTCCAGCAGCACCAGATGATCTGTTATTACGTACCAAAGCAGCAGAACCTTGTGGTTACAGGATGTGAGGAGGAATCAGAGCCTTCTCAGTTCTATTCCTGGACCTACTACTTACTTGGTCCTGTGGTTTGGGGGTGGTTACAATTTCTCTGTGGTTAAAATGAAATCCTCACAATATGGCTTGCCTTCAGTGTTTAGGATACAATGTGGTCAGGCTATAAATTTATAATGTTTTCTAAGTGAAGTCTGGGAATAGGCATAGGTAGTAAAAGGGTGCACAAGATACCTCATCATTTACAAAAGGATATTTTAGAATCATCCCCTGGAGAATACCGCCTATCAGTTTTCATTTCATGAATTTTCTCTACTTGGTAATTAACTCTGATTTGAGTCCTAAAGATATAGGGAGAGGCACCCTGAATTCATTTTGTGATACAAGCATCTTGCATCATATAATAAAAGAAAGCCATGGAAGGGATATTTTGTTCCAGATTGAACCAGCCTTGTCGCTATAAAATTATAAGCAGTGGAACACAAGGACGTTAGCCAATTGGATTCTACATGACTATGAAAAGAACCTACTATTTTATGATCAAAATATCACATAAAATAGTGGGTGTAAATGGTTTTAGAAGTTAACAGAAATACCACCCATAAAATTAACATGTAAAAGCTGCAGAGAACTTTCTCTTGTGGCATTGTTAAATTAGACAAAACCCTTATTACAGTGACGGCGCTTACTAAGTGCCAGGCACAGTACTCCACACTTTATAGGGATTATCTCCTTTAACTCTCAGCAACCCAGTGAGGAAGGTAGTTATTACCCATTTTATGGATGAAGAACCTGGAGCTCAGAGAGATTAGGGCTGTGGTTGAGTTCATACTGCTAATAAGTTGTAGGACCTGGACTGAACCACAGGGTCCCTGGTTTTAACAACTTTATATACTGGCTTCCACAGAGCACCAATGTTCCCATCAATGAAGTGAACAGTATGTTTAGAAAGAAAAGGACCGTAATGATAAAATAAGGGAGTTATAATTTTATCATAAAACTACCAAGACAGCATTTGTACGTATTCCATATACTAGGTATTTTTATAACAGAAAGTATATGGACAGATGTTGGTGAAAACATCAGTCTTTCTTTGATTATAAACTATCAAGAATTCACTGTAATCAGGTCGACCAAGCACATTTTGATTTAATAAAAATTTTTTTTAGCATTTATTACATACATGGCATTACGCAGCATTCAAGATCCAGAGCACTTTACCTCTGATGGGTACCTTAGCGATAATGTATTACTCACTTTTAATAATGTAACTGAGCAAATTGAGCAGTAAATAGGAAACCCGGATCTTGCCCTTAAAATGCTTACAGTCTCATTGGGAAGACAAAACATGCAAGCAGAAAATTTAAAGAAGGTTCAAATTAAAAGCAAAACCAGCGGTACACAAAGAGATCACTATAGGATTTAGGGAAGACAACATGAATTAGGTTGAGGCTTAAACAGGGCCCTTGGTAGGATTCCAACGGGGAAAAGAGTGAGGTGGGGGAAAAAAAACCCACAGAGGTCTCAGAGTTTGTGCTGGAGGACCCTGAGGACAATAGTTTGAGGAACTTTAGAAGATCAATATTGGCCGCTGAATTTCAGATTATGAATAGTCTTGAATGCCAGGATAAGTAATTTGAAGTTGACTGAAGTTCTCTTTGGCCAAGAACCACTCAAGTTTAATTCTTCCTTGTCGGTAAGAATTAAGAACAGAAATGTGTTCACTCATTTCTTAACCCACTGTAATATGGCTCCAGTTCCTACAACTTTACTTCTGTATTATTTTCTAACACTTAGATATACCTTTCATTTCTCTTATCATTCTTTCTGTTATATTTTGCTGACACCTCTTAATTATTCCCTGTGACACTGGAAATTATAAACATTCAGCAGTAATCATCCTTTCTTTCCTTCTTTTCCTCCTATAATCTTCCCTTATCAAGTTCACCTATTCTTAGGGATTCAGTAATCATCTTTAGATGAATAACTTCTAAATCTATAGTCGCTAATCTTTCAAAGAAACTCCAACTCTATGTAGCCAAAAGGATAGTAAGAAAGATGTGGAGACATATTATATTCTGAATCTTTTTTTAATGAGGAATACATGTTTATAAGATAATATTTTAATATATGTTAACCATTCTTACTCAGTTATTTATAGTATCAAAAGTATTTACAGTATCAAAAAATTCACAACTTTTTTACACCAAGGACAAACAATGAAACATAAACAAAATGAAACCATTTTCTTTGGTTGTCATCTACTTCTCAAAAGAGACAGCAGAGTTTGTTAAAATTTAAGTTCCTTAAAATTCAACAAATTCTGAAACTGCATTTATAATTAAAATTTCTATTTAGTATATTCACTAAAAAAAATTTAAAAATTACTTGTTGCCTCCAAAATCAGTGAAATCTTTTCTCTTAATGATTTTAATTTAATATGTGAATATAAAACTCCTAGAAATTCTGAACTTTTTTCCTTACAAAACTTATTATCCAAACTCTTCCTATTTCCACCAATGCCAAAATACTGTAATCAATTTCTATTTTGCCTCCTACCTTACACCCTAGTGGTCAAGTTCTGTTATGCCTTTTAATGATACACCTTTCACAGTAATTGTTAAGCTTTCTATTCCAAGTGCCTCAATTCAAGTTCAGGCTCTTTGGACCACATCACTGCAATAGTACTGCAATCTCCTAGTTAGTCTCCTTGCTTGTGTTTACTTCCCCACTGAAAGCAGTTTATACAGTAAAAAAAATTGTCATCCTATTTTAAAGCAGGTCTTGTGTAATGTGAGCTCTTATAAACTTATCTCCCCCTATTCTCAAAAAGAAACCGTATTCTTCCTTTCCTCCCTTATTTGTTCATTTATCAAATAATATACTGAGCACCTACTAGAGGTCAGGAATTGTTCTCGGTGCTGTTGACACATTCCTGCCCTCACAGAGTTTGTAGTCTTGGGGCGGATACAGTAAGTGGGAGATTATAATGCAGTGTGGTAAGTGCTGTAACAGAAAATTCAGGATTCCAAAACAGAGCAGGGGCACCTACCCAGAATTAAGAGAATTAACAAAGGCTTTCTAGAGGAACCTAAAGCCTGAAGGATGAGTAGGAGTTTGTCAAGTTAAGAGAAAGGGAAAGAATCTGTGAGAAACAGGGAACATGCTCAAAGGCCCAGGGTTCAATAAATCATATTTATTCTGGCATATTTCAAGAACTGAAATAAATTAAATACGATTGAATCACAGGGTTTGAAGGGGAAGAGACAAGAATTAAGGCTAGAGAGGTAAGTAGGGCAAGATTATGCAGGCCCTCTAACCTGTGTTGAGGGGTTTGTATCTGATCCTAAAAATGGGATATTAAACAGGAGTTTGACATGATCACTTTGCATTTTAGACTAACTCTGTGTGGTCAGGGCAAAGAATGGATTAGAGAGGGGGAGGACCAAATGCAGGAAGTTTCCTTAGGAGGCCGCCGCAAAACCCCAGGCCTGCACCTGGAATGAGAATGGGCTCAGGGAGAAGTGGGCGGATTCGAGAAATATTCAGGAGACAGAAGGGACCATATTAAGTGAAGAGGAGTAGGTGATGAGAGAGAAGAAATCAAGGATGAATTCCAAGTTTCTAGCTTGGGCCACTTGGTAGAGGATGGAGTATATTTAAAAAAAAAAAAAAAAAATAGGACATCTCAGGAGAAGAAGCTGGTTTGGTCAGGAAGACCATGAGTTCTGCTTTGGATACGCCGCTTTGGAGCAACCTCAGAGACATGCAAACAGAGGAAGCTGTTGTGAGAAATTAAGGTGTGTGACTTTAGTATGTCAGAGTTTGAGCAGCTGCCTGTGAAGATAAGGCCCATGAGGTAGCCATGAGTGGGTGTCTAAAGTGGTATGGGCCTAAGGCCATTAGAAATGAAGATCCTGAGAACAAGAAAGGCCAACAAAACACATCATCCACATGGAAATGAAAGTGGGTTGAGAGCAAGGCTTTGAAAACAGGTAAGAATTAGAGGAGGGTAGTTAGGAAACTGGGAGAAGATAGAGATAAGATAAACCTAATTGGCATAAACACCAAAGATGCCAGGGTGAGGGGCTTACATAAGGATGAAGGACTGGACTTCCCTGGTGGTGCAGTGGTTAAGAATCCGCCTGCCAATGCAGGGGACATGGGCTCGAGCCCTGGTCCGGGAGCCGAAGACCCACACGCCGTGGAGCAACAAAGCCCGTGCGCCACAACTACTGAGCCTGAATTATAGAGCCCGCGAGCCACAACTACTGAAGCCCACACGCCTATAGCCCATGCTCCACAACAAAGACAAGCCACCGCAATGAGAAGCTCATGCACCGCAACGAAGAGTAGTCCCACTCGCCGCAACTAGAGAAAGCCTGTGCGCAGCAACGAAGACCCAACACAGCCATAAATAAATAAATAAATAAATAAATAAATAAATAAATAAATAAATAAATAAAATTTATTTTTAAAAAAAGGATGAAGGACTAATAGTCTGAATGGACAGAGGGGAGAAGGCGCTGATCTCACCTCCCAACCCTAAAACACTGTGTGGACCAACAAGCATCACTCTTTGAAAGCACTGCAGGAACAGTGGAGGTCTTAAATGAGAGCCATGTTCTAGGAAAGCAAGAAGGTAAAGGGACCATCCAGTGAGGAAGTTAGGGAGCCTTTATTAAGGAACAGGTTTCCAAAGGCAGAGTGGAAAGTTTTGGGAGGGAAGGGCATGTTGGCAGTTTGGTTTGGGGGAGAGGAAATACAAAACATAAAGTATGAAAAGGCATGAAGTATGTGAAACGGTATATGGAATTAGACAAATGAGATGTTATTTTTACATTATAATGGGAGACCAAGTATAACAATAATATGAAGTGAGGCTTTCTAAGAATTATGTCCAGAGGCCACGCGATGGACTGCAAAGATGGAGTGCCAGGAGGTGGGTTTACGGCAGGGGGAAGGTTGCATCCTGGTGTCTATGAGTTGAGGCAGCACCAGTACAGGCTCAAGTCCTCAGGGCAGCTTTGGCTCTAATGGACGGATCTCTGTTTCAACATGCCATTTGTGTTTTGATCCTCCATTTCTACTCTGCACCATTTCCCATGCCCAGAACGCCTTCACATAAAGGATGCGGAAATTCAGAAAATGCTTTTATAAACTCCATCTGCAAACTTACTATAGAGAATTAAAAGTCTCCTCAAATGCATGTTCCAGTAAATACCTTATCCCCAACCTCAATCATGTCATTTACTTCTGCAGTTTGAATCACTAAATCTGTCTGTGTCTCCTTCCCAATTTAGACTAGATCAAACTGTTTATTTTTAAAAGCCAACAACTTCCACAAAACACTAGGGATCAGGTTTTGAGCAGCAGAGAGAATTGTATGTGATTTTGCTGCAGATTATCAGAGCCATAAAACTTTCAAGCTAGAAAGGTCCTTGGAGACCGGATTACAGGAGCAGACACTAGTGAGTATTGTCACCTAAGAGAAAAGCCAGGAACCCCAACTACGACAGCCACTTATGATACCAGGAGACTTTTTTGATGTAGGAAAATATCTTCTTATTTCAGACTATAAAATACAGAATATTTCCAGAGACATTTGTCAGAATTTATATATTCAAGTGAATATGAATACTACCCTTTAGAGTGTCCACTTTCAGACTATTTATTTATCCAATGGTGCTGCAAACTGCTCAACTACTTTCAGTGACTTTAAAATCAGTTTTATTACTTTGTAGTTCTATCTTGTAGGTAATTTTCTTCCCTCTTTCTTAACTAGCAGTAAAAAAAAAAAAAAAAAAAAATCTGAAGAAATATTTTGAGAACAAGAACTAGTTCCAAATACTGACTTGCATCAATATTCTCGTTCTGACTGTTCTCAAGAATCACTATCAGTCTCAAAGGATTTGTCTTTAAATGCCATCATTGTGATATTTAAAAGAATTGCTATAGGTTCTAAATACAATATTCAAAGAGGCATTTCAAAAGTACTATGAACATCGGCAGTAATCATTGTACAGAGTTCCAGGGTATTACCTAGAAAGAGATAACACTCATTCGCATCTAATCTTAAAAAAAAAAAAAAAAAAAAATCACGCTACTCTATAGTGAAACCTCAAAATCAATGTAAAAATGAAAAAGGACTTTGCATGTACCACTACTTCAAATAAAAACTTTGAAAGATGATATCCATTCTTATGCCACTGAATAAGAGAAATCTATGTATATTATTCAAGAAAAATCTGAGAACTCTACATTTGGAAATAGCTGAAGGCACAAATCCAACGTAAATTACAAATCAGGCCTCTCTGGCACAATCGTCTGGACTAATGTCAAAGTTTGAACACTAACCATTTTCCATAATCAGAACCCACCTACCAGTAATGTGTCCTGAAGTTACGTCTATTTATATTTCCATATTAATAGTATTTCTTATGGAAGTATTATTGCCTAATACTAATAAAAATGCCAAAAATATCATGTTCCCTGCTTTATTAGTAAGCTCTTTTCTTCCCACATACTGGGGACCTCATGAACTAAGTTCATCATATGTTCCATTGGTCCTGAAGGTCTTTTAAGCCCAAACTGCTTTAAGATTGTTTCTATTGGCACCTGTATGGGTACATTTACCTGTATGTCAATGCCTTCTTTTCCCCTTAAAATGGCTCAATAATTAGTTGAAGTGATTTAATCTAACACACTAAAATTAGAATTCTATTGCAGAGTCCCTACTTAATTCTGAACAATTCTTAGGGACAAAACCTGACATAGTTCGAAGAATTGTTTTGACTTCCTTTTGCATTAAATCACTTTTAAATGATTCTGACTTTTTTTTGAATTAACAAGTATAATATTTCAGTCTAAGTTTTCAAGAATGCAACTCTTTCTCTGCCAAACTGACATATTTCCAAAATCTGACTTTGGACAAGGGTATATGGAAGTATGATAACTTATCATTTGTAAAGTAATAATTTTATTCTGGTATCACTGAGAAATGCAAGCCAAGGCAAAGTATTTCTGTGCCTAAAACAGTACTTACTGAAAAACAACACTTAAAGTGAAGCTAATTATCTCGTGGTCTTAGAATCTAACTACCTGCATTTGAGTTCTGCCTCTTCATAAACTGAGTCTTTTGGGTCAAATTCTCAGTTTTCCCACTACCTTTCTGAGAACTCCTTTTGCAGTTCTAAATCAATAAAAAGAATTGAAAAAATATACTCAACAGAGGTCATTAACAACACAAACCACCTATTACTATGCACAGTATTCAGGTTTTGAAAAAGTCTGACTTTTACCAATCTGATTAGTGGAAAGTGAGGAAATAAAAATCTGATAATTTTGCTCTCGGTGCAGTCCAGATGGAGAACAGCTGTAGCCTCTCTGATAAGAGATTTCTGAATAAAACTATGACTACTTATGAGGTAGGCATACATGGCAAGATGTATAAATTTTTTTTAAATTAATTAATTAATTTATTTATGGCTGTGTTGGGTCTTCCTTTCTGTGCGAGGGCTTTCTCTAGTTGTGGCAAGTGGGGGCCACTCTTCATCGCGGTGCGCGGGCCTCTCACTGTCGCGGCCTCTCTTGTTGCGGAGCACAGGCTCCAGACGCGCAGGCTCAGTAGTTGTGGCTCACGGGCCCCGTTGCTCCGCGGCATGTGGGATCTTCCCAGACCAGGGCTCGAACCCGTGTCCCCTGCATTGGCAGGCAGATTCTCAACCACTGCGCCACCAGGGAAGCCCTATAAATTTTGCATTGTCCAGATAGGAGTATTTCGACACACCCGTTTTTCATAGATGTGCAAGAAACATAAATACTCTGAAAAAAGATAATTACAGTTCACATGTGTAAGAGTATTAGAATTCCATTCTCACTTCTGAGCAACAGTAGACTGATCAAGTGAAGGGAATACTGAATCAATTTCTCATATCTTCGTTCTTTTTAAATATACACATAAATATTGTATATATGCGTTCCACTTCACCATGGATAACCCACTGTAGAATATTTGGAGAACAGTAATACAGATACATGATATTTGATAACCTTTTATAATAAACCAACAGTTTCAACACCCTCCTCACTGAAACAGCCTTAACTGGCCAATTCAAATGTTGCATTCTTCTTTTTTGTTTTTCATACTCTTTTAGGTTTTCTACTATGCAATGAAACTGCCAAAAGGTAGAACATTCTTTAGAAAGGAGGAAAATACTGAAAGTGACTGGAAAATCTAAATACGGAATAATAAATAACAAAATCTATAAAGTCACTTCAATAAATGAGGTACTATAACAGTTTTATGTCAGACTAAGACTTTTTCTGTGCCTTGCTTTCTTTAAAATCAACTTCAATGACATAGGATAAAAAGCACCCATTTTAGATGTAAAATTTGATTAGTTTTGATAACAGTACACCCATCAAACCGTCTCTACAAGTAAGATATGGAATATTCAAACATTCCAAAAAGCTCTCTTGTAGCCCATTCTAATCAATCCTCAGCCCAACAATGACGCCAGACAACCACTGATCTACTTTCTATGGCTATAGATTAGTTTTGTCTTTTCCAGATTTCATATAAGTGGAATAATATCCAAGAAATCTTTCATATTTGGTTTCTATTGCTCAGCTTGATTTTTGGAGATGCATCCATGTTATTGCATAAATTGATAGTTAGTTCCTGTTATTCCTTCATACTATTCCATTATATGGCTATACCACAATTTGGGTATATTATGACATCTGGACATTTGGGTTGATCGCAGTTTGGGGATCTTACAAATAAAGCTGCCATGAATAGTTTAAAGTTCTCATTTATCTTTTGAAAATACCAGGGAATGGAATTCCTTGGTAGTATGATAGGTATATAAAAAAATGTAACTGCTGAACAGTTTTCCAGAGTGGTTCTTCCATTTTACACTCCCACCAGCAACGTATAAGAGTGCCAGTTGTTGCGAATGCTCACCAACACTTGCTGTCATCAGACTTTTAAACTCTAGGCATCTAATGGGCATGTAACGGCACCTCACTTGATTTTAATTCGCATTTCCCTGATGACTAGGGAGCTTACATGCGCTTAGTGATCATTGCAAAGCCTTGCTTCAAATCTTTAGCCCAATATTTTAAAAATTGAGTGCTTTATCTTGAGCTGTAAGAGCTTTGTTTTTTGTGTTTTTTTTAAAAATATATTCTGGAGAGAAGGCATTCATCAGATGCATGTATTATAACTCTTTTCCCCAATCTGTGGCTTGCTCGGTCATTTCCTGAACAGCATCTTTTGAAGAGCATCAGTTTCAATTTTAAGTTCAATTTAAAACCTTCTCCTTTTATGACTTGTGCTTTCTATAAGAAATACTTGCCAAACCCAAAGGCACCAAGATTTTCTCCCATATTTTCTTTTAAAAGTTTTATAGCTTTAGCTTTACATTTAGGTCGATGACCCACTTTGAATTCATTTTTGTGGGGTAAGTATGAGATAAGGGTTGACATTCATTTTTTTCCTTATGGATATCTAATTGTTCCAAGACTATTTCTTGAAAGGACTATCCTATCCCCACTGAATTACTTTGGTACTTTATCTAGAATCAATTCACCATCTGCACATGGGTCTATCTCTGGGTTTTAAAAATTCTTTTCCACTGATCTATTCTGCTTTATTGTTCTATTGTCTTATACCAATATCACACTATCTTGGTTTACTGTAGTTTAAGTCTTAGAATCAAGGAGTATAAATCCTCCAACTTTATTCTTTTTTTTCAAAATTGTTTTAGCTATTCTAGGTCCTTTATATTTCCATAAACATTTTGAACCATTTTGTTAATTTCTATAAAAAGCCTGCCAGGCAAAGATTTTTAAAAAATAGATTTATGTTTTTATGTCATAAAACTTTTTAACAAAGGATTTCAGTGAAATGGCATTGATCTTCCTTGAATGGATTATTTTATTTGGATCTGTAGATAGGATGCCTGCATGTGAAAGTAAGTTTTAGATGCCCACCTACAGTTTCACTACTAAACACCCACCCATCTATTAACAAAACATTTTAACCACAGAGAAAAGCATTAGAGAACATTCACTAACATCCACGTGTTCCACTACATAATTCTGTGAAATATTAACATTATGCCATCTTTATTTCAGACCACAAAAAGGTCACACATCATTTGAAACTCCCTGTGCCCCTCCTTGATCCTACTTCCCTCAGGTAACCACTCGCCTAAATTTGATGTTTATCATTCCCAGGCATGCTATACCTTTACTACAAATGTATAGTATCCAAAAGCAAACATGACATTGCTTTTAAACTTTATGTACATGGATAACCATATATGAATCTGATGGATGTTGAATGGTATCTGATCCTTATGAAATGACAGTATGGGTACCATGATTAAGAGCTCAGGCTGAGTTAAAATGTCTCCTTTTGGAATTTTTTCCTTAATTCTCTGGTTCTTAGATATATTCATGTGGACACACGAAGCACTGGTTCACCCCATTTTTATGTACTGTACAATACTGCAAACTCTCTCTATATGTGTATATATATGGCGCAAATGATCAATCCTCTTGTTGATGGACATTTAGATTGCTTCCAATTTATCACCACTACAAATGCTGCTGCTGTGAACATTTCTGTACGTGTCTCCTCATGAAGGAATTTCTCTGGGGTGCGAGTGCTGTGCAGTAGGTTATGATCAGATGATCACATATATTATATATTGCCAAAGCGTTTCATGAATTTACACTCTTGCAAGCAGTAGACATATTCATCTACAGCCTCCCAAGCGTGTGGCACTGTCAGATTTAAACATTTCTGCCCATCTAATGGATGTGAAATGGCATTTGGTATCTGTGAGGTGACAAGATGATGTCCGGCAACCATGGAAACGTGCTGCTCGGATTGCCCTTCAAGAAAGGACTTGCCTAGGAGCGCAGTCAGATAACTGTCTCCAGCTGCAGCTTTAAGATGGGCCGCAGCATTCCGTCCAGGCCAGGCTCTCCCGAGGAGTCCCCAGTCAATGACAGAGCACAGCAGCAGGACTAGGGGCTGGCCATTTCCACTCATTGAACAAGCAATCTCTGCTCTGCAGCTCCCACTGTGTTGGCTGAGACTTTGTCAGATATATATTACAGTCCGAGGCGCTCTCTGACCAGTTCTGCTTCCCAGATGTGCACTGGTCTGAAGGTTTTCCCTGCCCAATCCTTCTCCCTCCCAGTTTCACAGGCATTACCCCCAATATACTCCTCATATTTCAACTCCATCTCAGGAACTGCATTATGGAAAACTCAAACTGATATCTTGATGGAGTAGATCAGAGCTCAAGCCTCTACTGAATTAAATGGCTTGAATTTATATCCCAGCTCTATGTCTTAGTACCTCTGGACATTGGACAGGTTATTTAATTTCCCTACACCTCAGCTTCCTCATCTTTAAAATGGGAATAATAATAGTACTTACCTCATAGGTGTGATTAAATTAATATAAGCCCTTGGATGGAACAGTCTCTGACACACAATAAGCATTCACTAAATATTAGTTTTTGTTCACCAAGTGTGATTTCCTTACTTATCACAAGAGCTGTGATTAGGCTTGGGGATATATGAAACCATGATTTAGTAAACAACGATCTGGGAACAATTCACTGGTCCTTTCCTTAGATATGTGTGTATATTTATATAGGTGTTATTCTAACATGTGGGTAAAGGTAGGGTCATCTCAAATAAAATACTCAGTGATGATAAATAGTTCCAGCCCGATTCTCTTTGTCAATGATTAATCTATATTCTAAAACTTGTTCCTCTACCATTTGTGTTTTGATTTTTTTTTTTTTTTTTGCTTATAATAAAATACACAGACAAGTAACATTAAAGAATACAAACCATAAAACATGAGAAACAGTCTTGGGAGGCTTTGATTAATTGTCTTCTCTATAATAAAAGAGTATCATATATTTGGATTTCATAGTCCACAAATCTTGAGAGTGTTGTATTAGTTTACTTAAGGGGAGATACTAAGAATCAGTTAAACAATATCATAAATTGTTTCCAAGATAATGCAGAAGCCAAAACATAGCTGGTATTCTTTTTTAGATTGGCTTTTTTCCCCTAAAATTATTTTCCCAGAAATACACGCCAGTTCCCCCTTTTTTCATCAATAATTTTCTAAAATTTACAATAATTAAAAGTCAAAATGATATCTATCTATGAAGAAAGATCGGGAAAGAAGTGTAATAACTAATGCATTCTTCCTGCACTCTTGTCCTCAGAGACCAGGAGAATGAGAATTTGGAGGAACATTAAGTCTTTAAGAATGACCCAGCCAAACATTTATTGTAATGAGATTCTATTCCCTATCTTCGGTTTTAAGACTAGGAGTTTGGCCAAATATAAACTTCTGAATAAGTAAATGCTTGTAAAAATAAAAGTCTCCATTAACTTTTTGAAATATTTTTTCTGTCTCATTCTAAAATTCTGTATTTCTCCAGAGCAAGAAAAATAAACCTGTATTGTTCCAAAACCCTGGATGAAATATATACCCAGAAGTCCAGGCCTACTGACCTCTGTAATACATTTGTGCAAATAGATCATATATCCCATACTTTATCTATCCAATGGAACGAAAAACCAAGATAATGCATCAAAAAACAATGCTAGAGCAAGTGGTAGAAAAAGAAAAAGATATGCACTATCTTGTCAGTAAAATGAGTGATATTACCATACTTTGATTGATCTGCATAATAAATTCCTATTGCGTTTTCTAAGACATATGTACTATTAAAATATACTTTTAACCAGGCTATATCTGCTCTTACATACTATAACTTATCTTCTGAATCACCACTCTTCATTTCTTATCGTAGTTGTTAGCTAAACTCCAGAACAGATTAGGTTCCAGATTTCCAGGTGAGTGATCAAAATCCCTCTTCTCCCTAAAATCCCCTCAAAATAAAATAAAAGCTCGATCTTTATGCAGGACAAATCTCATTTCACCATTACACTTTCTTCTGTGAAAGTGATCGCTACTTTAATGATTGTGAACATCTGAGAAACTGGGCTTCTCAGAACCTTCTGCTGCAGCATGTTAATAGGAAGTTTGCAAAAACAGCAATTCTTGCACTAGGGTTTTGAGAAACACTAGGTAAAACAAAACAGGTCTCTTCACTCAGCATTTGAGTTCTCAGAACTTTAACATACTATTATAAACTAATAATCTCTGAGAAGAAGATGTGTAATCTCAATATGTAAATTTATCATTCTTATTGAACTAAAAAAATACCTCTTCATGGCCTAAAAAGAGATGAAAAGAATACTGAAGGACCTACACATGCAACTCTTAAACTAGGATAAGAAAGCTTCCAAGTTGTTCAACAGTTTATAATAAAGATCAAATATGTAAGAGTTAATTATTGTTCTATACTAGTAAAAAGAATAGGGATGCCATTGTTTGGAGGGGAAATTTTAAAAATCCAAACAAGGTATATGCATCATCAATGCCAAAACACCGAGTTAATTTCAAATGAAGGAAAGGTTGTGGCTAGGCTAAGAAATTTTTTAAAAAAATCCAACAAGGGACCCCACACAAAATTTCAGGAAAGGACCTTTTACTTTGTGGTAATACAAAATAAGAAGGTCTTAAGAAGGAATGGGCACGTGATTGGTGGAAATTCCTATTTCAAGATTATTTATTGGTATAGCTCTAACTCTTTTCAAAGCTAGGCTTATTAAATAGTAAGAAACTTCACAAAGTTCCACGAAATTCAAAAGGGATGAAAATTTTTAAAGGAAGTAAGTCAACTGACAATTTATCGACATAGTTTCATGAATGCACCAAGTTTTCTCTTCCCAGGGGTGACTCTACCAAATCAGAAGAGAAAAGAGGTATATAGCAGTTTAGTGGAAGAAAGGAGAATGTGGTTACAGCTGAGTCACGTGGAGGCTGCAATTGGTTTTCTGAAAGTTGGCAATGCTTAAATCATAAGCATATGTGGAGTAAAGAAGCCCCTGTTCTTCTTGCTCATATGAGCTGGATTAGTCACTTAGTTTTCCCATAAGCTGATAACAGTAACATTTTGTGGATTCTGTGGTATCCAGAAAAAAGGGTAACATTTATATTTTCAAACCCCAAGTTAAGAAGAAATTTTTCAATAAAAGAGAAAACAGATTCAGAGCAGTGCTGGTTGTAAGCAAAGTATCAGCTATGGGACATTCCAAATTCTCCACATACCAAGCAAATGTCAAGGCAACATGGAATGTTAGCGTACCAGAGGTTATAACCTTAAGTAAAAAATTTCAACTTCATAATCAGAATATAGGCAGTAAGGACAACATTTAAAAACATGGACATCCTTAAACCAACTCATCAGATAGACTAAAAGGACCCTGGAGTTATGAAGTATCTTTGATACTTCTTGAAACAATGGCATAGAAGAAGTCTTAACATTGCCATGAAATCCTAACAAAGAGAAGGATTTTTTCCTGGCACTACCTTAAACTTCACATTGCTGTGTCAAATTTTAAAATGTTATCAATTTCAAATGTTATAGAAGATAATCTGTGTATAACATACTTAATTGTATCTAAACGCAATATTCTAGTATAGAATACAGAAGAATATGACGATTTTTAAAAACAATCTGAAATAGGAGAAAGTGGAACAAAGGTTATCAGGATTAAAGTTGGAGAGACTTAAATATTATGCTTTCAAATATTCCTATGGTTCCATGTACAGGGGAAGCTGTAGGGTACAGGGGAATTACCTTTCAGGGGTAATTGGAAAAGAAAAGCTGTCAGCTACTTATTCTAGCCAGTTCTCTAAATCCAAGGATTAGATTCATACAACTAAAGTCAAGATGAAGCTTTTCTCTAAAACTGAGGACATATACATCAGGCATTTACAGAATCAGTCCCTATTGACAGGTTTAGCAGGTATATATTTAGCATATCTATATCTATATGCAAATAATTTTATATATCTATAGTTTATATTGATATTTACCTGTTTACAGAATTAGTCTTTAGATGTAGACTAATTCTATAAAAGCAACTAATAGCTCCTCAGAATAAAGGCAAAAGATAAGATATAAAGCTGCAATATTCATTTCTAAAATGAGTTTCAAATGATCTCTTTTAAGATATAAAGTAAGAAAGTTTTAATGTTTTTATGAGCTAATCTTTTGCAAAACCACAGTTAAATATAAACAGTGACTAAATACATTATATGGGAATACCATTTTTTTTCTAGCTTGGATTCATAAGAACCTTGGTTTAAAGACTGCTCTTCAAGTTTTCCATTGTTACCAATTTTTAACAAAATATTTTTAAAGCCATAAAAAAATCAAGCATCTCAAATCAGAAGTTATATTTTCAACAAAAATCCTAAAAGTTGTCTTATTCTACAATCAAAAACAATATTCTATGATTGCAAAAAAGTTTGCCTTCTATGATGAAGCATTTTTTACCTAAAAAAGATAGAGGTTAAAAAAAAGCTTGATTTTGCCTTCTACTCTGTTATCCTAAAATATTCAGATGATTGATTTTACAGTGCCAAATCAGGTAAAATCAACTACGACTTCTGGAAGAAAAATTATGCCTGCTGACAAAAATCCACTTCATGTTCTGTGTTATGGAACAGAAGTGATATGATACCATCTCTGCTGCTTCAGTTAAGTCTTATTCTGCCAAAGCTTTCTAACTATACTCCCATGTGTGCCCTAGTGAACTCATTTGGTTAGATGCCTGCTAATCCCTTCATGTCAAGTGTCCTATTTTTATAATTAAAAAAAAGGGAAATTTTCAGTGGAAAAATTTTAATCCTTACCTTGCTTGACTCACTGCTGTGTTTGGCCCTATTAACCCCTCTTTCCTGTAATGCTTATCCTTAGCCTCACTGCTACCTTTCCAGCATCTGTCTCCTTTCCTCTACTGTGCTAATAATACTCAAATACTGGTGTTTCCCAATGCTCTGCTAACACTGAAATATGGAAAAGAAGAACATAAAGTTATTTTATGCATATTACCTGACTTTTTAAATTTCCATTTTGATTTCTCTTATGGTACTAAGTGTTCATGTCCACAGTTAAATTAAAAAGAAGGATGGAAAGTACATTTTTATTCATTTGTTACCTGCAAAAACTTCTACCTATTAGCAGATATCTATTAACAAACTGCCACAGGAAAGAGACTAATTCTAAAAATGTCTAACTTACATGCTACAATTCTTTAGCTCTACAACAAACAGTTAAGAAAGTAAAGATTTTTAGAATGAATTCCAGTGCATTAAGTCCTAAGACAGGCAGTCATCTGTTTTTAAATAAACTGAATCCCACCTCAAAGAAATACTTAAGAGATGAATTCCTTTAGATGAAAATACAGCAATAAACATTCTCTCAAATATAGCTTTCAATACATTTTGTGAACTAAATAATTACAATAAGCCCAGCCATTTACATTGTCTTTTGTAAACAGAATATTTATATTCTTATATTCACTAACTCTAAGAGCCAAGATGTGTAACGCTTACCACTTAACTACTACAATTTTTTAACTACTGGGTGAAATTCAATGGTTTTTGGAATCTGAGTATAAATCTCCCAACAGGCCTACCTCCCACACTTTAATCAGCATCAACCAGTCATTCTACATTAACAGAAAATACACCTGAAAACCAGTGCTCACAGTATGTTAGCAAAGGCTCAGCTGGGCTTGTGGCAGAACAATTAGAAGACTATGGAATTTAAGGTAATACAAGGAGAAAGGATTCATACAGGACATGATGAGGCAAGGACATAGTCTGGACTGTCAAACTAAAACTGAAAACAAAAATAAGATTTAGAATTTTAACTTAGTGTGCCCGAAAGCTTCCTTTTCTTGGACCTCCTGCCATCTGCATCCCAGGCTTCTGAATCTGGGGTCAAGGTTTCCAGTCTGACATGCAAACAGCTTGAAAGTCGGCACTTCAGCCATTACAAGAAAAAAGCTGAACAAACTCAAAATTAAAAACTCTTCTTAGACTAATCCTGCTGCCCTGAAAACTGGAGCTACAACCCAACAAACACAGAGAACCCCAGCCTACCAGGGACAGAAGGCCAGGAGCAACCCTCCAACTAGAGCCCAAACATCATTTTCAGCTTTCAACAAAAACTTACAAGGTATGATAAAAGGTAAAAAATGCAAAGCAAGCATTAGAATGAGATTCAGCTATGGTAGGGATTTTGGAATAATCAGACCAGGATCCTAAAACAACTATAGTTAATAATGCTAATGGGTCTAATAGAAAAAGCAGACAACATGCAAGGACATATGGGTAATGTAAGTGGAAAGATGGAAACTCTAAGAAAGGGTCTAAAGAAAAGCTTGATATCAAAATCATAGTAATTCAAATGAAGATTGCATTTGATGGGCTCATCAGTAAACTAGATATGCAGGAGGAAAGAACTCATGAGCATGAAAGAGTGTCAATAGAAACTTCCAAGATTGAAATGCAAACAGAGAAAAAGAAAAGAATAGTCAACAAGTGTGGGACAGACACTGGAGGAACAAAGATGGTGGAGTAGAAGGACGTGCTCTCACTCCCTCTTGTGAGAACACCAGAATCACAACTAGCTCCTGGGCAATCATTGATAAGAAAACACTGGAACTCACCAAAAAAGATACCCCACAATCAAAGACAAAGGAGAAGCCACAATGAGATGGTAGGAGGGGCGCAATCACAGTAAAATCAAATCCCATAACTGCTGGGTGGGTGACTCACAGACTGGAGAACACTTATACCACAGAAGTCCACCACTGGAGTGAAGGTTCTGAGCCCCACATCAGGCTTCCCAACCTGGGGGTCCAGCAACGGGAGGAGGAATTCCTAGAGAATCAGACTTGGAAGGCTAGCAGGATTTGACTGCAGGACTTCGACAGGACTGGGGGAAACAGAGACTCCACTCTTGGAGGGCACACTCAAAGTAGTGTGCACATCGGGACCCAGGGGAAGGAGCAGTGACCCCGGGGAGACTGAACCAGACCTACCTGCTAGTGTTGGAGGGTCGCCTGCAGAGGGTGGGGGATGGCTGTGGCTCACCGTGGGGACAAGGATACTGGCAGCAGAAGTTATGGGAAGTACTCCTTGGAGTGAGACCTACCAGAGTCTCTCATTAGCCCCACCAAAGAGCCCAGGTAGGCTCAAGTGTTGGGTCACCTCAGGCCAAACAACCAACAGGGAGGGAACCCAGCCCCACCCATCAGCAGACAAGCGGATTAAAGTTTTACTGAGCTTGGCCCAACAGAGCAACAGTCAGCTCTACCCACCACCAGTCCCTCCCATCAGGAAACTTACACAAGCCTCTTAGATAGCCTCATCCACCAGAGGGCAGACAGCAAAAGCAAGAAGAACTACAATCCTGCAGCCTGTGGAACAAAAACCACATTCACAGAAAGATAGACAAGATGAAAAAGCAGAGGGCAATTTGCCAGATGAAGGAACCAGATAAAACCCCAGAAAAACAACTAAATGAAGTGGAGATTGGCAATCTTCCAGAAAAACAATTCAGAATAATGATAGTGAAGATGATCCAGGACTTTGGAAAGAGAATGGAGGCAAAGATCGAGAAGATGCAAGAAATGTTTAACAAAGACCAAGAAGAATTAAAGAACAAACAAACAGAGGTGAACAATACAATAACTGAAATGAAAAATACACTAGAACGAATCAATAGCAGAATAACTGAGGCAGAAGAACGGATACGTGACCTGGAAGACAGAATGGTGGAATTCACTGCTGTGGAACAGAATAAAGAAAAAAGAATGAAAAGAAATGAAGACAGCCTAAGAGACCTCTGGGACAACATTAAACGCAACAACATTCGCATTATAGGGGTCCCAGAAGGAAAAGAGAGAGAGAAAGGACCCGAGAAAATATTTGAAGAGATTATAGTCGAAAACTTCCCTAACATGGGAAAGGAAATAGCCACCCAAGTCCCGGAAGGGCAGCGAGTCCCAGGCAGGATAAACCCAAGGAGAAACACGCCGAGACACATAGTAATCAAATTGGCAAAAATTAAACACAAAGAAAAATTATTGAAAGCAGCAAGGGAAAAATGACAAATAACATACAAGGGAACTCCCATAAGGTTAACAGCTGATTTCTCAGCTGAAACTCTACAAGCCAGAAGGGAGTGGCATGATATACTTAAAGTGATGAAAGGGAAGAACCTACAACCAAGATTACTCTACCTGGCAAGGATCTCATTCAGATTCGATGGAGAAATCAAAAGCTTTACAAACAAGCAAAAGCTAAGAGAATTCAGCACCACCAAACCAGCTCTACAACAAATGCTAAAGGAACTTCTCTAAGTGGGAAACACAAGAGAAGAAAAGGACCTACAAAAACAAACCCATAACAATTAAGAAAATGGTCATAGGAACATACATATCGATAATTACCTTAAACGTGAATGGATTAAATGCCCCAACCAAAAGACACAGGCTTGCTGAATGGATACAAAAATAAGACCCATATATATGCTGTCTACAAGAGACCCACTTCAGACCTAGGGGCACATACAGACTGAAAGTGAGGGGATGGAAAAAGATATTCCATGCAAATGGAAATCAGAAGAAAGCTGGAGTAGCAATACTCATATCAGATAAAATAGACTTTAAAATAAAGAACGTTACAAGACACAAGGAAGGACACTACATAATGCTCAAAGGATCAATCCAAGAAAAAGATATAACAATTATAAATATATATGCACCCAACATAGGAGCACCTCAATACATAAGGTAACTGCTAACAGGTATAAAAGAGGAAATCGACACTAATACAATAATAGTGGGGGACTTTAACACCTCACTTACACCAATGGACAGATCATCCAAAACGAAAATAAATGAGGAAACACAAGCTTTAAGTGACACAATAGACCACGTAGATTTAATTGATATTTATAGGACATTCCACCCAAAAACAGCAGATTACACGTTCTCCTCAAGTGCGCACGGAACATTCTCCAGGATAGATCACATCTTGGGTCACAAATCAAGCCTCAGTAAATTTAAGAAAATTGAAATCATATCAAGCATCTTTTCTGACCACAATGCTCTGAGATTAGAAATGAATTACAGGGAAAAACACGTAAAAAACACAAACACATGGAGGCTAAACGATACGTTACTAAATAACCAAGAGATCAGTGAAGAAATCAAAGAGGAAATCAAAAAATACCTAGAGACAAATGACAATGAAAACATGATGATCCAAAACCTATGGGATGCAGCAAAAGCAGTTCTAAGAGGAAAGTTTATAGCTATACAAGCCTACCTCAAGAAACAAGAAAAATCTCAAATAAACAATCTAACCTTACACCTAAAGGAACTAGAGAAAGAACAAACAAAACCCAAAGTTAGCATAAGGAAAGAAATCATAAAGATCAGAGGAGAAATAAATGAAATACAAACAAAGAAAACAATTGCAGGGATCAATGAAACTAAAAGCTGCTTCCTTGAGAAGATAAACAAAATTGATAAACCATTTGCCAGACTCATCAAGAAAAAGAGGGAGAGGACTCAAATCAAGAAAATTAGAAATGAAAAAGGAGAAGTTACAACAGACACTGCAGAAATACAAAGCAATCTAAGAGACTACTACAAGCAACTCTGTGCCAATAAAATGGACAACCTGGAGGAAATGGACAAATTCTTAGAAAGGTATAACCTTCCAAGATTGAACCAGGGAGAAACAGAAAATATGAACAGACCAATCACAAGTAATCAAATTGAAACTGTGATTAAAAATCTTCCAACAAACAAAAGTCCAGGACCAGATGGCTTCACAGGTGAATTCTATCAAACATTTAGAGGAGACCTAACACCCATCCTTCTCAAACTGTTCCAAGCAATTGCAGAGGAAGGAACACTCCCAAACTCATTCTATGAGGCCACCATCACCCTGATACCAAAACCAGACAAAGATACTACAAAAAAAGAAAAATACAGACCAATATCACTGATGAATTTAAATGCAAAAATCCTCAACAAAATACTAGCAAACAGAATCCAACAACACATTAAAAGGATCATACACCACGATCAAGTGGGATTTATCCCAGGGATGCAAGGATTCTTCAATATATGCAAATCAATCAATGTGATACACCATATTAACAAATTGAAGAAGAAAAACCATATGATCATCTTAATAGACGCAGAAAAAGCTTTTGACAAAATTCAACACCCATTTATGATAAAAACTCTCCAGAAAGTGGGCATAGAGGGAACCTACCTCAACATAATAAAGGCCATATATGACAAACCCACAGCAAACATCATTCTCAATGGTAAAAAACTGAAAGCATTTCCCCTAAGATCAGTAACAAGAGAAGGATGCCCACTCTCACCACTATTATTCAACAAAGTTTTGGAAGTCCTAGCCATGCCAATCAGAGAAGAAAAAGAAATAAAAGGAATACAAATTGGAAAAGAAGAAGTAAAACTGTCACTGTTTGCAGATGACATGATACTGTACATAGAGAACCCTAAAAATACCACCAGAAAACTACTAGAGCTAAACAATGAATTTGGTAAAGTTGCAGGATACAAAATGAATGCATAGAAATCTCTTGCATTCCTATACACTAATGATGACAAATTTGAAAGAGAAATTAAGGAAACGCTGCCATTTACCATTGCAACAAAAAGAATAAAATACCTAGGAATAAACCTACCTAAGGAGACAAAAGACCTGTATGCAGAAAACTATAAGACACTGATGAAAGAAATTAAAGATGATACCAACAGATGGAGAGATATACCATGTTCTTGGATTGGAAGAACCAATATTGTGAAAATGAATATACTACCCAAAGCAATCTACAAATTCAATGCAATCCCTATCAAATTACCAATGGCATTTTTTACGGAACTAGAACAAAAAATCTTAAAACTTGTATGGAGACACAAAAGACCCCAAATAGCCAAAGCAGTCTTGAGGGAAAAAAACGGAGCAGAAGGAATCAGACTCCCTGACTTCAGACTATACTACAAAGCTACAGTCATCAAGACAATATGTTACTGGCACAAAAACAGAAACATAGATCAATGAAACAAGATAGAAAGCCCAGAGATAAACCTACACACCTATGGTCAACTAATCTATGACAAAGGAGGCAAGGATATACAATGGAGAAAAGACAGTCTCTTCAATAAGTGATGCTGGTGAAACTGGACAGCTACATGTAAAAGAATGAAATTAGAATACTCCCTAACACCATACACAAAAATAAATTCAATATGGATTAGAGACCTAAATGTAAGACCGGACGCTATAACACTCATAGAGGAAAACATAGGAAGAACACTCTTTGACATAAATCACAGCAAGATCTTTTTTGATCCACCTCCTAGAATAATGGAAATAAAAACAAAAATAAACAAATGGGACCTAATGAAACTTAAAAGCTTTTGCACAGCAAAGGAAACCATAAACAAGACAAAAAGACAACCCTCAGAATGGGAGAAAATATTTGCAAACAAATCAAAGGACAAAGGATCAATCTCCAAAATATAAATATAGCTCATCCAGCTTGATATTAAAGAAACCAACAACCCAATCCAAAAATGGGCAGAAGACCTAAATAGACATTTCTCCAAAGAAGACATACAGACGGCCACGAAGCACATGAAAAGATGCTCAACATCACTAATTATTAGAGAAATGCAAATGAAAACTACAATGAGGTACTACCTCACACCAGTTAGAATGGGCATCATCAGAAAATCTACAAACAACAAATGCTGGAGAGGGTGTGGAGAAACGGGAACCCTCTTGCACTGTTGGTGGGAATGTAAATTGATACAGCAACTATGGAGAACAATATGGAGGTTGCTTAAAAAACTAAAAATAGGATTACCATATGATCCAGCAATCCCACTACTGGGCATATACCCAGAGAGAACCATAATTCAAAAAGACACATGCACCCAAATGTTCATTGCAGCACTATTTACAATAGCCAGGTCATGGAAGCAACCTAAATGCCCATCGACAGACGAATGGATAAAGAAGATGTGGTACATATATACAATGGAATATTACTCAGCCATAAAAAGGAAAGAAATTGGGTCATTTGTTGAGACGTGGATGGATCTAGAGACTGTCATACAGAGTGAAGTAAGTCAGAAAGAGGAAAACAAATATCGTATATTAATGCATGTATGTGGAACCTAGAAAAATGGTACAGATGAACCGGTTTGCAGGACAGAGGTTGAGAAACAGATGTAGAGAACAAACGTATGGACACCAAGGGGGGAAAGTCACAGGGGGGTGGGGATGGTGGTGTGATGAATTGGGCGACTGGGATTGACATGTATACACTGATGTGTATAAAATTGATGAGTAATAAGAACCTGCTGTATAAAAAAATAAATAAAATGAGATTCAAAAAATAAAAAATAAAAAACTAACAGTAAACTTTCTTTGGGTTATTTGTATGGAAATATGTTAATATAAATGTTTCAGACATTACATGAAATTCCTAAAAATCTTATATGTTCTGGTATAATGTTATAAGTCATAATTCTAGTTATAATTTTGAAATGTATATCTCAGAAATCACTAAATTTCCTTGTCAATTGCATTATTATGAAGTTTCATCAAATCTTTAACCGTGGTCATTTTTAAGTCTTTTGTCATTTACAGATAGTTCTGGGTGTACTCTGATGTTTCTGCAAAAATGTTCCTACAAAAGGGTTTCATCTTCAAGGAATTCATGGATAAGACTCTGACAAGTACAGGCTTCTGGTAACTGACTATACTGCTGAACTGAATGAATAAGCATTTTCAGAACTCTAATGGAAAACTGATGAATTCATAAAAGTGCTAACAAAAGATCAAGATGAAAAAAAATTAATTACATGGGACTGAGTGAACTGATGAGGATGATTATAATTTTTGTGACTTTCTGTTTGAATTAAAAAAAAAAAAGAAAAGAAAAGAGGGACACTTTTACACCAAAGATAGCAAACTGAGAATACAATAAAAATAAAAAAAGAAGTGTGGGACAATTAGAAAATGTATAACATGTATGTAATGGATATACCAGAAGGAGAAGAAAGAATGGAAGAGAGGAAATATTTGAAGTAATAATGGCTAAAAATTTTACAAAATTAACGACAGACACCAAACCACAGATCCAGGAAATTCAGAGAACACCAGGCAGGAAAAATACCCCCCAAAAATCTATACTTAAGTACAACATATTGAAGCTACAAAAATCAAAGAGAAAACTTTGAAAGAAGCCAGAGGGGGAAAAATACCTTACCTATAGACAAAGAAAGTTAAGGATTGCATCAGATTTCTCTCCAGAAACAATGCAAGCAAGAATAAAGTGGAGTGAAATATTTAAAGTGTTGAAAGAAAAAAGCCCACCAACCTAGCAATCTGTAACCCGCAAAATTATCCTTCAGAAGAGAAGGAGAAATAAAGACTTTCTCAGACAAAAATTGAAGGACTTTATCTCCAGTAGACTTGCCTTCCAAGAAATGTAAAAAGAAGTTCTTCAGAAAGAAAGAAAATGATATAGGTCAGGAACTCAGCTCTACATAAAGAAAGAGCTCCAGAGAAGAAATAAGTGAAGATAAAATAAAATCTCTTTTCATTATCTTAATTGAACTAATAGATAACAGTTTGTTCAAAATAATAATGGTAACAACGTATTTGGTGACTAGAGATTATGGACAAGTGAAATAAATGACAGTGATGTTATGAGGGATGGGGGTAGAACTGGGAATACTCTGTTATAAGCTACCTACACTACCCATGACGTGATACAGTTACTTGAAAGTGGACTTGTATTAGTTTCAAATGTGTATTACAAATCCTGGGGCAACCACTAAAATTTTTTAAAAGAAGTATAATTGATACACTAATAGAAGAGAGAAAATGAATGTATGTCAGTACTTGTTTCTTTGTATACTAATTAACTCCTTGGCCTTCCTTTACTTGTAGTATATTAGATGTGTCTTTTGGAGCTCTATGTATTTCAAGTTTTGGCTCCTCCAGTTGCTCTATCTTTTTGATGCTCATGTTTTGGCAAGATGGTGAATAAGTTCAACAAACAGAAAAAGCTGCCCACAATAATGAAAGAACTGATCCAGCAACCACATTGGATAAAGACCTGGAAGTGTGACAGAATTTTTATAACCCTTGCCTCACCAGGAACATATAAGTGTGTAATAGTTGATACAACACCTCTGAGCAGGAGAGTCTGATAATACTAGTAATAAAAATATATCTCCAGTACCTAGAACAACACGTGGCATATAGCAAATACCCATTATTTATTGAATGAATAAATGAACTGATGTTAAAAGGAAGAACATTTGATACCTGCTGAGGAGCAATATTTCTTAAATATTATTTGACAACTTGCTTTAACAACCATCTCACAAATAAAATGAAGTCTCCTGTATTGGTTTGCATTTCTGAAATCTAACTTTGCAGAAGTATTTAAGAGTACGCCTGGAAAAGATCTTACATCTGGCATATTGAAAGGTGTTGAGGCCCGGTGTCTAAGTCTTTAAACACAAAACACTCACTTGAAAAAACACTTTGAAAGCTTTCTAGATACATACACAGATTTAGGCAGCCTTACCCCATGATTAAAGCCAATTTCATGGAAATTTAATATAACTTTTTCAAAATATCAAGGGATGATGGTGAATCAAAAGGAACAAAGTGAGCAAATCTGCCCCTAATTTTAATTTCACATGGTTTGGCACTTGAGAAAAAGAACAGTGAATACTAAACTATTCTTTCTACAAAAGCCAGAAGAGACAAGTGGGACAGGTCTTCTCTGACAACTCCTGTCTCCCACATTACTTATTAGGTACACTGTGTCCTATATTCTCTTACGGTACTCAAGTCATTTCTACTACAGGGCTTATTGAAAATGTCTGTTTACTTATCTCTCTCCCCAGCCACACTGATTTCCTTAAGAGCATTTAGCAAAAGAAATGCTTGGCACATATAAGCGCTCGATGTGTTTGCTGAATAAATAGATAATTCAAGGTACCCTAAATATTTTCTTTGACTATGTTCACAGAAATCTTTGGTATGATGGGGGATAGCTGTAGAAGACTGAGCTAATTTCTCTCACTGTATACTAGTCAACAATGTTTGATTTTGTTTTCTTCCTTTAGCCTCACTATCATTTATTTGCTTTTCAATGTATCAATATAGCTTACCTAGAGAAAAAGTTTAACTTAGACAACTATAAAAATACTGGTTTGACTTTGAACCCACACTGAAGTTCATATTAAGTCCTATTTGGCTATGGCATGCTTCCTACATACAGCATTGTTTTGCTAAAACCAATCAAATTTAAATGGCTATCTTTCTATTCCAAAGATGCCTGGGAAAATTCTTTACCTCTCCAGGCTGGCATTCCAACATTTAAAATTCCAAACAATCAATGATTTTCTTGCTCGTTGAATAATAATACATAGTTGTACATCAACATTTAATGACAACCAATGCATGGTAGGGGTATGAAGTGATTCTAAAGAAAAATAAAATATGACTGCTATTCTTTTTCAGTTTTTACAAAAATAATGCATGAATTCTTGTCACGGTGACATATATATGTCAACCGAAATTAAGATTAATTTTAGGACCAAAAGGCAAAAGAAATGTGATGACTTACAGTGCTTTTACCTGGATGAAATCTTATAAAGCAGAATATAATTTCAGAATAAATCTATTTAATTTAATATGCATAACTGTGGGATACAGTTGCTTGTTTTGTCTTTTCTTAACATTAGAATGTTAAGAATGAAAAACTGGGAATGGGAGTATAATATATTATAAAACTGACTAATACAACAAGCTTAACCACTGAAGTATAACATGTATTTAACAGTTATTGAAAACTTCTTATGTGTTAGGGGCCAGTCAAAATCACGTGGATGGGTTTATTCCATTTTGTTCTTTCACCTGCAACAAAAAGATGAAAGCTTTCATTCTTGTTAACTACCAGCTAAATCCTAATGTGAACTATTTAGAAACCACAGATAAATTGAATGCATTCAACAAACATTTACTGAGCGTTTCCTAGGAGTCAGGCTCTGGGGATACAGCAGTAAACCAAATTAGACAAAAATCCTTGCTCTCATAGAGTTTACACTGTATTTACAGGAGACAGATAATAAATAAGAATAAGTAAATTAAATAACATGTTATAAGGTGACAAGCAGCTCTACAATAAAATAAAGCAGAGAAAGGAGAGAAAGCCAGCCAGTGTGGGGTGGGAGGGGTGGGGGGTGCAATTTAAAACAGAATGATGCAGGGCAAACTTCACTGAGAAGGTGACAAGTGAGTAAAGACTTGGAGGAGAGAGAAAGGGTGAGAGAAAGGCCTGGAGGTTCAAGAGAACAGCAAAAGCGAAGAATCCAAGGTGGGAATATATCTGAAGTGTATAAGAAATAGCAAGATTTGGAATTCCCATGGAATTCTATTGCATTCACACAAATTTCCTATTTGTTTATAATTCAAATGTCACAAAATATCATTAAACTATTCTGTATGTTTAAGGAAGTCATAATGTTTGGGGAAAGAGGAAAATGCATAGTTTTCAAACAAAATCACCTAGTTTTCCGTAACTGCTTTCCCACAGTTGTTAGGGCCCTGCTTATCTTCGTGGCCACGTGTTTAAAATTCAGCCTAGACCTTAGAGTTATTGTGATTTCTATTTTCACCATTATACCAAAAGCTGCATTTATAAGATGTCTGAACTCAGAACGGACTACAGATGCCATGTTATTTGCACTTGACATATTTGGATAACATTCCTTTAAATCAGAGAGGAATGGAGCACACTGATTAAGAGCATGGGCTCTGGAGCCAGACTGTCTGGATTTGAACCTCAGCCCTGTCACTTTCCAATTGGGTAGCTATAGAAATTTACTCAATCTCTCCGTGCCTCTGTTTTCTTATCGGAAAAATGGGGATAAATGATTGTAAGAATGACATAGGGCTGTTTTGAGGATTAAAAGAATGTAAAAGTAGTGGGAATTCCCTGGTGGTCCAGTGGTTAGGACTCTGTGCTTCCACTGCAGGGGGAACAGGTTCAATCCCTGGTCAGGGTACTAACATCCAGCATGCAGCCCAAAAAAAAAAAAAAAAAAAAAAATGTTAAAGCACTGAGAACAGAGGCTGGTATATACCCTAAAAATATATTAGCTGTTGTTGTAGTTGTTATTATTTTTAGTAATAATGATGGAAGACATCTGGTGGTTTTCTTGATGTGTCATAACCAAAATAAGATGAAATTATGATTCCTTAATTTTTAATCTTTGTTCTCTCTCAACGGCACCAGTAAAAGTCATTCTTTAACTTTTGAAGATTCTAGTCCATTATAATATTTGAATGCATATCAAGTATTCATTCTTGGGACTTCCCTGGTGGTCCAGTGGTTAAGAATCCACCTTCCAATTCAGGGGACACAGGCTCGATCCCTGGTTGGGAAACTAAGATCCCACATGCCATGGGGCAACTAAGTCCGTGCGCCTCAACTAGAGAGTCCATGTGCCACAAACTACAGAGCTCATGCCGTCTGGAGCCCGTGCACCACAGCTAGAGAGAAGCCCATGCGCCTCAACGCAAGATCCCGCATGTCAAAGAGGATCCTGCGTGCTGCAACTAATATCCGACGCAGCCAAAAATAAAATTAAATAAATAAAAACATTTTAAAACTATTCATTCTTATATTTAGTTTTAATTATCAAGAAAACAAACGATGCATTCAAATCAAGTTACCTTCTGATCATTTCTAAGAAGAAAATATGCCTTTTAAAAAAAATTTTTATTGGAGTATAGTTGATTTATAATGTTGTGTTAATTTCAAAATATGCCTTTTAATACCTAATATTTTTGAGTGTTCAGTAGTATGTAAAAGGTATATTAAAAGCAAATTCTTTTGTATTTTATAACATTTAGGAGAAAAATACAAACAAGTGATAAACAGAGGAGCAGAGTAGCTATTCCGGGGAAATTTACAAAGCATAAACTATCCCCAAAAATGTGTATTTATATTAAAAGTTTCCTTTTAGCCTCAAGGTGTTCTGTCTATATAAATAGCCCTTTATCAGAAATATATCAGATCATTTTGAATTAGAATGCCAGTATCCTGTCATTAAAAGCAGTTTAAAATGAATTAACATCAAATTGCATCAAATTGAATTGAAAAGTGAAAGTTACTGTATTCAATTACGACATTATTGAGCTTTTACTATTCCAAGCACTTTACGTGGACTGTAAATTTCATTTACCATAAAAGTAATAAAATATTTTAGTCTCTAGCACTAAATGATATTTTACTAATCTTTAAAAAGCTTTTTCACTTACATTTTTCATCTATAAAAACTTTACTAACAATTTCTCTTTTTTATTGTGGTAAAAAACACCTAACATTAAATTTCCTATCTTAACCATTTTTAAGTGAACAGTTCAATAAGTTAAGTATATTTACAGTGCTATGCAACAGATCTCTGGAAACTTTTTAATCTTGCAAGACTCAAACACTATAAGCTTTAAACACTAATTCCTCCTCCCCTCTTTCCGCAGCCCTTGGCATCCACCTTTCCACTTTCTGTTCCTATGATTTTGACTACTTTAGATACTTTATATGAAGAGACTCAAACACTAACAACTTCTTATGGGCAACATTTTATTTAGGCATGTTTTGCTGAAAGTGAAGATTTAGTGCCTAGCATTTTAACCTGGACAAGAAATGTTTTCTAAAATAAACTGAACAGAAATGAATTTTCCCTGGAAAATCAACCATGTATATATGTGGGCTGGAGCGGGGGCTGAGATAAGAGAGAGGAAGGGGTTATCATACTGGGCCTGCTGCTGGGTCACTTGTTTCACTGCACTTGCCCTCATTCTAGGTATTTCCAAAGACCATCTCTAGGGAATTCCCTGGTGGTCCAGTGGTTAGGACTTTGCGCTTTCACTTACAGGGCCCAGGTTCAGTCCCTGGTCGGGGAACTAAGATCCTGCACAGCGTGCCCAAAAAAATAAAAAATAAAGAACTGTAGTAGAAAATCTGGAGTGTGAAACCTTTCAAAGCAATTTTAAAAAGAACAAAAAACAAACAAACAAACAAAAATCAAAGTCCATCTCTACCATACAAATTCTCCAGGGTCACTTTTATCACAAATACCATTAGAATGAACTAAATGTTTAAATTATTCTCTTGCATTAACTTGTAGCATCTCTTTATATACTCCCTGTGCACACATGATTTTCAACAGTTGTAAATTCTACTGGGCAGAGACTCTAGATCTGGAGTAGCCCAAATGTAGAGTAATCTAGAGTTTAGTTAGTAAAACTAAAAATGGTTAGAATTATTAGTTGTTTATATCTTTAGCCATTTGTAACCAGAAAACAACATAAATGCTTGCAGGTTAAATCATAATAAGTATGGGACATAAATAAGGCTAAACTTTTACCTCCTATGTGTAAAAATCCTTTTACCCTTGAAATGCATATAAAATACTGAAGTCTGTCCAGAAACATTGAACAAATATAAATCACTCTATGGATGTTTTGCTCATCTATAGAGAGTTGTTAGTTTTACACTATAAAGCCATAGGGAGTGGAAATACTATTTCTTTATGGAATTCAGAACAAATTTCAGGTAATCATCCAACATACTTTTCCTTAAAGTTATATACAATCTTCAGATACAACATCTCTGAGGTGTAAGATTTCACCTCAGCCCTCATTCAATAACCATTTTTTGAGCACCTCTTACGTATTATGACAGGTATTATAAAGGAAAAGAAAAAAAGATCCAGTCCTAGACCTCCAGTATTTCCAAGACAATGCTAACTCAGATAAATAAACGTAATTACAACTCAGTGTGATACATGCCATTAGGATATATCCATGCTAAGGAACCATCTAGGAAGCCTCTATTATCTAGACTGGGATAGTCTACAGATTTAAGCTGGTTTATAAAAGACAAGCAAGAATTAAATAATCAAAAGCACTGAGGCAAGAAGGAGCATTATGTACAAAGACAGAGGTGTGACAGACAGGTACATGTACAGGCAACTAAAACTAGCTCTTCGTGAATTGTACAAAGGATACACGGAGGGTGGCAGGTGGCAAGAGAGAAAGACCAAGTGAGAGGACCACATCAGAAAGGGATTTATATGTGGAGGGTGAAAAGAGTTAATAAAGGGGTAAAGATAAGTGCATGAAGACTTATTACTATGACACCAAAGTTACCAGATGGTTCTGTATGGTGATAAAGATAGAAAGTGGTCAAGGTCTAGGGAAGGTGGGTTATGGTGATGCAAATGGAGTCAGGGCATGGATCAAGGACATAAGAGAGGAAATGTCGGACAGATTTAGTAATGGACCTGTCCTTGAGTTAAATGCACAGGAAAACACTGGGGGGTCAAAGAAGGCACTCAAGAAGAGGAAATTATTTGTCTCTGCTTTGGGACATAATCAGATGGGATATAATGAATTACTCAAGAAGGAATTATTTGTCTCTTCTCCAGGGTATAATCAGATGGCGCTGATATAGATGTTTTAAAAACAAAGAGAGAGAGAAAGTCAAGAACTGGTCTATTCAGACTATACTACAAAGCTACAGTCATCAAGACAGTATGGTACTGGCACAAAAACAGAAATATAGATCAATGGAACAGGATAGAAAGCCCAGAGATAAACCCACGCATATATGGTCACCTTATCTTTGATAAAGGAGGCAAGCATACAGAGTGGAGAAAAGACAGCCTCTTCAATAAGTGGTGCTGGGAAAACTGGACAGGAACATGTAAAAGTATGAAATTAGAACACTCCCTAACACCATACACAAAAATAAACTCAAAATGGATTAAAGACCTAAATGTAAGACCGGACACTATAAAACTCTTAGAGGAAAACATAGGCAGAACACTCTATGACATTAATCACAGCAAGATCCTTTTTGACCCAGCCCCTAGAGAAATGGAAATAAAGACAAAAATAAACAAATGGGACCTAATGAAACTTAAAACCTTTTGCACAGCAAAGGAAACCATAAACAAGACCAAAAGACAACCCTCAGAATGGGAGAAAATATTTGCAAATGAAGCAACTGACAAAGGTTTAATCTCCAAAATTTACAAGCAGCTCATGCAGCTCAATAACAAAAAAACAAACAATCCAATCCAAAAATGGGCAGAAGACCTAAATAGACATTTCTCCAAAGAAGATATACAGATTGCCAACAAACACATGAAAAAATGCTCAACATCATTAATCATTAGAGAAATGCAAATCAAAACTACAATGAGATATCATCTCACACCGGTCAGAATGGCCATCATCAAAAAATCTAGAAACAATAAATGCTGGAGAGGGTGTGGAGAAAAGGGAACACTCTTGCACTGTTGGTGGGAATGTAAATTGATACAGCAACTATGTAGAACAGTATGGAGGTTCCTTAAAAAACTACAAATAGAACTACCATACGACCCAGCAATCCCACTACTGGGCATATACCCTGAGAAAACCATAATTCAAAAAGGGTCATGTACCAAAATGTTCATAGCAGCTCTATTTACAATAGCCAGGACATGGAAGCAACCTAAGTGTCCATCATCGGATGAATGGATAAAGAAGATGTGGCACATATATACAATGGAATATTACTCAGCCATCAAAAGAAATGAAATGGAGGTATTTGTAGTGAGGTGGATGGAGTTAGAGTCCGTCATACAGAGTGAAGTAAGTCAGAAAGAGAAAAACAAATACAGTATGCTAACACAAATATATGGAATCTAAGGGAAAAAAAAAAAAGGTCATGAAGAACCTAGTGGTAAGACGGGAATAAAGACACAGACCTACTAGAGAATGGACTTGAGGATATGGGGAGGGGGAAGGGTAAGCTGTGACAAAGTGAGAGAGTGGCACGGACATATATACACTACCAAACGTAAAATAGATAGCTAGTGGGAAGCAGACGCATAGCACAGGGAGATCAGCTCTGTGCTTTGTGACCACCTAGAGGGGTGGGAGGGAGGGAGATGCAAGAGGGAAGAGATACGGGAACATATGTATATGTATAACTGATTCACTTTGTTATAAAGCAGAAACTAACACACCACTGTAAAGCAATTATACTCTAATAAAGATGTTAAAAAAAAAAAAAGAACTGGTCTAGTTGATTAGCATAAATGGCTTATGTAAGCCCAAGTCTCATTTTTAATCTTCGCACAGTTAATTCAACAGGTTCTAGTTCTCTGTACTATTTTTTATTGTGAAAGTAATTCTTATCATGAACTTGCTTTGAAGCTGACTATACGATTTAATAGGCAGCATAGAGAAGATAATGCAATGCAAATAAAAAACCTTTTGTGAAATTTTTTTCCCTTGAATGAATCCCTTTGCCAACTGTCTCTTGAGCTCCTGCTGAAATAATCTTTGGGCAGCAAGGAAAAGCTAAAGTTTATGCAAAACAAAGCAGTTTAAAACATTGAATGAGTTTATTCCTCTGAGTCAAGTATAATTATATGATGTGATCAACATTTTCAACTGACTCACTAAGTTTTAGGCTACAGATCAGCCCTGAATTGTGAACCAATATACAGCTTCTTTAGTACTTTAATAAAATCCTAAAGTTGGAACACTTCAGAGAATGTTTAATTATAATCTACCCTCTCACTTAAGACAGAAATCTATACACTAAAGTGCATCTGCCCATGCACTTTTCAAAGCCAAGGTTTTACATATCACATGTTCCTGAGATGTGGGCTTTGTAGTCGGGCTTCTAAACTTCCTGAGCTGAGAGTCAGATCCAAACTACGGTGAACTCACTGAAATAAGAAATGTCATCCTGTGAGGACTCTGAAGAAATGGCCTGTGAACCTACCCCAGGCGACCCCACTCCAACCTGTGCTCAGAATGATTAAGTCTTTTTTTCCATTTGGATTTCTACAGTCCCTATCTCACCATATTGGCTAACGATAGATTTAACAGCTGCTTATTTTGTTTCCTATTCACAAGTGTGGCAGTCTTCACGTATGCTGCAGGATGTGGTATTATTTTGACTGAAGATGTGAAAAATAAGTGAGTCACCGTCTGTGGATGTCACAAAGAGAAACAGTCTGAAGAATTAATCACTACATCATGGTTAAATCAAAATTGTGGCATGCTATGGTAATTCTGGCTTGCTTTATAATTTGTGAAATAAAAGTAACAGTCAAGTGATGGAAAATTGAGTTAGCCAGAATGTAATCATCTTGGCAATATGAATGATTATTTTGTTCTTATGTCTTGATTAGGGCAAATTTTACACAAATTTTGTTACAGCTTTAAGTAACAGAACTTTGAAGTGTATCAGCTCAAAAAGTATCTACTGCCAGCTTACATTAAATGTAGTTATTATTTTATGTAACATACCAACTTCAGCACTTATTTTTAGTCCCTCAAGAAATAGTCTATTCATGAGACCTGAGAAAATCAGGTATTCATCACTCACAACATCTTTATGGCTCTCCTTCCACATGAAAATGATGCGAGTAACTCATCAAAAGTAAGGCATGTTTAAAATTTAATTTTCCAGTAACAGAAAAGATTCGTGTCAATTCACTCATATTCTCTTGTGTGGCCTCCCTTTGACTGTAGTCCAATTCAGTTCAACAAGTATTTATTGTATATCTGTTCTGTGTCAGGCATTGATATAGGAACTTGCTCATTAAAGGAACAAACTAGATCCCTGTCCTTGGGGAACATACATTCTAATGGGTGAGACACACAATAAGCAAAAAATGTAATAAATGAATCATATACAATGATATCATCTATATAAATAATATAAAGTTGTATCATAAGAAAAAAGTCGAGCAAAGCAAGTGTATCAGGAGAGCCAGGGGTGGTGAGAAGGTGGGGCTGTTTCAGTATCATCTGGGGGAATCAGGATAAGCCTCAGAAGAAGGTAAGATTTCAACAAATACTGAAAAACCAAGTTAACCAAGTAGATTTCAGGGTAGAGGAGGGAGCATATTTCAGAGAAAGGGAAGAGCAAGAGCAAACTGGGAATATACCCTGAGAGTCCAGTGACAGGGAAGGCAGGGCAGAGAGTGGCAGAGGAAGCCAGGGAGGTCAGGATGGGCCGTCACAGGGGCTCTGGCTTCTACTAACTGAAATGTTCTGACCATCAGCAATAACGTTAGGTCCAGATACGGCATTAACTGCAAATTAGATTCCACATTTCCTAGAGAACAAAAAAGTCCCTTTAATTTCTGACCTTACCCCAACCAACTTTCTGACTTTGCTTCCTTAATTCCCCTTTTCCTTTCAGCATCCTTAATTTCCAATAATAAAATTATATCTCTCTCGTTCGAATACGGTTACACTATTTCCCCATCAAACCCAGCCATACAGATAGTTTCTAAAAATAAAAACGAAACTGTTTTCATATGTGCATACCTGCTTTATCTTTGTTTATAAATACATATAAACTAAGGAGGGCAGGAAAGGTCATAACAAAGGACCTTATTTTGACCCAAAAGGCATCGCTACCGGTAGTGGGTTTTTGCTTTTGTTTTTAGATTAACCTATGAGTACAACTAAGGAAATCTACAGTGAGTCTCCTTTTTTAATGTTGCCAATGAGCAGATATATTCATTCATTTTTTCTAATTTATTACATATGGTAATATAGACGGAAAACAACAAGAAACACAAGCTTTTAAGAAATTGGGCTTCACTTAGCTAAATGAAAGTCAGGAGAATAGGCAAAGAAGAAAAAGAGGAAGCATGGTATACAAATTGTCAAACCAGAATGATTATCTTTAATAAATACAATAATTTAGCTTTAATAAACTCAGAGTAAAATATTAAGGGATTCCTCTATACAGATCTCAATGTTTGCTGATTCAAAGAGAAAAAGAGAGGTAATAATGGACACAATAGGAATTTATTAAAATACTTTTCTTCTTTAGAGAAAATTTAAAATCTAAAACATAAATGTCTCTCTGTAATTAAAATTCAAACCTTTAGTTTACTACAGGCAGAGCCACTTTATTTGGAAAATCGTATGATTCTCTAGTTTATGTTAGGAAATCACCTCTCCGTCGGCTATGTGCCACGGTACTTTCATCATGACGGTCAGCTTCAACGTTTAAGTAATGCTTCCAACGGGAGTTATTTTATTCTCACTATGTAGTATGGTATAACGTGGGACAGTGAGAAATAAAGTAACCTCTTGATAATAAAGCTCTTTTTCTGACAAAACTCACACTCAAGTAAGGAAAATAGGGCACAGTAAAGCAATACATACACAAGACTCATACAAACAGAATAAAATCAGTGTAAAAAATGTACACCCATATTAAAGGAAGGCTGGAATTAATACAATTAGAATTAATGATTAGAATAAACTAGGATTAGGAAAGAAAAGCATCTGAAAGAAAAGAGTTGTAAACTATGTTCAGAAAGAGATGATACATTTCACTTGTTCCTCCAAGTCAAATTGGCTCCTCCAAGGCTGGGCTGGAATGCGGGCAAAGATGCAAAACTAACATTAAAATACTGAAGTATATATCCACCTTAAATCTTTTAGAGAATATAAATGTATTTATATTCACACACACACACACACACACAATGCATACCTATAGATTTTTAATACTTACATGACCTATCTTTTTCATTCACTTGAAAAAAAAAGTAGAGAGAAAGTTATAAACAGAAATAGCTGGCATTCCAAGAAAAATATGGCTATAGTTAAAGTGTGAATCTGATCTTTCTTTGGATGGAAAAATGGGGAAAAAATCTAGTCATAAATTAGATTTGAGTCATGTTCCTTAGTAACATGGTTGCTGATTTTTCTCATATTGACAGACATTCTTTCCACTTGATTTTTTTTTTTCAAATGGTTTACGTCACCTTTGGACCACAAGGAAGAAGAGCAGTGGTGTCCCATAGAGTCATATGTTTTTATTAAATTTCTTATGAAAACCAAAGTAAATTATGCTGCCCAAAGTGACAGGTGGAATCCAAAGGGACTCACAGATTTATAGATAAAATCATCTAAGCTATAAATATACCCATTCATCTAAAACAAGGATCAGGTATAAAAGGCAATGATTGGAATAGGTGGAAGAAGGCAGCACAGAGAGTCAGCCATGAAATTAATTGCAGCAGAAATGGCAGAAAGAAGAACAACAGGACAATGAAAAGGCCCCTTCCCTACGGGGCAGCCAAAGATTTAACGTAAAATGGTGGAGAAATTATTGAACTGCAGCCCTATGTAAGGATGAAGAACACATTAACTTCCATATCTGATGACATCTTTAGAAAGAGAGGATATTATAACAATAATAAAAATTTACTTAGTAAATCTGGCCATGATAATCAGGGGCTATATATCTTATACCTTTGAAATCTGATATGTGACCTTTGAGAACTTTGACCAAATTAATAACTTCTCTAAATAGTCGGGTCTGTCTCAGGCACATAGTCAAGGCTTTAGTTCAATGCTGAATCAGTAAAGAAAGCGTCGTTTTATGAAAACACCATTACCACACCTTGTGGCAAATGGTAGATGGAATGGCTTCAAACTAAGATTATTTCTCTTAAGTGTTCTGTGACACAGCATAATAAAATTTGTGATGGTAGCCAAGGTTGAGGTCTAAATGTAATAATCATCCTTGTTGCCATTCTTAGTGCTTCCAAGGGATTTTTAATTTTAATCATTTAAAGAGGAAAAGGAAAAAAGATTAAGTACAGTCATTGCTGAATAGTTTCTATTACTTTCACTGAAAAATTTAATACTAGCTTTTTAAAGCTCACTTGAGGTACTGCCTGTTTTCTCATTTAGTTAATAACTATCAACGAAATTCTGATATAAAGAATTTTAGACAGCAAAGCTGAAGCTGTCACTACTTTTCTTATTAACTTTCAGAGGCAATTGATTCTGGAAAACAAAGGCTACTACAAGAAGTACAAGCACAAAAACAAACACAAATATTTAAGGAGTGCCTACAAGTAGTGATTTTAATATATACTTGGCAGTATGCAAGGATTATAAGAGCTTTAATATTTCCTGAAATTAAATCACATGAAAAGAAGGAATTATTTAAAATACCAAAGTTCTGCCATTCATACCTATCATTTTAAGCTATATAAACAAAACAAATCAAATTCAATCATTCATCTGACAAATATTTACTGACTACTTATCACATGCTGGATAATATTTTAGAAACCAGGAATATGGTAGCGAAGGAAAGAGTAAACTCCCGCTCTCATGAAATTTATAGTATAAGGATGTAGGCAGAACATAAATAAATATAAATATGTCAGATACTGATAAATGCAGAGAAGAAGAAAAATGAGTTGGGGGTAAAATTGTAAATAAGTTGCTCAAGGAAGACCTCATTGAGAAAGAGATATTTGAGGAAACTGTATTTTATTTTATTTTATTATTATATTTTTTGCAAAGCCATGGGATCTTAGTTCCCCGACCACGGATCAGACCCAGGCCCCAGCAGTGAAAGCGCCGAGTTCTAACCACTGGACTGCCAGGGAACTCCCTTGAGGAATTTTAAATATCTCTTTAAAGGAGAAGAGAGCTAGCCATGTGGAAAACTGGGCAAGGTGAGGGTGGGAGGATTCCAAGGAGAAGAAATGACAAGCCTTGAGGCATTAGCATTCCTGGCTTTAATTAGAAAAATAGCAAACAAGGAATCAGATGGTTCAGGGCCTTTTTTGCTATGGCAAGGACTTATTTTTATTCTGCATGAAATAAGCCCTTGCAGGGTTTTGAGCAGAGAAATTACCTAACGTACAGTCATTTTAGCTTCTGTGTTGAGAACAGACTAAGGGGCAACAAGGGAGGAAGCAGTCAAACTAGTCAGGAGACTGTTACCAACAATCAGGGAGAAGACGTTCAGATAAGGGAAGTAATAATACAGACAATGAGAAACGGCTAGTTTCTGGATACATGCTGAGGTTAAAGCTAACAAGTTTTGCAAGTAGCAAGGTACAGAGTGATGACTCCAGTGATTTTCATCTCAGGAACGGGAAGAATGGGCTGCCGTTCACTGAGTGGGAAGTACTGCAGCAGGAGCGGGGCCGGGGCGGGTGGGAGGTCAGGAGTCCAGCTCCCGATCTGCTCCGTACGCTCTGTCTGGCGCAGATCTACATCAAGGAGGAAGCAGACTATGAGCCTGGAGCTCAGAAGAGAGGTACAGACTCCAAACACAGATTTTGGAGTCACAGATATAAAGATGAATGACCAGACGAGGTCACCAAGGGGGTGGGGATAAACAGTAACGAGGAAAGCTCCAAGCCCTGGAGTACGGTAAAGTATAGAGGTCAAGGGAATGAAAAGAAAGAAGCCAAGGGAAGCGTGAAGGAGCAACCAGTGAGGTAGAAGGAAAGCGAGGAAGGTGTGCTATTCTGGAAGCAGAGGGAAGAAAATCATGTGATAAAAATGTTCAGTGAACATATCTGGGCATAGAAATTATTTCTTATTCAGGATTATTTTCTTAACCTATATTCTCAGATGTAGAATTACTAGGACCAACTGATAAAATCGTTGAAAAGGCAAATACTAGGCAAACAGACCTGTGGTACTCCATTGGAGCTTCTACTTAGTATCCAGGCTAATCAATCCTTTCTGAATTCAGTTTTCCACTGTTAATGAATTTACCTAACTATAATCAAAGAGCTCATATTAATTTTCAACAGAAGTACCATGACTAAAAAGTATGACTTTGACAACGGACTTCATAGAAGAGGTAACTGGTATCTATAACACTCATCTGATTTATATAAATTAAGTCACTTACTATTATTCTCAGTCCAATTTCCTGTTTCTTTCATTGCATTCACTATAAATTTCATTCTTTCATTTGCTTATTTGCTTATTTTCTTGTCTATTATCTGTCTCCTCTAGTAGAGAAGCTATGTGAAAGGCAGGGATTATTTTTGTCCTATTCAGCCCCATATCCACAGCACCAAACACAGTGCCTGGCTTTCAACAAATGAATGAATGAATCAAAACAATGAGAAAGAAAAAATAGATTGACAAGACATTCTTACTGGAGAGATCTAGCTTCTGTTAGGGCACAGTTGCCTGGGGCAACTCAATGATTTGCTCCAATGGCCAATGTTTCCAAAGCAAAAATATTATGCAGAGGCTAGCATTTATCTATCATCTGACTTATAACAGAATATCAGAAATATGGTCCATCCTACAGATTCTAGCACCTGCCTTTATTACAAACCGTAAAATTTTTTTTCTGCTCAGTTTTCATCTTAATCTAAATATCACTGTGTTATGGCTCTCAGATCCCCCACTGTTGCCCCAGGGGTTGCCTCAGCTACAGAGAGCGCTACACCATAGGCCATGCTCTTTCTCAGGGTGACATACCTCCAGTGACTAACTGATGTAGGAATAGAAAGGCTTGGCTATCTCAGCCCAAGTGGGGACAATTCTGAAAAGCCACTGTAGTTCCCGAGTTCCCCATGGGGCCAGAGGAAGGTGTCTTGTGCTGCATCCCAGCTCAGTTTTTCCCTGTGCCCATTCCTGCTCCCTGTGTACCCCTTCCACAGGGGTTGATCTCTAGGGCACTTCTTATAAACCTCTGAATAGTAAAGGTCGTTTCAAAATATGTTTCCCAGGTAACCTAATCTGTGACAGATGGTACGAGGAGTGGTCTGAGAAAGCAGGTGATAAGATGGGGCTTTGGAGCTAGATCACTAGCCGCCTGGCTGGCAGTGAGGAGCCCAACCCCAGTGGAACACAGAGAAGCCCTGGCACAAGGTGGCGGTCCAGCTGTTAAAGCTCTCACCAGGGGTAGGCTGGGATGGTATACCAGCAGAAGGGGAACAGTTTAGCTGCAATGACGTTTGAGAAACATAGGAGGAATAAAAACTGTAAGGACAACGGAAAAAGAATATAAAAAGCTAAGGGCAATATACGTATAACTGATTTACTCTGCTGTACACCTGAAACTAACACAACATTGTAAATCAACTCTACTCCAATAAAATTTTTTTTTTTTTAAAAAAGAATGCATTTGCAAATTTGAAGAAAAAAAAAAAAGCTAAGGGCAAGTAACCACCAACATGAAAGCCAGAGGAACTCTCTGGTAGATACAAAAATGCTCTCAGATCTTGCAGCTTTGGGGCAAAGAAAGGTAATGACCAGGAACAGGGATTAATCGTCAGAGTAGTCAGAAACTCCCTAACTTCCAGGCACGGAAGATGTGCTAAGTCAGGATCCTGACTGGAAAAGAACAGGATCCTGCCACATGGGACGAGATGTCTCGTTTGATGCCTCCCAAAATCCTGAATTCCCAGATTCCCCAGAACTTTCTGAACCCACAAAAGTGGCCTGCCCCTTCTTTTTTGGGCGATGATGTAGGTAGAGGCTTCTCTCCCATAAGACAACCTGGGCCTCTGTAACCCCCCATCTGTCCACCCTCACCTCCTCTCCAGAAACTTTAGCCTATATAACTAGGGTTATATCACAATATAACCCACCTGGGACGTAAGAGGCCTGATAAAGGAAAAAGAAAGAGGCTATTTGAGAAAGGAACTGCAAGATCTAGCAAGTTTACATTAGCAAGGAGAGTACATCTAAGATTAAATTCTGAGGGTGTTTAATCAAAGGAGCTGGAATTTAAGATGAGATAAGGGAGAGTTTATTGATTTGAGGGCACTGTGCTGAGATGCAAGGTTTACAACCAGCAAGAATCTCAGGAGACGGTACAAACTGGCTACTAGGATGGCTCCTAAAAACAGGGGCAAAGTAATAGCTCATGTAATGCTGAAATGCTAAGAATGCTGGGGCAGATGGCAGAAGAGGAGAGTAGAGGCTCAGAGAGTGCATTCTGGGGTGCACATGCTACATAAGGCCAGGACCCCATTGGATGGTGATGTTCCCTGGGAAGGCCCAGAAAACGCACCACTTACCAAAGCCATGAGGAATGTACTAGTGAGAAGACATCTACATTACTAGGTTCTGCGTGGTGGCTCTCTTCTGAAGGTCAGAAGTGACAGAGGAAAGGTTTTAATGGAACCAGGCTCATTAACAGCAATGGGGATAATAGGACCAGGTGAGGACCAGAAGCCACCAGAAGCCAGGCAGGTACAGTTATCCTGAGAGTGGCAAGGTTGGTGTGCAGGGGGTGCTGACCCACAGTTATTGACCTAATTCATAGAGTATGGCATCCCTAGAGACAAAATAAGAAGGTAACGAGGCTACTACTCAGTAGGTACATTCAAAAGAAATCAAAGACGGATGACCACAAAGCTGAGGGTAGCTGCCCCAATGAAGTCCCAATCACATGCTCAGTTTCCAAACCTTCGCTAATTTTTGGACTCACTGATGGAAGAAGAAGCCTAGTCTCCAGAAGGGAGGATCTTGCAACACCATGGCAAGAATACAAGATAATAATTTCCCCAATCCTTCCCCAAACGGACCTATAGCCCTTTATTCAAGCCACTGTGCACTGGGGACAGGGAATACCCAAACATTTTGAGGGCACAGAGCTGACAGTGATACCAGGAGACCTGAGGCATCAATATGCTGTCCCTCCACGTTAGAAGCATATGGAGGCCCATAATTAATGGTGCCCTGGCCAAGGTCTAGTTCATACTGGATCCATTGGGACCACAGACCCAGGCGGTGGTGATTTCCACAGTCCCCAAATATAGAACCAGGATAGACATATACTTGGCAGCTGCCACAACACCCGTATCAAATCTTTGGCCTATGAGGTAAGATGTATAATTGCAGAGAAAGCCAAGAGGAAGAAGTTGCAACTGCCCCATCCCAACCCTGACAAGACAGTAAATTATAAAACCAACATAATGTTGCTTGGGGAGTGGGGCATGGAAATTAGTTTTCCTTAAGGGTCTAAATAGCATGCAGGGGTGGTCCCAAGGCTGTTGGCCAGTCGAAGTTGCAGCTCAACTTCTCTTTTATCCACTTCTTTTTCTGTCCCCTCCCCCTCCAAAGGGGTTGATTCCAAGCACACTCCTTAATAACTCCATCTCAGAACCAGATTCCTGGCTAAGCCAACTTGTAACAGGCATTTTCCACCTTGAATGTAAGTTATATTTCCTTTTTAAATAATCTTGGGCTTATCTTCAGGACTACTCCCCAATTTAATTCGGTAGTACTAGGTTTCATTTCTAGAAAACTTTTCCCAAAGTAGTGTCCTGCCAGGAAGTGTCTTTGAAAAGTCTGTGGGATTTTTCTCTGGGAAGAGCCCAGAAGTATAATTCCTGATTTACACGTGGTCTCTGCATTTTAAATTATTGTTGACTCTTGTCAAACCCCATTTCCTTATTACAGATTCTAGGTAACCTCTCAATTCAACATTTAAAAAAACAAACAAACAGCTTTTCTGATTCTAGATTGACACAGCTTATTCAAAATCAGCTTTTCATCTGGAAAGCTTTTCATTGATTATGGAAATATTCTCTTTTTATTTCAACAGCATTTAAGTATATAGGCCATACACGCTAAGTTCATAACTTGTTTTAACAGCTTCTTTGTAAGTATATTTAAGTTACCTATATAAAGATAGATTTTATTTACACAAACAGACAATAAAAGCAAATATGTTGAGAATTTCCTTTTCTTTTATATAGCCTTGCAGTATTCTCTATACAATCTCTTGATTAATGTTGCTACCTACAAAGTTACACATAATTTCAAAAACTTACATAAATTTTACAGGGTAAGGAATTTAAAATTAAACATGAAAAACTACTATCAATTAACTGTACCATGAAATCTTGAACTTAAAGTGTAGAGTTTCTCAACTATTTCTATGAGTAAGTGTAGTTCATTATAAGTTTAAGTTAATAAATAATAACAATAAATAAATCAGGCGTGGGTCTTTAAAAAGTAGTCCATACTAACTGGCAAATATACTCTGCACAAAATCTTGGGTAATAAGAGATTCAAAATATTCTAAATACTGTGCAAGCTGATGAAAGCATTTTCTGCTGTTGAATTCAACTTCTTAAAATTAAACCTTATAATTAAAAAAAAAACGAGAAGTATGTCTATAGTTACAATTGATTCTAGTGATGAGTTCATTTCTATGAAAAACCAAAGCAACATATATGTTTTTAAACAGTACATGGTTTCTGTGGCTATACAGAAACAAATGGGATGACTGTTAGTGCGACAAAATTCTCTCAGAACATATTACTAAATTATGGCAGAAGTCTCTACCTTGAAGGAAAAAAACTGGAAAATTTTACAGTAGCCCTGGGTCCACAATTAAATGCTACCTAGACCAGGTGAAATATTGTACTGCATCTTAACCAAATACAGTCAATTTAATCAGAGATTCATGGATCTTGCTCCATTCTGGACCCTGTGGATTGTACTAACTCATGCTCACTTCTTCCTCTGCTTCTCCTACCACAAGAGTCAGATTCATCCACAAAGATGATGGAAGACCAGATTTTATCAGCAGCCAGAAACAAAGTACAGACTGCCAATAATCATGAAAAGGCTTGCTCAGGTAATTTAGTCACTAGCCACTGCTTCATTCACCATAATCATGCCTCCCAAACAACAGAATCTGAAGATTCTTGTAAGAAAAAAGTATCTTCAGGGATAGAAACAGAGATAACTTATGGGGGGGTAGACACATTAGATTATCATTTGGTCAGCAATAGTTATGAGGAGATATATATATTTCATTCAAATCACTTCTAGTTATTAAACATACTGTACCATACTTGGATATTTTTATAGTTTATTATGTTAGGTTATCTTTAAGTTTTTGAAATTTAACTTAAAAATAGATAAAATAAAGATTATACGTACTTGGAAGAAACTGCCTCCATGAATTCGTCCAAAAAATCGTCATATTCAGGACCTCTCACTCTTCTCTGCCGTAGTCCAATGTACAATGGATCTTTAAGTAACTCCTATTTGTAAAAAAAGTTACCATAAGTATAGAAATAACTAAAGGCAAGTCATTTACTCTTTCTGAGTGAATCTCAGTTTTCTCATCTCTACAAAAAGGATAGAAATGGAAATAAAATCTAGCTATACTGATTCAGAATTAACCTACAGAGTTATTATTTAGTATTATATATAATATAGCTACAGTGCTTATAAATAAGAATATGAAATATAATTACTAAACATTTAAAACATTCTTATGTTTTTATTGTTATTCTTATGTCTTATTCTAGAGGAGAGAAAAGGTATTAAAATCTCTCAGTTGTGTAAAATTCAAAAGGCAAAGTTCATCACAAAGAAAAATATATTGAGTTTTGAAGTATCATATTAGCTTAGGAAATGGAAAGATAGCAATTCCTTTCTTAGATTTTTTTCTAAAACTCATACACACAAACACACATACACACACACACACACACACACATATCAGGCAACACTACTCTGTTTAAGCTTTAGAATAGGTAATTTTTTAATGAAATCAGTTTTTAATTGAGGTATAATTTATATACAGTAATGTGCACCCATTTATGACAAAAGCTCCCAGTAAACTAGGAATAGAGAGGAAATTCCTCAACCTAATAAAGGGCATCTGTGAAAAACCCACAACTAACAACATATTTAACAGTGAAAGACTGAATGCTATTCCCCTAAAATTGGAAACAAGACAAGGATATCTAGTCTCATCACTTCTGTTCAACACTATACATACTAGAGATCCTAGCCATTAAAATAAGGCAAGAAAAAGAAAAAAACAGGAATAAGGATTGGAAAGGAAGAAGTAAACTGTTTCTATTTGTACACACATGACCATGTACATGGGAAATGCTAAGGAATCTATCAAAAAATTCACTAGAAATAATACATGAATTTAACATGATTGTAGGATATAAGGTCAATTTACACAAATCAAATGTATATCTATATACTAGCAATGAATAGTTGAAAATGAAATAAAATACACAACTCCACTTACAATAGCATTCCAGAACATAAAATTCATAGGGACAAATTTAACAAAACATGTGGAAGGCCTATATAGTGGAAACCACAAAATATTGCTGAAAGAAATTACAAAGACAAACTTTTTACAGCCTGGGAAAAAATGGCAATCTGTTTGACATAATAGTGAAACAATTGACAACACTGCCACCTTCAGTAACCTAGAATAGAGAAAAATGTACCTAACGAACTTGTGAATCTGACTAAGAAGATTTCCAGGCAGAATGCTGAATGCATAAACTGGCTGTGTGCTAAGGTTAAAATGGACATGAACTAAAGAAGGAAATGCTCAGCTTGTGAGCAAAATTTAAACAGAATATAGAGGACACAAGACTTGCCTGTAAAAGATTTCCAAAGTAAAATAAGGCCTGTGGTCAAATTAAGTGTGTGGTTGTAATAACTCTTTTGAAAGCTTCTGAAAGATTTAAAGTGGAGCCTGGGAGACCCTCGTGCCTAGTTCAGTGGAACTGGTACCACAGCACTTGGATATGTCAACCAATAACAGGGAGAAGGCCTATTTTGAAAAGAATTGTGAGTAGGGCCTTTATCTAATGTAGTAGACTATAATCTGATACACAGAAAGCCGCAAAGAAATTTTTAAAGGTACTGTACTACTTGGATTAATTGACACAGAGACACTTCAAAACAAAAATAGTTCATTGGATCCTCCACTTTCCACAGGCAGGAAGCAGACTGAGAGAGCCATTCTGATGCAATGGGGCCATTTCTTATGGAAAAGGGAGACTATCTCAGAGGACAGAGCCAAGAGTCCAGACAGAAGAGCCAAAAGCCTAGAAGAACAATGAACTACAGAACCACCCTGAAGAAAAAGAACTGGGCTTATTCAAAGAACATTCCCTCCCCCTCAAGTAGGTGGCCTGGCAACATATGTCCATTGGGAATTCAGAATTGCTATGAACCACTTAGAGCCATATGACTCCTATTCCTGCCATTCTGGAAGGGAGTGTTGACTGAGGTCGTTCTGTCCCTGCCTCACCACTGTATGCTTGGTATGTGGGAACATATAGGAAGAGCCACACCAAGGAGCAAAACACGAGGATCTTCATTTGCATCTAGACCTGATTTAGATGACAGGGTCCTGAACTGTGGGCCTGCTGTTTTTCCTGGGATGACATTTTTGGAAACCTAGGATGGAGATGAGCATATTTTACATGTGGAATGTGAACAATGTGTGATGGGTGAGAATCTCTATGGAGAAAGGCCAAGCTGTCCCAAGCATCCCAGCCTCCCTAGCCATCCCAGGGAAATCAAGAACATTAATAAAACAGCAATTATTCTAAGTCACTAGGTTTGGAGGTGGTTTATAGATAAATGATATGGTTTTGCAGGTGTGGTTATGTTGTCAAGAAGGTTAAACCATTTGAATCACCTGAGTTGGAATTTGCTTACAGACAACAGAAACTGTAGCCCAGTTCACATGTCTTGTCCTAGTGTAATTACTAATAGTATCCTCTTTCATTGTGAAAGTGCCTTGGTTTGGCCAATACATTATGTGGTCGTCCCACTTATAACGTACTGCACAACAATGAGTTAAGGCTTTCTGGCTAGCTGGAAGTTAACATATCAAATCATATAAATGTATTTCACAGGAAATGTAAAATCTAAAACTGAGTACTGTTGTAAAGCCCAGCTGTTCCTTGAGGCCTAAAAACTTTAAACAATCTACTGGCAGGCTTCTGAACAGCTGATGTTAAAGTGCCAATGAACTACTAATGGCTGCCAGAATTAAATACTTTCTCCATGTCTGGGATATAGCTGGACTTCTAAAACGTGAATTAGAAAAAGAACACAATTGAGAAAAGATGTTACATGTTTCCCCTTCTCTTTTCTCTCATTCTTTCCCATGATAGTAATTAAAGTATATCATAAAGAAGTCTGCTACAGTGAAGAGTCAATTATGAAGATTTATGAACAAGATAAAGCTTTTGAATTAAATCAGGAAGTTATAAAATTCTTCCAGTCATAATGTCTCTGTCAAAAATTACTGTTTTTTAAAAATGTCATGATAATTAAAGCTTTAATAATGAGTGCATTCTTGGAGATCTGGCTGACAAAAAAATAACATCTACAAAAAGCAATTTAACAAGATTACCCAGTTGAGATAATGGTACCATAGACCAAGCAGCCTGGCACAGAAGTGACATTAATTCACTGGATTAAAAACTTCTCACAGCCAAGAGTAAAAACTTAATAGATCTTTGTTGGAAAATAAATGAAAGACTTGGTATTAAGCAAACACTTTAAAAAGATTAGACCTTCTTTAACAAGAGGTGTCACATGCAATGCATTTGTTGTCACTGAAGACTCACAAAGACTTAGAAGCATGTGAGAAGGAAAAAACTTAGGCTTTGAAAGAGAGTAAAGGACAAAAGCATATGGAAACATAAGAGAGTTTCAAAAAGGAGATAAGGAGGGTATATATTGGTAAAATTAATTATCATACTTCTTAGCACTGTCTCAACTCTGGAACCTTGGGAATTTTTATTTGAAGTTAATAGTAATCACTATCAACTTTTACCTTGTTCACATCTCTCATTTCTATCATTCCAGTCTAAAGTTTCTGAGAAATAAAAAATATTTTCTCAATATTCTAAAGTTTTAAAAAATCATTACAAAAAGCAGTATTTCCTATCAGAAAATTTGACAGCGCTGAAATGTAAAATCAAAAACAAAGAAAACCAATAAGCTCTACCCATTCAGAACTACCCCACCACTAGCACCTTGATGCATATTCTTCTAGGTCCTTTTCTTTACATCTATGCATGTATAGTATTATCTGTCCAAATTGGGGACAATATCATAGACTGTTTTATATATAACCCCTTTTCACATAGGAATATATTGTGGAAAATTGTCACATCACTCACTAGATGAACATTTTTAAAATTTGTGATCTGTATTGGAACTCTGCCCTTCTAGAGAGGATGAACAAATTAACAATCCCCCACCCCCCAGTGACATATAATAAATATGTTTATTTTGTTGCAACCAAAGGAACAGTATTATCTTTCCACACATATGTGTGTGTGTGTGTGTGTGTGTGTATCTGAAGTATACATGTAAAATATATAATAAATAAAATATATAGTAAAGTAAAAAATATATAAATATATTTAAATATAATGTTATCAAATAGTATTCATTTATATTTCTTTTCTAATATCATTAAACATTTTTCATAAGTTTACTGACCATTTTCATTTCTTCATTTTTAAATTATCTGTGACCATGTGTCCTTAGGCAATTTGTATATTTCACATTTAACATTTTCTCATTGAATTGAAACTGTTCTTTGAATACTAAGAACATTTTAAATCTTTATCTGCCATAAATGTTATGAATATTTCCCATTTCAGCATTTATTTTTAAATTATATTTATAATATACAGATAATAATACTCTATGCTGCTATTTACTCATTATTTTCAAATGAAAAACCAAATTCTGTAAAGAAATAATATAAACTTTTTGCTGTTTTGCTGGTTCATGTCATCAATATGATTAAGCAATCTAACTGCCAATGTTCAGCCAAGAGTCTCAAGCAATACTTAAAATGTCAGCATGCATATGAGCTGGCATGAATCTTAACAAGCAGTAGAAATAAAAATCATTAAAATTTGACTGTGGTTCAGTAAGTCTGGAGTGGAGCCCAGGATTCTGCATTTTTAACACATGCCCCCAGTAATTCTGAACTGGTTTCGTTCATGGAACGTATATTGAGAACCACTCATTTCAACCTTAAATTATTAAGTTAAAATAAAATTATTCTACTTCCCTGAAAGTTCCTGTCTCAGGTAAATTTTTTTCTATTTTCGTTTATAGAATGGGTATTTCTGAAATATATCACAAACTTCAAGGAGTTCCTGAGACTTACAGCGCATATAAAACCAAACTGTAGACCCCATTCTCTTTCCCAAGGCACTGGTGTTGTGCCTCAGAAAACAGAGGAATAAATCCTTGATATAATCCTAAATTAGAGAGGGTGAGGTAAGAGGAGACGATGAAAAAGTAAGCATGTGACAATACACACCAAGCTGGGAACTGAGGGATTATCTTCTCTCCTCTGACTTTACTATACAATATAACGATTGGTACTCATTCAAATGCAGGATCACTTGACTGAAATGGCAAGCAATCCCCATAATATGAAAGGACAAAGATAAAAAGTGCGGGGGGTTGAGGGAGAAATGCTGACCACCCAGCTGGGACCATGTGGCAGGCAGAATAATGACATGCTCCTCCCCGCAAACCTATAAATACATTACCTTTTGTGGCATAAGAAACTTTGCAGATGTGATTAAAGGTGAGTCCTTAAAAGCAAAAAACCTTTTCTGGCTGTAGTCAGAGAAAGAGATGGGATGACAGAAACAGGGTCAGAGAGACACTACATTGCTGGCTTTGAATATAGATAAAGGGGACCATGAACCAAGGACTGGAGGCATTTCTCTAGAAGCTGGAAAAGACAAGGGCGTGGAACTCAGCCCTGCTGACATCTTTTATGATTTTAGCCTGTTGAGACTTGTGTCAGGCTTGTGACCTATAGAACTATAAGGTAATATATTTGTGCTATTTTAAGTCACTAAGTTTGTAGTAATTTGTCATGGTAGCAATAGAAACCTAGTACCAGTCACATTCTAGTGCCAACAATGACTTCTGTACAAGTGCTGAAAGATACATGGCAGGTTCATATGACAGAAAAATCTATCAGGTTTTTCTTTTGTTCAGTTACTCCCCAACACAGCTGCTTCATGCCAAACATGAAGAGCACTTTCTAGAACAAAAGGGGGAACCTTCTCAATGGGAAGAGGCTTCAACATTGTGACTTTAAGTTCCAATAAGGATTCCAGATCTAGATACACTGTACACATGAACTGAAGGCCAGACTAAACATAAAACTAGAATCAGAAAAGCTGAGACCCAGAGCAACAGTTTAATAAACAGAGACTGACTATGTAGAGACAATATTCTCCCACTCATACTGCCCATGCCCTCTTGAAGACTGACCATGTGTTACGGGCTCAGTTGTGCCCCTCCAAAGTGCATATGTTCAAGTCCTAATCCCAGTACTTCAGAATATGACTGTATTTGCAGACAGGGTCTTTAAAAAGGTAATTAAATTAAATGGGGTCACTAGGGTGGGCCCTAATCCAACATAACTGGTGTTATTCTAAGAAAAAATTAGGACACAGATGCACAGAGACAAAATACCACTGAAGGAAGACAAGCCAAGGAGAGAGACCTTAGAAGAAAATGACTCTGTTGATACCTTGATCATGGACTTCTAGCGTTCAGAACTGTGAAAAAATAAATTTCTATTGGCTAAGCCACCCAGTTTATGGTACTGTTACAGCAGCCCAAGCAAACACACACCATGTGATACATGCAGCAGTTTTTAAGACTGGAGGGGGCAAAAGGAACATTTACTCACATCTTTAGTAAAATATCAAGCTTCGATATTGGTCACTTTCTTAAGAAAAGGTATACGATAAACATAACTTCTATGAAAAGATTTGGCAACAACAGAAAAAAATAAATAAAGTATGGAATGCTCTTAAGAGACAAAGACAATTTACTTCAGGTAGAAGATAACTTTTATATAGCAACTGCTTCACAAGTAAATTAAAGAAAACGTGGACTATGAAATAATAGATGAAAGGTAAGATAAAAACACAAACATCCTACCTAAATAAATGTTTTGCATTATTAACTTAAAGAATAAGAGTATTTTTTAGGCAAGCACTTCTATGGCTCAGTTCCAGTGTCTTTGTTCTTTAAACTTCTTTTAGGTGTAAGCTGCAGAGATTGAAGGCAGGCAAGTGTGATTTAACAGCAAGTGAGGACTATCTTATCAATCAGCTGCTAATTCCTTTTCTACTTTCATTACTACTCAATATAGGTATTTATGATAAAAGAGGAAAACATTTGTAATTTATAAAAAAGGGATCTAGCCTTCATGAAACTTTGCTAAGTTATTCTGGCTAAGAAACTAACTGTTGTTAGCAATTGCTTTTGTATTTTTATTATGAAGTGTTAAAACTGGACAGAGATTCACAAAAGGGATGAGATTAAAAATTATGACTACAGGATATTTTGACTACAAGGACATGTGACTTGTCCTTTTGACTACAAGCACATGTGAAAGTGGAATACAGAGTGGCAATATAGAAACTACATTACATGTCACACAAACCCATCATTCTGTCATATTTCAGTGCATTAAGTTTTCTTTTTGTCTTCTCAGTACAGTAGCAGTGCAAGCATAAAGAGAATAAAATGTCGAGAGGTGGTCAAGATGGGGGAGTAGGAAGACCCTAAACTTACCTCCTCCCACAGACACAACAAAATGACAGCTCCTTACAGAACAAGTATCTAAGAGAAAGGCCTGAAGACTAACCAAAAAGATTTTCCACAAGTAAAGACATAAAGAAGAAATCACAATGAGATGGGTGGGAGGCAGAGATGACATAGAGTCAGGACCCACACTCTTAGGTCAGCCACCCACAAACAGGAGGGATGTCACAATCAGAGGTTCTCCCCAAGGAGTGAGGGGTCTGAGCCTACATCAGACTCCCCAGCCCAGGAGTCCTGCACTGGGAAGATGAGCCCCCAGAATATCTGGCTTTGAAAACCAGTGGGGCTTCTCTTTGGGAGAGCTGGAGGACTGTAGGAAACAGAGACTTGGCTCCTAAAAAGCATAAGCAAAATCTCACACACTCCAATTTCCAGCACAGAGGCAGGGGCCTGGGTCCAACACGCTTGCTGATCTTAGAGAGCCACCTAAAGATACAGGAAGCAACTGGAACTACCCTCGGGGAAAGAAGTAGTGGCAACAGCCATTTTGAGGAGCTCATTCTACCATGATAATACTGGCTCTAGCAAAGCACCATTCTGAAATCTTCCCTCTAGCCTATTAGCACCAGGGTCCAGGCCCCATACTCCAGCAGGCCAGCATCGGTCCCAGGCTCCCCAGCTGCACAAAAAGCCATGCAGGAACCCAGCCTCACTCACCAGCAGACTGGCAGCAGTCCCACGCCACCCTGGGTCACACAGCCAAACACACAGGAAGCCTACCCTCCCACCTAGTTGGCCCACAGCCACCTCAGGAGGCATGGCCTCACAGTCAATCAAGGAGGAAACCAGCCCTGCCTACCAGCATGCCCACAGTAGTTGGCCCTGCCAAAACAGAAGGATGCACACAGCCCACACAGGGTGTACCCCTAGAACATTTGGCTCTGGTAACCAGAGAGGAGAGTGCTACTGGGCCCCATAGGACATCTACATAAGGCCACTTCTCCAACACTGGGAAACATAACCAGTCTACCTACCACATAGAAAAAAACAAAAGAATTAGGCAAAACAAGGAAACAGAAGAATTTGTTCCATATGAAAGAATAAGCCATAACCTCAAAAAAAGAACTAAATAAAATGGAGATAAGCAATATATCCAATAAATAGTTCAAGGTGATGATCATAAATATGCTCACCAAATTTGGTAGAAAAATGGATGAATACAGTGAGAATTTCAACAGTTAGAAAATATAAAAATATAAAGAAGAACCAAACAGAGTTGAAGAATACAATAACTGAAATAAAAATACACTAAAGGAATCAACAGCAGATTACATGATAAAGAGCAATGGATTGGCGAACTGGAAGAGAGAGTAGTGGAAATTAACCAAGATGAACAGAAAAAAGAAAAAAGAATTGTAAAAAAATAAGGATAGATTAAGAGATCTCTGCAACAACATGAAGCATACTAACATTCACATTATAGAGGTCCCAAAAGAAGAGAGAGAAAGGGACAGAGAATTTATTTGGAGAAATAATAGCTGAAAACTATCCTAACCTTGGGAAGAAAACAGACATCCAGGTCCAAGAAGCACAGAGAGTCCCAAAGGAGATGAACCCAAAGAGGTCCACACCAAGACACATTATAATTAAAATGGCAAAAATTAAAGATAAAGAGAGAATCCTAAAAGCAGCTAGAGAAAAGCAACTTGTTACGTACAAGGGAACTCCCATAAGACTATTAGCTGACTTTTCAGTAGAAACTCTATAGGTCAGAGGGAGTGGCACAATACGTTCAAAGTGTTGAAAGGAAAAACCCTACAACCAAGAACACTCTACCCAGCAAGGTTACCATCCAGATTTGAAGGAGTGATAAAAAGTTTTACAGACAAGCACAAGATAAAAGAGTTCAGCACCACTAAACTGGCTATACAAAAAATGTTAAAGGGACTTCTCTAAGTGAAAAAGAAAAAGCCACAACTAGAAATATGGAAATTAGAAAAAGAAAAATCTCACTGGTAAAGGCAAACATACAGTAAAGGTAATGGACCAACTACTCATACAGCTAGTAGAAAGGTTAAAAGAAAAAAGTAGTAAAATCATCTGTATCTAACATAAGTAGTTAAGGAATACACAAAATAAAAAGATGTAAAATATGACATCAGACATAAATGGTGGGGGAAGGGATGAGTAAAAATGTAGGGCTGTTAAAATGCATTCAAACTTAAGAGATCATCAACTTAAGACAGACACCTATATGTAAGGTTGCTATATATGAATCTCATATAACCACAAACAAAAAACTATAATAGATACACGAAAAAAAGAGAAAGGAATCCAAACTTAACATTAAAGATGCTCAACACATCACAAGAGAAAAAAAAAGGAACTAGGAAAAACTATAAAAACAACCAAAAAGCACTGGCATTTTAAAATGCCAATAAGTATATACCTATCAACAATTACTGTCAAGGTAAATGAATTAAATGCTCCAATCAAAGACATAAAGTGGCTGAATAGATTAAAAAAAAAAAAGAACCATATATATGCTGCCTAAAACAGACTCACTACAGATCAAAAGACAGACAGACTGTAAGGGATGGGATGAAAAAAGAATTCTATGAAAAAGCTTGGATAGCAACAATTATATAAGACAAAATAGACTTAAAGACTATAACAAGACACAAAGCATATTACATAATGATAAAGGGATCAATCAAAGATGAATATATAACAATTAAAAATATATATGACCCAACATAAGGGCACTTAAATACATAAAGCAAGTATTAACAACATAAAGGGAGAAAGCGACAGTAATACAATAATGGTAAGGCACTTTAACACCCCACTTACATTAATGGACATATCATCTACACAGAAAAACAAGAAGGAAACACTGGCCTTAAATGACACATTAGACCAGATGGACTTAATAGATTTATAAAACATTCCATCCAAAACCAGCATAATACACATTCTTTTCAAGTGCACATGGAACATTCTCAGGACAGATCACATGTTAGGCCACAAAACAAGCCTCAGTAAATTTTTAAAAACTGAAATCATATCAAGCATATTTTCTAACCATAATGCTATGAGACCAGGAATCAACTACAAGGAAAAAAAGAGCAAAAACCACAAACGCGTGGAGGCTAAACAATATGCTACTAAACAACCAATGGATCACTTTAGAAATCAAACAGGAAACCAGAAAATACCTGGAGACAAATGAAAATGAAAACACAATGATCCAAAACCTATGGGATGCAGAAAAGCAGTTCTCAGATGGAAGTTTATATTGATATAAGCTTCCCTCAGGAAACAAGAAAAATCTCAAACAAACAACCCAACCTTACACCCAAAGGAGCTAGAAAAGGACAAACAAAACTCAAAGTTAGGAGGAAAGAAATCATAAAGGTCAGAGCAGAAATAAATAAAATAGAAACTTAAAAAAGAAAGAAAGAAAGAAAAGAAGAGATCAATGAAACTAAGAACTGGTTCTTTGAAAAGATAAACAAAATTGATAAACCTTTAGCGAGACTCCTCAAGAAAAAAAAGGGAGAAGGCCCAAATCAATAAAATCAGAAATGAAAAAGGAGAAATTACAACCAACACTGCAGAAATACAGAGGATCATAAGAGACTATGACAAACAAATAAAATGGACAACCTAGAAGAAATGAACAAATTCCTAGAAATGTGCAATCTCCCAAGACTAAACCAGGAAGAAGTAGAAAATGTAAACAGACCTATTACCAGTTATGAAATTGAATCAGTAATTTTAAAACTCCCACCAAGATCAAATGGCTTCAACAATGAATTCTACCAAACATTTAGAAAAGACTGAACACCATTCCTTCTCAAACTATTCCAAAAAACTGCAGATTAAGGAACACCTCCAAACTCCATCTATAAGGCCAGCATCAGCCTGATACCAAAATCAGATGAAGACATCACGAAAAAGAAAATTACAGGCCAATGTCACTGATGAACACAGAAGCAAAAATCCTCAACAAAATGCTATCAAACCGAACCCAACAATACAGTAAAAGGATCATACACCACGATCAAGTGGGATTTATCCCAGGGATGCAAGGATTCTTCAATATTCACAAATCAATCAGTGTGATACATCACATTACCAAACTGAAGAATAAATATAATATAATTTAATATAATTTAATTTAATATAATATAATCATCTCAATAGATGCAGAAAAAGCTTTTGACAAAATTCAACACCTATTTATGATAAAAAAAACTCTCCAAAAATGGGCATACAGGGAACTTACCTCAACATAATAAAGGCCATATATGACAAACCCACAGCTAACATCATTCTCAGTGGTAAAAAGCTGAAAGCATTCCCTCTTAAGATCAGGAACAAGACAAGGATGTCTACTGTCGCCACTTTTATTCAACATAGTTTTGGAAGTCCTAGCCACGGCAATCAGAGAAGATAAATAAATAAAAGGAATCCAAATTGGAAAAGAAGAAGAAAAATTGTCACTGTTTGCAGATGACATGATACTATACATAGAAAATCCTAAAGATGCTACCAGAAAATTCCTAGAGCTCATCAATGAATTTGGTAAAGTTGCAGGATACAAAACTAATACACAGAAATCTCTTGCATTCCTATACACTAACAACAGAAGATCATAAAGAGAAATTAAGGAAACAATTCCATTTACCATCACATCAAAAAGAATAAAATACCTAGGAATAAACCTACCTAAGGAGGTAAAAGACCTGTACTCAGAAAGCTATCAGACACTGATGAAAGAAATTGAAGATGACACAGATGGAAAGATATAACGTGTTCATGGATTGGAAGAATTAATATTGTTAAAATGACCATATTACCCAAGGCAGTGTATAGATTCAATGCAATCCCAAGGGCATTTTTCACAGAACTAGAATAAATAATTTTTAAAATTTGTATGGAAACACAAAAGACCTCAAATAGCCAACACAATCTTGAGAAAGAACAGAGCTGGAGGAATCAGGCTCCCTGACCTCAGATTATATTAAAAGCTACAATAATCAAAACAGTATGATACTGGCACAAAAACAGATGCATAAATCAATGGAACAGAACAGAGAGCTCAGAAATAAACCCACACACTTGTGGTCAATTAATCTATGACAAAGGAGGCAAGAATATGAAATGGAGAAAAGACAGTCTGCTCAATAAGTGGTGCTGGGAAAACTGAACAGCTACATGTACAAGAATGAAATTAGAACATTCTCTAATATCATACACAAAACTAAAATCAAAATGGATTCAAGGGCTTCCCTGGTGGTGCAGTCGTTGAGAATCTGCCTGCCAATGCAGGGGACACGGGTTCGAGCCCTGGTCTGGGAGGATCCCACATGCCGCGGAGCAACTGGGCCCGTGAGCCACAACTACTGAGCCTGCGCGTCTGGAGCCTGTGCTCCGCGATGAGAGAGACCGCGATAGTGAGAGGCCCGCGCACCACGATAAAGAGTGGCCTCCGCTTGCCACAACTAGAGAAAGCCCTCACACAGAAACGAAGACCCAACACAGCCATAAATTAATTAATTAATTAATTTTTTTAAAAAATGGATTCAAGACCTAAATGTAACACCAGAAACCATAAAACTCCTAAAAGAAAATGTAGGTGGAACACTCTTTGACATAAATTATAGCAAGATTTTTTTGAGTTTGTCTCCTAAAGGAAACAAAGGCAAAAATAAACAAATGGGACCTAATTAAACTTAAAAGCTTTTGGTCAGGAAAGAAAACCATCAACAAAACAAAAAGACGACCTAATGAATGGAAGAAAATATTTGCAAATGATATAACCAATAAAAGGTTAATATCCAAAATATATACACAGCTCATATTAAAAAAACAACCCGATTAAAAAATGGGCAGAAGAAATGACTAGACCTTTTTCCAAAGAAGACATAGAGATGGACAACAGACACATGAAAAGATGCTTAACATCACTAACCACCAGAGAAATGCAAATTAAAGCCACGATGGGATATCACTTCACACCTGTCAGAATGGCTATCATCAAAAAGACCGCAAACAACAAATGTTGGTGAGGATGTGGAAAAGAGGGAAGCCTCGTACACTTTTGGTGGGAGTGTAAATTGGTGCAGTCACTGTGGAAAACACTATGGAGGTTTCTCAAAAGACTAAAAACAAAACTACCAAATGACCCAGCAATTCCACTCCTGGGTATATATCTGAAGAAAACAAAAACACTAATTCGAAAAAAATACATGCACCCCAATGTTCATAGCACCATTATTTACGATTGCCAAGATATGGAAGCAACCTAAGTATCCATCAACAGATGAATGGGTAAAGATGTGGCATATCTATATATACAATGGTATACTACTCAGCCATAAGAAGAATGAACTTTTGCCTTTTATAACAACGTGGACGGACTTGGAGGGTATTATGCTAAGTGAATTAAGTTTGACAGAGAAAGACAAATACTGTATATCATTTATATGTGGAATCTCAAAAATAAAACAAACTAGTGAATATAAAAGGAACAGAATCATAGATATAGAGAACAAACTAGTGGTTATCAGTGAGGAGAGAGAAGGGGTGAGGGACAAGAGAGGGGTAGGAGCTTAAGAGTTCAAAACTACTATGTATAAAATAAATAAGCTACAAGGACATATTGTACAACACAGCGACTATAGCAAATATTTTATAATAACTGTAAATGGGATATAACCTTTAAAAACTGTGAATTACTATGCTGTACACCTGAAGCTTATATAATATTGTAAATCAATTATACTTCGATTAAAACAAAAATAAAAAAGAAACCCTATGGTACCCAGGAAAACCATTTCTAAGGGGAAAGTTTATAGCTATACATGCCTACCTCAGGAAACAAGAAAAATTTCAAATAAACCATCTAACCTTACACATCAAGGAACTATAGAAAGAAGAAAGAACAAAACCCAAAGTTAGTAGAAGGAAAGAAATCATAAAGATCAGAGCAGAAATACGTGAAATTGAGACTAAAAAAAATAGAAAAGACCAATGAAAATAAGGTCCTTTGTAAAGATAAACAAAATTAATAAACCTTTGCTCAGACTCATCAAGAAAAAAAGAGAAAGGGCCCAAATATATAAAATCAGAAATGAAAGATGAGAAGTTACAACAGACACCACGGAAATACAAAGGATCATAAGAGATTACATGAACAATCACATGCCAATAAAATGGACAACCTATTAGAAACTGATAAATTCCTAGAAATTTATGTCTCCCAAAAACTGAATCAGGAAGAAATATAAAATATGAAAAGACTTATTACAAGTAATGAAATTAAATCAATAATAATAATAATAAAACTCCCAACAAATGAAAGTCCAGGACCATAAGCCTTCACAGGAGAATTCTATAAAACATTTAAAGAAGAGATAACACCTATCCATCTCAAACTATTCCAAAAACTTGAAAAGAAAAATATGCTTCCAAGCTCATTCTACAAGGCCACTATCACCCTGATATAAAAATCAGACAAGGATGTCACTCACAAAAAAAGAAAATTACAGGCCAATATCACTGACGAACATAGAAGCAAAAATCCTAAACTAAATATTAGCAAAACAAATTCAACAATACATTAAAAGGATCAAACACCATGATCAAGTGGGATTTATCCCAGGAATGCAAGTATGGTTCAATATCTGCAAATCAATGTGATGTAACACATTAATGTGAGATACCACATTAACAAATTGAACAATAAAAAAAATCATATGATCGGGACTTCCCTGGTGGCACAGTGGTTAAGAATCCGCCTGCCAATGCAGGGGACATGGGTTCAAGCCCTTGTCCGGGAAGATCCCATGCCGCAGAGCAACTAAGCCCGCACGCCACAACTACTGAGCCTGCACTCTAGAACCCATGAGCCACAACTACTGAGCCTGTGTGCCACAGCTACTGAAGCCTGCAGGCCTAGAGCCCATGCTCCACAACAAGAGAAGCCACCACAAGGAGAAGCCCTCACACTGCACTGAAGAGTAGCCCCCCCCTCGCTGCAACTAGAGAAAGCCCATGCACAGCAATGAAGACCCAATGCAGGCAAAAATAAATAAATAAATAAATAAAATTTATTTTTAAAAAAAGAAATCATATGATCATCTCAACAGATGCCAAAAAGACTTTTTACAAAATTCAACACCCATTTATGATAAAAACTATCAAAAAGTGGGTACAGAGAGAATATACCTCAACATGATAAAGATCTTATTTGACAATGACATTCTAGACCTAGCTTTGATATTTGCATGCAACTTGAAAAGTCTATCTTAACTGACCATTATTTTTCATTTCTATTTCATAAAATTCTACTTTTAATTTATAGTATCTATCACTCACAACTAATCCAAATATTAGCAATTACAGATGAGCAAAAATATGTACTACTTGATATATAACTTTAAGATTCTAAAATATCGATGCAGGAAAGAGAAATGCTAAACTCCAAAACATCTACCACAGACTCAATATAGATTTTTAGAACAAGATTTCAGACTGACTAAACTTAATAAACTCTTTGGGATTAGTTCCTGCCTAGTATAAAAATAATAATTTTTTTAAAAGTAACAAGGATATCCTAAAGTAAAACATATACTTTACAGAATAATGGTGTAAGTGCTCATCAAAGGATACTAAAACACTAAAGAAGCTGCTAAAAAATTAATCACATTACAGAAAAGGGGAATGGGAAAGGAAAAGCGAAAGAATAATTTCTTTATAAGAGTTGGGGGATGGGTTTGAGGAGAGAGAAAGAACCAAACAAAAAAGATGAATTTCATTAAGTTCCTGAAATAATCTCAAAATGCAGAAATATGGTACTATTTTTTAAGGTGTATAGCTGTGTTATAGACTTAAATTGTTTACCTCATTTTCTGTTCCCACGTCCAGCATGACAGGCAGACATTGTTGAGGATTCACCCCTCCACAAGCTGTATACAGAGCCAGTTTACCCACGGGGATGCCCATCCCATTGCAGCCAAGGTCTCCCAGGCCAAGAATACGCTCTCCATCAGTCACCACAATAGCCTCAAAGAAAAAGAAAAAAATATCTATTAATAGATGTTTGCAAATTCTGGGACATAGTTCCTACTCTCTGTTTCTGAAGTTAATATTTATGCAATGAAATACTAAGCTGTCAAAAAGCATAAATTGAATATACATGGAAAAGATTTTATGTGATCATTAAGTGTGGAAGACTGGGGAGAATAAATAAATTTGATATATGCATTTTAAATGTATTTTTAAAATACATATATATGATTGTTTGGTTGTTGAAAAAAGAAGACAAGGTATGCCCATAAAGATTCAAACAACTCAAATAACTCAGTCTTCAATCAGGAGGAGTAAGTGGGCAGAGTACAGGTAAATAAGAGCTCAAACTGGGAACTAAAGTGAACCTTAGAACAGCTTTGAAACTAGTCACATCCACTTTGAGTACCATTAGGGGAGAGTCCATGGTTAAATCATCGCTCAGGAGTCCCCGGTGCTCTGATCTTCAGTTTATGCATCCTCCTAATTTCACAACAATGTTGTGATCCATCCTCTTTAACTCCTATAACACTGGATACTGTTCTACCACCTTTGAAATATGCCAAGCACAGTCTATTACTACTCTTACCTGATAGTAGAGTACCACTAGACAATGAATTTTGTTTAGTTTATTTCTAATCATCTTGAATATCTACAAAGCATACATTTTAATCATGTGGAGATTTTAATGCTAAGTACTTTGTTATCTTTATTGAAATTAATGCATCTATCATCTTTGTTCTGTGATTCATGGCCATTACATGAATTTAAGCAAAACCAATTTTGTGAGACACAATTTATTAGATTTTCTACAAACTGCTACACTTGTCATATCCATGGAGCCTAGAAAACATGTCGGTTATTTGACCTTAGATAAACTGATGAATTAAAGCTTCTGTTTCTTATTTATAAAAATGCGAATGATAAATGTACTTTTCAGAGTAGCTGCAAAAAATTAGGAGCCAACTCTGCTGTGCTCACTACTGTGCACCAACATCTAGCACAGCGTTTGGCACAGAGTAAACAATCAAAAACATTAATTAACTGAATAAATCTATGATTCAACACAATGAAATCATGATAAACAAAGAACTTACCACATTACCTGGTACATTAGAGTTCTCAAAAAAATTATAGATATTAGTACTATTATTATCATAAGGACTAATGTACAGAGTCATAGCATTTTAGAAGCAAAGGGGAATCTGGAGTACATTCAGTCTACCCCTCTTACAGATTAGGAAACCGAAGACAAGAGAACTGAAATAATTTGCCTACGGTGATTTACCTCGTTAATATCAAAGAACCAGGACCCGAGTGTGTTAACTCCTAGTGCAGTGTTTTTCTACCACAATATAATGCAGAACGTATATTTAAAAAGTTTGAGGGCTTTTCATTTAGTTTTCTGTTCACCTATATTATGCAGCTCTTAAAGACCTGCCTGAAAAGTAAATATGTACATGTATATATGTACTTTTAACTAACTTACAAGTACATACATACATTTCACCCAAAAGTGGGGGAACCTTATTTTTGCATATTCCGTAAAGTTGATCTTTGTCAAATTTTCCGTGTCTCATTGAAAAGGGTCAGTATGTTAGGCTGTTTTGGAGAAGGCAACTTGAGATACCTGCATTCAATTCCCACCACCACCATGCACCACTATGCAAGCCACCTGAGACTTCCTTTCCTCATGGAATTATCATGATACTACATGACTTAATCCAGGTAAAGTGGCTCACTCAGAAAGCTACCAAACGGCAGATACTATTATTATTCTATTTTCACTAGCTCACTCCCAGAGGGGAGTCAGGTGAGATACTTCAGGCCACCACGATAAAGGAAATGGATTAAGATTTTTGCCTACCTTGATTCCTCTTAGTGGATGATTAAACACAAAAGAAAAAGGAGTGTGCTCAAAGAAATTCAGACACTACTTCAACATTTTTTCAACACTTATCATAACTTACAATGAATAAAGAAATACTAAGAAATCTGATGGAAATAATGGTGAAACTTAGAATCCAAATGGTATCAGAATAAAATGAATCCACTATGCAAAAATCAAAGGGATATAAATAGAAAAGCTGGTGAATGCTACATCGTATGGTGAAAAGTGTCAGCCTGTTATGGGACAGGAAAAAGAACAAATGTGCCACAGTGGGAAAATGTGATAACTAACTTACCTTGATGACATCTTCTGGCCATGCATTAAGAACAGAAGCAATATGCCCTCGATCATGGATACTAATAAAGAGACCTCTGACAGGAAAAAAAAGGAGTAATTTCAATTTACTTCAGACTTGTCACACTATCACAAACTTTTTTTTAAATTTTCAAATCCATGTAATATATCTCCATTTTTATCAAACTAGTGAAAATTATTTCCTTGAACACATATGGGGCAAGAATCTTACAAATAAGGGAGAAATTATTTTAAATGATATATCAACATCTACAATAAAGGTAGCTTCATTTTTATATTACATATTCTTAAATACTTTTTAATTAAAGAAATATTCACTATTTTTATACACAGAGAATTTAAATAGCATTATCATTTCCACACGTAGATATATTCATGGTCTTCATTAAATAAGATAATACACGTAAAAGCAATTTGAAAAACAGCATGAAGCATATGTACATAGGCATTTTCAGTGTATATTCCATTATTACGTATTCACAGTGTGAGACAAGACCCCTATGGGGAGGACTGAAGTGAAAGACACACGCTGAGCAGTGCTTTCATGTGGAAGTTACTTGGGAAACCCTGAAACCGAGCCCTCTCAAAAAGAAGTTCCCTTACCAAGTTTATGATTAATCTCTCTAGCCAAAACTTTATTCTTTTCTTGTCCCCTCTAACCTCAATCCTGTGCTAACTGAACACCAATCAACCAGAGTCAGGTGCTAAAATTCATGTTGTTGATAACATAGTTGATGTACTAAAACTGTTATTATAGATATCATTATTAACATACAAACAATACAAACTGTTTCTCCAGGGCAAGATGAGCTAACAGACCTCCAAGCCACAGACCACCTGGCCAGAGAACCCTGAACCAGAAGCATCCTGACTCCCAAAACTACAATTAAGAAATGTCACAAGACAATGATCAAAAGCCCAGCCTCTATGTTCTTCCCCTTTAAAAACACCCACAACTCAAAGACCAGGCTTGTCTCCCACCTCCTTGCTTGGCGCCCTGCAATAAACCCTTACTTTGCTGCAAACTCCCCCACTGGCAGAGTTCGGTTTCACTCGATTCTTCGATTTGTGGTCTCAGTTGTTTGCAGCTCTGTTCTTCAGACTCTCAACTTTAACTCTCAGTCTTTAACACTGCTCTCTGACAGCCCTGCATTTCCTATGAAAGCTTAACAAGGAACTTTAAAAATTAAAGTAAGAAATTTGTAGATGTCTTAACCTCATTTAAAAGTGTTGCCTTAGGGGGCTTCCCTGGTGGCGCAGTGGTTGAGAATCTGCCTGCCAATGCAGGGCACACGGGTTCGAGCCCTAGTCTGGGAGGATCCCACATGCCGCGGAGCAACTGGGCCCGTGAGCCACAACTACTGAGCCTGCGCGTCTGGAGCCTGTGCTCCGCAACAAGAGAGGCCGTGACAGTGAGAGGCCCGCGCACCGCGATGAAGAGTGGCCCCCGCATGCCGCAACTAGAGAAAGCCCTCACACAGAAACGAAGACCCAACACAGCCAAAAATAAATAAATAAATAAAAAATAAAAATAAAGGAATTCCTTAAAAAAAAAAAAAAAGTGTTGCCTTAGTATCGTTAAATACGACTCAAATGCAGAGCACCACACACGACAAATGTACAGCCGAAAGCACTGTTTATGGCCACCACCCTTCTTCTCTCTCTCCTTCACAGCAAAACGCTTCAAAGACTTGTGTATTCTTACAGCCTTTATAACCTTACCTCCCATTCTCTCTTCACCCTGTTAATTAGGCCTTTCCTCCTCACTTCTCCACGAAAACAGCTCTTCCCAAAGTCACTGCTGACTGACATCTGATAAAGTCAAAGGTCAGCTCTCAACTCTCACCCTACTCGATGTCCCAACTGTGATTGACGTGGCTTTCAGTGTCTTGTCCACAATGAAGATTTTCAAACTTCTATCTTCAACCGAGACCACTCCCTTGAGCTCCAAACTGTAAATCTAACTACATGCCTAATCCCTCTCATCATTCAGGCCTCAACTCAAACCTGAGCTCCTCAGACAGGCCTTCTCTGATAACAGCGGTCCAAGCACCTCCACCCTAATATTTTCCCCAGTGTCATTATATGTATAAAGCATCTGAAATCCCCTTAACTATTTTCTCATATGTTGGCTGTCTGTCTCCTCCCTGCCACCGCCCCCCAGGACACATATACACACAAAGCAGCAAGTTCCTTACGTACAGTGACTATTTTGCTCACATTTGTAAGCCCAATGCCTGTAAGTGTGCTGGTACATAGTATCTGTCCAACAATATGTGCTGACTTCGGTGCTGAAAAAATAAGCCTTCCATATTCAAAAAAGGTTTTAAGTACAGAAAACATGAAGTAAACCCAGACTTATTATGACTTATTAAGTAACCAAAAATTATATTATGATAGTAAGTACCACAGGCAGACTACTGATGACTGTCTGATTCAACAAAAACATTAATTTACCAAGTTGGCACTAAATTGTATCCTTTCCTGTTTATTTTTTGCTGTTTCATATGAAGTTATTTTGTTTCTCCAAAATGACTATAAGCTCTTTGTAAGTTATATATTTCTTTTGGATCCCTGTCATACCCAACTATGCAATCAACATTTAAGATCTCAATAAATGTCAAATTTAAATGAAATATGGCTGGACTTTTCAAAGAAGGCAATTTTGTTGAATTATCTAAGATGTTCTTGGCAATATACCATTAAGTAATGCTCCTTGGGAACTTGTTAGTTAGCCAAGGTTTTCCAAGTAACACTGGTCTCAGGAAATAGTATCATTCTTTTTAAACAAGACGGACAATGAATTTACTAAAATTTGCATCAATTAAATGCCAAAGTTTATTAAACAAATATATGAATACAACTTCAGTTGGAGAGCCATTTGGACACCTGTAATCTCTTGCATTCAGCAGATTCATTTGTACAAAAGTGCTTACTCTTGGAGAGAGCTCAATAAAATGAAGAATCTGTAATGTTCCACCAAAGTCAAGCATTTTGATAGAATAATTTCTAAAACTTCCTGGAATGTCTCCTTGATCAGAAATCTAATGAGATATCCAAAAGTGTTTCAGCACAGAAATGACTCATGCTTCCTGGTATAAAATTGGATCTGAAACATTAATCTGAACATATTTAAATATATACATATTTATAAAATGAAAAGTTTAGACAAGAAAGTTATTTATGAATGATATTTTTAAATGAATGGAATTACAATAAAAACCTTTTCTTGGTCCAATTTCTTGTTGATCAATTTGTTTAAAATATTTAATCTTTATTCAAAGTATATTAAACATGCCAATTAAAATACTCATACTTTTGTGTCTATTTCATGTTAGAACTGAGATAATTTTAAAATGTGGATCATTTTCTCATATACGCAGTTCAAACTTTTCTCATAACCTCTGTCACTGTATATATTCCACTCTCAAAACAGATTTGTTAGATAATATTCTTACTTCATGTTGTCTCACATAACATCTCTAATGAAATTCATTTCATATCAAAATAGAGTTCATTTTCTAACATGCAACTTTCTATTGTAACTAGACTTATATTTTCTTATGGAAATGGGTTCATGACTCTCTCCTGACCCAGTGGAGAACGCAATCATTCTACAGTTTTCAATAATAATCCTCTCTTGCAGAAACTGAAGAAAATTAAACCCCATATTTTTCACAAAATTTGAGTATGCATTAGTGAGCTCCAGGAGTTAACCTAAAGTTGAGTTATACCAGCAGGTCTGGGCTGATGAGAAAAGACATACTAAAGAAAGCTAAATTCAGGTAAAATGGAAGTCAGGAGAAACCTAGATCAGGAGAAACCTAGGATAAAGATGCAGAGTTAAGAGTCATATGCCTAGAGTTGAAAGGAATGGAAGAAATTACTAAAGGAGAAAGAAGAGAAGGTCAAGGAGAAAACATTACAAATTAGTACCTATACTAGAAGAATAGGATGACTAAGAAGAGTCCACGAGAAAAAAACAATCTAACAGGTAGGACAACCAGTGTTTCTAAAGTCAGGGGAAGTCAACGGAGGAAATGTTAAGAAGGCATGTGTCAAGAAGACATACAGATGCCCAAAAAGCACATGAAAAGATGCACATCATCACTAATTATTAGAGAAACACAAATCAAAACTACAATGAGGTACCACCTCACCTCAGTCAGAATGGCCATCATTATAAAGTCTACAAATAACAAATGCTGGAGAGGGTGTGGAGAAAAGCGAACCCTCCTACACTGTTGGTGGGAATGTAAATTGGTGCAGCCACTATGGAAAACACTATGGAGGGTCTTCAGAAAACTAAAAATAGAGCTGCCATATGATCCAGCAATCCCACTCCTGGGCATATATTCAGACAAAACTATAATTCGAAAAGATACATGCACCCCTATGTTCACACCAGCACTATTCATAATAGCCAAGACATGGAAACAACCTAAATGTCCATCGACAGATGAATGGATAAAGAAGATGTGGTACATATATACAGTGGGATATTACTCAGCCATAAAAAAGAATGAAATAATTCCATTTGCAGCAACATGGATGGACCTAGAGATTATCATACTAAGCAAAATAAGTCAGAAAGAGAAAGACAAATACCATATGATATCACTGATATGTAGAATCTAAAATACAACACAAATGAACATATCTATGAAACAGAAACAGACTCACAGACACAGAGAACAGACTTGTGGTTGCCAGTGGGGAGGGAACGATTGGGAGTTTGGGATTAGCAGATGCAAACTATTATATATAGAATAGATACACAACAAGGTCCTACTGTAGAGCACAGGGAACTATATTCAATATCCTGTGACAAATCATAATGGAAAAGAATATGAAAAAGAATGTATCTATATATAACTGAATCACTTTACTGTAAAGGAGATATTAACACGACATTGTAAATCAACTATACGTCAATAAAAATTTTTTTAAAAGGCATGGATCAATATTATTTTATCCTTCAGTAAATGCTTAAAAGAATTCTCCCAAGTATATTACAAAGAATCATTTTTTCGGGACTTCCCTGGTGGTGCAGTGGTTAAGAATCCACCTGCCAATGCTGGGGACACAGGTTTGAGCCCTGATCTGAGAAGATCCCACATGCCACAGAGCAACAAAGCCCGTGCACCACAACTACTGAAGCCCATGCGCCTAGAGCCTATGCTCCGCAACAAGAGAAGCCCGCGCACCACAACAAAGAGTAGCCCCCGCTCACCGCAACTAGAGAAAGCCCGCGCGTAGCAACGAAGACCCAACGCAGCCAAAAATAAATAAATTTATTAAAAAGAACCCCCCCCCTTTAAAAAAAAAAGAATTGTTTTTTCCTGAACTATTTGAGAGCTAAGTAGCCAGCATGATGCCTCATCATTACCAAATAACTGAGTGTATTACAAACAAAAATATTCTCCTACATAATTATAATTATAATCAGAAAATTAATACTGATACATTACTATCATATAATCTTCAGACACCTTTCACGTTTCACCATTCGTCCTTCATAACAAAAGAGCCTAGTTCAAAATCCTGCGCTGTAATTAGTTGTCATGTTTCTTGGTCCTGTTCAACCTAAAACATTTCCTCAGTCTTTCCTTGACTTCCACGACCTTAATACTTTTGAAGTTATAAGTCAGTGTTTTTGTAGACTGTCCTTCAATCTGGATTTAGGTGGTGATTCCTCATGATTCGATTCAGACCATAACATCTTTTGCAGGAAGGTCACGGAAGTGATGCTGGCTTCTTCTCCCTGCATCCTATCAGGCGGCGCTGTTCCTGCTTCCTCCCATTATTGATGATGTTCACTTTGATCACTTGATTAATGTGGTGCCTTCCAGGCTTCCTCACTGCAAAGATGCTCTTTTTTCCCTTTGTAATTAACAAGTATTTTACGGGAAGATTCTTCAAAACTCTGTAAATACCCTATTCCTCCATTCAACTCTAAAATTATTCATATCAATGTGGGCTTGTGTTTGTTATTTTACTCAGTAGGTTCTAATCTGCTGCCAACATTATTTATTGAGTGCTTACAATGTCCCAGATTTGGCCAGAGGGAGCCTCTTCAAGCTGGCTCCTATGTCCTTCCGACACATCCCCATCATTCTTTAAGCACCTCCTTGCTTTCTGGTATGACAGGTTCCGAGCTCATCTTTTGCTTACCCTGGCCCAGCCCTGGGATCAGCAATTTCTCTAAGGCGTTCCGGTTGCTTTTGGCAGAGAGCAGCATTGAGGTCTGAGTGCTGGCGGTGCTCCTTGTTACTGGGGTGTTGTGGCTTCCAAGCCGACCCAACGGGCAGAGCTAGAGAATACATGCGTGTGCACACGTACTCTACATGTGTACACACAGACGGGTATGTACACGCACACATACACATCTTATGTATACCTATTTATTTCTATAACTATCCATTCATCTATCTATTAACGTTAACAGTTAATTATAACTTTTGGTTGGTTTTTTTGTTTTGTTTTGTTTTAACTTAAGAGAATTCAGGATTAAGCAGCCAGTAAATTAAATCATGGTATTTAAGTATTAAAAAAAAAAAACAACCCATATTGAAAACCATAAATTCACACCAATGCCTCCAATTCCACCAACAACACAGGGTTCCTTCTATTATTCTCCCCTGTTCTCATTTGTAACAACTTTCTCCTAGAGCGAGAAACCTACCTCCCATCGTGCTTAATATATTTCCTTACTTGATGGGTCTGCCTGTGTGAAGCCAATCTTGTCCCCTCCCGCTGTGTCACACCCCACTTACTTCCGCTAAGATTCCAGCCTCTGAAGTAGGCAGCCCTCCCACACGGATGCCCTCTTTGCCCCGCTGGGGCTCTGACACCTGGCGCTGGACCGCTCTCCTACCCAGATCCTCCCTTCCCCTTGATTGGCTCCCACCCCTGAGCCAGGCTGCCCTCCTACACAGGTGTTCTCGACCCGCCCAGGCTCCAACACCCCATGCTGGGCTCCCAGCCCTTTTAATCAGAGACAGGACGAGTGTGAGACAGAAAGAAGTTGCAGCCTGACTGCTGCTGTTATCTTTGAGGAACACAGAAAAACTGGTGCTAGACGTGCAAAAAAGAAGCTTTAATTATCCACAGCTACTGGGGAAATATCAACCCAGATCCCATCTTTACAGATGAAGGATTTTTATCCCTTTGCTTATCATACTGGTACAAATTCGTTTCTTAATTTCTCATCTTTCACTTTTGTTTGTTGTTGTTTTCCATTTATTTATAGTAAAACGAATTGATTTTTCTCCTTTCAGATTTCTTACATTTCTTTTAAGTATACAAAGTCCTCCCTCATCAATCATGTTCCTATATTTTAATTTTTTTTCTAAGTTTGATCCAGTTCTTTAAATCTATCGGAAATGTCACTGTAGTCTGTGATGTGAGGATCTAACCCACATCATACTTTTCCAAATATCACACTTGTAACAACTTTCACATTTGTAACAACTGCAATGATAATCTTGTGAATTCCTTTTGTTTATTGCAGAAAATGTTTAAAGCTCTATTTTTAGTCTCAATCCTCCTGAGGAGTGACAATTAGTGTGGTGGGCAGATTTCTAAGATGTTACTATATAACTACATTTTGACCTCATTAATGTCTCCTGTCTTTTGGTACCTGCTTTTATTTTTTTCCTCCAAATTAGCAGTCTATCCTGATTGAACTTCCTTCTTTATTCAGCTAGATTTTTATCTGTTCTGTCAACCATTCTTAACTCCCTTGACTTTTTCTCTTCCCATCACACCCTTGCAGAAAACCTCCAAATCTAAATCAAACCACCTGCCTTCTCCTTTCCGCAAGCCCTACTGCAGAATGCCGCTTGAGACGGGCACTCAGCTGGGTGTGTTAGATCCGCTGAAACCTCGCGGCGTCTCCACTGTCAGCCAGGTCCTCACAAAGCATGACCTCCCCAAGGACCTTCTATTGGTTTTTCTGAGATTGTCCATGAGAGCTACTTCCTTTCTCCCCCCTCCCCCATCCCCACCCTTCTATACTCTCATCAGATTCACACACCATTCTTCACTCGGAAGACAAAGTAGAGACTTCCAGCTTCCAGCTCTCCACCTAGAAACTTCCTTCCACTGTTCACTATTCATCAGTGAATAAAGCGTATCTCTGTCCTCCTGCGGTCACGCTCTGCCCTCTTCCCGGTCTGTCTCACAGTCTCCTGTTTCTGCTTAACCCTTAGATGCTGGCACTCTCCAGGCTCCGAAACAGTTCTCTTTTTCACTCTCATGCATAGTGAAGGCCTCTGGACCCTGCTTTGTTCCCACCCTTGGACTCATTTTCAAGGTTCACTTTGCCTCAGCTTCTGCTGAATATCTTATCTTTTGGCTTTATCTCCCATTTTTTGGTCCCTTCCTTTGCTCTTGGCATTTGCTCAACTAGTTCAGCCTGAGAACGATCTAGTTTCCAACTCTGGATGGTCTTTAAAGGATTCCTTTAGGCCTCCCTCCAATGCCCCCGGCTGCTCTTCGCTGCTACGCTAGCTCCTAATTGCTTATCAGAGACAGTGCAAGTGTTACCTCCTCTTGGAAATATTTCCTGACCGACATTCAAGCTGAGCTGGAATGTCTCTGTAATCCCACAGACCCTTGCTGCTTTTCTGTAACATAACACATCATATTGTCATATAATTTTTCACTTTCTTATATGTCCGTCCTATTAGATTATGAACTCTTGAAGTCAGGAATTCTACATTTCTCACAGAAAAAAAAAAAGAAGTGATAGAATATAAGTAAGAAGAAAGGGGGAAAGTAGTTCAGATATGATTCTGGCACTAGCTAACCCAATGGTGGGGAAAGCAGTACAGCAAAGAATCTGGGCTGGAGAACACCCAGGTGCTATGTGGTCGATGTATATAATTTCGGAAGTCTTCTGAAAATGACAAGGCCAAGGACCAGACCGAAGAATTCGCAATTTATGGGGAAAGGCCCTGGGAAAGTATAGCAAGAACCAGAGTCAATGCCCAGTTGTAGGACTTGGAGCACCTGCGGCTAAGCGATCAGCAATTTGAGATCTTAGTGTTAACATGGGGGCAACGGATTTTAATGACAGCAAAAGACTTAAGAAATAATGAGAGAACCAACTGACAGCTTCAGAGCCACTAGGTCTGAGGAAGAATCACAAATTATAAGATCACATCAGCTTTGGAAGAAAGGTAAATAAGGTGGTTTAAGCGCCTCGGACTTCATTCTGGTTTAGCTTCGAAATAAACGTAGGAAGACACAGAGTCTATAGGTTGGGAGGGACCCAGTGGAAAGGTCAGGGGCCAGTGGAAGGTGACATCCTTGTTACTGAACACCAATTTATTATACAAGTAAAAAACTTTTTAATTGAGATTAGAAGAGAAAGGTAGATTTCCAATTTCCTCTGGTCACCTACTTCCAAAAGTAAGGTTTTGAGGTGGTTTTTTTCCCATATAACATCCTAATATTGCTAACATGCATGACATTTTTCTTTGGGTAACTATTTGATTTTGCTCTGCAATGATAATCTTGTGAATTCGTATTCGTTTATTGCAGAAAATGTTCAAAGCTCTATTTTTAGTCTCAATCCTCCTGAGGAGTGACAATTAGTGTGGTGGGCAGATTTCTAAGATGTTCCCAAGATTTCCCGTCTCCTTGGTGTTCACATCCTGAATCATCCCAGGACGGTGCACATGACGGATATTACTCTGCTTAGGTGACAGGTGGATAGAACCGTTGGGCCTCAGGTAGCAAGGTCATCTGGGTGGGCTTGTACTCTTTAAAGGCAGAGAATTTCTCCAGCCGGTCACAGAAGGGGAAGTCAAAGGTTCAGAGTGAGAAAGGCTCCAAGCACTGCTTCGAACTTAGAGGACGCCAAGTGGCAAAGAATAAGAGCTACTTCCAGCAGCTGAGAGCCGTCCCTGGCGAACAGCCAGCAAGGAAACAGACACCTCAGTCCTACAATCACAAGGAACTGAATTCTGCCAAGAATAAGAAGCTTGGGAGCAGATTTTTCTGTAAGCCCCTGGATGAGTACTCAGTCTGGCCGATCCTGTGATTTTAGCCTTGTGATACCCTAAACATAGACTCAAGCATACCATGCCAGAATTCTGACCTTCAGAACTGTGAGCTAACAAACAGATGTTGTCTTAAGCAGCTAAGTTAGTATTCACTTGTTACACAGCAATACAACCCTAATGTAAATAGTATGTATATTAAAAAGTAAAATTCAGATGCTCATTCCACCATTTATCATAGATTCATATTTATTTTATGAAAGACATGACACAGGGCTAGACACCAGGGAAAATACAAGAGGACTATCTACGTATAGCTGAATAGCTCTGTTGTCACTTCTGTGACCCAATTACCAATGCACAGCATTATTTAGCAGAGATGTCTATAGTTTCCAGAAATTAAAAGTGACTCAGTACTAAGGTTGATACTATTCTTTCAAATGGTGGTAACATGCTAGCTATTACAATTCAATTTTTGGAATTCCAAGAAGAAGCACAGGCAGTATTCTTTTAAAAGAATGCAGATACAGTGTGGTAATGTCCTCAGATACTATGTGACAAAACAGGAACATTTGGGCAGAAAAAAGAACCATACATTTGGGAAAAAAAATTTTAAGTTAAGAAATAATAACAACTACGTTATTATAACTTACTGTTCATCTAATCCAATGCTATATTATGGATATTTTACAATATTTTATTTCAAGGCCGTTAGTGGGCAATGAATAAACAACTGCCTTCAGGATGGGTGAAGGTAACAGCAGTAAGGTTGGAGGCCAAAGGCGCCTTCAATGTTATCACTAATTTTTTTAAAAATCCAGCAATCCCACTACTGGGCATATACCCTGAGAAAACCATAATTCAAAAAGAGGTATGTACCATAATGTTCATTGCAGCTCTATTTACAATAGCCAGGACATGGAAGCAACCTAAAGGTCCACTGACAGATGAATGGATAAAGAAGATGTGGCACATATATGCAATGAAATATTACTCAGCCATAAAAAGAAACGAAATTGAGTTATTTGTAGTGAGGTGGATGGACCTAGAGTCTGTCATACAGAGTGAAGTAAGTCAGAAAGAGAAAAACAAATACCATATGCTAATGCATATATATGGAATCAAAAAAAAAAATGGTACTGATGAACCTGGTTGCAGGGCAGGAATAAAGAGGTAGACACAGAAAATGTACTTGAGGAAATGGGGTGGGAGGGCGAAGCTGGGGTGAAGTGAGAGTAGCATCAACATGTATACACTACCGAATGTAAAATAGTTGGCTGGTGGGAAGCAGCCCCATAGCACAGGGAGATCAGCTCGCTGCTTTGCGATGACCTACGGGGGTGGGATAGGGAGGATGGGAGGGAGGCTCAAGAGGAAGGGGATATGGGGACATGTGTATGCATATGGCTGATTCGCTTTGTTATGCAACAGAAACTAACACAGTATTGTGAAGCAATTATACTCCAATAAAGACCTATTAAAAAAATAAAAAATAAAAAAATCAAATGTGATACAATGTTAACAAATGTCAACTCTAGATGATGGATACATGGGTATTTGTAACTAGTCTTTGTAATTTTCTTACATTTTGACTTTTTTCAAGAAATGATTGTATTTCCCATCTTTTAAAGTGAAGTAAATGTAAATACATTTCTCTTTGTGCAGAAGGAAGATGAGTGATTTTTTTTCAAGCTTCGACAGCTACTTAGTAGCAGAAGTGGAACAAAAACTCTGATCTTGTGACACCTAGAGCAGTGGTCCTTCCATCTTACTATGAGATGTAAACTCCTTCTAACCACGAGTACAAAGGGTTATCCTATACTATAAACCATTTGCGTCTACAGCCAGCTGACCAGCAAGAGAGTGCATGAGGTAGAGCCCAGGTGACCAGGCTATGTGCAGTCAGGGTTTCCTATTCACAGGTAAGGGGTCTGGGGCCAACCTGAACACAAATAGCTCAACGTACATCATGATGGAAGAGGAGAGCCATGGACTAACGACCAAAGCAGGAGGGTTGAATATTGGGGAAGTAAATCAACTGCCTAACAAGAAGGTCTGAGAGTTATGAGAGGTAGAAACAGAGTGGATGGGAGAGTGTAGCGATATGGATCATGTGATGACCTTTTGGGAACTAATGGTCCTTTCTGTGACATTCCTCTTGGCTTGACACTTTCTCCTTGCCAGGGAATAAATCTTTAAAGTGGCAGAACTATGGCATGAAAACCATATTTTAATGATTTGCACAAATATATTAATAAGCTTGGTTCCCTAATTAACTATTTTCATGTGCTGTGCATTAATAATATTTAATTATTAATTCTATTACTTTTCTGGCCTTTATACATTTTCAATTTTTGTTGTAGTTAGTCCTCCAATTCCAAAGGAGTTACTTAAATATTATTTTATAATGAATTAAAATACAATAAAGTTACTTATGTTGATCTCACAGTTTAGGACATCAGTTTATGTAACTGACACACATGACCATTTAATGAGTAGACCATATCATACTTTTTGGCTTCCTACTATAGAAGGGCACTGGGTAGGAAGAGGAGTTTTAGTCACAGCTACGAAACTCTAGACCAGTCAGTTAACTCTTCTCGTCTCACTAACTTACAAATAAGAAAGAAGATTTGCTCTAGAATGATATTAGTAAGCTGTGTCTCAATAGTCTCTGCATCTATGACATTGTCTTTTCTAATCCTGAGGCTGCAATAGAAAGAACTTTCCAACTTTATTTCTTTTTCTTCTGCAATATATATATAGCTACCAGCAGAACTACAGGAAATTTGAATGGAGAAACTCTTCTTCTAGAGAAAACAGACTTTAAAAAAAAATAGAAATAGATATATGCTTTATAGAATTTTCTCCTGTGACTTTTTTCCCCCCACTTTTCCTGGTAGTTTCAGGCACATCGTTAAGAATCAGGTTGTGTAGGGCTTCCCTGGTGGCGCAGTGGTTAAGAATCTGCCTGCCAATGCAAGGGACATGGGTTCAAGCCCTGGTCCAGGAAGATCCCACATGCCACGGGGCAACTAAGCCCACGCGCCACAACTACTGAGCCTGCGCTCTAGAGCCCGCGAGCCACAAGTACTGAAGCCCGTGCGCCTAGAGCCTGTGCTCCACAACAAGAGAAGCCACCGCAATTAGAAGCCTGCGCGCAGCAACGAAGACCCAACGCAGCCAAAAATAAATAAATAAATAAATATTTAAAAAAAGAATCAGATCGTGTGTGTCATTACAAGAAGAAAAACGAGGGATGATGAGTGGGAAATCACAAACCTATCCAGCTGTCAGGAGACCAAACAGAACATGTCATAGGAACTTTCATTTCTATGCCTGACACCAAACTATGTCAAACACAGGCAAACATGTATACACTCTAAGTACCTACTGAAGTGAACTGAGATGTTTGTTTCATGCTTTAAAAAATAACCTTAATTTAGAGGATTTTGGCTGGTTAGATTATTTTAAAGCAATTCCTTAGTTTTTCCAACAAGTCAATGACCTTATTTTCCCCTTTTATGTAAATACAAAGGCTGCCATCATATAAAGAAGATATTTTTGTTCCTAAGCTGGAGATAATATCTTCCATTTTTGAATGACTGGTAGAAAAATGACCCTTCTATTTCCTAAGGTGAAAAATGTTGATTATTATTAATGTTACAGGTATGTATTTTTACCACAATTGGTGATAATTTTTAAGACTGTTTCATCAAGTGTAACAAATGGACTACTTTTCCTTTTGTTCAATCCATCAGTACAAATTGATAATATTGTGATCATTACAAATTCATTGTGAATAAAAATATTTTAAAGAATAGGATAGGTTCTTCTACACAGGCCATGCCAACTGATATAGATGCCGGTGCTCTTTCTATAGATGACACTGTTTTAGTCATTTCATAAAATGTAGGTTATCTATTCTCTATTATTTAGGCAATATATATATTTGGGTCTTATATTTAATTACCTATAGCTTATAGAAATAAGACAAACATATCCTATGTTGAATGCTCGCTCAATGAAAAAAAGAGTTCAATTCTTAATATCCTCAGGAAGGATGTTCTCATTTATTGCAAAATGTCATTATCAGGAAAGAGCAAGAATATCTACTACTATTAGAAATGAAAGCCATAGAAAACAATTTTTTTTTTTTACAATAATTTGAGAGGAAGGAGCATGTTCTTTCTCAGATCAAAACCTGGCAGTCACTGTAACAAAATTCCTATATATTGTCAATCAAATTAATAAGATTTAAAGTGATTACAGAGAACTTTTTAAAGGATCTTAAAAGGACAGCAAAGATGATTCCATGTTTTAAAAGGAAACCTCTAAAGGAAAAGTTTTCAAAGGACGCAGTGGAGAAGACATAAAGAGAAAAAGATAACAGTTTTTAAATATTTACAGGATTCTTACAAAGAGTATAAGAATCCTTATTTTTAAAATCTCAATTAAGAATAAAAACTTAAAAAAAAAAGAATAAAAACTTAGACAAAATACAAGTGATTCAGGTTTGCATTTGTAAAGGCTGTTAAATATTCAAATGGTTAGGTTTAGGAAGATCATAAGAAGGTGTGTTTAAGGCTTTCTGTGATATTAGAAATTAAGGAAATAAAGTAGCTGACATATCCAGGTCTTTCTCCGTCTGTACTACTATTATTCCAAGATACTGTATGGTGAGACGAAAAGGTACAACAACTTCTGCAATTTAACTTTGCAAGGAAAAAGAAAGGCAACCTTACCTACCTTGTATTTAATCCCTTATGTGATATTTTCTTCTTCTAAACTCCCTTTCAGTAAAGAAAGCAGTAGCAAAGACACCAAAAATATCTGATAGTCTAAAATTCTTTAAATATGACATGATAGTGAGGAAAATTTAAAAATACCCAGAGCTATGTGGCAGAAACGAAAATGAGACTAGACAAACATGGAGAAACAGTCATAGCATGGTAGATTTCTATACACAACGAACAATTGCGTTAGGACCAATTACTTGCCAAGCATCCATCTGATTCATTCTGTTTGAATTAGCAGACTCTATCAGAGGAGAATAATTACTTAGTCTCACATCTCAGCTGGTATCTCAGGTTTCCTTCCAAAATTACAAAAAAGAGCAATGAAGGAAAGGAAAAAAAAAAAAAGCACTTTTCTTCTCACTGTTATGGGAAAATGCATACATCCTATCAAACATTTACTGGCAATGGAAGGACAAAAATCCTTCAGTTACTTGATGTCTATGGAATGAGAGTCACATCCAAGGCCAATATAAACTGACTATGCAATGGCATTCAAGAGCGGAAATAATAAAGACGCTCGATGATGGAAGTGCCCTAGAATAAAGCCGCTTCTTTTTATGCAAGAAGTCAAAGGCACTAAGGACAAGAAACAGCAATGAAAACAAGGATACTGAAGAATTCAATTACTTCTCCATGTATAACACATTACTCAGACCATTAAGATTTGTCCCAATACTTGCATGAAATTTACCCACTCAGGCTCATGATCCCATGTCCAAAATCTTAAGAGAATCTTGACATGAATGAATGTAACAACTTTCATTAATCATGCTGTTGTTATAAACTGACTAAAGTTATCCTAATTCTTTCATTCTCATTTCTCTGATAAACAGCATTCTTGGATAGCAAGAGCTTCTTAGATGAAGCTTTGCTTTCAGGTTCCTTTCAAATGGCTAATAAAGTAAATCCCACAGCCTTGACTCTGGGCCTTTATCCAGAAGTCTTTCCTTTTGCTAATCTTTCCTTTGGAAGTCTGTATTCTTGCAGAGGAGTTTATGTAAAACCAAAGCTGGTGATCAAACTATTCACCCACTTAGTCCCATTTCCTTTTCTAATACTGAAGAAAACTAACAGAGTTCTATATGCATATGCTGAGAATCATAAAAATAAGAATTTATTAATCTAAAAGAAAAAAATGTGTACAGGTATTGTCCCTGGGTAGTCTTTTTTTTCCCCCCTTTTCAGAGAAAGAAAATTCATCAGTAGAAAAATATAAGCCACATGGGCAGACTTGGTATACTGCCAAATACAGTTCAAGCAAATGCCTTTGATGTGAGGCCACTTTGATACGGAGCAGGGCCCTGTGGGGCTCCTGGGCACAAAAGCCTTCCTGTGTCCCCCATTTCTTTCATTACAGGAAATAGGCTTCATTCAGCCTCCAGGACTTACCCTGAGTTCCAACGGACAAGTTCAAACAACTGCTAATTAGGGAAGGGAGGGGATGCAGGACAAGGGAAAAACAGTCAAGAAACTGTAGTGCAGCCTTGTAGCAGGGTCCTGGTTCCCTGGATACACACAGCAATAATCCCCCTGGATACACACAGCAATACCTTTGAGCTGTTTTGCAGATACTGAAACCCCCAGCAGGTGGGAGAAGTTAACAGTATGCTGCCCACCAGAGCGTAGACCCCAGACCGGTTGGAACCAGAAGGTTGACGATGCTGACGCCCACTTACCTCACCACCAACCAATCAGAAGAATGTCCACGAGCTGATCACGCCCCCTGTGAACCAGTGCTATAAAACTCCTCACTACCCGCTCCAGGTCAGGACACACAGTGCTGGGGGCATGAGCCTGCTGTGCCCCCTTTGCCTGGCAAAGCAATAAAGCTGTTCTTTTCTACTTCACCCAAAACTCTTGCCTCCGAGATTTAATTCAGTGTCGGGGTGCAGAGGCTGGATTCGGTTTCAACTTTTCCAAAGAATTTTGCAGGGGGGGGGGGTTGCCACTGCTGGGGCCTAAGAAACTGACGCCCCCAATCCTACTCTATAAACCAAATAATGTCCATTTTCCCTCACATTTTGACCATCTCTCTACAAATTCAAATCTACATTATCACAGGAAATCTGTCACATTTCCTTTAAGTCAAGCATAAGTGAGAAATATGCTTTCTAAAAGCATAAGCTACGTTATTATTATATCAGTAAGACTTTGGGGAAATTAAAGGATAAAATTAAACAGCATTAACCTGATTTATAATAGGGTTCTCAGGCTACTTCTTTTGGGGAGTTGTGCCTAATTCCAGTTCTGTCTGGTTAGGTGCCCCACCTATGATTTTTTTCAGAAGTATTAAACAGTTCTAGATATACTGGATGAAACCTGCAGATTAAAATTTAATATGATTCCATTCAAATAAAAGGTCTATCATTTAATTAGACATTATAATTTTATCAAATTTATGACATATTTCTTCCTATTATAGTTAATCCCATTATTTTATTTTATGGAATGTTGCATATTTTTCTACAGCTTCATCTAAAAGGTAAAGTTATTATCCACCATACCAATTTATTTTTAGCAACATGTATTTTTACCTTTCACTAAATATGTAGAAAGTTTGAACATTATGTCGAGCAAAGTTAATAAATTTACTTTTTATTATTTACATATATTTCTTACCTAATTGTTTCTAAAAGTCCAACACCAGAATTTAATACAGGCACTGCATTCCTTGCAACTATTCAGACTTATGATGATAGTTTTTAGATGTTAAGAAGGGTGCAGTTGGGCTTCCCTGGTGGCGCAGTGGTTAAGAATCTGCCTGCCAATGCAGGGGACACGGGTTCGAGCCCTGGTCTGGGAAGATCCCACATGCCGCGGAGCGACTAAGCCCGTGAGCCACAACTACTGAGCCTGTGCGTCTGGAGCCTGTGCTCCGCAACGGGAGAGGCCGCGACGGTGAGAGGCCCGCGCACCGCGATGAAGAGTGGCCGCCGCTCGCCACAACTGGAGAAAGCCCTCGCACAGAAACGAAGACCCAACACAGCCATAAATAAATAAATAGATAAATAAATAAATAAATTTATTTTTAAAAAAAAGGGTGCAGTTCTTCAAAATTCTCTTGAAGAGTTAACAAGCAAAACAGTATGATGATCACTGATCTACAGGAACAAACATAATCTTGAGTGTTCACTGGTGTTGACAGATGTGACATCTTAATTTCCTAAATGATGCAAAAGTTCAATGTTATATTTAACATTTACTCCTGAATGTGACTGGCTGCAGAACTGAGCAAAATTCTTAAACAAATCAGTTGAGTGGCATGCCAAGAATACATGTACTTCAATAAAGGACTGACAATGATTTTAGAATCCAAGAAATACAGTTTTCACTGTATTTAAGATGAAACATGAATTTTGAAACTTATTTTTTTACTATTTCTAGACTGTTCTTATTAAATTAAGGATTTGTGTTTACCATACATTGTGAAGAGCTACAGAATTCTCTCAATGGTGTAGTTATACGTTGGCACATTTATAAATATGACATGAAGTAACAGAAATAAAATTAAGTTTCTATCAAGAATGTCTCTTCTGAAAGGGGAAAGAAAATCATTTGGCATTGATGAAATTATCACAGTTACTCTCAAGCACTGAATTGTAGACTTGAGAATATGGTTATCAGAAATATCTAAATTTATCCTAATGTTTAGCAGCATATTGGCAATCAAAAGAATATAATCTTTTAACCTCCCAAATATTTAACTAACAAATTAGTTTAAAACGGAGAGGCAATAGGTCGGTGAAGAATCACTTGAAAGAAAATGTATGAAGCCTTATGGATCTCAAGATCTTGCTAATTAACAACTCTGTCACATGTTCATAGCTGGGAAAACAAAGGGATTGGTGTTTAGAAAGCATTAGAACAAAACAAAGACTGAAATGATGGTTTTAGCTTCTGTTCTTGTTTTTTTTTTTTTTCTTTAAAACAGTTAATAAAACTAGACTAGATAAATTGATGTTTTCATTACATTAATAGGCGTTTGAGGCAGTAAACAATACAAGTTATAGATTCAGGGAAACCATGCAATTATTCAAATCATAGAAAAATGTCAGGAAATACAGGGACCCAGAGGACTGGCAGGCTTTACTCTGATTTCTCTGGAGTGCAAGAAGCCATCTCACCCTGGAGGGGGAAGAAGATGTAAAATTCTAAGAAGATACTTTTTTTTTTTTTTTTTAAGAGGACATGGGCTTTCCACTTAGCCTGGGAAGAAATCCAGGGCTAATGACTATCTAAAACCTGGGTTTGCAAGACATACCATTGAAGAGAATTAATTCTCTTTGGGTGGTGTGCGGGGCGGGATGGAGACAGGAAAAAGAAGGTGATCTAAAGAAAACTACTGCAATTGAGCACAAAATACAGCCAAAGTCCAAGACTGAAAATGGAGTTAGTTCTCAAATCTAACATAAGGAAACATACTACTGCATCTGGGAAAGGAAAAAAAGGCAGTTCTTCAATTTTGAGAGGAATTTATCAAATGAGTCTTTATATAAAGGACACTGAACAATATATCAGACATTCTTTCCAAAAGAAGTTTTAATAAAAGATAAAGAAGAACCTTCTCTATTTGGCATTTCTTTCTCATAGGGACCCTACGAAAGACAGAATGTAACATTAAATTATGAATGCCTGCGAATCAGGTTGAATAAATCAAAACTAAACTTCACTGATCATAGTTTGCTGTACTGTTAAAGTATCAAACTGGGAGGTATATTCTCTACTCAGTAATTATTTGTCTATTAAGTGGGGCACATGAGTGGAGGGCAGGTTTTATGCAAACTCAAGGTGGCAGTCAGCAAACACTTGCACAATAGAAATCCTTCATATGTGAAAGTTTTCTTAAACTGACTCAAGCAGCTTAATACATAAATGAGACTTCATGCAATTTATCCTTGTTTTCCAACCACAAGGAATTCTTCCCACCATAGTCATTGATGGTTTTCTCTGGGTAAGGAATGATGATTGTCCTCGGAGATTGTTTAGTATTTTGTTTTCATTTTGGGGGGTTGGGGGTGGCGCATGTATCTCTTTCTAAATAAAAGCAAGAAGAAAGCTGTTCTATATCTATATACACCCTTTCGAATTGTTCGTGTTAGTGTTACATACTTTGATAAACACTGTGTTCAAATTACTTCCTTATTTATATTACTAAGAAAGTGTATTTCATTAGTACAACTTTTCATATTATTTAGTGAACTTTGTGCTCCATATTGTTACATGAGAAATAATGAAGGGTAATAAAGGAAAAAGAAACCACATTACCATGTCCAAGACTTTAAGTCACATGTTAGGAATGTCTTATAACTACAAGATAATAAATTAGAAGCTAAATTTGGTGTAAAAATAATCTTTGCAAAAAAAAAAGTATGCAATGTCAGTATCTTGTTTGTCTTACTGGAAAAATTAATGAGCTCATCTTCTCATGTGAAAGAAGAACTCCCCACTACTACTAGATTTTTTTCTGGGTGAGTGCTTCCTTGAAAAACTTAACAGAGTTTAAATTATTGCTTGTATTTAACACTTTCCATCTGTTTTCAGAAATAGTTGTACCAAATATAATATACTGGTCAGGAAGCAGAATAATATATAAACTTCCTTTGTGTTCAATGAATACTTACAAACACGTTTTCAGTAATTTTTTACAAGTCTTGATTTGCTAGTGCCTTAGAAATATCTTCATTAGTTATATTTATAATACATAATTTATATTTGCATACCATTTTTCTTGAAATCTTCTAATCCTAAAAATATAGTTTGACTTGATGAGTCACATGAAAGCCATCCTTTTCCATTCTTATATTGTACTAAATAAGTACATTCTACAACATCTTAACTGTTTCAATTATAACTACTGTTGTCAGTGTTAAACTAATTTCAATACTTAGAAAAAGAAATTTCCACCTCATAAGTTCAGAATTTGATATTTGAGAACTGTAACATCTGAACTTCAGATAAACTAGTTTTTAATTTCTGCCATACGTCTCCTGTCAAAAGATAGGTTTAAGAAAGATAATCTTATTTTAATATATTAACAATACTCATCTTACAGATGAGGAAACTAAATATCAGAGAATGTATGTTACAGACCCAAGAAACCACACAGTCAATAAGAAGCAATAAAGAGATTTATACCAATCCTCTTCAGATCCAAAGCTCATACTAGTCTGGCAATGTTTAACCATGCTCTATTGCCCATCTATCCACTCAACAAAGACTGTGCTGTTTCACCTAGGTTCTGGGGTAGAGGTGAAGGATACAGAATTGCTACCCTAGAGAAAAAACAGTCAGATAGACAGAAAAGAAAGTCAGTTACTATATGTCAGTGTGATACAGACTGTGAAAGCACCCAGGGTTTGGGGGGACACTCAATTTCGGGTGGAGAGCTGGGTGTGAAGAGGAGGAAAGGGGTAACCATGAGGACAGAGGGTAGACAAAGCAGCCAGATTACAAAAATCCTTGAAGGCCATGCTAAGAAGTTTGGATTTTTATGATGGGGGAAATGAGGAGTCGTTGGAGGATTTTAGTCAGAAAAGGGACTTAAATAGGCATCCTGTTTTGAAAACTCACTCTCTTTTGAAATGAGAAGGGCCTAATCTAAAAGAGTGGCAATGGGATTGAATGGATGAGAGAGATTCAACAGGTAAGTAAGAGGTAAAATTGACAAGGCACAAAAAGGGAAAAGGGGGTTAAAATCCTGAAAATCTCCGAGGTGTCTGGTTGAGGTGAATGAGTGGATGGTGTTGTACCTCCCAAAGTTAAGAAACCTAGGCGACTGGAACGGCAGGCTGGGGAGGAACAGAAGAAAGAGAAAATAGGACCTAGAAGAAAACAGTGGGGAGCACTGACATTTTAGTGGGTGGAGCGATCACTGCACTTAGCTGTACAGATTAAGAAGGAAATATATTGAAGAGCAGAAACGGATTAGGTTTAGTTCATGGAAATAAGATGTTAAGCCAATGAATTCCTAGGGGAAATGGAGAGGAATATATGAGATAAGGAGGATCAGGCAGAGTGTTTACATTCTTGCAGCCGTAAGGGTGAGAAGAGCCAGGAACACAGCTGGAGCTCAACCCTGTAGAGCAGAAGATCCAGCTGAGGCTGAGCAGTGCAGGCAGAGTTACGGAACTCCAACCCCACGTTAACAACATATGAATTGAAAAAATAGGGGCACAGGAAGGAAATGAATAGGATGTAGGGGCAGTGTAAAACATGGTCTACTTGGCTCTTCCTTGAGGCGGAAGAAAGGACGGATTTGTGCAGTGCACAGAGGACAAGAACGTAGGAGAATGGACTTGGGTTATAAATAAAATTAACCGTACTAAGTCTGCAAGCTTGAGAAATTCTTACGGACAGCAGCTCTTCTTATCTCTGCTAATGTTTTCAGGGTCAGTGTAAACACACTAGGGTGTCGTATTTCCACGTCACCTCACCTACAGCCATCACTCCAGGACTAAGAGACTGTGGAGTTATTCCCATGTGAATTGGTTACTGCTATTGGCAACTGTGTTAGCCTACTACAGCCTTCCTTGACTTCCTCGCTCCATACCCTAAGGGGATCAAGTCCACTCAAAGTGAGCAGGATTGATGCAAGGGGAGCCCATATCACCACAGTCTCCTTACTGGGCCTCCCATTTCCATTCTAGCCCCTCATTTCCAATCTTTTAACCACATTGACAGTCAGAATAATCTTTTAAAACTTTAATTGGATAACATCATTCCTCTGCTTCAAATACCTCAATGGCTCCCCAAATGGATTAAGAATAACAATGAGACTCTACCATGACCCGCAAGACCTGCATGTGACTCCTGACTATCTCAAACCTCGTCTCATGCCATCCTCCCCACTTCCAGACCTTTTGAACATGTTATTTCCTTTGCCTCAAATGAGTTTTTTTTTTTTCTGGTTTTCACAAGCTAACTCCTCATCCCTCAGGTGTCAGCTTAAATATTATCTTCTCAGAGACACATCCCTGGCTACACGATGAAAAGAAATCCCTCTGTTATTCCTCATCACTCTCCTCTGTTCATTTCCTTCATAACCCAAGCTGTACTCACGTCGTTCTTTGTTCCCCTGAATATTACAGGCATGCCTCGTTTTATTGCACTTCACAGATGTTGTGTTTTTTTTTTTTTACAAATTGAAGGTTTGTGGCAACTCTTCGTTGAGCAAGTCTATCAGCGCCATTTTTCCAATGGCATCTGCTCACTTCGTGTCTCTGTGTCATACATTGGTGATTCTCCTAATATTTCAAACCTTTCCATATTTGTTACGGTGATCTGTGATCAGTGATCTTTGATACTACTCTTGCAAAAAGACGACAACTCACTGAAGGCTCAGATGATGGTTAGAATTTTTTGCCAGTAAAGTACTTTTAAATTAAGGTATGTACATTGGTTTTGTAGACAAAATGCTATTGCACAATTTAACAGACTACAGTACAGTGTAAACATAACTTTTATATGCACTGGGGAACCAAAAAAAATTTGTGTGACTCACTTTATTGTGATATTCACTTTACTGTGCTGGTCTGGAACCAAACCTGCAACATCTCCAAGGTATGCCTGTACTTATAAATTCCACAAAGGCAGGAAATACTTCTTTTATTTACCTATATTCAGATTAGTAAAGTGCCTGGCATGTAGTGGACACTCAATGTATTTCTGTTAAAGAAAGGAAGGAGAGAAGAAATCATGAACACAGAGAATCAACAAAAAGATTTTGAAGAAGTGGCAGAGTTGGGAAGAAAACAAAGCAGGGACCTTCCAGAACAACTGAGTGATCAATAATGTTATTTGACAATTTCTAAAACTAAGTTTAAATGTTAAATTACTGTCATTAAATCAATTAGTGTTAGAAACTTCTTAAAGTGAAACCATATTTGAACAATATTCCTATGGAGTATCTATTAGAATTAAGTCTTCTAGAAAGCAATAGATGAAATTCTTTATATGTAAACACTCCATTATTTGGGAGACAAATCTTAATTAACAACACGATGTATAATTTTAGCTTTTGAAAATAAGAACACATACTAGTCAATGAGGAAAAGCCCAAGAAGCTACATGTTAAGAGTGTAGCTTCTCTGAACAACTCAGATCCAAGATAGAACCTAATCAATGCAAGAAGACGACTCAACATGAGTCTAGGAGGATGTCATGGTTAATTTTATGTGTCGGGACTTCCCTGGTGGTGCAGTGGTTAAGAATCCGCCTGCCAATGCAGGGGACACGGGTTCGAGCCCTGGTCTGGGAAGATCCCACATGCCGCAGAGCAACTAAGCCCATGCGCCACAGCTACTGAGCCTGTGCTCTAGAGCCCGCGAGCCACAACTACTGAGCCCATGTGCCTAGAGCCTGTGCTCCGCAACAAGAGAAGCCACCGCGATGAGAAGCCTGCGCACCGTGACAAAGAGTAGCCCCCGCTCGCCGCAACTAGAGAAAGTCCGTGTGCAGCAATGAAGACCCCACGCAGCCAAAAATAAATAAAATTAAAAAAAGAAAAATTTTATGTCTCTCAACTTGGCTAGGCATGGTATCCAGATAGTTGGTCAAACATTAGTCTAGATGTTTCTGTAAAGGTAATTTTTAGATGAGATTAACATTTAAATCAGTAGACTTTGAATAAAGCAGATTACCTTCCATTATGTGGATGGGCCTCATCCAATCAGTTGAAGAGCTTACTAGAAAAGACTTACATGACCTTCCCCAAGGGAGAGGGAATTCTGCCAGCAGAGACTTTTGGAGTGAACTGCAGCATCCGCCCTTCCCTGGGTCTCCAGCCTGGCAGCCTACCCTTAGGATTTGGGACTGGCCAGCCTCCACAACTGGGTGAGCCAATTCCGTAAAATAAATCTCTCTCTCTCACACACACACACACACACACACACACACACACACACATTACTGATTCTCCTTCTCTGGAGAACTCTAATACAGAGGAGTACAAAGTAGAAAAATGAGTTCAAGCCCTAACTCTGGTACTTAACAACCTGGTGATACTGAGTTTCCTTGGAATGACTGTATTAAATCATAAAATACATAGATTTTAAAAACCAACAACTAGTAAACGTTAATGACTCCATCTCCACAGACTCCATTAACACTCAACTACTGTTTCCAAATAAATGTGAACTGAAAATGTACATAAAAACAATTTGAGATAAGCTCTTCTTTATTCATTTTAAAACTAGTATGAGCATGCCAATTAATTAAGCACAAATTAATAGGTGTTGTTCTGATAGTTAAAATCCAACGTACTTTCCACAGCAGAAAACACTGGAAAGAATCCTAAGGTAATACTGAATTCATCAAACAGATGGCATTTATTTGGCACGTTGTCAATAAAAACTAACTTCTTCCATTAGGGAAATAACATACCATTTTCAGCTTTTAAAATAAATTACCTCATTTCATAGTGAAAATGTTTTACTTCACAAAGCAGCATTAATTTTGTAAAATATGTAAAATATGATACCCTCCAAATTATTATAAATGTCATTCATTCAGCCGCCAATCATAGTAAGACTAGAATTTATATTGATAAATGAAAATTTTCCTTGCTTAGAAAGAAAGGAAATTCAATAACTTTCATGATTTAAGTAGATAATTACATAATTTGGAATTCTATCAAATATTTTATGAATTTTACTACAGTGAATATAAAATATTATTATAAAATATATAGTAAGGAGCTCAAATTGACAACTTCAATTATGACTTTACTTCAAAGAGTTAAAATTCAGACTATAAAATTACCTACGTATAAAATAACCAACATTTTTTAAAGGTACATAAAATAATTCTTAGATGATATTAACTACAAAGTACTTTGTCATAAAATCAGACCTTTGAATTTTCAGAAGCATACCTAAGAAGCACAAAGGAAATTTTGGTGGAAAGAGTAAAAGCAAACTCTAGCCTGGCTATTTCTCCTCAACTACTGATTGGGGGGGCAGGGGGCAGGGGGGAGGGAAGAAGCACTGCCTCTGGGAAAATTCTTCCTAATAATTTCTCTACGAGCTAAAACTGTAACTAAGTTAAGGAAAATATATAAAAATAAACAACAGTTTAAAAGTATATACAGAAAAACAAAGTCTGAAAAAAACTACAAAGAAATTTTTAAAAATCAGATGACAAGAATGTAATTACTTCAAATGAGAAAATGTCAACATTAAACTTTTTATGCATTCAAACTGGAGAAATGTTGAAACAGAAACATTATAACCAGGATACAGCTGTGTAAACTGACATGTGCTTGTGTGTTTGTCTGGGGGAAGGAGTACGAATTTTGATGAGACGTGTCATCAAATCACTTGAAATCTGTTCACAATCCTTCTTCTTTGAAAATCTATTATTTTTAATAAATCCTAAAATTGTGATTTAAAGCTGCTACTAAAAACTTTCTGAATTAGAAAGCAAGGTTATTTGAAATGATGTGAGTTAGTTGTGAGGTGTTCCAAATACCTGGAATTATTCTTCCGTAGGCTGCTCTTTTAAAAATTCACAGACTTTTCTAGTTAAAAGTGACCTTAGAATTCAACTATTTTACAATCACACCCAATGCAAGAATCTCACTTATAATATGTATGACCACTGATTATCTAACCACATGAATATTTCCAATGACGGAGAATAAGGAAAGTCTATTCCAATGTCAGATAAATTATCAGAAAAGCTTCATCTACACTGACTGTAAATCTGCATCCCTGTAATAACTTCTATCTACTGATTTTATTTCTACATTTTGAGGCTATTCCATGCAAGTATACTCTTTTTTTCACATGAAAATCTTCCAAATAATTGAAGACCTAACTATGTCCCTTTCAAGCCTTATCTTTTAGGCTACACATTTCTATTTCCACCAACTCTTTCTCACATTACAAATTTTCAGTAACTATCACTGCTTTAGTCACTCTTCTCTGGCTATATCTCAGTTTGCCAATGTCCCTTCAAAAATATGGAATCCAAAACTAAACACAATATTCCAGATGTGATCTGGGAAGGTGATGTAAAGAACCATTTATTGCCTCCCTTTAAAAATATTCTTTATTTTTAGTAATGAAGACTGGCATTTATAATCCTTCTTAAAAACATAATAACGCCCAAATTAATACACTTTCGTAAAGACTACCTGAGATAAAACTTGGTAATTTTTCATAATTCTCCATATGCTATGTGTAAACTTAAAACACCTGGGTGTACCACACAGATTGTAGCAAAGTTATTTTTGGATCCTAAACTTAAATTTCCATTCAAGTTTTCCACACTTAAAGTCTCTAGCTGAATATGGAGACTCGATGAACTGTTACTTTACACTTTTTAAGGGTCTTTTACAGTAAAAGATAAGTTTCACGGCCTTGCAAAAGAGATTTATATGTCTATGCAAACGTCTAATGCAATCCTTAGATCCTGATGTGAAAGAACACTCTTTGAATCATGCCTACATTTTTTCCATTCTCCAGATTTTTCCTAATTAAGGCAATACTTAAGAAAGAAGATAGTTTGGTATTTTAAACTACTTCTGGGCACACACTGTATTTCCAGAACTTAAGATATAGGCTACTCTACCTCACTCCTATTTAGCACAAATCACATATACATTTTCATAAATATGACATTTAGTCTGTTCAGAAAAAAATAGTCAATTTGAATTAATTAGTAGTTCAACAAATCATCATCCTCTAAATCTCCATAATAAATGAAAATCAACTTTTTGCAAATAATTATCTCTAAAAAATCAACTGAGGTAACAGTTAAGAGACTTGAACTAGTCCAAATATTCCAATAACTTGTTTCATACTTTTGAAAAAAAAAAAATTCTACCAAGTAGTGTAGTTTTTTTTTTTAAAAAAAGGCGGGGGGGGGGGTAGATGCAAATATCAGGCCTATGTCACGGGAAAAGAAAGAAATGAACAAAAGAATATTTTGGAATAAGTGTAAATCCAAATCAAAGGCTTATTGCCATGGATAAAGGGTGAAAAGCTTATTAATATCTAATATTTAAATGATAACTTTTCTAGAAGCATTAAAAATTTAGCTGCTCTCTTAAACACCAACTATTTCAATTTCTAGAGATTCTAACACAATAAAATTGTAGAAACAGAAAATTCCAATACAATAAAAAATAAAAATTACAAACTGAACCAGAGCTATCAACCAAAAATATTCCCTGGTTCTCAAAAGTCTCCTAAATATTTATTCTAAAGATTCTAAAGTGGCTTAATTGAAGAAAGCCAAATTCAATAAAAAACATTCCTGGTCCACCTGGGCAGCGCTCTGTATCCAGGACTACTTAGAGGTTTAGGACCTCCTCTGACCTCTTCCCAGAAACCCCCTTAGCTCTGAAAGTGAGATGACCTAGGAAAGCAAGAGATACTCTGGGCACTGGATCACCTGGCAGTTTACATCACAATAGATCACAAAGGACCACATCACAAAGGATAAAACTATTCAAAGTACCACAGCTTTACGGGTTAAACACCTAACTCACAGCTATTAAAACTGGCTGTGAAATCATGTTTCTTTTCCCTAAGCAACTTAAACTGTCCTTATTTATAATTAATTACTGAGTTATTGAAATACTTATAGTTTAATAAAGTAAAATCTCCATCATATACCTGTATAGTACATATAAAAAAACATTGTTTAAGAAAACCAGATAGATTTAAAATGTGAAAATTTATAAAACAGGATACAATATAAAACTGTTCATCCTATTAACTATTCATTTGATAGCTATTCCAATTATAATCTGTAGCATATAATGAGAACATTCTTGGGTTAAAGGAGTATTAGCTTTGGGAAGGTTTCTTTTTACATTTATTCCTTTTAAGCTTTTTTCTTACTGCTCTTTCATAAACCAAATACCAATTAAAACCGACACCCTCACCCTATAAGACTACAAAATTTGCTGAACTTTTGGCACTTCTGCAGAAACCATATATTTCCACTACAATAATCATGGTCTAATCATGGTCATGTTTACGACCATTTCTATATTACTAGGTAGACATTCTCATATGAAATTGCACATGAGGTAATAAATAAAGCTTGGTCCTCACAATTTAAAAAACAAATACTATACTTCAAGTCCTTTTTGGAATTCCAAAGGAAATATGTATACAAATAAACAATAAATGTAGAAAAACGATCTTAGTATTTTGTTTTGGTTCATCTTAGTATTTCCTTCCATGCATTTCTCTAAGAATTTTCTGGGAAAAAATAAAGCAAAAAACTGCATCTTATTGATTCTCTTTGACAATTAGTCTTGTTAATAATCTTCATCATTGCCAAAATCAAAACATGTACCTTTTATGTAGCATATATAATGTGTGAGTTAAAATAGTAGGATCCTTAAATACATTATCTATTAAGTTCCAGGTCCATACATTTAATTGCCTATTAGACACCGCCCTCAATTTGGAAGTCCCAAAGACATTTAAAACTCAACATGCCCCTACAGATGGCCAACAGGCACAAGAAAAGATGCTCAACTTCACTGATAATTAGAGAAATGCAAATTGAAACCACAATGAGGTATCACCTCACACTGTTCAGAATGGCCATCATTAAAATGCAAAACAATAAATGCTGGAGACAGTATGAAGAAAAGGGAACCCTCCTGCACTGTTGGTGGGAGTGTAAATTGGTGCAGCCACTATGGAAAACAGTATGGAGGTTCCTTAAAAAACTAAAAATAGTTGCCATATGATCCTGTAATCCCACTCCTGGGCTTACATCCGGACAAAACTATAATTTGAAAAGATACCTGCATGCCAACGTTCACAGAAGCACTATTTACAATAGTCAGGACGTGGAAGCAACCTAAATGTCCATCGACAGATGAATGGATAAAGAAAATGTGGTGTATATATACATACAATGGAATATCACTCGGCCATAACAAAGAATGAAATAATGCCATCTGCAGCAACATGGATGGACCTAGAGATTATCGTACTAAGTAAAATAAGTCAGAAAGAGAAAGACAAATATGATATCACTTATATGTGGATGAATAGAGGAATATTAAGTTACTATTTCTGTGAGGTAGCAAACAACATATATTCATTCAGCACAAACCAGATACTAAGCTTAAAACAGCATGGGAAATACAGGAATAAATTCTAAAATATGATCCTTTCTCTCTAGATGCTTACAATCTAGTTGTAACTAAATGAATAGTAAAATGACAACAAAAGAAACCAAGAGGGGAAAGAAAAACTGAGCTTGCAGATTGAACAGACAGTTGGTTGCCAGAAGTAGGGGGAGGGGGACGGGGAGAAGTGAGTGAAGGTCAAAAGTTACAAACTTCTAGTTATAAAATAAATAAGTCCTGGGGATGTAATATACAGCATGGCAATTATAGTTAGTAATACTGCTTTACATACTTGAAAGTTGCTCAGAGAGTATATCTTAATACTTCTCATCACAAGAAAAAAGTTCTTTTGTAACTATGTATGGTGATGGATGTTAACTAGACTTGTGGTGATAATTTCACAGTACGTACAAATATCGAATCGTTACGTTATATACCTGGAACGAATATAATATGCCGATTATACCTCAATTTAAAAACTGAAATAAATTAAATTAAATTAAAAAAGAAAAGAGACCAAGAGTACCTGATAGAACATTCAAAATACCAAAAATAGGAACATGATTAACTGCCAAAGGCACGGTGAAGTGGTAATGTAGCTAATAAGAACTTACAGAAGGAGATGATTCTTGGAAAATGCAGTGTAAAATACAGCAGGCAGAAATATTTCCAAAGAAATTACATAAATCTGCTTTAGCTGTCCTTTACATAAACCTGCATTACCAATTTGCACAAAACTTTTCTTTAAGAACAGTTTCACAGAATACAAGTAATTTAAGTAGCACAGTAGGATCAGCATTCTGCAAAAATATAAAAAAGAATTGTCTTTAGCTTCCAACAATCACACCTTTATCATCTACAAATTAGCCACAATTAGATGTTGACATAAGCATATTGCACTACTAAATACCGAAAATTCTGCAAGAATTGAATGTTATGGGAACAAGATAATCTAAGCAAACTCAACAACATTCTTAAAAATCATTATCCACGACATGTTGAAAAAACCCACACAATGTGTCTATGCCAAAGAGAAAAGAAATTCCACACAACACCAACAAATGAATATTCCAGCATCATACCTCAAGAAAAAAATGTTACAAGTAGAGTTATTCATATAAGAATTTATTTTTGGATGCCTAGCCAGATTTTAATGCCATATTCAAAACGAAAAATAAATATCTAGCCATAGGAAAGTATCATGTCATTAAGATATATTAAAAAGTATAAGATCAAAAGATATACCTATTTGCAACTGTACTAAGCTCAGTACTTGTACTATTAACCCTTAACTTTCACTAATTATGTTCCTAATTGCTACCACCAAACCCACAAAGTAAATATAATAAGAGGTATAATCCTCCTGTTCACTTTCTAAATGTCTTTGAATACCTACTGTTGCAGTAGGAAAGGTTGAAAAGACATTTGTCAATTTTGGCTTAAATAAAAAATAGTCTAGATGCTAACTGATGCCTGAAAGATCCATCATTATTCAAACACAATCACAATTTCCTTTCTAATTAAATATAATATCTAGATATATGTCACATAACACATTTTCAAACAGGTTTCTTTTTTTATAATCATGGGAGAACCCATGAGAATTATTCTACTAAAGAATTAAGGGGGGGGGGGGCAGGATCAAGATGACGGAGCAGGATGGTTCTAAACTCACCTCCTTCACAGGCGCACCAAAATGACAACCACTTACAGAGCAACTATCTATGAGAACAACCTAAAGACTAGCAGAAAAGATTATCCACAACTATAAAGATATATAAAGAAGGAGCCACAATGAGATGGGTAGAAGAGGTGGAGACATGGTCTACTCAGGACCCACACGCCCGGGCTGGCGGCCGACAAACAGGAGGGATATCACAACCACAGACGTCCTCCCTGATGACATAACATTGCACGCCAAATATTATTTCAATAAAAAAGAACTTCGAAATCACCAAAAGTTTAACAAAATATACGCATTAAAAATCAACATGACAGAAAACTGCCATAAAGAGATCATTTAGAAACACTTGTGGAAATTTTACTTTCTCTCTGTTAGTAAAGTATTCCTTTACTTAAATTTCAAATACTGCAGAAAAGTTGATAGACTAATACCATGAATATGTCACCTAGAATCAACATTTGTGAGCATTCTGCTACGAATGCCCTACTACATCTCGCCCCATCTCTCCCCTTTCCTCTCCCTCTCCTCTCCTTCCTTCTTATCTTATCTATCTACCTATCTATCCATCTATCTACATACCTATCAGATTATTTCTGACAAAGCTCCCCATAATCAAATACACTAATACTTCTAAAGAAAAAGAAATGGGGCTTCCCTGGTGGCGCAGTGGTTAAGAATCTGCCTGCCAATGCAGAGGACACGGGTTCGAGCCCTGGGCTGGGAAGATCCCACGTGCCGCGGAGCAACTAAGCCCGTGAGCCACAACTACTGAGCCTGCGCGTGTAGAGCCTGTGCTCCACAACAAGAGAAGCCACAACAATGAGAGGCCTGCACACCGCGACGAAGAGTAGCCCCCGCTCGCCGCAGCTAGAGAAAGCCTGCGCACAGAAACGAAAACCCAACACAGCCAAAAATTAATAAATAAATAAATAAATTTTTTTTTTAAAAAAAGAAATGACACTAAGTCACATAAATCCTATAAATATCCCCATATAAATCCAGTTCAAATTTTGCCACCAAATGGGCTCCGATAGATCAGGTTTGGTCCCAAATGAGATTTTTTTTTTTTATGTTTTGGTTTTCAAAGTTTGGGATTTAAAAAATGTGGATAAAGGATGTTGGGCTGTAGTATTATACCCACGTTACAGAGGAGGAAACTGAAGCACAGAAAGGTTAACTAATTTATTCAACGCTAGAACAAGTGGCAAAACCAGTAAGTGAAAACAGGCCATCTACTCCAGAACCCATACCTTTAACCACTGCTCTAGGAAGCCTTCAATCCAATAGGAAGTCCTCGTGACTTTATCTTTATCCAGAAACTGAACTCGTACCCCTAACTCCATTGCTACCCTCCTAATCTGAGCCACTGTTATCACTCACTAGGTTTACTGCAATAGCCTGCTACCTGATTCTTCTACCCATTTAACTAATGGTAAAAGCCAATGTTCTTCAAAATAGCCGACAAGAAGCTATAGGTTCTGTACCCTCTTATTTATCCTACATCTGTGACCTCATCTACTACTCGGCCCCCTCTCACTCCACCCTGTCTCTATGCTACTCCTGCTCTCCAGGCATTTTCCCACTTAGGGCCTTGGCACTGACCATCCCTCCTGCCTGGTACGCGTTTCCCCTTGTATCTCCCCCTCTCACCCTCCAATATCATCTTCCAATGAAAGCTACAATGTCCAGTCTATGTAAAACAGCTACTGCCCCTCCCCCAAAGCACATGACACTCCGCATCCCCCTTTTCCTGCTCAACTCTTTCTTTCCCCATAACACTTATTGCCTCCCAACACTCTAGACAATTACTTTTTGTTTCCCTGTCTCTTCTGCTTTTAGATTTATATATATACCAACGTATCCCAAGCCCTTAGAAAACCATCTAGTACCTAGTAAGTGCTCAAAAAAATAACTGTTGCTATTGGGATTTCTATGTCAACTTCAACCCAAATACTTTGAGCTAAGCTCTTCTACATGTCTTATAGTTGTCAGCAAATCTCAGGATCTCATAGAAAACTTTGAATTTCAATAAATACGCTTAAATTACATTTTAAAACAGCTAAGATGTATACACTTACACTTTTATTAAGTCTTTCTTCATGTAGAAATATATTTTATAGACATGGACAGACATATATATTTTATGATGTCACTCAGAGAAACAGTAAGGTAAAGAACAGTTTGTACAGTATGATCCCTTCTGTAAGGAAAACAGTATGCATTTGTATGTATCGCGATTTTTGCTATGATGACATTGTGTATTTTTAAAATATTTCTTCCTTCCGTATATATGTATTTTCTCATTCTTTCAATAATGAATATGTATTATTTGTATGATTAAAAAATACTGATATACTCAAAAAAGAATTATCTGTCATAATACAATTACCAGCTAAATTCTAACTCTTGTTTTTCTATGAAAAAAATTTATTCAGTGTTAACAAAGCCATTATATAAATGCAACATAGATACATGCTATTAGTGTAATTTAACAGACCATCTACATATAATTCTTCTCTTTATACAAGGGATAATGTGGCTAATTCTTTTCTTTATACAAAAAGTAATGTGGCACAAGTGTGCAAAATATTATCACCACATCAATATACCTTCAAGAAATCTACATATTCAATCTAACTTTCAGATCTTACCTCAAAAATACTCATTTCAATGACAGTATTTTCAATAGGCTTTTTTTTGTGTATAAACTTATAATCATTTCTTTTTTAATCTTTAAATTCAGAACTACAAGCAGCACAAATACAGTCAACTCGAGCTTTTATTGTTGCTGCTGTTAAAAGCACTGATACTTATTTCAATTGCTTCTTGCAGCAAAAGTATTTAAAGTGATATAATAAATAAAGCTATGGTTTTAGAAAAACTATACTATATATTTTATACAGCTTTAAAGGTGATTACAATTTCATTTAAAGGAAATCAACAAAAGAGCCAGTTGAATGCCAACTCTGAATTTAGGAAACAATATACTCCTTATTTTCAGGAAAATTGGGAATCTGTTTTAACCTGTAAAATGTAACATAATAGTGGTAATTACCATCTCAGAGCCAAGCTTAATTATGATCAATTACTCCCCCCCCAAAAAAAAGCTCATTTATTGTCTGTAACAGGAAACATAAATTGGTTTATAAAAAAATACTTTCCCATGATCTTAAATCAGAAATAAAACACTATATTTTTAAATGTTCGTTTAAATGAAGTTTGTTTTAGATTTTCCCAAACTTCAATTCCATTCCATAATTCTTTTTAATTATTGCAAACACTTTACAAAAAAAATAAAGAAAGACACAAATTGTACTTAAGAGTTTACATACCTTGGCTTCCGAAAGGCTAAACTATATTGTTGGCAAGCCAGACCCACAGTGGGCGTATAAACGATAGGCATGAATTTCTCAATGTCAGACGTTAGCACTCTATAAAAGAGCTTTTCATTTCTATCTTGAAGATCCATTAAGAGAAGATACCTGTGGAAATTGGACATAATTAGATCTACGTTCCAACAAAGTTGTAAAATAGCTGTTAGAAATCTAACTAAACATTTCTCAACAAAGTATACACTAGGACACACAGAAAACATCTGATCAAAAGACTTTGGAAGTATTCCTAATCATCTCAAAAAATGAAGTACCATAAACCTGAGCTAGTGTCATTCAAAACGTTAAAATCAGTGCTGAGGGGCTTCCCTGGTGGCGCAGGGGTTAAGAATCTGCCTGCCAATGCAGGAGACACGGGTTCGAGCCCTGGTCCGGGAAGATCCCACATGCCGCAGAGCAACTAAGCCTGTGAGCCACAACTACTGAGCCTGCGCTCTAGAGCCTGGGAGCCACAGCTACTGAGCCCACGTGCCACAACTACTGAAGCCCGCGTGCCTAGAGCCCGTGCTCCGCAACAAGAGAAGCCACCGCGATGAGAAGCCTGCGCACCGTGACAAAGAGTAGCCCCCGCTCGCCACAACTAGAGAAAGCCCACGCACAGCAACAAAGACACACGCAGCCCAAAAATAATTAATTAATTAATTAATTAATTAAACAAAAATCTCTGAGGTACAGTCTGTGCTAAAAATATGAAAATCATTAGCTCCGAGGAGGCAGCTGATAAAATGGCCCAGGAAAAGAATATAAAGTAAAAATGGAAGAGGCTGAAGGAAGGACTTAAGAAATACGTGAAAGGGATGGTGAAGGAATTTAAGAAGCAAATATACATGTTGAATAAACTGAGTCAGCCTCTTTCCTCAGCTGCCCCATCATCACTTATAGGCTCATAAAAGAAGTGGCCATGGCAGGGATAGAGGGTACCCATGGGCTCAGCAACAGGGACCTCCACGCACCAAGGCGGACCTGTCCACAGACACTGCTGAGAGTCCCATCCGCCAGCAGCAGGGACCGACACTGAGCCCCTGATACGCCGCCACCCCATGGCGTGATCAGCGAGCTACCTGGTGGCAGGTGGATTACACTGGACAGCTTCCATCACGGAAGGAATGGCACTGGTTCTTACTGGAAGAGACACTTCCTCTGTATGAAGACTTACCTTCCCTGCACACAATGCTTCTGCCAAAGCTACCCTCCATGGACTTACAAAATGCCTCATCCACTGAATTCCACCCAGCATGACTCCTGATCAAGGAACTCACTCCACAGCAAATGGAGGGAGGCAATGGGCCCTTGCTCATTGGAATCCACTGGTCTTACCATGTCCCCACCATCCTGAAGCAGCTGGCTTGACAGAATGGTGGAATGGCCTTCTGAAGACTCAGTTACAGCACCAGCTGGGCGGCAACACCTTGTAAAGCTGGGGCAAGATATTCCAGGAGGTTATACATGCTCTGAATCCGCATCCAGTATATGGTTCGATTTCTCCCATAGCCAGCATTCACAGGTCCCAGAATCACAGGGGTGGAAATGGAAGCGGCCAGCAAAATTCCTGCTTCCGGTCCCCCAGTGACCCGCCAGCAAAATTCCTGCTTTCAGTCCCTGTGACGTTATGCTCCGCTGGCCTAGAAGTGTTCATTCCAAAGGGAGGAATGTTTCCACCAGGAGACAATGATTCCACTGAACTGGAAGTTAAGACTGCCACTGGCCACCTGGGGCACCACGTGCCTCCGAAGTAACAGGCAAAGAAGGGAGTTACTGTGCTGGCTGGGGTGACCAATCCTGACTTCAAGGGGAAATCGGACTATCGCTCCATAATGGAGGTAAGGAAGAGGGTGTCTGGAATACAAGAGATCCATTAGGGGGTCCCCATGATTAAAGTCAATGGGAAACTACAACAACCCAATTCAGACAGGACTACTAACGGCCCAGACCCACCAGAATTAAAGATTTGGCTCACTCTACCGGGTAAGGAGTCAAGACTGGCTGAGGTACAGGCCGAAGGCAAAGGAAGCGTGAAATGGGTAGGGGCAGAAGGTAGTCATAAATACCAGCTCTGATCACGTGACCAGTTACAGACATGAGGACTCTAATTATCATGTGTATTCTTATTTTGTTATGAATATGTTAGCGTGTATGTGTATATAAATATATATATTTGTAATATATATATACAAATATATGTAAACAAATATAATTTTTCCCTCGCTTATCCCTTTATCATGTAACCTAAGACGTACTGAGTTTATATCATAGTATTTAAATACAGTTGACCCTGAACAATGTGGAGATTGGGGTGCCGACCCCCACATAGTCAAAAATCCACATATAACCTTATAGTTGGCCCTCCATATCTGTGGTTCCTCATTTAAGGATTCAATCAACTACAGATTATGTAGTACTGTAGGATGTATTTATCGAAAAAATCCACATATAAGTGGACCTGCACAGTTCAAACCCATGTTGTTCAAGGGTCAACTGTATTTTTCTTTTTTAATATATTTATTTATTTATTTATATTTATTTTTGGCTGCATTCGGTCTTTTTTTCATTGCTGCATACAGGCTCTCTCCAGCTGCGGCGAGCGGGGGCTACTCTTCGTTGCGGTGCACGGGCTTCTCATTGCGGTGGCTTCTCTTGTTGCAGAGCACGGGCTCTAGGCACGCGGGCTTCAGTAGTTGTGGCACGCGGGCTCAGTAATTGTGGCTCGCGGGCTCTAGAGCTTAGGCTCAGTAGTTGTGGTGCACAGGCTTAGCTGCTCTGAGGCATGTGGGATCTTCCCAGACCAGGGTTTGAACCTGTGTCCCCTGCATTGGCAGCTGGATTCTTAACCACTGTGCCACCAGGGAAGTCCCCAAGGGTCAACTGTCTAGTTAACTTTACATCATAGTATTAAAGTCAAGAGACATCAAGGAGAAAGGTAAATATCACCAAGGGCTTTACATCCTCTTTTGGGGAAAGAGTTAGTGTGTTTTCGGTTGTACCTGGGATAGTTCTATCATGTTAGGCAGAGGTAGGACTTTTTATTGTCTTTATGCAGATATTCAGTTTGGTTTAAGGAGACGTGCATGGGTGCCAAGTTGAAAAGGAGTGGTTAATTTTATGTGTCAACTTGGCTAGGACACAGCACCCAGATATTTGGTCCACTATTCTGGATGTTTCTGTGAAGGTGGTTTTTGTATGAGATTCACATTTAAATTGGTGTACTTTGAGTAAAGCACATTACCCTCTATAATGTGTGTGAGCCTCATCCAATCAATTGAAAACCTTAATAGAACAAAGACTGGCCTTCCCTCCAACGCCAGAGCAAAAAAAGAATTCTGCCAGCAGACTGCCTTTGGACTTGAACTGCAACTCTTCCCTGGGGCTCCAACTGGAGATTTAGGACTGACCAAGCCTCCATAATCACTTGAGCCAATTCTTTGAAATCAAAATCTATCAATCAATCAATAAACCCCTCCCTCCCTCTCCCTCCCTCTCCCTCCGGCTCATTATGTGTATGTGTACACACACACGCACACGCACACACACACATCCTATTTGTTCTATTTCTCTGGAGAACCCTGACTAATATGAAGACTTACTAGGTACTGGGTTAGCTCTCTCTTCTAACCTTCGCAACAATATTTTCAAATAACTATTATTCTCTTCAACCCACAAATGGAAAAACTGAGGTGTAGGTGGGTCTAACACCTTAATATGAAAAGGCAGCATCAAAAGCAGAGGGCAAGGCACATGCAATGGTCATGGCAGTGGGTGTAGTGGTTTGCTCTAGTGAGGTACAGCCAGAATTTCAACTTAGGGCTAGCTAATTCCCACGGTTACCTTTATCTTTTTGTACAAACATGGAAACTGGGTTCTAAACAAAGTAAGTGACCTAAATTCACAAAAGTGTGGGAACCACACTTGGAAGATGAAAAAGTGCACTTTCACCTACAACGTACTTAGTGTCTGACTCAAAGCCACTTTCACCTAGTTTGGAATGGCATTTCCTGGTAATTCACCTTCATAGCAACAACTTTATCACATGAGAAAAGTTGTCTTTCTGAGGATATAGTTTAGAAATTTTTAATTTGTTCAGATGTTCCTACAGAGGGTAAATTTTTTTACAAAACGTCATTGTATTTACAGGCAAATCCTCCTCAAAACTGGCTACTCTTTCCAAAGCACTAAATATTTAAACTTTCTCATGTGATAAAAAATAAACTAGACAGTTGCCTATGAGACATATAAAAATCACCTTCAGGAACATGTTACCTGTCAAAATCAGAGTTCAGATGCTCGAAATTCTTAATCACTCTAAGGACCTGGAGGTCCTGGCTGATGAAGCAAGGTGGCAACAATCCATGAATGTTCAATTGCTGTCTCTCTTCCAGGGTAAAAGCCAAGTCCTATGGAGAAAAGGAAAACACGATAACTCAAGAGGGGAAAAGGACAAAACGCATATCTACGCACCAAATAAATCCAACAAGTATATGGAATTGAAAATCAGAAGACCTGGCATCCCTCCAAGCGTGGCCATGTGACTGAGTAAACCATGTAATCTCTCCACACCTCACTTTCCTCACCTTTAAATATTAGGATAATATTTTCAGATCTGTGTCACCTAGATAATGTTAGGATAAAATCAGGCAATGGATAGGAGGAAATTATCTGAAGCCACGCAAATGAAAGAAGATATAATTATCAGTATTAGTATCATTAAATTTAAAAATGAATAGTAGTTATTACAAAAGGTTTTTAAATGATGAACATGAGTAGGTCACCTACAACCTGCTGTGTTTCTTTTTCTTTTTAATATTTATTTATTTATTTATTTATTGGTTGGTTGGTTGCATCAGATCTTAGTTGCGGCACACGGGATCTTTCGTTGTGGCATGTGGGCTCTTTGTTGCAGTGCAGGGCTCCTCTCTAGATGTGGTGCGCGGGCTGCAGAGCGCGTGGGCTCAGTAGTTGCGGCGCACAGGCTCAGTTGCCCTGTGACATGTGTGATCTTAGTTCCCCGACCAAGGATCAAACCAGTGTCCCCTGCATCGCAAGACTGATTCTTAACCCCTGGACCACCAGGGAAGTTCCCTGCTGTGTTTCTATGTATAAAATAGGTCAGGAGACGCCTTATCTATGATTCCGAGGTACCTTTTCCAACACTCCTCGCCCAAGCTATTTCCCACTAATTATACACTCCTAGTTACACAAAACTTCTCACCATTGCCTGGACATGCCACACCCCTTTCTTCTTGCACTATACCACAGTCAAGAATGTCTTCCTTCCCTGCTCCTCTCCTTTCAAGCCATACCTCAAACGCTCCCTCCTCTCTAAAGCCTTTCCAGACTCACCCAGCAAGCCCATTCGAACCTTGTTATTATACCTACATCATCTGTTTACACGAACACTGACTGTACAAAACAACAGCATTACAAACTATGAGGCTCAAAAACAAGCAAACAAAATAGAACTGATGAGTGCCTACAAAAACCCAGAATGGACCTAGGTGACTGGCCAGGATATAATACGAGGGGAAGTAATAGCAGATAAACCCAGTAGTCATTCATCTGGAAGATTAGGATCTCCCTGGAGACACTGAAGCCCAAGAGGCTTCTTCGATTAGACTGACTGCTTTGGGTCTGGCCCCAACGTGATGATGGGCGGGTTTGCTCCACTGCTATGGGCACGGCTGGGGCCCGTTTCCAAGATGTTTTGCTCCACCAGCAGCCATTCCTTCACTACAAAATGCCCAGCGGGGGGTCCTCCCGAGTTCTAATACATGTGGACAGCAGCAGGACGGCCCCCCTCCGAGAGGATAATCCAGGGTGTCCAGCCGTGCCTGGTACCATCACCCCCTCCCAGATGCCTGGAGCACAGCGGACCAGTGCAGCCCCTCTATCCTCTCCCTGGAGTCCCCGTCCACACCAGGAGACACTGCGGTGTTGCTAGAACCCTTCCACGCCATTTTCGTTTTCATTTGTGGTTTGTGTCCCCACGAGAATGCAAATTCCATGAGGTCAGGGAATTTTGTCTGGTTTTTTTTTTTTCACTGCTTTATCCCTAGTGCTCAGAACAGTAACTGACATAATTAGACCTCAGTAATGTGCAAGATAAACAAAATAGAAAGGTTTAAATATTTTAGAGACTTACATTAAAATTTTAAAAACATTAAAACGGCTGCTCAGGAAACTGATTCGCCTATTAAGCCTGGTAAAATTACATTTAAAATTTAAAGTACCCAGAAAGGGATGTTTTTGTGAAAAAGGAATCTACAAAATGGAAGGCATACTTTACCTGCTAAAGATACAACTTGTTATAAAGATATAAAGTAAAACTTTTTATAAGGACATAAAGTAAAATACTTTAAAATATAAAGATATAATGTAAAATGTCTGCTTCCTAGAAATAATGTATTTCAAAAAGAAGACAATAGACTTTTCTCTAGCTTGAAATGAAAACTTGGAAATTAAAAATGGGAAAAAAGCTAGGCTGAAGTTAAAGTCTCAAAAACATATGAATATATGTGAAGAAGCAGCAAACTTTTGAATGTTATGCCCTTGAAAATCTGCCTGTAAAAATAATAATCAAAATATCGATATTCTGAGAATAAGGCTCATTATCGGAAGTACTAACATATGCTCGTTCTTTCACTTTATAATGGCATTAACTCATTTACTGGTGTCATTAGCCAGTCTTTTTACATGAATTTTCCAATGTTTGGTCTGAAACAATTCCTCAGTCTAACAGGTTTACCATACCTTATGCCATGTAAATGATAACGCCACCTGGATATCTCTTGCTATATTCTTTGATGTTTAGTAACTACAAACTCCCATAGGCTGTTAGCCAAATTTTCCAACATGCACTAAAGTACCAATTCAACTCTTAAACAAAAACAAACAAACCACTAGGGCTTAGAAATCTGAAGAACTGGGCCAAGTTAAAGAGTTAAAGTCCTATGACTGGATTCATATCCTATTACTACTCTTTGTGAATTTTTAAAAAAATCAATGAATATGTAAACTTAAATCTTAAAACCCCTGAAAAATTTTAAATATATACGGCAGTTTTAAGAATGACACATCAGGGCTTCCCTGGTGGCGCAGTGGTTGAGAATCTGCCTGCCAATGCAGGGGACACGGGTTCGAGCCCTGGTCTGGGAAGATCCCACATGCCGCGGAGCAACTAGGCCCGTGAGCCACAATTACTGAGCCTGCGCGTCTGGAGCCTGTGCTCCGCAACAAGAGAGGCCGCGATAGTGAGAGGCCCCCGCACCGCGATGAAGAGTGGCCCCCGCTTGCCACAACTAGAGAAAGCCCTGGCACAGAAACGAAGACCCAACACAGCCAAAAAATAAATTAATTAATTAATTTAAAAGGAAAAAAAAAAAAAAAAAAAGAATGACACATCAGTGTGATTCCTACCAACCAGCAGCTTCCCAAAAAGCATTCAGAGAAACAATAAGTTGAATTTTGAACAATGTAATAATCCCGGCTCTCTATTGCATTTTTTCATACTAACAGAGACATATTAATATATTTTGCAGAAATTTCTGAACAGGTCAGTTACGTCTAAAACTTGACAGTGACAGGCTAGCTTAATACATTCTCCTTATTAAAAAGTTGAGGTAACATATACCTGTTTCAAAGAATTTTTATCTTAGGGTTCTTCTCCTGCAGGGCCTATCCAACAAAGGACAGTGTATCCAAAGTACACATGCAGGTTCTAACTTTCGAATGACGTCTACTAAGTCTTTTATGTAGCTGAAAAGCTTGGCTATACATATATTAGGTTTCCAGATCACATATAATTCTAATTAACTAAAAGTGTTCTCATACACTCTAGGTTCAACCCTGTTTTTCTCTTTTTCTTTCTTTTACTTTCCTTCCTCCTTAAAAAAACCTTTTGGACTAGATCCCTAGACAGCAGAATGGTATGTTGTTTCACTGCTGAGGGCAACAAACAGGACAACTATTCTTCCAGACTCTACTAATTAATCTATGTATATCTTCTTGAGAAAACTGAGACTCTCAAGCAAAAATGAAAACAAAATTCCTGGCATAACGGGAGACTTATATTAGAAAACATGTTTGCACAGAGCAAACATAACTGAGAAAGAAACTTTGTCCTGAGTAATTTATTAGAAACTACTGCCATAAAAACAGAACAAATAGGATCTATATTCCACACTAACAGTCTTTAATGTTTCCAACGAACTTCAGTAGTTTTTTTTTTCCCTGTATAATGACTAAAAATAATCAAGCTGAATGGCAAAAAGGAAAACATTAACTAAATCACAAAAATCTTTAAGATAATCTCTACACGTATGGTAATGCATTATGATAATAGAATTCATTAATTTTAATGTTTGAAGCCATAATCATATTAGGGCAGAGATGTTTGTATGTTTTATTCAACCAGTGAATCCCTAGTGTCCAAGATAATACCCGTCACTTTGCAGGTGATCAACAAAAAATGTGCTGGATTAACACATTAATCATTAATAAATCATTAATCAATTACTGATTTGCTATAACTATACAGTTGCTATTATATGTTTCGGAGAAGACAAAGCAGAAAAGTGAAGAAAGAAGGTTTAAAGAAGTAGAAAAGACAGTGGAAAGTAATAATCGCAAAAAACCTGAAACAACTAAGCTACATTGGTACACAAGAATATTACTCAATAGTAAAAAAGAAAAACTACTGAAACAAGAAACATAGATGAACTGCAAATGCATTATGCTAATGAAAGAAGCCGGACTCAAAAGGTTACGTACTGCATGTTTTCATTTATTTGACATTCTGGAAGCAGCAAAATTATAAGGATGAAAAAGATCAGTTCTCGGGTCGGGGAGTGGAGAGAAGAGTTGACTACAAAGGAGCAGCACAAGGGAATATTTTCGAGGTGGTGGAACTTTTCTTGATTGTGGCGCTGGTTACGCAACATTGTACACTTGTCAAAACTAAGAGAAGTATACACCAGAAAGAGTGAATTTCACTGTGCTAAATTTTATTAGGTTCTATAAAAAAATCAATTCAGCAGCTACTTTGCTCCTTATTTGAAAAGAATATAATTAAAATGACTAAAAGTTTGCTTAGCAAATTATGGATGTATTTCACATTCCAAATTTTAAAATACCTTTTTTAAAAGGTAATTTGTCTTCGATTTCTTTACCAAATTTTTTTCATAATTTATGATTTTGACTGAACTACATACAGATTTGATAAATGTGACATTACAGATAATATGGCATATCTGTCCTAAAAGGTCTTATGAGAAAATGTTTTAGAATTTTGTTGACAGTAATTTTGGGGAGAAATTATTTATATGTAAAGAGTACGAAAGGAGAGACCTTTACATTTTTATTATTTATTGTTCTGAAATAAAGAGATCAAATTGAGCTTTAGTTTTAAATATAATAATTTCAATTGTATTAACATAGTTTATGTGCATATTTCATATCTATAGAATGAGAAGAGATATTGGACATTTGCCCTGGACACATTCTACTGAATGGTTCCTTCCCCCAAGTCTTCCAGATTGCCAAAAATTGTTCTTTGAAATTGATTTTTTTTAAATTCTAATTGACAACATAGATAATAACTTTTAAAATTTTCCTGGTGGTATACAATCTCATTTCTTCAAAAAAACCATCAGCCAGATGGAATATACATTTCCAAGGTTAAGTTTACATCAGAAAAATAATCATATGATTATTTTGAATGCATTCAGCTGTGCAATCAAGTTCTCTGGTAATAGTCTCTTTTAAGAGACAGAAAAATCAATTATTTAAAATCAATAATATATTAACATCTTTAAGAAAAAATATTTGGCTTTATTACATAGCAATTAATTCTTACAGATATCTGATATAAAGTAATTTAAACTGATATAAGTAATGATTATAAAAATATATCTAAAATACACTTGGCCCTAGATACCCTAAAACTTATAAGAAAATACCATAATTGTACAACACCCCAAACTTATTTCATCTAGGTATTACAGGATATAAGTATAACTACATTGTAGTTTAAGTGATGTTTGCCCAATTTTAAAAAAGAAAGAACACCTCTACCTAAGAGAGCAAAAGGATTTTTAAAATATCAGGTGAGATGTTTAATTAGTTTAAGTATTTCTTACTTAAAAGTCAGAACTTTACAGATTCCTTATAAGGCTGAGAAATTGTTAACCATCAATGTCAACACTACATTTTCCAAACATAACTCATAAAATCATTAATAAGGTTTCAAGATCCTTTCAGCAGGATGGAGTTCTATTGTTCTCAAAGAAGTTTTAAGGCAAATTTCACAGTAGAGAAAAGTCCCTGTTAAGTAAGCAGACTGGTAATTCTTAATAAAGTATTGAAACTACCAATGTACACAAACGATAAAAACAAGTCTAAGATCACGGATTGAAATGTATATGAATAATCCAAGCCAAATGGGTAATACCCATCGCCAGAAGAGTCTCCAGTAATCACATGGACATTTACGCTATTCTAACAAATATATTATACATGTGACTCAGACAAAACCCTCTAAATATGCCTATGATAATATATGTAAAGCGAATACTCAAGACAGTGAACCAGAAAGATCAAGACCATAAGATAACTGTCTATTGTGCCTTCATTTGATTTCCTCCTTCTTTGAGGCAGTAGCAGAATCTACAGCCTCAAAGTAGACAGCAATTCAATACACTGAGTTACCAATTAAATTACACATGAATTTGTAAATGACCCTTGCGGATTCCTGAATGGTGGCCTTCCTCCTTCTCTCTGGGTTAGGGAGGTGTCCTCCAATGTTCTCCTACAGCACCACGCACTTCTATCATGGGACTTCCCATATTTCATTATTTCTGTTTAGCTACTATTTCACCCAGAGATCTAGGTGCTTCTGAGGGGCAGGCACTATGCTAGTCATATCTGTGTGACAGCATCTAATCCAACATCAGGATGGAGCAGTGCCTCAATCAATTTTAAATAAACAAATGGATAAATAAATACATGGATCAGAAACAACGTTTCAGTTTCATGTAGTTCAGTTCTCTGTAGCTCTATTTTGAATAACCAACACACCCAATTCAAATTCAAACTAAAAATTTTTAATATGTGCACTAATACAGAGTGCTCATGATTTGAAATCTCTCAAATAACAACTGCGCTTTCCACACATACATTAGATTATTTAATTAAATTAATCCACTTGTAACAGCTTTTTAAAATGACTTTGAACCAGGCATTCAAGATCAACTTGGTATGATAAAAAGACATTTCTACCTGTCAGCCTAAGTGCTAGAGCTTGTGAGGATTTTTTTTTAAGTACCTTCATCTAAACAAGGGTTTCTCAACCTCAGCACTACTGACATTTTGGGCTAGATAATTCTTTGTTGTAGGCAGCTGTCTAGTACATTTTGAATATATTATAGGTTCCATTAATCCATACACTTTAAATTTACACACATAATTCACTAGCAAATATGAATTCGTGGCAATATAAGTCTAAAGAGCATACTATCTGGATTTAGACCCAAGTTTGATTCACAAGTAGATATTATTTAACACTACGATTTTGAGCAGGTACTTAAAGTGCTTGGGGTTAAATGCAGACTCGCCTCAACTTTTGCATCTACTAAACAGGAGTAATCAAACATATGGAACACACAGTATATGTGCATGTTATGTGTGTCTCGTTTGGTTGTTGAGAGGATAAAATGAGACCAGATATTTTTGCATCCTATGTGAATTATAAAGTATTATATTGATAAAAATGCTTGAGTTACTAATAATAACTTTTAAAACAAAACCATGAATATACAAGAGCTAAGTAAATACTGACTTTTATTCTTCACATTCTTGGTATTGTCAGAAAACTCCTGAATTTAAGAATCAGTTTTTAGAGACCCTGTCAGTACTTTTTGTGAAGATCCAATTTAGATCCCTACCAAAGGTTCTGAACCTAAGGTCCAAGGACCTAATAATCACAGACCCTCAAGGAATCAGTGGGTATAATTCAGGAATCTTTAAATGTGGACATCTTTTCTCACTAACTGTATGAAATTTAGTGTTTCCTTCCATTATAAAAGAAGGGAGAAGACAAGAGAAATAGTAGTAGTTCCTGTGATTATGTCATAAATAGAAATAACAAATATTTTCGTATCACATGACATCTGTGCCACATATCTTGAAATATCATTTGTTTATCATCACTTTGAAATTACAGTAGTTTTAGACCCAAAATATGGTTGTTTCATAACATGAACAGGCATACAGTCTAGTCATATCGACGACCTTCATACTGACCGCTTTACAAAATAAAATTTTATTTTAAATTGCCCGTATTTAAATATACTGTCTTGCTATTTAAGTCTTTGATAAAGAGGAATATATCTTATAATATCCCACCTTTATTTTTTCAATATTCTGATATCTATATTTCAATATAATCTGTTTCTTTTGTAACACTATCTATTTAAAACACTATTTATTTAAACCAGTGATTTAAGGAGTCACAGACTTCACCAAATTTCCAAAGGGGACTTTGGCAAAAAATATGTTGAGAACTATTGCAGAGAATTATGCTTCAGTGTCCTAAGGGATATATACTTCACATGATATTCCCAGAAATACCACAAGATGGCTTTCTTACTTCAGATCCACAGTTGAGATTTTCAGAAACGTTTTGTCTCCTCTTAGAGTTATTTTATGGAAGACTATGAAGCTCACTGTATTGGTCAGGTTCTCCAGAGAAACAGAGCCAGTAGGGTGTATGAATATACATCATACATATGGAGAAATTTACTATAAGGCATTGCAATTATGGAAGCTGACAAGTCTCCAGATCTGAAGTCGGCAGGCTGGAGACTCGGAGAGCCAATGGTGTAGGTCTAGTCCAAGTTCAACGACTGGAGAAACCAGGAGTGCCAATAGTATGGTTCTAGTGTGAAGGCCAGTAGGTTCAATACCCAGGAAGAGCCAAAGATTCAGTTCAGGTCCAAAGGTAGGAAAAAACTGATGTCCCAGCCTGTAGGCAGTCCAGCAAGAGGGGTTCCCTCTTACTCACAGGAGGGTCAGCCCTTTTGTTCTATCCAGGCCTTCAACTGATTGAATGAGGCCCACCCACATGAGGAAGGGAAGTGTGCCTCACTCAGTCTACCAATTCAAATATTAATCTCATCCAGAGACACCCTCCTAGACACACCCCAAATAATATCTGACCAAACATCTGGGCACCCAGTGGCCCGGTCAAGTTGATACAAAATCAATCACCATGCTCACCAAATATTTTTCAACAAGTATTTGTTGAGTGAATGCTCACAATACTTATAGGCACTAAACCAATGGAACACTGACATGCTAAATGTGGTTCAAAGCTTCATGAAGTTTGCAGTCCAGAGAGCTTAACAGGATATTATAGGAATAGCTACACAAATAACTCTAAAATAACAATGTGATAAGTACGGGGGAAAAAAAAGGCAAAACTTAAGATCTAAGTTCATCTAGAGGGTTAAAAAGGAAGAGCTCACTGAGCAGTGAGGTTCAACTGAGATCTAAGGACAAGTAGAAGAGGAGGGGTTGACCAGCTGAAACGCTGGAGGTGGTAATGCCGGCAACAGAGGCACAAACCCCGATGCAGAAAAGCGTGGCTTCTTGGAGAGAGCAGAGTGAAGGAAACAACAGCTGTGGGAAGAATGATGAAAGAGGCAAGCTCTGTTGACTAGGTAAAGTTTTAAACCTTAAATCTAGTTGTCATTGTTGTTTTCCTGGTGAGTTATGCCGTTTCATGAAAATGCTACCAGGGAGCTGGCAGCACTCACCACACAGTATCTGTGACTCCTACACTGAGGAATGCCGATACACAAGGTGGCTCAGTGAAGAAAGAAAAAGCCGTGCTTCAGAGCCGGTTTCAGAGTACCAGGCAGCTACCAAAGGACTCAGCCGGGGACCACGACTCCCTGTTTTCCGCATCTCCGTCTGATTCACACACATCCTCCCAACTGCGCCCGTTCTCTGTATACCACCACCTCCTCTCCACCACACTAAGGGATTCATACCCTACATCAAGGACAACTTAAGATATGAAAATTAACTTCAAACAATATTTTAAAACACACTTTGTAGAATATTTCTAGTCTATAATGGAAACCCTGGTCACCTGAAGCAGCAGTTGCCTCCAGGAAGGGAAAACAGCTAGCCGGGGCACAGAAATAGGAGGGAAACAGACTTGTCATATTTTTGTGTATTTATTTTTATACAGTGAACCTGTAAGGATATTAAAACATATTAAGAACCATTTATCTCATTTTCCAAGAATATGATGATCGTATTTCTTATTTACATTGGTTAAATCGCTATCCTTATGTTTCCGGCAGCTCTGGCTTCGGTAGAGATGGCCAGTTGCCTACTGTAACATCTGTTCTCCCTTTCCTGCCCAGCAAGAAAATCCTAATATTATGTAGGGCGGTCATGTATCAGGTGAAAGACTACCATTCCAGACTCCCCTGGAGTGAGATGCGGTCATGTGATGAAGTCCTGAGCAATGATATGGAAGCAGAAGTGTTGTGTGCATTGTGGGAAAGGCTCCTTAAAGAAAGCTGACTCCACTGGAAAGGAGGCCTTCTTGTGTTCCTCTCATTCCTTCCAGCGGCCAGCTTGGAAAGAGTATATGATGTCTATAAACCTATAGTTGGTTAGGACCAAGAAGTGCTCTTGAAGACGGCAGAGCAGCAACATCCCTGGTGACACTGTGGACCCACCAAACAGCCCCAGACTGTCTACCTCTAAGTTCCTTCCTGTGTGAAAGAGAAATAAGCTAGGTCTTAAGTGAGGCACTGCTGTTTTGTTGGTTTTTGTTTGTTATATGTAGTAAAGTCTAATTCTAAACGATACACTGGTCATCCTTATACTCACTAAAGGGAAGAGATTCTCCAACACACACCCAATAGCATAAACATCCCCCAAGTGGCATGTGACCTGTGGAGAGGTTATGGCCACATCTGAAAGGTAGAACAGAGCTATAAGAATGACTTCAAGAATGATCCCTCATTTATCCCTTCAATAAACTCTTTTTTGCAGAATACTTAACTATATTCCAGGGCCTATGAGCAACTATGTTGAAAGATGAAGCTATAACACAAACCAGCATAACCACCCTCCAACCCACCTCCACCAAGGAACTCTGAATCCTGTAATTTCTGTAGTATTTTTTTCATCATAACATGAAGAGGAACAGAAGTGAAGTACTATATAGATGTTAAAAAAAAATCATCTTTCTAAATTCTTAGAATACAGAAATATTTCCACAGAACTCTACATAGAAATGAACCATTTTCCACAGAATAACCTTTATTACTAATATTTATTTGGCTATAGAAAATATGTCCCCAGTAAAATGGGCAAAAAAAATGTGAATAAACATTTGAGAGCTGATTCCCCGATTTTTTTTTCCCCTGAAACTTAAAATCAAGTTAGACTTAGTTTCACACAGTCGCACCTTTAAAATAACAATCTAAGGGATCTGGTCCTGTGCAAAATGGTATAAGCATACTTTTTCTTGTCTCTCCCACTAAATCCAACTATAGACCTTGCATACAATGCACTGAGCAGCCATGTGAAAACTCTGAAAAGTAAATGGTAGGAGAAGAACTGGGGAAGAAGACCAGAATCCAAGGTACCACCAAAGCATCAGTGACATTTCTTGGAGTTTGCCCTCCAGTATGACCTGGCTTTTATTTTTTCATATCCCTCTGTAATCAACTGGCCTTGACTCAAAAAGCAGCACAAAAGCTGGGAGTGCAACTGAGTGCAGGCAAAAAGAGTGCCAAGAGAAGATTTCTCTTTCTGGTCCAAGAATCAGAAAAGATTTTTTTTTTTTCTGACTCTTTTAAAGGTCAGAGAGGAGGGAAATTGACTATTATTTTCCATTCTCTCCAGTCCCAGCCCCCAGGCAATCTCATAGTGGGTGACAGGAGCCACTGCAGATATCTAAAATTCTGAGGGAGGAAAATCATTCTTTTTAACCAAAGGAGCAATGGTCCCAAGATCATGGGTCAATGTCTGTTGCATTTTTCTCTGTCTTCCAGTAAAACTTGGCCCCAGATACAAACGCACCTAGAGGAAACACATAGCAGAGCGGGGAAACTAAAGGCCCAGTTTTCTGGCTACTGGGCTGGAAAGGGGGGACCTCAAGAAGACAGAAAGTATCACAGAGAAAGTAGCACAAAGATCACAGAGAAAAGGGAACTCAAGAAAGTAATCTCATAAAGTTGTATATAAACTCCTGAGGTCACCTCTGAGCTATGCATGTATAGGTCTGATCTTAAACAACATAACAAAGGATTTCAGAACCAAACTATAGAGTAAACCACTGCATAGATCCTACACTAGCCACTAAGCAGGACACATGATGAACAGATCCAAGCAGAACTACAAAGTAGGCTTTGAAAACATAATTGATACTGGAACCACAACCTATAGAAGGTGAGTCCAACTTTCAAACTGACCTAACCAGGTTGAGTGGCTGCAACATACTAAAAAGAACAGCATTCCCTTGAGGATTTCACCAAAACCTAGACCCTCCTAATCTGCAAATATCCAGAATACATGCAAAAATTACTCAGCAAATAAAGAAACAGGAAAGTGTTAATTTTCAAAGGAAAAAAAAATCAACAAACGCCAGTCCTGAGATGACACATACAATGGAATTATCACATGAAGACTTACAATGCTATTGCAACTATGCTGCAAACCATAAGGGCCAAACATTTTGAAACAAATGGAAAGATAAAAAGTCCTGGCCAAGAAAGAAAAGCTATAAAAAACCAAATGGAAATTTTAGAACTGAAAAATACAATAAGTGAAATAAAATATTCATTGGATGGGCTCAAGAACAGAAACGAGGTATAAAGCAGAGAGTCAATTAACTTAAAGATAGATAATTAGAAATTAACAATCTGAAAAGAAAAAAGAAAAAAAAGACTGAAAAAACAGCCAGAGCCTCAGGGACCTGTGGGACAATACCAAAAGGCCTAATATTTATTTCAACAGAATCCAAAAGAAGAGGAAAAAGAAAAAATATTTAGAGAAATAATGGCTAAAAACTTATAAATTTTAGCACAAGACATAAACTGACAAACTCAAGAAGCTCAGCAAATCCCAAGAAGATAAAGAAATCCAAACCCAGAAAAATTATATTCAAGTTGCTGAAAACTAAAAGAAAACATCTTTAAATGAGCCAAAGAAAAATGACATCACATACATATGACATTTCAAATGACTGCAGATTTCTCATCAGAAATAAGGGAGGCCAAGAGGATGAAAAATGGCATTATTAAAGTGTTGAAGGAAAACAACTGTCAACCTAGAATTCATTCAAGATGGCAGAGTAGAAGGACGTGCTCTCACTCCCTCTTGCGAGAGCACTGGAATCACAACTAACTGCTGAACAATCATCGACAGGAAGACACTGGAACTCACCAAAAAATATACCCCACATCCAAAGACAAAAGAGAAGCCACAGTGAGATGGTAGGAGGGACACAAGCACAGTAAAATCAAATCCCATAACTGCTGGGTGAGTGACTCACAAACTGGAGAACACTTATACCACAGAAGTCCAACCACTGGAGTGAAGGTTCTGAGCCCCACGTCAGGCTTCCCAACGTGGAGGTCCGGCACCGGGAGGAGGAATCCCTAGAGAATCAGACTTGGAAGGCTAGCAGGATTTGATTGTAGGACTTCAACAGGACTGGGGGAAACAGAGACTCCACTCTTGGAGGGCACACACAAATAGTGTACGCACTGACACTCAGGGGAAGGAGCAGTGACCGCATAGGAGACTGAACCAGACCTACCTGCTAGTGTTGGGAGGGTCTCCTGCAGAGGCAGGGGGTGGCTGTGTCTCACTGTGAGGACAAGGACACTGGCAGCAGAAGTTCTGGGAAGTACTCCTTGGCATGAACCTTCCCAGAGTCAGCCATTAGCCCTACCAAAGAGCCCGGGTACGATCCAGTGTTAGGTCTCCTCATGCCAAACAACCAACAGGGAAGGAACCCAGCCACACCCAACAGCAGACAAGCAGATTAAAGTTTTACTGAGCTGTGCCCACCAGAGCAACAGTCAGCTCTACCCAGCACCAGTCCCTCCCATCATGAAACTTGCACAAGCCTCTTAGATACCCTCACCCACCAGAGGGCAGACAGCAGAAGCAAGAAGAACTACAATCCTGCAGCCTGTGGAACAAAAACCACATTCACAGAAAGATAGACAAGATGAAAAGGCAAAGGGCTATGTGCCAGATGAAGGAACAAGATAAAACCCCAGAACAACAACTAAATGAAGTGGGGATAGGCAACTTTCCAGAAAAAGAATTCAGAATAATGATAGTGAAGATGATACAGGACCTCGGAAAAAGAATGGAGGCAAAGATCGAAAATATGCAAGAAGTACTTAACAAAGACCTAGAAGAATTAAAGAACAAACAAACAGAGATGAACAATACAGTAACTGAAATGAAAACTACACTAGACGGAATCAATAGCAGAATAACTGAGGTAGAAGACCAGATAAGTGACCTGAAAGACAGAATGGTGGAATTCACTGCTGCGGAACAGAATAAAGAAAAAAGAATGAAAAGAAATGAAGACAGCCTAAGAGACCTCTGGAACAACATTAAATGCAACAACATTCGCATTATAGGGGTCCCAGAAGGAAAAGAGAGAGAGAAAGGACCAGAGAAAATATTTGAAGAGATTATAGTCGAAAACTTCCCTAACATGGGAAAGGAAATAGCCACCCAAGTCCAGGAAGCACAGAGAGTCCCACACAGGATAAACCCAAGGAGAAACACGCCAAGACACATAGTAATCAATTTGGCAAAAATTAAAGACAAAGTATTGAAAGAAGCAAGGGAAAAATGACAAATAACATACAAGGGAACTCCCATAAGGTTAACAGCTGATTTCTCAGCAGAAACTCTACAAGCCAGAAGGGAGTGGCATGATATATTTAAAGTGATGAAAGGGAAGAACCTACAACCAAGATTACTGTAGCCAGCGAGGATCTCATTCAGATTTGATGGAGAAATCAAAAGCTTTACAGACAAGCAAAAGCTAAGAGAATTCAGCACCACCAAACCAGCTCTACAACAAATGCTAAAGGAACTTCTCTAAGTGGGAAACACAAGAGAAGAAAAGGACCTACAAAAACAAACCCATAACAATTAAGAAAATGGTCATAGGAACATACATATCGATAATTACCTTAAACGTGAATGGATTAAATGCCCCAACCAAAAGACACAGGCTTGCTGAATGGATACAAAAATAAGACCCATATATATACTGTTTACAAGAGACCCACTTCAGACCTAGGGGCACATACAGACTGAAAGTGAGGGGATGGAAAAAGATATTCCATGCAAATGGAAATCAGAAGAAAGCTGGAGTAGCAATACTCATATCAGATAAAATAGACTTTAAAATAAAGAACGTTACAAGACACAAGGAAGGACACTACATAATGCTCAAAGGATCAATCCAAGAAAAAGATATAACAATTATAAATATATATGCACCCAACATAGGAGCACCTCAATACATAAGGTAACTGCTAACAGGTATAAAAGAGGAAATCGACACTAACACAATAATAGTGGGGGACTTTAACACCTCACTTCCACCAATGGACAGATCATCCAAAACGAAAATAAATGAGGAAACACAAGCTTTAAGTGACACAATAGACCACATAGATTTAATTGATATTTATAGGACATTCCACCCAAAAACAGCAGATTACACGTTCTTCTCAAGTGCGCACGGAACATTCTCCAGGATAGATCACATCTTGGGTCACAAATCAAGCCTCAGTAAATTTAAGAAAATTGAAATCATATCAAGCATCTTTTCTGACCACAATGCTCTGAGATTAGAAATGAATTACAGGGAAAAACACGTAAAAAACACAAATACATGGAGGCTAAACGATACGTTACTAAATAACCAAGAGATCAGTGAAGAAATCAAAGAGGAAATCAAAAAATACCTAGAGACAAATGACAATGAAAACATGATGATCCAAAACCTATGGGATGCAGCAAAAGCAGTTCTAAGAGGAAAGTTTATAGCTATACAAGCCTACCTCAAGAAACAAGAAAAATCTCAAATAAACAATCTAACCTTACACCTAAAGGAACTAGAGAAAGAACAAACAAAACCCAAAGTTAGCATAAGGAAAGAAATCATAAAGATCAGAGGAGAAATAAATGAAATACAAACAAAGAAAACAATTGCAGGGATCAATGAAACTAAAAGCTGCTTCCTTGAGAAGATAAACAAAATTGATAAACCATTTGCCAGACTCATCAAGAAAAAGAGGGAGAGGACTCAAATCTATAAAATTAGAAATGAAAAAGGAGAAGTTACAACAGATACTGCAGAAATACAAAGCAATCTAAGAGACTACTACAAGCAACTCTGTGCCAATAAAATGGACAACCTGGAGGAAATGGACAAATTCTTAGAAAGGTATAACCTTCCAAGACTGAACCAGGGAGAAACAGAAAATATGAACAGACCAATCACAAGTAATCAAATTGAAACTGTGATTAAAAATCTTCCAACAAACAAAAGTCCAGGACCAGATGGCTTCACAGGTGAATTCTATCAAACATTTAGAGGAGACCTAACACCCATCCTTCTCAAACTGTTCCAAGCAATTGCAGAGGAAGGAACACTCCCAAACTCATTCTATGAGGCCACCATCACCCTGATACCAAAACCAGACAAAGATACTACAAAAAAAGAAAAATACAGACCAATATCACTGATGAATTTAAATGAAAAATCCTCAACAAAATACTAGCAAACAGAATCCAACAACACATTAAAAGGATCATACACCACGATCAAGTGGGATTTATCCCAGGGATGCAAGGATTCTTCAATATATGCAAATCAATCAATGTGATACACCATATTAACAAATTGAAGAAGAAAAACCATATGATCATCTTAATAGACACAGAAAAAGCTTTTGACAAAATTCAACACCCATTTATGATAAAAACTCTCCAGAAAGTGGGCATAGAGGGAACCTACCTCAACATAATAAAGGCCATATATGACAAACCCACAGCAAACATCATTCTCAATGGTAAAAAACTGAAAGCATTTCCCCTAAGATCAGTAACAAGAGAAGGATGCCCACTCTCACCACTATTATTCAACAAAGTTTTGGAAGTCCTAGCCATGCCAATCAGAGAAGAAAAAGAAATAAAAGGAATACAAATTGGAAAAGAAGAAGTAAAACTGTCACTGTTTGCAGATGACATGATACTGTACATAGAGAACCCTAAAAATACCACCAGAAAACTACTAGAGCTAAACAATGAATTTGGTAAAGTTGCAGGATACAAAATGAATGCATAGAAATCTCTTGCATTCCTATACACTAATGATGACAAATTTGAAAGAGAAATTAAGGAAACGCTGCCATTTACCATTGCAACAAAAAGAATAAAATACCTAGGAATAAACCTACCTAAGGAGACAAAAGACCTGTATGCAGAAAACTATAAGACACTGATGAAAGAAATTAAAGATGATACCAACAGATGGAGAGATATACCATGTTCTTGGATTGGAAGAACCAATATTGTGAAAATGAATATACTACCCAAAGCAATCTACAAATTCAATGCAATCCCTATCAAATTACCAATGGCATTTTTTACGGAACTAGAACAAAAAATCTTAAAACTTGTATGGAGACACAAAAGACCCCAAATAGCCAAAGCAGTCTTGAGGGAAAAAAACGGAGCAGGAGGAATCAGACTCCCTGACTTCAGACTATACTACAAAGCTACAGTCATCAAGACAATATGGTACTGGCACAAAAACAGAAACATAGATCAATGAAACAAGATAGAAAGCCCAGAGATAAACCTACGCACCTATGGTCAACTAATCTATGACAAAGGAGGCAAAGATATACAATGGAGAAAAGACAGTCTCTTCAATAAGTGGTGCTGGGAAAACTGGACAGCTACATGTAAAAGAATGAAATTAGAATACTCCCTAACACCACACACAAAAATAAACTCAAAATGGATTATAGACCTAAATGTAAGACCAGACACTGTAAAACTCTTAGAGGAAAACATAGGAAGAACACTCTTTGACATAAATCACAGCAAGATCTTTTTTGATCCACCTCCTAGAGAAATGGAAATAAAAACAAAAATAAACAAATGGGACCACTTTAAAGCTTTTGCACAGCAAAGGCAACTACAAACAAGACAAAAAGACAACCCTCAGAATGGGAGAAAATATTTGCAAACGAATCAATGGACAAAGGATTAATCTCAAAATATATAAACAGCTCAGGCAGCTCAATATTAAAAAGCAAACAACCCAATCCAAAAATGGGCAGAAGACCTAAATAGACATTTCTCCAAAGACATACAGATGGCTAAGAAGCACATGAAAAGCTGCTCAACATCACTAATTATTAGAGAAATGCACATCAAAACTACCATGAGGTATCACCTCACACCAGTCAGAATGGGCATCATCAGAAAATCTACAAACAACAAATGCTGGAGAGGGTGTGGAGAAACGGGAACCCTCTTGCACTGTTGGTGGGAATGTAAATTGATACAGCCACTATGGAGAACAGTATGGAGGTTCCTTAAAAAACTAAAAATAGAACTACCATATGACCCAGCAATCCCACTACTGGGCATATACCCAGAGAAAACCATAATTCAAAAGGACACATGCACCCCAATGTTCACTGCAGCACTATTTACAATAGCCAGGACATGGAAGCAACCTAAATGCCCATCGACAGACGAATGGATTAAGAAGATGTGGTACATATATATACAATGGAATATTACTCAGCCATAAAAAGGAACGAAATTGGGTCATTTGTGGAGACCTGGATGGATCTAGAGACTGTCATACAGAGTGAAGTAAGTCAGAAAGAGAAAACAAATATCGTATATGAATGCATATATGTGGAACCTAGTAAAATGGTACAGATGAACCAGTTTGAAGAGCAGAAATTGAGACACATATGTAGAGAACAAACGTATGGACACCAAAGGGGTAAAGTGGTGGGGTGGTGGCGGGATGAATTGGGAGATTGGGATTGACATATATACACTAATATGTATAAAATGGATAACTAATAAGAACCTGCTGTATAAAAAAAATAAAATTCAAAAATTAAAAAAAAGAAAATATCCTTCAGAAATGAAAATGAAATAAAGGCATTCTCAGAGGAAAGAAAAAGAAGACAACTCATCTCCAGCAAGATGCTCCAGAAGAAATGCTAAAGGAAATCCTTTAAGTGGAAGGGAAATGATAGCTAAGGAAAACTTCAAATATCAGGAATGAAAGAAGAGTAACAGAAACAGTAAATATCTCAGTAACTATAATAGATTGTCCTTTCCCTCTTAAACTCTTTAAAACATGTATCACAGTTAAAATCAAAAGTTATAAACATTATATTAAATTATTACATCAAAAATTTTTTTCATACAAATCAAAGCAAAACAACAAAGAATCTGATTTAAAAAAACAAACCAAAACAAAACAAAAATAAACAAAAAACAAAACAAACAACAACAACAACAACAACAACAGGCAGAAGATCTGAACAGACATTTATCCAAAGAAGACATACAGATGACCAACAGGCACATAGGAGTGCTCAGTATCCGTAATCATCAGGAAAATGAAAATCAAAACCACAATGAGATATCACCTCACACCTGTTAGAATGGCTATTATCAAAAAGACAAGAAATAACAAGTGTTGGCAAGGATGTGGAAAAAAGTGAATCCTTGTGCACTGTTAGTGCAAGTGAAACTGGTGCAGCCACTACGGAAAACAGTATGGAGGTTTTTCCCCAAATTAAAAATACAGCTACCATATGCAGAAACTCCACTTCTTGGTATTTATCTAAAGAACACAAAAGACTAACTCAAAAGGATATATGCGGGCTTCCCAGGTGGCGCAGTGGTTGAGAATCTGCCTGCTAATGCAGGGGACACGGGTTCGAGCCCTGGCCTGGGAAGATCCCACATGCCGCAGAGCGGCTGGGCCCGTGAGCCACAACTGCTGAGCCTGCGCGTCTGGAGCCTGTGCTCCGCAACGAGAGAGGCCGCGACAGTGAGAGGCCCGCGCATCGCGATGAAGAGTGGCCCCCGCTTGCCACAACTGGAGAAAGCCCTCGCACAGAAACGAAGACCCAACACAGCCAAAATCAATCAATCAAACATACGCATCTGATTCAAGATCCTCATTAAAAAAAAAAAAAAGGATATATGCACCCCATGTTCAGTGTGGCATTATTTATGATAGCCAAGATAGGGAAACAACCTAAGTGTCCATCAATGGATGAATGGATAAAGAAAGCATGGTGTAAATATTTACAATGGAATATTATTCAGCCATAAAAAAGAAAGAAATCTTGCCATTTGCAGTAAGCTGGATGGACCTTGAGGGCATTATGCTAAAGTGAAGTAAGGCAAACAGAGAAAGACAAATACTGTATGATCTCACTTATATGTGAAATCAAAAAACAAAAAAAAAAAAAAAAGAGAGAGAGAGAGAAATGAGCTCATAGATACAGAGAACAGATTGGTGGTTGCCAGAGGTAGGGAATAAGGAATGGGCAAAATGGGTGAAGGGGGTCAAAAGGTACAAACTTCCAGCTATAAAATAAATAAGTCCTGGGGATGTAATGTACAGCAAGGTGACTATGGTTAATAACACTGTATTGCATATTGGGACGCTAAGAGAGTAGATCTTAAAAGTTCTCATCACAAGAAAAAAATTTTTGCAACTACGTACAATGATGGATGTTAACTAGACCTATTGTGATCATTTCACAATATATACAAATACTGAATCATTATGTTTTACACCTGAAACTGTATCAATTGTCAATTATATCTCAATTTTTAAAATACTATGTAATACACGTATTAAGATGTAAGTGGATGTAATACATATAACACCTGTAACATAAACAGAGGAACATAGTGAGTCCTATATGATGGTAAGATTTCTACACTCCAATTAAGTGGCAAAATGTTCATTTTAAGTAGATTGTGAAAAGTTATGTATATCATAATTTCCATAGCAACTAATAAAAAAGACTATACAAAGAGATATTGTCAAAAACTCAATAGAGGACTTCGCTGGTGGCACAGTGGTTAAGAATCTGCCTGCCAATGCAGGGGACATGGGTTCGAGCCCTGGTCCAGGAAGATCCCACATGCCACGGAGCAACTAAGCCCATGCGCCACAACTACTGAGCCTGTGCTCTAGAGCCCGTGAGCCACAACTACTGAGCCCATGTGCCACAACTACTGAAGCCCACACACCTAGAGCCCATGCTCCACAACAAGAGAAGTCCCTGCTCGCCACAACTAGAGAAAGCTCACACGCAGCAACGAAGACCCAACACAGCCATAAATAAATAAATTTACTTTAAAAAAAAAAAACCTCAATAGAGAAATTACAAGGGAATAATAAAAATATTGAAATAATACACAAGAAGGCAGGAAAGGAGAAACAGAAGAATAAAAAGCAGAGAGAACAGACAGACACCTAATAATAAAATGCTGGACAGAAATCCAAACATTAATAATTACATGAAGTGTGAATGGTCTAAACACAGAAACTAAAAGACAGATAGTGTCAGAAACTGGCAACGGCTACAAGCAAAACTGACTGATTAGATCATTACTGCTGTGAAGATCCATGAAATGTCAACCTTAACCTCTGACTCTACAAGTACAATTTCCAGCTCTTCCTTTTGTCATTGGGTCTTTCTAATCAGTAATATCTCTGTTATTTACTAAGCTTTCTCATTTTCCCAATTTCTCAACTGAATTTTCTCATGATTAGGAAAAACATAAATTTCCTGAGAAATTTGAGGAAGAAATTACTGTACAGAAAGTTTTTCCCCCCTATGATGTGTCCTGCACTGAGAGAGCTTTGTTGAAGTCTTCTAGCATTAGTATCTTTTTTATTTCTCTTTGCATGTCCTATACTGTCTTTTTTATGAAGGTACCTGTTGTGTTATCTGGTGCATAGACATTCATTACATGTATAACTTCATTCAGAATTGTACCTTTCAGCATTATGTATTTTGTCTCATTTAATGCTTTCTCTTTGTTTTTAAATAAATTTATATATTCACTTATTTATTCCTGGCTGCGTTGGATCTTTGTTGCTGTAGGCGGGCTTTCTGTAACTGAGGTGAGCGGGGGCTACTCTTCATTGTGGTGCATGGGCTTCACATTGCGGTGGCTTCTCTTGTTGTGGAGCACTGGCTCTAGGCACGTGGGCTTCAGTAGTTGTGGCACAAAGGCTCAGTAGTTGTGGCTCGCGGGCTCTTGAACGCAGGCTCAGTAGTTGTGGTGCATGGGCTTAGTTGCTCCGCAGCATGTGGGATCTTCCCAGACCAGGGCTCGAACCCGTGTCCCCTGCATTGGCAGGCGGATTCTTAATCACCACACAACCAGGGGAGTCCTGATCATTTAATACTTTTTGACATGATGTCTACATTGTCTGATGTCAGGATAACCCTGATTTCTTGCTGTTTGCACTTTCTCATATTTTTATTTTTAGCCTTTCTGTAACATTTTGTTCTCAATGTATCTTTTATATTCAGCATATCTTGCCTGTGCTCTGTGAAACAATCTGAAAATAATTTTATTAGAGTTAATCTTCATTCATATTTATTCATAATGACCAATTTGCTCTCAATTCTGTCATATTATGATATAGTTAACATATGTAAAAATTAAATATAAGCAAGATTTTGAGTATGTAAAAAGGTTTAAAGGCCCATAAAAATGCTCACTAACCAGGTTTCAATTTCTTATTGGCTCTGGGTACATAAGTAACGACACTGTTTGGCTTACTAACCAGACCTGCCAATATTACTTACAACAATAACATTCTCATAGTTTCAAGATTATTGGTTTAAGAGATACCTCAATTTGGACAGGTAGATGGAAAAACAAAAGGAGACTGGGCCAGTACTGCCAAGACAAACTCAAACTTCATATACAACACTAAGACACAGAAGAGAAAGTCACTCTGCAATAATCCTCCCAGGTACATAAATGCACTACTTAAGCAATAGAGCAGATTTTTTTTTAACTCGGATTTTAAAATGGATTAAATGGATTGTGATTCATTAATGAATCACAACCAACATTTTTAAAAAATTGAAATGGGATACTACTAGAGTGTGCTATACACAGCAAGTACTGTATTATAAAATTTTGTTTCACTTACATAAATGTGTTAGTTTGCTAAGGTGCCATAACAAAGTACCACACTGGGTGGCTGAAACAACAAAATTCATTTTCTCACAATCAACATGTCTGTGGGCAGGGCTGCTTATATTCCAAGGCTTCTCGCATTGACTTGTAGATGCCTATCTTCTCCCACTGTCTTCACACTGACTTTCCTGTGTATGTGTCCTGATCTCTTCTTCTTATAAGGACATCAGTCATATTGGATTAGGGCCCACCCTAAAGACCTGATTTTAATTTAATTACCTCTTTAAAGACCTTATCTCCAAATATGGTTAAATACAGAGAGACTGGGGTTAGAACTTCAACATATGATTTTGGGGAGGACACAATTCAGCCCATAACAATGTGTTTACACATATATTATGTATGTATATATACACTGTCTCACAATCAAAAAATTTTTTAAATATCTTAGAGGACTCTGAATAGATGTCTTAAATGTATTTTAATATACTGCAAGCTTAAGGGGCCCAGCCTTAATATTTTAATGGAGTCTTAGGCCTCCTTCAGTCTCCAGATCGTCAGGTCTTAGTGAGACAGTTTAGAATTTAACTACTGCAGAGATACTCATAATGTATTCCTGATGTAATTCATAGAACCATGTTCCTATGAACATGTAAGTACTTTTGCTGATGTTCTTACTCAACCATTACTTATTAAAAAAAAAAAATTAGTGTTTTAGGTCTAGGGTTTATTAGCATAGAAACTCTAATAGCTATATTTCCATGTTTTAGAGAACATTATCAATTACTATATTGACTTCCCAAACTACCAGATTAAACTACAGATATTTAAAGCCATAGTGTCTCTCCCCTGTCTTTAATCTCAAAGGCCTCAAGTATCTGAAGCCAGTTTAGTTAATGGCTAACTTAGATATATCTTCAGGGCCTGAGGAAAAATATTGATGTTTTAAATTCTCTAAATTCATTTAAGGCAACATTAATCCTTTGTTTTAAAGTGTACTATATTACATACACGAAGCTACAGACAGGTAAAAATTAATATATAAGCCATAAAATATTTTAAATAGCACTTCAAGAATACAAACAACCACACTTTATATTTAGGCCCCATGTCTAAGAAAATTTCTTAATAATTTAGCTTAGAAACATTCCCAGCTTAGTCCTACTGAATTGTAACATGTCTGCTGATCAATTCTGGGTCCATACGCTATCAACAAGTTTGTTGAGCTGGCTCAGTAACATAAAATAAATAATGATGTAATGAATAGACCAAATCAGTCCACTTGGAGTCTGTAACAGTATTTGGTCATGTCAGTTTTGAAAGCCATTGGAAAACGGTCCATATACTTGTTTTGTTGGAGTAACTGACTACTTCCAAAGTCAAATAGATTAAAGGCTGGTTTCACACCACTGGAACTTTTAAATTTCGTATCTTTGCATTTCACTGCTCTCACCTCAGCAACTTTAACTCCCCAGGGCATACCTCTACCTTTCTTTCACACTTCCAAGCTTTCACACACTTTGAGCAGAGTACTGAGAAGCAAAAAGCTTTCCTTGTTCTTTTTCTTCACAAAGACATTTTTTAACCTACACCTGGCATTCTGTGAAAAATCTATGAAAGACCGCAAAGGTCATGTGATGTCAGTCAGGCTCACTTACATGAATCTGAGAGTAAAATGTCCATCTGTCTCTCCCAGAGAGAAAGTATAGTTTTATTTTTTACTATGACACTCATAAATTTAATAGGTAACACAATCATGTTTGATTTGTTAAATCAAAAATTCAAGAGAGGGGCTTCCCTGGTGGCGCAGTAGTTGAGAATCTGCCTGCCAGTGCAGGGGACACAGGTTCGAGCCCTGGTCTGGGAAGATCCCACATGCCGCGGAGCAACTAGGCCCGTGAGCCACAATTACTGAGCCTGCGCGTCTGGAGCCTGTGCTCCGCAACGAGAGGCCGCGATAGTGAGAGGCCCGTGCACCGCGATGAAGAGTGGCCCCTGCTTGCTGCAGTTAGAGAAAGCCCTCGCACAGAAACGAAGACCCAACACAGCCAAAAATTAAAAAAAAAAAAAAAATTCGAGAGAAGGGGGTAAAAAGTACATAAAAAAATAAGTGCTTCATAACCGTTCCAGCTGAGTTCAGACTCTCTATATAAAAATATTACCACATCAATAATTAGTTGTAGTAATAAAAAACCTGTTTTATAATATGTCAGAAAAAACTAATATGCACTCTTTAATATCTGAGGAAAGAGGTAAAACAGAAATCATATTACAATGGAAATGTAAGTACATCCAAAGCAGGAATCTTATTCATTGCTATATCCCCTGCACCCAGAATATTACCTAGCATATAGTGGATTCTGAATATTTGTTAAAATTTGAAAGACATAAATAAATGAAATCATCACTCTATTTTATAAAGACAATAACTGAAGCCAGTTAAGAAAATCTCACTCAAAATCTCACAACTGCTAATGAAAAGAATTGAGACTTGGACTCATTCCTTCTAGACACAAAGTCTTAGAAGGTTCATTCCATTATTTCGCATTTTCCACACTTGCCCGAAAGTTTGAAGGACATCAGAACACAAAATGAAAAATCTCAAACCTATTCCTCTCTTCAACATTTTCTGTACTCCACGTCACCAGTTCTCAAATCAAATTCATCTTTCTACTCATTAGAGCACTGCATTGTTTGGTTTTGTACTCTCCTGCATTGCCAAGGCAATAGACAAATATGGAGGTAGGTGTATGGCTGAACTCTTCATTACAATGGGCTTCACATTAGTGGGATTCCACGTTAAATAATATATCAGTTTACCATATTGCTGAGGCAACTCCAGAGAACTGTGCTAGGTGAAAACTTTCTGAATGATTCCTTCTGGTATAGTTTACACTGAAGAAAAAGAGGGGGTTTAAGGTAACTTTCCTTCACAGTCATCAGCCTTGTTTCTCTCTTTTTTCCCTACAACACATTCAGCTCACTGACGTCTTGACATATCAAGACAAACATCTACAAAAGCACTTCCCCAGAAGCTCATTTCTCACATTTAAAAGTTAATAAGCTAACCAAAACTGACTTAGATAAATCACCATCACTATCTTAAACTGGATCTAACTGCCTAAAATGTTGACAACTGGTATCTTTGAGAGATTTACTTGTAGGTCACATTATCATTTCATCTTAAAGATACAGAAACCATGTAAACACAACTTAATTATGATTAAAGTATCAATTAGTGTTTTCTACCATTGCACAGACAAATAAAGCAAACTAATAAGTCGAGAAATAAAAAAATAAGTATGATTACTTTTGTATGTAGAATTTGCATTTTGAAGAGTGATTTATGAAACATTATTAATGTCTATTATTGAAAATTCCTGAGAAAAAATTTGAAACACAACTCATCTAAATCAGACAGTATCCTTGAAAATTATAAACATTAAACATTAAATTAAATGAGCTTATATAACACAGACAAAGATAAGCACCTCACAAGTACTTTGGGCTGTGAACAGAAAGATACTGAATCTCATAAGTGTGAGGTAGAAATGCTTCTCCAAATGCTATGATGAAATCCTACCTGCAATGATGTATACTTGAGTATACAAACAGTAAGAACCAGACATGAATTATTACCAATGAAGAAAGATTCTATTTCTCTAAGGTTTTTTAAATTCTTTATTTTATTTTATTTTTTATTTATTTATTTTTGGCTGTGCCGCGCAGCTTGGGGGATCTTAGTTCCCCAACGAGGGACGAGGGACTGAACCCGGGCTCTCGGCACTGAAAGCACAGGGTCCTAACCACTGGACTGCCAGGGAATTCCCTTAAATTCTTTATTTTTTAATTCAGATCACATCTACTGTTTACCTCAATTTGTACCAAGATTAAGCACCTCCTAAAGCTTATCCAGCAAATAATTAAAATTTCATGGCATGGTCAGGCTTAAACCAAATTCCACCTTTTCTGACTATATGCCATTATACAATATAATGGTATATGGAGTCAACTGAGCTTTAGACTTCAATGTGAATTTACTTTCAAGAAATTACATTAAAGAGGAGAAATGTCTTAGAATAACGCTCAAACTACTACTTTAAAAGCTATCTGCTCTGGGCTTTCCTGGTGGCGCAGTGGTTGAGAGTCTGCCTGCCAGTGCGGGGAACACGGGTTCGAGCCCTGGTCTGGGAAGATCCCACATGCCGCGGAGCAACTGGGCCCGTGAGCCACAACTACTGAGCCTGCGCGTTTGGAGCCTGTGCTCCCAACAAGAGAGGTCGCGATAGTGAGAGGCCCGCGCACCGCGATGAAGAGTGGCCCCCGCTCTCCGCAACTAGAGAAAGCCCTCGCAGAGGAACGAAGACCCAACACAGCCAAAAATAAAATAAATTTATAAAAATTGTTAAAAAAAAAAAAAAAAAAAAAAAAAAAAGCTACCTGCTTTAAAAGCTGAGTTCTGTTTGGAAGACTAAAAAAAAGAATGTTTTAACATGGCTCGTTTCTTCATTAAATAAACATTTATTTTATGTTAAATGAGCAAAATTCTGTACTAAGGATTATGATTCCTATGACAATCTAAATCAAATAAGAAAAAATACAATGCAGTAAATACCAAATGACATGTTACAACTGAATACATTAAAAACAGAGGTGTTAAGTAATGTTAATAGGACTAAGATATTAGGAAAGTCTTCCCCAAAGAGACCATTATTAAATCAACTAATGACATTTTCATTGTAGGAATTACGCACAGACAAAAAGGCAAGTACTAAGTAAGACATTCAGCAAATGTATTTTAAGTGGAAGACTAAATTGGGGACCTAATGAGATAAATGTGGAGAAGACAGTAGACCTAATTGACAGATTGATTTTACATTCAACGTAATAGGAAATAATATCATACTAAAAATACTTGGATAACAGAAGAGTAACATGAAGAAAATGCTAATTGATGAAGATATTTCTTCCATACCTACATAGAGGACAGACTATAATACTGAAAATAAAACCAGGAAAACTGTCCCAGTTACCCAAAGGTAAGGTGATGAAGGTCTGTGTGACAGTGGCTGAAGAAGGCTTAGTGTAGCCAGGCGACAGGCTGGGGTGTTACAGGCGGGAAGATCTACTAGAGTTTCTTTGCAGCTAAGGTTACCACAAAAATCAAGAAAAATTTCTGGGCTACTGGAAAACTTAAAGGCCCAGAGGTCTTCAGAGCAGCGCCCATCAAGAAGATCCCACAACTATAGTTTCAGTGGTACATATGAGGATGTTCTGTGACTTCCACAAGGTACCACAGAACCGTCCTAGGACTGAACAAGAAGAGTAAAGCTTATTCCATTAATCACTCCAAAGCTGGCCACCTGGATTTTAAATCCAATTTGATACTATGCAGACAATAAGTTCAGTTACAAAGTCAAAACACCTGTTCTTAACACATTAAATACCACACCTTAATGCCTTTGGTGGAAGATCTCTGTGATATAATTATTCTTAAGTGGAAATTAACCCTTACTCGCGAACAGGAGTTAAAAGGATTTCAAGATCATAAATTCTTTTCTTTTTTAAACATCTTTACTGGAGTATAATTGCTTTACAGTGTTGTGTTAGTTTCTGCTATATAACAAAGTGAATCAGCTATACATATACATACATCCCCATATCTCCTCGCTCTTGTGTCTCCCTCCCACCCTCCCTATCACACCCCTCTAGGTGGTCACAAAGCACCGAGCTGATCTCCCTGTGCTATGCGGCTGCTTCCCACTAGCTATCTATTTTACATTTGGTAGTGTATACATGTCCATGCCACTCTCTCACTTCGTCCCAGCTTACCCTTCCCCCTCCCCGTGTCTTCATGTGCATTCTCTATGTCTGCGTCTTTATTCCTGTCCTGCCCCTAGGTTCATCAGAACTACTTTTTTTTTTTTAAGATTCCATATATATGTGTTAGCATATGGTATTTGTTTTTCTCTTTCTGACTTGCTTCACTCCGTATGACAGATTCTAGGTCCATCCACCTCACTACAAATAACTCAATTTTGTTCCTTTTTATGGCTGAGTAATATTCCATTGCATATATGTGCCACATCTTCTTTATCCATTCATCTGTCAATGGACATTTAGGTTGCTTCCATGTCCTGGCTATTGTAAATAGTGTTGCAATGAACATTGTGGTACAGGACTCTTAAATTCTTGATGTAAACAGTAAAGGCATAATGACTCTTGCTCAGGGATTGCCTATTCCATCAACCCACTTGAAACAGACACCCTGGCCCCTGACTGGAGGAAATTCAAACAGGCTATACCACTCACGTGGTCCTTTCTAAGGGGCAACCCATTATTTGGTTATAAATTACAGCAGGCAGGTACACCTGAAAGTCATAAATTGTTTTGTCACATCAAATTTTCCCTTTATTTCCTACTGAAAATAGGCGCAACCTGCAGAATAATAAAAAGGAAGAATAAAATCAAACTAGCAATTAACATCACTGAGGAAAAATTAGGTAGGAAATATTTAAAATTTCATAATGCTTTATGACCAGAAATACTGAATAATCATAGATAAGTAAAAGTTGCCTGTCGTCACAAAAATCAAAAAGAACTCACAGGAGCTATAGTTTATTAAATCAAAGAAATCACAAGTCTTCAAGCCATTAATAATGATTAACAAATCACCGGTACCATGTTGGGGGAGGGGGACGCTAAGGTCCAATCCTTGATGAAAAAAAGCGTCTGGTAGAGAGCCCCAAATGACCCAACAGGCCTCTGTGCTGACTGATGGCATTTTCCATGTACTAAAGGAAATGTCAGAAAGCACACTCTTAAACAAAGGAACAATCCAGAGACAAATCCTGGCGATAAAATACGTGTGACTGCTAAGTATCTCGTCGGCAAATTGATACACTCCCAGGTGTTTTTCATTTGAGAGAAATCTTAGGTGTTTACATTACCAGTGAAGAAAACGGAAATGTTACGAGGATCTGAAAAAGGGTCTCTTGCACTGTATTCCCCTTTTCATAAAAAAGAGAAGTCTTAAAAAAAAAAAAAATTTCCAGAAGGCCAGGTTCAAAGACACAGGAACGGCTTTACCCACAGTCCCACGTCTGGGGCAGGGATTCTACGCCAGGCCACGCCAGGGCCCCCGAGGCAGAAGCCGCCCACCACGAATTCCCAGCCCCTCAACCGCCGTCCCTCCAGAAACCAGGAGGCTTTGACTTTGTGGTTGCTCACGTGACCCCGCTCAGAACACGTTCCTGGCCGAGCTGGGCCAGCAGGGCCACCTCGCTGCACGGCAGCCTCCAGCGATGGGCACCCTGAGTGCGCGCCGTACGTGCGTGGCACGCCGAGGCCGAGCTGGCAGCCCACCTGCCACCTTCACAGGCGCACTCCATTCACGCACGTCGCTGCCACTACTTTCTTTGCCTCGGCTCTCGCTTTCGGAGAAGCCAAGCGGTATTTAAACAAGTTACATCTCCTCCGTTCCCCGAGCAGGATGCCCAGGCGCGGGGCCACAACACCCCTTCCCAGCACGCTCCCGGGGACCGACCCCCACGGGCGGCCCCTCCGTTCGGCCCGCGCCCAGGCTCTCGGGGGGCGCTCCGGCGGGGCGGCATCCCGGGGGCGCGGGCGGAAGGGCCAAGCGGCGTCCGCTGCGCAGCCGGGGGGCCTGCCCGTGACCTTGACCGAGACCAGGGGGTGGGGGGGGCCGGCGGGCTTACCTTGTTGAGGTGGGGGCTCCGGGTCACGGCGTAGCCGCGCTGGGGGGTGTGTCGGCGGCCGGGGGCTTGGGGCTGCATGGCGGGCGGCGCGCGGGGTCGGCGGGGTCGGGTCCGGCCGGGTCGGGCGGCTGATGCTGCCGGGACGCCCGAGCTGACTGCGGCGGCGGCGGCGCTGGGGAAGGGCCGGCGGCCGAGGGCGGGCGTGGGTGGGAGAGAGGGGGTGGACGCGGCGGGAGGGGCCGGCGAGGAGCCCGTGTCCCCAGCCCGGCAGCCTGCGAGAAGCGCTGAGTCATGGCTGGAGAAGAGGCGAGCGGCGAGCAAGGAGGAGGAGGAAGGGCGAGGCCCGGGCGGTGCCGCTCCCTTCCACGCCCAGGGTCCCCGCTCGCCATCGGTTCAGAGTCGCAACCGTCCCAGCCCATCCCTGCGTGGGACGTGGCTCGGTGTGGCGCACGCAGTGCCCTCCTTGCTCCAGAGACCCAAATGGGGAGCAAGGTCAAGTTCCCCCCGCCCGGCCCGTGGGCACCATCACCCCTGGCCGAGGCGGCCCCGCAGCCGCACCCCGCGGGGAGGTTGAGATGGGGTGGGAAACGGAGAGCCTCGGGCAGAGAGGACGGCTGCCCAGACACAGAGGGGGGGCCCGGGGGCTGTTTGCAAAAGGCCTTAACTGACTGATGCGAACGACACTTCATCTCTCCCCTCCTAGCAGGCTCTTCCAAACGCGCTGTGCACAGTTCCAGATGGCAGCCAGGGCCGGGGTTCGGAGGAAACCAACCTTGACCCAGAAAGAACAGGCCCGGGTAGAACTGGGAGAAAGGCAAGGGAGGAAAGTGCGGGCCGCGACGCCGCAGGAGTCTCTGTAGATCATCCCTGGAATTTTATTTTAATGCCATTAATATAAAAGACAAGGTGCAAATGTTAGAGCCCACTGGACAGTCACATTTATCTCGTATATATTGTTCCCAAGAGTTCTAGAAGCCGAGATGTTTACGAACCTCTCTCTCTGAATAATGGTGGGTAACTCAATCTTTAAGGGCTTCAGTGTCTTCTTTGGTAAAACGAGAAGGTCGGAATAAATGATCTCCCAGCGCTGGAATTCCATTATTATTGATATTTATACTTGAAGTTTCAAGGAATGTTGGAGCAGTCAGATCACAGCCAAAAGGAGTGTCTGACACAGCACACCCTAAAAGCTTCCTGTGCCCCAATTGCTTTTTCAGTTAATAGGATCGCTAGTTTCTGCCCTGTTCCTACCTAATGATTTTACAAAAAGTAGTGCTTGGGATTGAGCGTTTGATTTTATATATCCATAAACTAGACATTCAACCAAAGTGTTTTATTTCTAATTATGTTACTTTTCCTTATCAGAAAGATTTGTTACGGTCTTGTTTTTTGGCCATCCTGAAGTTTCTTAGTGCTAGCCTTTAAATTATCTAGAATCAGTTGCTTGAATAGAGAACATTTTATTTGCATCACAGAGTTCTTTCAACATTCCTTGCATTCCAATAACACTTTTCCCTGTGAATTGTATAATCCATCAATAATTAACCCAACAACATCTGAGAAGAGGGTATACTTTACAAAACTCACCCTCTTGAATTAACTGAGGTACATTACAATTAGCGTATTTTATTGGCGACAAGACCAGTTTAACAACAGGCCGGGAAACAAAACACAAGATGCTGAAGAAGAAACAAAAATGTTAGTACAACAGAACCTTATTATAATACAGCTCTTTATTACATAAATTTAGACACATTACCTGTCTATTCCTAGTTCTGTGATATAATATTTACAGATAGAAAGGCTGATGTAAATATAGGGAGTAGCCCCAAAAGAGTGTGTGGGCTCTTCCCCCAAGCCATCATTACAGAGGGATTACAAAATCCTGCCGGTGCAGGTAAAGTTCACATCTCCCTTCCACGCTTATTTCTCTCATGAAAAGAGCTCCAATCCTCTTGAATGATAGGATAAGGCCTAGCTGGGGGAGTCATTTTGTATACCCATGTGCAGTTCCAAGAGTATTGGGAAGAACCTATTTTTCCACATAAATGTTAGTTAGAACACCAACTTTTTCCATCCTTTTTAAAGATTTGTAGGTTTAGGCTTTATTACAAAAAACAAAAAACGTTAAAAAAAAACCAAACACATTAGAAAAAAGTTTTGCTATAATTTCCCTTGTGAGAAACTACAGTCACTCTATACACAATTGACAAAGTTAGGAATGGGTGTGATTCACAAACAAAGAAACTAGAATCTGTAGTTTCTGATGCGCAGTTGAGAATACTAGGTCAAAATCAGATATTTCTTGCCCAAGTTTAATGCACAATGAACTCTAATCATATTTAAGTATGATTGTAGCATTCCTATCTAAGGTCATTGAGATTTCAAGCAGAGAAAATTCAGGAAGTACGTAATAGCACATGCAACATTTCAAATGTAACTTTCATGAGAAAAAAATCTAATAGAAAAAAGCTGTAGCTGTATGACCGTTTGTGATATTAAGTAAATGATTTTGTATTTCTTCACACAAAAACACATTATTGCTGTGTAAAATTAGTTCCAATTTTTTTTTTTTTTAGTTAAAAATCTTAACACGCCTGGTTCTTGGTGTGTTTCTGTATGAAGGAAAGACCTTTGACCTTTGGGGGTTCTAATTTGAGAATCCCCGTGTCCAATATATTAGGGAGGACAAGGCCTACAAGAGTGGCCAACCCTAAAAGTTCAGAATCAGAAGTAGGCAGCTGAATCCTTGGGGTGGCCAGCCCCAGGGTAATTGGCAACCTTGGCGAGAGTTGACTTTCTGCCTGCCTACTGCAGTGAGGATACAAGTTGAATGAGCACTAATGGGGGGGGGGGGGAGGAAACACTTAACCTCTACCCATTTTAGGTTGTCAGCTGGGACGCTAAGAAGATAACACATTAACAAAAGAAAAACAGTTCATGAACTAACACATGCAGTGCACATCACCCAGGAGAAACCTAAAACGAAGAGTGGCTCAAAGCAGTAGCTTAGGACTGCGATCTATACAGCATCTTCGACAAAGAACAATAAATTGGTAGAGAAGTGACAGGACAAAGGAAAGCAGTTTTAGGCTTCCAAGGGCGGCAAACTCTAGGAAGATAAATACATGGGAAGAAATTAATGGAATAAGATTCGTTTGCAGATTCCTCTGGTCCTCATAATTTGGGGTGACATATCCTGGCTTTACCTGGCTCTAAGGAATCCCTGACGAACCAAGCTATAAGTTATTGGTATCTGAGTATTAGAGTAACAGGTGAAATGGGTTCATGGGTCATTTCATTAGAATGTTTTACAGAGACGCACCCTTATTTTATTCTGTTCTTTAAGCAAAAGGCCCCATCCTCTAGCAGACCCTACAGAATGTCTAGAGCCCTATAGAACACATCTTTTTTTCTTAAAGTAAGCAGTATTTCTCTTTATTAACCCTTAAGAGCATTACCTCTACTATTAGGAATAATGTAATACCACCTCATTCTTAGTATATATTACAATCATTAAATATAGATGAAAACATATAAAATTACAGATACTGCATGGTGACTTCGTCATTTGGGAATAAATCTACAGACTAAGTCAGAACATGCATAAATCATTTATATTTAACTGTTCCTTTATACCTGAACAAGTTTTCACTAAGCATGCTAATAATTTTCAAATGATGTAATAAAAAATCTGCTTGCAGTATTTGGCTGAATTACATTTGGGAAAAAGAAGCTAGCTGTTTCACTTATTTCAATACTTGTATAGTCTGGATCATATTATACATGTATAGAAACTTAAAAGATCATAAATTTCCCATGAGGAGACATTATTTAGTCTGTGTCATGGTATGTATTTGTAAAACATTTTAACACTGCAAACATTAGAAGTTTCAAGATGGGGCACTGGAAAAAGTTTATACTCTACTACAATGATGCTGGGTACTTTTCCACAAGGCCTCTTAATGTCAATCAACTGGAGGTGGGAGTTTACCAATGAATTGCTTGATAGCCATCATTTCCTGGTGACATGAACTGGGTTTTGAAGGTTACATTGACTGCATTTACCAATGTTTTTAGCTTTTCTACAGCAAGAAAACCGACCATTAGGGCAACTTAAGGGGAGTAATCTCCATGGTACTGGAGAGTAGAAATATCTCTATTAGCACCACTGATAGAACCCCGTGGAATCCAAGCCCCCAGTGGAAGTCAGCAACTGATTGCAGTGCTGTCTGCCCGTTACTGCTGAGTGGTAACAGCGGTGTGCAAAGATGAAGCTCCTCCCTAAAAAAACTACCCAAAGTAATAATGTTAAAAGGAATACTCTTCTTCACCTCTGCTCTATCAAAGCTTTTACATTTTCTGCTGTCTGTTTAATTCCAGGTTTATCCTCCTGTGAATCTGGTGAAAGCCCAATAATATAGCCATTTAATGTAACAGGCATAACTGACGCATGTAGGTAGATATATTTGAAATGTGAACTTCTGATACCTGTAAAGCCTTCTTGCCCATCCAAGCCCTGTATCTCTCCATCCACCAGGAAAATCACCACAGCAGTTGCCTTTCCAGGATGAGCAGGACAGGAAATCGAGCAGATACATCGGAAGCTGAAAGGAGAACGTGGTCCGGCCAGCTACAGCCCCTCTGAAGAGCACAGTTTAAAAATCATGGATCATGGCCAGTGGTTTTCAATCTTTCTCCCATATTAGAATCACCTGGAGAGCTTTAAAAACACTCTTGACTGGGCCCAAGGTTGTTGATTTCATTGGTCTGGGTGGTAGCTTTAGTGCCTGGATTTTATGCCCAAGGTCCCCAGATGATTCTAATTTGCAGCCAAATTAGAATTCTGGACCCCTGGTCTAGAAGAATGGTTCTTACACTTTTGCTTGCATCAGAATCAGCTGCGGGGCTCATTAAAGCAGGGACCCGGCCCCAGAGTCTCTGATTCAGTAAGTTGGAGGTGGAGCTCCATGATTTGCATTTCTAACAAGTTCCCAGGTGATGCTGTTGGAGATAGTCAAGTGACCACATTTTGAGACCCACTGATCTAGAGTAATGCTATCCAACAGAAATGTAACATGACCCACATATGTAAAGTTTTCCAAGCAGCCAAGTTTTTTAAAAAGTAAAAGAAACAGGTCAAATTCATTTAAATCATATATTTTATTTAACCTAATACTATATCCAAAATATTTGTATATCAACATATTATCATTATAAAAATTACTAATGAGATGTTTTACTTTTTTCATTGGTACTAAGTGTTTGAAATCTAATGTGTATTTTATACACACCGTACATCTCAATTTTGACACCAAATTTTTATCGGAAGTGTTTTTCTGTACTTAGATTTTATAAAATTTACAGTTGAAGTAGTAGATGCATATAACCAAGTTGCCGCAAACATACTTAAAAGTTTTTTCATAATGAAATTGAGTTTTATATTTAAATTAAAACCAAATAAATTTCTTTTCCCCATTTGAAAAATGTAAAGACTATTTGGTCTACTGAAGGTTGATCATTAACATTACCTACCTGTTTCTACCTGTTTGTGTAGGCAGTTTCCATATTGGTAATGAATTGTGTTCCTAAAGTTCATATGTAAGTCAATCATATTGCATTTTTTTCACAGAAACAATACAACAAATGCTTCCACAGTAGCCTTTAAAAGCCCATTAACACATAATGGCTGAAATATCATACAAAGAATAAAAGAGTACTTCCCTGAAGATTTTAAAACATATTTCTGCATAAAATGTCTGACAAGTTCCAAATCGGTACTCCATGAGTAGAATTCTCTTTCAATATGCCCTGGGAAAATAGAAGAGCGATATAAAGATTTATTTCTCAATAGATATGAACTATGTCACTTTCTTTAAAAGGCAGAATCAATTACAGTCACATCTGGTTTGAAATAATAATTGTTTTATCTCACTGCATAAATAAAGGACATTCATACAACCTGTGCCTTAAAAAAAAAAATCACAGAAATATTTCCAAATGCAAAATAGTTCCCATTTTTATACTAAAATTAAAAATAAGGACTAGTTCTAAATTTAAGTCCTCTGCTCAAAATTCTCCAGTGGCACCCACCTCACTCATGATAGAAGTCAAAATCATTACATGGCCTACAAGGCCCCATAGGAACTGCCCCAGTCCCTTTATCTCTGTGGCTTTGTTACCTTTATTTTCCTCCCCCCTCTCCCGCTATTCTAACTGACTGTGACTGCCTTACTTTTCCCCAAATAGGATAAGCACATTCCTACCTCATGGCCTTTGCTCTTGCTGTTCCTTCTCTGGAGCACTTGTCCCTCAAATATCTACATGGCTCCCTCAATCCCTTCAAGTCTTTGCCCAAATGTCATTTTTCATCTGGGGCCTCCACCAACCATTCCATGGAATACAGCAATCGCTATTCTTCCTTCACCCACCTTCCTTACTCTCTATGGTTCTTCCTTACTTAATTTTTCTCCATATAACTTTTTATATTTAAATATAGAATGCAATTCACTTATTATTTGTTTGTCATCTCACTACCATGACCACTAACATGTCAACTCCATGGCAGTGGAGGTTTTATATCTTTTGGTCCTTTCTGCGAAACCCAACACTTCCATGTTCCAAAACTCCACATAAACAACTTTTCTAACTTATTTCATGATCTATTTATTTATACACACATTTCTTTCACATGTATTTTTTTTATTTGACTGTCTCCTTTAAGTCTTCTGCATAAAGGGAATAGATCCCTTCATCTTTGGCAAAAGATTTATCTGGAAATAATTAACGAGCCATCAGAATTGGAGATAGAAAGTTCATTGTTGCAATGGTTGGCACAATAGCCTTTCAAATAATCCTCAGTTTTCAAATCATTCTTGAAAAATTCACGTTTACTGTATTCCTATAGAATGGCATAAATTTGGTTGAGGCTGTTCTCTAAGGAATACTCATTTGGATTGTACAACTGTATAATGTTTTATCATCCTGTACAATTATATCTACTGTCAATAAAGTATCCATTCATTAGTAGCATGTCTTGTATTATTTAAAACCTAAAGTTACATCTATTATGAAAAAGATCCAGTGCAATATTTTTGCTATTCAATTTCATTGAATTGAAATTTTACTACTTCCTTACATTTGCTTTTTATCAATTAATCTAGATAAAAACCAACCCCCATCACTGTCATGAATAAATCTGTATCATTGCTTCCAAGTGCTTTTTAGTATAGCAACTCTGTCATTCGTTGGTATGATTTTTTAAATTCAATTTATTTAAACTAAAACAAAAAATGAAAACACTTCACCCATTTCTCCCACCTCTCCCACCCCCTCCTCTGGCAACCACCAATCTGTTCTCTGTATCTATGAGCTTGTTTTTGTTTTTTTTTTAAGATTCCACATATAAGTCAGATCATACATTATTTGTCTTTCTCTGTCTGACCTACTTCACTTAGTACCATACTCTTAAGGTCCATCCAGTTTGTTGCAAACGGCAAGATTGCCTTCCTTTTTTATGGCTGAATAATTCCATTATATATATATAATGTGGATATATATATAGATCACACTTTCTTTATCTATTCATCCATCCATGGACAATTAGGTTGCTTCCATATCTTAGCTATTGTAAATAATGCCACAGTGAATGTGGGGTGCATGTATTCTTTTGAGATAGTGTTTTGTTTCCTTCAGATAAATAGCAAGACGTGGAATTGCTGGAGCATATGGTAGTTTTATTTTTAATTTTCGGAGGCACCTCCATGCTGTTTTCCATAGTGACTGCACCAATTTCCCTCCTCCTGACTGTGCACGAGGGTTCCCTTTTCTCTACAGCCTCACCAACACTTGTTATTTGTTGTCTTTTTGATAACTGCCATTCGAACAGGTATGAGGTGATATCTCATTATGGTTTTGATTTGCATTTCCCTGATGATTAAGTAGTAGGTTAGAATATAGAGTCTGGAACCATAATTCCTGGGCTTCTATTCCAGCTTTGCCATCTCCAACTTGTGTGTCCTTGTTAACTTACTTACCTCCCCTTGTTTCCTCAGATGATTTAGCCTGACTAGTGATAAGCACTATATGAATAGTTATCAAATGAAAACCAACAAGATGAATAAATCAGGCACACTACTCTATGTACTTAGTTTGAACTTTTAAAAAGATAACACTACACATCACCATCACTAGAAGAAACTGGAGTGTCCTAAGGATATAATTTTTAGTTAGAATTTCAGCACTTAGACGTTTTGGCATTAGAAAGCAAAATTAAGTGACTTGACAAGTGTTGAGTATTAATTCTGTAGGCTTATCTAATGTACTAGATTCTTCTCGTATTTTTTACTCTCATAACAAAGTAAATATTATTTGAAATCACTTGTTTTTGTTTAAATTTCGTGTTTTTAAATTTGGAGATGAAGTTGCTTCAAAATATAGTTGAATCCCTGGAAGTTCCCCTGATTTGTTAGTTTTTCCAAGATATCACCACAGAACAGCTTCCATAACACATCATTTCTCTATCCTGGTCCATTTTTTATGAGTTGCATGCTACAGCTGACCACTCTCATTGGCCATTGTACCCGCACTAGTCCAAACCTCTTCCCTAGATTGAGGAGTGGTAGAGCTACTCAGATTCTATGGGAAGCAGGGAAATTATGTTATGAGAAATTTGGAAAAGCTTATAGGGTATTCCATTTATCTATTGGTATGTAACATATTACCCCCAAATTTAGTGGCTTTCAACAATAATAACAATTTCATTCTCTCTCATGGTTTCTGCACGTGAGAATTTGGGAAGCCTCAGCGGGATAGTGCCAGCCCAGCCTCTGTCACATGGTTGCAGTTAAACAACCAGTGAAAAGGGGGGTAGCTTAGAGTAGCTGGAGGCTGTCCAGGCACTTCTCTCTCTCTCTCTCTCTCTCTCTCCCCCCACCTCAAGTACTATCAGGCTCTCTCCATGGGGTCTCTCATTGTGGGCTAATTTGGGTTCCTCACAGCATGACAGCCTCAGAGCAGTCAAACTGCTTACTTGGAGGCTGAAGCCTTCCAGAACAAGTATTCCAGGGAACAGGGTAGAAAAAGTGCTTTTGCTTTTGATTACCTAGCCTTGGAAGTCACAGATTGTCACTTTTCCATACTCTCTTGATCCAGTCACAACAGCCTGTCTCAATGGGAGGAGTGCCAAAGCCACACTGTAAGAAGAGCTTGTGTGATAGGAGATTTGTTGCAGCCATTTGGAAAATACAACCTGCCACATAGGCGTGTGAAGAGATCTATTAAAAGGTTTGTTCCCATCACATTTTTTAGATACTAGTTTATCTAAAATATGCAGTGGGCAGTACACTTGACACAAAGTATTCACACCAATAAAAAATGTGCATAAGGAAACAAGAAACACGTATTCTAGAAAAGCAGCCTAGAGGGTAAACTGTAATTCAGTTTAGATACAGACCCCCAACCTTTACTACGTCTTCAGTGTACCAGGTTTTGGAGTCACCGATGATGATTCTGAATATTACAAGATTTCAAAGTGCTTTCTAAGTTGTTTTCAATCTGATTTAATGAGGTATATTTTCTTTTAATACTTTGAAAAATGACAGTACATAGAAAATATATATATTAGTGCCAGAATATTAAATTAGCCATAATGCACTATTCTACAATACCTTAATTATCTTAAATAATTAGGAGGTTACTAAATTAGTCTAGTTTCATAGACTGTTAACAAGGAGCAGTGAAAGAATTACATATTAGAAACCAAAGACATCTGGGCCTGTTGGAACCACGTATTGGTTTAGTTTTAGTAAGAATACCATATTAAAAGTAATACTGAACACTGAATACCGAATGGAGTTTTCTCTTTTTTTAATTTGGAAAAACCTGCTCCCAAACTGTTGATGGCTTGTTGTATTTTACAGTTCTGTAATGTTTGAAGTTTGTATAATTACTTTTACATTCAGAAAAAACCAAAACTTTAAAATTTGGAACATACCCGGGGGTGTCTATAATTATAAAGCAGAAACTAACACACCATTGTAAAGCACTTATACTCCAATAAAGATGTTAAACAAAAAAAACCTAAAAAAAACCCCCCAATATACTGTAAAATTTTAGGAATCTCGATTTTTTTCTTTTGTTCCAAAGGTAATTTAAGATGACAATTTGGCATATGCTGCTTTACAGTATGGATACTCTAAAATCTCTGCTTGCCAGGAGGCACTGAAGCCAACTACATAATGCAACTCTGAGACAGGGAGGATAAATTTCATAATACCCTCCTCTGCCAAACACCTGTGTGGATCCACCCTACTCTTCTAACTTTTAAAAAGCTGGACTAAAAACAAACCAAAAAAAAAAAGATTAAAATTTAAAGTTAAAAAACTGTGTAGAAATGTAACCATTTTTCATAACACTATATATTGAATTTACCATTTAATGCAGACTCACCCAAATAACAGATTATCGTGGAATTTCGTTAACAAATAATTGATTTCCAAACATAACATGATGCTAATAGCAGTTCTGTAAATGACAATATTATGTGGCTTTTTTACTTCTTAGTATCTGCTTCATGTTTTGAAAAACTTGATGTTAAAGTTAGAGAAAATACACATTAAATATGATTGAATTTCAAATAGAGTTTTTCAATCACAAGAAATGTTTCCAAAAAAACCACTTAAATATCTCCTTTTAATGAATAGCGAGTAACTGCTTGAAAATTGCCGTTCATTTCTGACACTGTGTGAAACTATTCGCCTGTATAGCTCAAACAGATGTTATAAAAAATAATGAATCAAAAAATCACACCCATAAAAGGGCTAGCCTTATTTGGTTGCCTTATTTAACTTGAATTTTAAGAGACAGAATATTCTGTGTTTTTGGAGAGCAACTCAAAACACATCGACTTTGTTAACATGAAGCTCGTGGGCTGTATCTAGCGGTTAGCATACAGTGACTGCCAGAAATACAACTAAGCCAGCCTTAGGCACCAACTATCAATCTGTAATGTCACCAGAAACCTGGCATTTCAAATCTAGTCCTAAGCTGAAGCTCTAATACCGTGGCAGAGCTCCAGACCTCCTGGTTTATGGGAGAGGGAGAAAATGTGTATGAAAGGTTGTACTCAGGAGAGTTACACAAGAGGTTCATTCATGACACATGAAGAGACTTGGGAGAAAGCACGTAGGCCAGGGTGGAACTGTGGAGTACTAAAATAAATTTTGCTGCAGTGGAAGCAGCAGGACCAAATCATTTTCCTAAAGACATGATCTAATTTCTGAAGGAAAATTGGGAATTTGGGGGCAGGAGAAAAAAATCGTATAGATTCGGCAGGAGAGTTATTAAGTCACAAGTCACTATGGGGTTCTGAAAATAACCAGGCTTAAAGGAGAAGGGTAGGGATGGGGGGAGGGATATAAACCTTAGATGTAATAGTGCATTTCCAGCCCTGTGCTTATTCAGATTTGGGGGATAGGTATTCTTTGCTGGAACCATACGCCAAAAAAGTTGGAGGAAGTAACCAATCACCTTCCCTGTGCTTCCCCCCACCCCCAAACGCCCCCGACAGCCTGTTTATCATCTGTGGTTAATGGAGGTTAAAAGGTGGATTCTGAGAGCACTTTCCTCCCCTGCTCTGTCATGCAGTGAAACTAGGCTTTGGAAAGATCTGAGGCCATTATGCCCTTACCATTGTCTTCCTGTGGTGGAGAATAATAAGGCAGGAATCAAGTTCTATCAGGTGAGCCGGACCGGACCTGCACAAAAACAACAAATAATCCCCCACTCTCCCTCTTCAGCCCTTACCTTGCCTTTCTTTATGCTTTACTAAACCACTACTGATGGAATGGGGAAAAAAAAAAAAAAAAACAGGGAGCAAAAAATGAAGTCTATGCTGAGCAGAAGAATGGAGGAAACTTCTGGAACACAGGCCAAGTTAGAGCAAAATGATACAAATCACTGTTAAAAGGAGTATACCAAAATGCCTTCAAGCTTTTGGAATTAAGTTCAGAAACAGCTCTACGTTTGTCAGAGAATAAATGATTGAAAGTTGTACAGGTCATGTCCCAGAGTTGATTCGTACTTGACTTGTTAGCCCTGTCTACAGGGAAACTGATACATAGTAGGAGAAAATACAAATATTAAATCAACTGGACTTTGTTATATATAGTTTTGCTTGCAATTTTCCTGATAATATCTGTTGGAGAGACATTAAATCTATCTCATGAGAATAAAATAGTTTTTTAATCACAATATCTTCCTCCAATCTGTATATATTCTTCATAATAGATCTGTACATAGCAAAAGTAAAAGGGCATAAGAACAAAGTCATATAAATTTGAAGCCTTATAGTAGTTTCTGAACAGTTAAAGAACAGCAGAGAGAAGCACAGTATTTTAATTTTCTTGTACCTCTTGTACCTAAAGATCCCACTTTTTCATATGCCCTACTCCTAGCTCCCACATCTTAAGGAAGATACAGCCTTACAATATTTTTCAAAATTACCTGCTTTAAAACCTTCATCAAACTCAGAGGAAAGAGCTATTTCTTCCCTTAGTGATACATTTTACTTGAATTTATGTTCCTTTTGTTTCCCAGTTCTACTCCTGACAATCATTATGATCTATAATATTCTTACAGGAACTAGAGTACTTAATAAACCCAGCCTAAACTTGAAATCTCCTTAGAGAGATTCCTTTTAGAAATTTATAAATAAATATTTACCACACTCCAATTATTTCAAAACCATCAATAAATGTAAATTTATTTATAAACATAATAGTTACATGTTTTTTTCAGGTATCTCCTTATTTCTATACAGTCATTTAATAAAACTATCAAATCTATTAGTTTTACAGTATGGAGGTTCCTCAAAAAACTAAAAATAGAATTGCCATATGATCCAGGAATCCCACTCCTGGGCATATATCTGGACAAAACCATAATTTGGAAAGATACCTGCACCCCTATGTTTACAATAGCCAAAACATGGAAACAACCTAAATGTCCATCAACAGATGAATGGATAAAGAAGATGTGGTACATGTATACAATGGAATACTACTCAGCCATAAAAAAGAATGAAATAATGTCATTTGCTGCAATATGGATAGAACTAGAGATTATCATACTAAGTGAAATGTCAGACAGAGAAAGACATATATCATTTGATATCATTTATGTGTGGAATCTAAAATATGACACAAATGAACTTATCAATGAAACAGAAACAGACTCACAGACATAGAGAACAGAACTGTGGTTGCCAAGGAGGAGGGTGGGTGGGGGAGAAATGGATTGGGAGTTTGGGATTAGCAGATGCAAAGTATTATATAGAGAATGGATAAACAACAAGGTCCTACTGTATAGCACAGGGAACTGTATGCAATATCTTGTAATATACCATGATGGAAAAAGAATACATACATACATATATATATATATATATATATATATATATATATATATATATCTGAATCACTTTGCTGTACACCGGAAACACATTGTATTGATAAATCAACTATACTTCAATAAAATAAATGTTTTTAAAAATCCATCAAAAATTAAATCTATTAGTTTTCTAATAGGTTGCTAATATTTCTACCCATTCAACTTATTAAAACGAAACAGAAGTTAAATGCTACAAACAAAACTTAGGGGGGATAAAATGTTGTTGGAGAACCATAAAATTAGATACTTTTTAAAAAATGAGTGAACTGAGATCTAAGTAAGGATAGTTCTGCTGGAAATATGCTCCCCTTACTATGAAATACTACTGATTTATTGACATCTACCCTAAAGGCCCTTTTAACATTTTAGTTACAACATCAGCGTCTTCCTGACAGTAGATAAGGTAGTTCTTGATGTATTTTGTTGTCTATTAATGTGTAAGAAGTTACCAAAAAACTGAATGATCTAAAATAACATTTTTATCTCACAGTTTTTGTGGGGCAGGAGTCTGAAGGCAGCTTAGCTTGATACTCTGGTTCGGGGTCTCTCTCAAGGCTGTGTCAAGGTGATGGCCAGGGCTGCTTTCATCTCAAAACTCGACCAGGGAGGATCAGATTCCAAGCTCACTGAGGTGAATGTTGGCAGGATTCAGTTTCTGGTTGGCCTTGCTGGCTGTGTGGGACTCCGCACAGGGCAGGGCAACCATAGCGGCTTGCTCCATTAGAACAAGCAAGAAGAACTGGAGAGAGAGAGAGAGAACAGCATGAGTTTCCAAATTTCAGGAGCGACATCCATCGCTTTTGCCTTATTCGATTCTTTAGAAGCAAATCACTAGGTTGTCTACACTCAGGGAGAGGAGATTGCACAAAGTGTGTGAATACCAGGAGGTAGGTGTCTTTGGGAGCCATTTGAGAGACTGCCTACCACACCTGATATGGGAAATTCTTTATAATTCCAGAGCTTTTTCAGATCTCAACACTTTTGGATAACAATTTCCAAGGGTTAGTGGTTTTTATTTTAATAAAATGTGGTCTATTTTGTACTTTAAGATTTTTTAAATGGGGGGGACGGAGAAATTTCTTATAGGCATTTTAAAACAATTGCCTAGTTTTCACTGATTAATGCTATATCTGAACATTCCATATATCAAAACCACTTTTTTGACTAAACAAAATTAAAGCGAGCCAAAATGAAATAAGTAATATATTTTTCCAAAATATGCTTCAGTATTGAGCTAGATAATATCATGGAATATAGCTTGTTTGATACATCTGTCATTCATAACTCTCATTTTACAAATAAATTAAGATAAAGGGCCATGATAGGTGGACATTACAACTGTTTCCAAAAAATAAACAAATCCATAAAACAGTCTAGTCAATTCTTTTAAAAAACTTCCCCTTCTCACTAGGTCAAGAGTTCTCAACCAGATATTTTTGTATACTTATAGATGTCAAAACTTGATGTGATTGTGCATTTTCTGTAGAAGGAGTTAATAGCATTCATGAGCTTCTCAAAAGAACAAGAACCATTGCCCTAGGCAACAAGGATTTCGGCACTGAATTCTCATACAGAGTCTCATGAATTTGCTTCATATAAACACAAAAAAAAGTAAAGCAAAATTTATTGAATTTTCTTTTAAACTGTCCATTTCATCAATGTAACTAGTGTTGAGCTCCATAGTCACTCAACAAATATTTATTGAGTATCTACTAGATGCCAGCCACAGTTCTAGGCAATGGAAATACAAGTCCCATCCTCAGGGAGTTCACATTCCTGAGGGTAAGGGGGTGGAAGACAATAAATAGTAATGTATACTATATTTGGTGTGATAAGCGTTGTGGAGAAAATAAGCAGGTTTTTCCTGAATTCTTTCAAGCTTTCATGGAAATATACAGTTCACCATAAATCAGCCCTTCTGATCTTTCATAAAACCTTTTAACATCAGTAAAATACACTCAGTTCAGTCCAGCGAATATTTATGCAGCACTCACTATGGGCTGCGTATTGGGCCAGATGCTGGAGAAACAGAGATGGACATGCTTCTCTGAGAAGTTTATATTATTGGATTAGAGGGATCACCTCCTCTAGGAATCCCCTCTGTGATCATACAGCAATCTGGGCATACCTTTATTGTGCTTACCTCCAAGTCAAATCTGTTGAAGTGTATCTCTTTGCTGCTTGATTATGAGCTCTTTGAGAGCAAGACATACATTTCATTAATCTTTGAATGCCTAGTGCTTGGGGCATGGTAGTTCAAGGAATGTTTGTTGACCTGCACTTGAAGAGACAGAGGGACTGCACATGCCCCAGGACTTTCTCTAACTTCTATTTTAAGTAGTAACATGCAGAATGACTGACATTTTTCCTCCCTTAGGTTTTAGTCAAAATCAATGAATGTCGTTGATATGAGATCTGTTATGACATAAGAAATGTCTTCATCAAGACCATATGCTTTCTTTCTAGGGAAACTGGTTAGAAACACATTGCTGGGTTTTATCAACCAAAAAACGTTCTTCATCTCAGTCGTCTCCCCCTTTCCTGACCCGAGCCAATGGCACAGCTCCACCCATCACGTTCTATCTCAGCTCTTGCCCTGAGATCAGCAAGTGACCTGGGAAATGGAGAAAAGAGGATAATGTTATTAAGGCAATGACCTGATCGTGTCTGCTTCGCTGGCAAGTTTTAGAAAAAAGGCACATATTAAATTTTCCAAAACAGGAATCAGATTCAAGTGTCAGGTCTTCAGGGAAATAAAGGGATAGATAAAAATTCAAATCAAACTGAACTTCTCAAGGTCAATGTGTACACTGTATCAAAACAATTATTAACATCATGTAACCATTTCTCTCTGAATAAGGATGAATTCTCTGCCCACACCCAGCAAATTTTTTTTTTATTCTAAATTTTTGTCAAAGGCAAATGCTTTCCCACACTCAGAAATGCATTCTTGGTCCTCCAAGTATTCATTTTATGCCAAGTTTCAAAGTTTTAATTCTAAACTCTTTTGTTTAGTTTTTGAAGTATACATTATAGCACAAAAGAACATCTTTTTGTTTGATTCAAACAGTTAATCATTATTTCCATGAATTCTTGAGAAAATTACTTTTAATCTAAGAAGTAGAAATTCCACCAGATAATCTCATTTTTTTGAGAATATAACAGATATGCAGACATGGAATCAAAGGCCTGCATCCTCATTTTGTTGCTACCTTACTGTATTAATACAATTAGAAATATGTTACTATGGCCCAGGAAGAGTTGGGTTTATATTAACAGTCCTAATAATAAATTAACTGCCCTGTATCAGCCAGGAGAGAACTCTCTAATAGAATGACACAGTGCTCTGTCATTGTCTTTTTTCTTTAACACTCTTCAACTTTTTAGATGAAACTGTAGCAGGCATACCTTTTAAACAAGTAATGTAAAATATATTTTTTATAATGTCTTTAAATTATAATAATAGTTCATGCCTAATATAGATAATTTAGAAAACATGGATGATGGAGGAAATCATCCATTGTGGTGTGACTTTTCTTTCTCATGGGCAAATTATATTTCTTGAACAAATTAGCATGGCTCTGAATTTTTTTGTGTTTGCTTGATGCCTATTTTATAGGCCTAGCAACATATTAACTAAATTTATGAATGACATGGAGACTGGAAGCATAGGTAAGAGAGTAGAGGAGAGAATTAAGATTCAAAACCTCTCCACAATATTGTACATCAACTATACCTCAATTTAAAAATCCGAAAACAGGGCTTCCCTGGTGGCGCAGTGGTTGAGAATCCGCCTGCCAATGCAGGGAACACGGGTTCGAGCCCTGGCCTGGGAGGATCCCACATGCCGCGGAGCAACTGGGCCCGTGAGCCACAACTACTGAGCCTGCGCGTCTGGAGCCTGTGCTCCGCAACAAGAGAGGCCACGATAGTGAGAGGCCCGCGCACTGCGATGAAGAGTGGCCCCCGCTCGCCGCAACTGGAGAAAGCCCTCGCACAGAAACGAAGACCCAACACAGCTAAAAATAAATAAATAAATTAATTAAAAAAAAATCCGAAAACAAACAAGCAAAAACCTCTCCAGAGGCAGGAAGAATTAGTTGAAACTAACAAGATAGCAAAGGTAAACCGCAGAGCTCTAGTACAGAAAAAACTGTGTAGCATAGGAAGGGCACAAGGTGTCCAGAGGGGAGTTCCTATGGAAAAGACCAAGTCCTTCTAGTTGATGACAACTTAGTATTGGGCTATAGTCACTCCAAAAAAGATAATGCAAATTTATGTCCCAGGAGTGAAGTACAGAATCCAGGTGAAGGGAAGAGATGCTGTCTCTGTATTCCATGTCGTTTGGGCTACATCTGGAGTATTGTTTTCATTCTAGGGGCACATTTAAAGACAACGTTGATAAATCGGAGTCTTCCCAGTTGAAATTTTTTGTTGAAATCATGTTATATAAGGAATAGTTGGAGGGACTGGTGATCTTCAGCTTGGAGAAGAAAAATCTAATGGAAGACAAGTTAGCTGCCTTCAACAATTTGAAAGGTTTCCTTCTGGACTGTTCCGGAAAGCATAATTAGGACAAGGAGTAGAAGAATTGCCATTCAGCTTTCAGCTGAAGTGACACTTCCTCAGCAACACCTTGCCTGATGTAGCCGCCCAGTACCATGTATGTAACCCTATTTTAATTTTCAGTGTAACAGGTATCATTATCTATTATTTAATTTTTCCCCTGTAAACTTAGTTCATTTAATTTTTGTCTGTTTGTCCGTTTTTTCCCACTAGAATATAATTTCCCTGAGAATAAGGTCCCTTCAGCTTTGTTCACAGTTAGATACTGTAGCTTGAACAGTGTTCCTATAAATATTTATTGAATGAATTAATTTACAGAGAAGCAGATTTGGGCTTAACAGAAGAAAAAAAAATTTTTTTCTGTGGGGATCAATCACTGAGCCTACTTTACATTAACCAGTTTTGTCTTTATAGTTTGTCATTAGCTATTTTTTGAGCACTTATATGCCAGAAATAGGCAAAGACATGGCTCAGAGAAGCTAAGTAACTTTGCCCCACCTCATGTTGCTAGAACTGGGATTGTAATCCAGCCTGTCTGTTTGCAAAACCAGTGGGCTTTATACTATACCAGAAACAGAACAAGGTTTTTATGATGAGTTTCCCATCACAGGTGGACTTTAAGTCAAGGTTAGATGACCATCCATCAGGGTGCTAAGTTATACTAAATAATGGATTCTTTCATTGGGTGGGATGTTGGATTAGATCCAACTGTAAGAGTCTGATTCCATGATGTAATTCATGATGGGAAATTATTCTACAACAGGATTTCTTTCTTTTGGAAATAACAAAAGAGAAAGTTAACCTTTTCTGAAAGTGTTGCTTGGAACCCAAGAATGTGAATTTACACAATTACTGAGACATTATCCTTTATTCCTAGCTGGATGGTGTGGAACGTGAAATATATTTGTGTTTCAAATGTGATAGTTCCTTAGGAAAAAAAACCCCAAATCTTTGAAACTATAAAATGGAAAGTTTTCAGTAAAGTCAGAAAACTGTGTAGTAATCTCATAAATTGTTCAGGGTGAATGTCTAAGCAGAGGTTATATAATGAACTCTGAAAAGGAGTCAAACAATGGAAAAAAGGAAACAGACATTGGCAATGTCCCAGGAGTCATTCTTGGAAAGAATAAGTATACCTGTTACAGTATTAGCATTAATAGGATTAGCTGATACTATTACCTTATACCTTGAATATATTAAGAATCATGTTTTTTTTTTTTAATCAAGTACTGAAGTTTTTTAAGGTGTCAATGTCTGATGAGTATTTCATTAATCAGAAATGTTTGCCTCTGGTGTTTGAAAGGAGTTACTTTTGGATTCATGGACAAAAGATATTCTGAAAAGAGATTAGTTATGATGCAGAGATAAAACAATAAATCATGGCCTCTAGAAAGGTCATAAGTGACTAACTTTGTGAGAGATCTTTTTCAGAAATCTTGAGCACTTCCCAACCTCCCAATTTTTTGCTAATTCTTTTTGGTTTAGCTTTTTAATGCTCGTAGATAAGGATATTCCTAGTTAATTTTCTTAAAAGGCTATGGTGATTTCAGCAGCTATTCATGTGAAATTAATATGCTTCTTAACTGATATAAAAAATTGAGTGAAAGCAAGTTATAATGTATTTGCAGAATATAGAATACTGGCCTGTTTAGTCGATCATTCCAACATAAAGGTGACTTGTGGTATCCAAAGGAATCATGCAATGGTTGAAAGTGAAAAAGTCAAGTGAATTCAGTAGACGAGAGAGGTCAGGTAGATGAGAACTAAAAATGGATTTACAAAACTGGATTTTAAAAGTCCTTTTCGTATGTGCACCTGGCATATAGAAGTTGCCTGGCAAATGTTAGTTTCCTTCCTTGCTCTGTATTATATGTTCAACTTCTGGCAAAGGAAACATAGTTGAATAGTTGTATCTTACATTACACTATAGACATGACCCTGAAAAGTGTAAGTTGAAATTGTATACACTAAATATCTTAACTGGATTATTGGGATCTGCTTTAATATTATTTGTTAACAAGTTATAACCTTATCATTTCTACATTGTGTAAATCTGAGTTGTTTTAAGAATGTTTTGCTTGCAGTACACATTTTTAGCTGTTGAGAAATGGGTCATATCTTCTTGGCATAAGATTCAGAATAAAAAGGCAGTATATGACACCTCCCTATTCAAACCAATTATGAAATAAACTGCTATAATTCATTTATTCTTAAGTGGCAATGTGATAGGATCTGAGAAAGGGGTTCCACTATTCTGCTTTTTGTTGAATACAACACTCCAGTCTTGAATTAAAAAGAGTAAGGGTAGGTCATTCAAAATAATTACTTTTCATATAAACACCCTGGTCAAGTTATAAAAATTTTACCACCTCTTGAGGCCATTTATCACTGTACAGTTCCCAAGAGAAAATTAAGATGGAACTATTGAAAACAAGTGAAAATACACGACAGTAATTAACAGTGGAGAAAAAGCCAACTCAGACATAGGCGAGAACATAGTATGTGGGAGAAACCAGCTGTGTGACCATAGCTTAATAATGTGGAGTTCCTGATGGCGGGGCCTAGAGCATCTTCACTTCAGACTAAGGCTAATTGCAGTATGCCAAGATTTGCCAAAAGCATTCTCTTTCCCCCATTATACATGCTACTTCTTTCCTCCTCTGTGTATCCCACATTCTTAATTATATAACTCACTCTCCATAGAAGAGATAAGTTCTTTTAAAAACATATAATATGTAAAATCATGTTTTTACACCAGAGGAATCTTCAGAGTACAGATGTTCTGATATAGTATTTTTCTAGTTTTTGTTTGCTTTAATTCTTCTGAGGAAAAGAGTGCATCAATAACATTGTGCAATAATAGATAATATTAAATGTCTTGAGAGTAACTCAAATGCTTGCAATTTCTTTTTCTTTTTTTCAAATTAAGGAATTTAGCACTTTTTTTAACATCTTTATTGGAGTGTAATTGCTTTACAATGGTGTGTTAGTTTCTGCTTCATAGCAAAGTGAATCAGCTATATGTATACATATATCCCCATATCTCCTCCCTCTTGCGTCTCCCTCCCACCCTCCCTATCCCACCCCTCTAGGTGGTCACAAAGCACCGAGCTGATCTCCCTGTGCTACGCGGCTGCTTCCCGCTAGCTATCTATTTTACATTTGGTAGTGTATATATGTCCATGCCACTCTCTCACTTCGTCCCAGCTTACCCTTCCCCCTCCCCCTGTCCTCAAGTCCATTCTCTACGTCTGCGTCTTTATTCCTGTCCTGCCCCTAGGTTCTTCAGAACCTTTTTTTTTTTTTTTAGATTCCATATATATGTGCATACGGTATTTCAGAAAGAGAAGAACAAATGCTTGCAATTTCTAATTTTAAGCTTTGGCATTTTTATCTGAGGCAATAAAAAGAGGAGATTGGTTCCAAGATTAAGTAACAACTTGTAGATCACAAAACAGCAAGAGCATCTGTGCCTTGTAACGGTGACGAACAATAACACACCTGCTCCTGTAACACCCACACCATCAAGGCCCTACCGCTATGTTCTAAATGGTGAAGACCCTGCCGCGATTCATTACATGCCCCCTGAAGGAGACTGAAAAGGAAACTAAGATTGTTGGGTACCTAGTTTACACTAAGCATTTTGCTAGGCACTTTTACATACAGTACCTGGCTTCATTCTTACCGGCATCCTGCAAAGTGAGTATAAGTATCCCTATACTCCACTGATAATTCTTCCTTGAAGAATGATACAGTCATAGATGTTACATTTGATAGCATTTTTTTCTGCTGATAAGATGAGGGTGAGATAGATTTGGAGGCTACATTGCCCAATATGACAGCCACTAGCCATGTGTGATTATCTAAATTTAAATCGGTTAAAATTAAAAATTCAATTCCACGGTCACACTAACCACATTTCAAGTGCTCAGTAGCCACATGTGGCTAGTGGCTACTGAGTTGGACAGTGCAGACTACAGAACATATCCATCATTGTGGATTGTTCTATTGGACAGTGCTAATTGGAGGCTTGCAACAATTAGAACAGATGGCAATTTTACTGGAGAAAACAAAAGTGGAGTTGATATACAATTGAGTAATTAGATTTAATAGTGAAATAATTTTTGCTCAATGATCATTTATCATGTGACCAGGGACTAAGGTGGCGTGAACATCTCCTTCAGCCAGACTAAACTTTAGATAGGCTTCTTCCTCATTCTCGGGTCCCCGTCCTCCCTTTTCTTAGATCACTGTCTTTAGAAAACTTGTAAATTATTTCTCTGTCCCTTAGAGATGCCCTTTAAAAACTCTCTTGCCAGTTTCACAATCCAGGAATATCTTCCTCCATGACCTGGGAGCTATCTCTTTAAAATGTAATCATCAAAGGAGACAGCACCTCTATCTCCCAGTTCCCTGGGAGGGTAGGAGCCTAAATTCAGTGGGTACCTTCTTCCAAGTTGCAAAACCACCTCCTGTCATAAAGGTACGAGGAGTTTATTCTTCCTTTGGATAAAGCCACTTAGCAAACACAGATGGCCTATGACTTTCCCTAACATTCTCCAGCTCCCCCAACCCTTAAAAAACCTACCCTTCTCCAGTGAAGCTGGGTTCAGAGTTAGTTCTGACATTCAGAGTTAGTTCTTCCCTAACGCAATAGCCTTGAATAAAGTCTTTCTTGCCTGTTTAACTTTGGTGCAATTTTGCTCTGAAGGAAGTTTTCAGAAAATGAAAATAGTCATTCAAACTACTGTCTTAGTTTATACTGAAAATAGTTTTGATATTCTTTTCCTAAGGTCAACCCCCTGTTGAATGGTCTACCTAGGCAATCAGACAGTTATGTGCACAAGGTGAAATGGTTCGATTGCAAAGGCAAATACAATTCCAGGATTGAAGGGTACAGAATTACAGTTACATGTAGCTATGCCTGATACTGCTTCAGTGCTACACAGACCTGTTACCCAGCTTAACGGCTGTACCATGAAAACACGATGGGAAAGGAAGCCAAGCTTTTTGATCTAGGAATAGTTTCTTCTGGAACATACTCTTTCTCTAGCTGAACATCAAGGTAAGCCCCACCTAGGCTTGGAATGGTGGAGCTGGCTTCTCAGGTGGGTCCCTCCAGTGATCTGTTTCCATTAGGATTTTCAGGCCCAGCCAAGGCCACTTCTAGCCCAAATCTACACTCCCAGCCCTTCCTCCAGTTTATATTCTCTGCAAATTTCAAGGAATTAATCATCATGTCTGTTGGCTTCTTCTCAGCATTTTGCCAAAGCTGAATCACTATTAATACAAAAACACTTCCTTTTCAGAGAGTAAATCCAATAGTTTGGAGAGAGACAGCTCTTTAAAGGAATTTTCTTTCCTTTCTTCATGACATCTCAGGGCATTTCCTTCCATTACCACCTGGGCACCAAAGGCGGGTCAGGAAATGTTGACACCACCCAGCTCTTGTTCCTGGTTAACCACTTTTTTTTTTTAAATTAATTAATTAATTTGTTTTTATTTTTGGCTGTATTGGGTCTTCATTGTGGTGCACGGGCTTCTCATTGCAGTGGCTTCTCTTGTTGTGGAGCACGGGCTCTAGGCGCGGGCTTCAGCAGTTGTGGCATGCGGGCTCAGTAGTTGTGGCTCACGGGCTTAGCTGTTCCGTGGCGTGTGGGATCTTCCTGGGCCAGGACTCAAACCCGTGTCCCCTGCATTGGCAGGTGGATTCTTAACCACTGTGCCACCAGGGAAGCCCACCACCCTTTTTTAAAAAAAAGAAAGCTAGACTTGAAAAGAGATGGCTTTTGGGGGTGGAGGTGGGAGCAGGGGTCGGCATGGAGCAATCACAAACTTTCATTAGAACTAAAGATACCTGCTAATGTAGAGATATACATTTCCGATGCTTTATAATTTTCAGAAAGCTTTCATGTTAATTCTTTCAAATCTCCCAACAATCCTGTGGGAATGGGTTTTAATGTTTGCCCACTTTACAAAAACGAAACAAAACAAACTAGGAAGCTTAGAGACACTGAGCGGTAAGCAGAGCTTGTAGAAGAGATGTCTGCCTCTACCATCCCCACTTCTCACTGCCATTCTCTGTAACCCGTGGCAGTTTATGCTTGGGCTCCTACCACTGACTGAAACTACCCCCTCCAAGGAGTAGTATAGTAGTCCCACGACCTCTTTGTGGAAACCTTTCAGTCCTTATCTTCCAAGAGTGTCATCAGCACTTGACTTTGTGGGCTACACTCTCCTTGGTTTCTGGGACACCACACTCCTTTGTATTTTCTCTTGCTTAACTAGTTGCCCATTTAAGGACTTAACTTCCTCTACCTCAGAACTTTCCAACAGGCAGAAAGCAAAGAGATATTGATTGCTTTACCCACACAGTGCCTGGAAGTACAGAACCTCCTAGCTGATGGCTGTCATTACAAGCATTTTTATTCTGTGATCCTATGAAGGCCACTAAGAAGAATGGATCTGAAAGTGTGCCTCTCTCCTTCCCAGCAACACGGAACTCACTTCCAAGGCCAAGTTGCACATCAACTTTAGCAGCCCAAAGAGGGGAGTACACAGCTCAAGTTACAGCTGGCAGTGGTGGGGAAGCCAGGTAGGGAGGGGTTCCTTCTTACGGGAGCAGCAATCAGAGGACCAAATTCAGTCTTCAGGTATATTAGTGCCAACTCCACTTTTAGTAGTCTCCAAGGTAGCTGCAGGATGGCCATCCTAACAAGGCAGGCTTGTTCATCAAGAGAAAATTTGATTGGCAATCCCACTCTTGGGCATATATCCAGAGAAAACCATAATTTGAAAAGATACATTCACCCCAATGTTCATTGCAGCACTATTTACAGGAGCCAAGACATCTAAGCAACCTAACTGTCCATCGACAGATTAATGGATAAAGAAGATGCGGTATATTTATACAAAGGAATATTAGCCATGAAAAAGAATGAAATAATGCCATTTGCAGCAACATGGATGGACATAGAGATTATCATACTAAGTGAAGTAAGCCAGATAGAGAAAGACAAATATCCTTACGATGTTACTTATAAGTGGAATCTAAAAGAAATGATACAAATGAACTTATATACAAAACAGAAATAGACTCACAGACATAGAAAACAAACTTATGGTTACCAAAGGGGAAAGGTAGGGGGAGGGATAAATTGAGAGTTTGGGATTAACATATACACACTACTGTATATAAAAGAAATAATCAACAAGGACCTAATGTATAGCACAGGGAACTATACTCAATATTGTATAATAACCTATAAGAGAAAAGAATCTGAAAAAAATAGATATATATGTGTGCATAACTTAATCCCTTTGCTGTACACCTGAAACTAACACAACATTGTAAATCAACCATACTTCAATTAAAAAAGAGAAAATTTGATTGGATTCAAAATTCATTTTCATGGAATTTACTATTACATTTGTCAATGAAATTAAAAAAAAAAAAAAAGGAAGGGCTGGGACTTCCCCGGTGGTGCAGTGGTTAAGAATCCACCTGCCAACCCAGGGGACACGGGTTCAATCCCTGGTCCGGGAAGATCCCACATGCCGCGGAGCAACTAAGCCCGTGCGCCACAACTACTGAGCCTGCGCTCTAGAGCCCGTGAACTGCAACTACTGCAGCCCGCACGCCTAGAGCCCGTGCTCAGCAGCAAGAGAAGCCACTGCAACGAGAGCACACACCACAACAAAGAGTAGCCCCCGCCTGCTGCAACAAGAGAAAGCTCGTGCACAGCAATGAAGACCCAACGCAGCCAAAAGAAAATAAATAAATAAAAATAAAGTAATAATATTTTTTTAAAAAAAGGAAGGGCTGATGGATTCTTTATGTACAATATAATTTTAACCATCATAAATTTTTGAGTGGTTATAAAAATTTTTATTACCTATTTGCATGAACATTTCTCACCATTGGTAATAATCAAGAATATGAGAATCGGGCTTCCCTGGTGGCGCAGTGGTTGAGAATCTTCCTGCCAATGCAGGGGACATGGGTTCGAGCCCTGGGCTGGGAGGATCCCACATGCCGCGGAGCAACTGGGCCCGTGAGCCACAATTACTGAGCCTGCGCGTCTGGAGCCTGTGCTCCGCAACAAGAGAGGCCACAATAGTGAGAGGCCCGTGCACCACGATGAAGAGTGGCCCCCGCTTGCCACAAGTAGAGAAAGCCCTCGCACAGAAACGAAGACCCAACACAGCCATAAATAAATAAAAATAAATAAATTAAAAAAAATAAAAGCTTAAATTGCCATCTACTTATTAAAAAAAAAAATAAAAAGAATATGAGAATCAAATTCCCTGAGCAGAGGAAAGAAACCATGTCTGTTTTAAGACTAAATGGCATGTATTATCCAGAGCCCTGTACCAGCCGAGAGGCCCAAAATCCAGCAACACCTCCATCTACCTCTTCACTGATTTTGATTCTCAAGCCAAAGTGCCACACGTCACAGAGCCACCATGTCCAGTTCCAACAGAGCTGTGTTGCACGGGAGGACCATGGATTCCAAGGTGGCAGGCCCCTGGCCTGGAGCGGCAACAAAAGCACCTCCAGCCAGGGCTACTCCAGCTCTGCAAGTCCCTGGGATGCCAAGCTGGTAGAGCAAAACTTTGCAACAGATATGAACCTAAACTTCCCAAACCTGTCAGTGATTGGGCTCCGCATCCTCCTGCCCACAGCGGCCGGGCTTAACCTGCTCCTGACGCCACGGCTGTGGTCCAGCTGAGGTGGCCAAGATTGCAGACTCTGTGGGCCCCCATGCCCTCTCCCATTCCTCATCACCCCCTCCTCTTTCCCTTCAAGCAAGTTCTCTGCCTCCATGAAGGAAAAGGCTCCCTCCGCCTCTCTGGCCCCACTGGCAAGGCCACCAATTGGATCCTACCGGGGATTTGTGATGAAGAAGGTGAAGATCTGCCCCAAACTGCTGCCACCCGATCCGTTCCCTCGTTGCTGCTTGTCACTGCCTCACATTCCCAGCAAAGGCGGGGGCTACTGCAGCCTCTCCTGGCCATGGAGAAACTCCCTACCCCTCCCTGGAGACTGCTTCTGATGGATGATGGATCCCCCGTGGGAACTCTTGGGCTCTAGCTCCTGGAGAATGCTGTGAGTTTATATTTTAAAAATAGTGTTCATAGGGCTTCCCTGGTGGTGCAGTGGTTGAGAGTCTGCCTGCCAATGCAGGGGACATGGGTTCGAGCCCTGGTCTGGGAGGATCCCACATGCCGCGGAACGACTGGGCCCGTGAGCCACAACTGCTGAGCCTGCGTGTCTGGAGCCTGTGCTCCGCAACAAGAGAGGCTGCGACAGTGAGAGGCCCGTGCACCGCGATGAAGAGTGGCCCCCGCTTGCCGCAACTAGAGAAAGCCCTCGCACAGAAACGAAGACCCAACACAGCCAAAAATAAATAAATTTTTAAAAAATAAAATAAAATTTTAAAAAATAATAATAAAAATAAATAAATAAATAAAATTTAAAAAAAAAGATCCAACTCTCTGCCCTCATGGTGCTTCCATTTAAAAAAAAAATAGTGTTCATAAAGAAATACATTTCATTCTTTTCCCCAAGATGTGGGGAAAATTATCTCATTATCTAGGCCCTGCTGTGCTGTGTATCCAAGCCATGTTGTATATTCTACTGCCCATGGCTTCATTCAAAGGGATTTGGAAGACAAAAAAAAAAAATTGAAGAGATCATATATAATTAGAAGGAAAATATATCCATTTCAAACAAAATCTGATATTAAATATTTTACAAATTCAATATTTAGCATTCCTACTACTTTTAATTTTATTTTCTTATTATAGTTATAGTATATAAAGAAGTTATTATTATGGATTGAACTCTTTTTCCCTCCACAAAAAGATACGTTGATGTCCTAACCACCATTTCCTCAGAATATGACATTATTTGGAAACAGAGCGATTGCAGATATAATTAGTTAAGATGAGGTCATACTGCAGTAGGGTGGAGCCCTAATCTGACGGGTGTTCTTACAAAAAGATGATCATATGAAGACAGAGAGATACACAGGAAGAACAGATAATGATGGAGGCAGATAGCCGAGTTATGCAGTTTCAAGCCACACACACACACAAAAAAAGCCAAGAACTGCTGGCAAACTACCAGAAGCAAGAAAGAGGTAAGGAAAGATTTCCTTTACATGTTTCAAAAGGAACATGGCCCTGCTGACACCTTGATTTTGGACTTAAAGCCTCCAGAACCGTAAGACAATAAATTTCTGTTCTTTTAAGCCACCCAGTTTGTGGTACTTCATTACAGCAGCCCTCGGAAACCAATACAGAAAGTAATGAACAATTTCACCAAGTCCATATAGACACCCCTAAATCTCTTACAGCTTACCTGCAGTGTGACATACAGATGCTATTTTCTATGGGTGCTCCTATATGTTTAAAGCTGGGAAACACAGTCCTCCACCCTTTCTGAAAATATTGGTAGTTTCTGGGAGGTTTTGTCATTGGCCCTCTTCTCAGTCAACCCATTCTTGCTGAGTAATCTTTATCTACTCAGTTTATATCTGAAAGTTCATTGCTTCAACTCTGTGTCTCCAAGCCCAAATTTCTCTCCCGAGCCCCAGACCCTATATCCAACTGTCTGCTGAACTTAGAGTCTCCACAGTCATTCAAGACTGCAAGGCCCAAGTGACATAATAAAAGGAATGCAGAGTGGCTTGAATTTAGATTTTCAAGAGAGGCTTGGGGACATAGGTGTCTGGGCATTGCTTCAGGGCGTAGCTCAATCATTTTCCTTTTTTTAGATAGAAATTCATCACTAGTTTCTCCCTTGAGTCCATCTCCCAGCCCAGTCAAAACAGTGTTCATAACCATTCTTGAGGAGCCTAAAATGCTGGTGAGACGAAGTACACAACCTGTGAGAATCCTTCCACACTAAAATAGAGCCAAATATACCACACAGGATAACGAGCTAGTTCATGATGTTAAAGAGAAATTATTCACCAGACTCTGGTTAAAAGTAGCAAGAAAGATTTTACGTGAGCTACTGCAGTAGGGGAGAGAGACTTCGCTATAGAACTGAACTAAACTCAGCAAAACAAAAGGCATGAGGCTTTTTAAATGCTGGAGGTGCTAAAGGAGAATTACTGAAGGACATTAGGGGGGCTTGGTCAATGTGATTAGGCCATCTGTGTCTGCGAACTGGCATCTATGGAAGGTGGGCTCCTATTCTCCCACGGGGTCTGGGAGACAAGCATCCTGGGCTTGATGATTGCATTTTAAAGGGATGGCTCCCAGATCCTTGACAAAGACATTCCCGGGTTGTAGAAGATACAGTCTCAAAGAGACAGAGAAAGGATCTACAATGGCATGTTTTCTAAAGTCAATGCTCTAAGAAAAGTGAGGTCAGGGGCCTATTGTCAGGTTTTTGCTAGAACAAACAATAAATTCTTTAGGCAGTATTGAGTTTTCCCAGGCATGGCATCTTAAGGGGACTGGGGTTGTCATCCTAGGACCACAGACTGAGCTAATAGAAATTATGTTAGTGTTTGTTCAAGTCTCTTAGTGTGAGGGATGGATAAAACCATGTGTGCTAAAAGTTACACTTCTTAGAGGCAAAGGTTGAGGCCTAGTCAAGAAGAGGCCTTGAAGAATAAAATGAAAGTTGTTAACTTTTCACTATTTCTAAAATACCTAATTGTCCAGACTTATGCTTTTTGTGAAAAGCAAGAGTCAGTCTCAATGAAATTGAGATGTCTATTATCACTAATGCCCAAGAGACAGAAATTTAATTCATAGTAGTGGACTGAGTGATGCTGAGAAAGGAGTTTATTAGAAAAGCAAATGACGAGTCCTCTGCTATCTCTGTCTTTGGGTTGCATCTTTTATTGTAAGTAAGCAAATGGACTCGGTACCCCGCCTAGGTATTTTACCTTGAAACACACTTTGTGCTCTAAGGAAAAGCCAAATCATTCAACAAATACTCATTGTTTGCCCACCATGTTCTAGGCATTGTTCTAGGCCCGGAGGATACAGTGGTGAACGAGACAGATAGATTTCTGCCTTTAGGGGGCTCACATTCTAATGGTAGGAGACAGACAATAAGTGAGTAAGGAAATAAGATGTTAGAACATTTTATAAAAAATTACTGTAAGCTAGTCCAAGCAGGGTGATATGATAGAGTGTGACGGGCCGGGAGGGATCTGCTTTAGGTGTAGAGCTCAGGGGACCTCTTTGAACAGGCATTTGAGTTGGAGCCTGAATGATCCTGTGGTCATACAAAGATCTGGGGGAAGAGCATTCTGGACAGAGGGCACATGTGCAAATGCCTTGATGTGGAAATAGTTTTGGTGAGTTTACAGAACAGAAAGGAGTCACTGAAGCACAGTGAATTAGCAGGGAGTGGGCTGAGATGTGGAGAAGGAGAGCCAGGTCACATGGGACCTTAGAGGCAGTGGTGAGGAGTTAGGGCTTTATTCTAAGTGAAGTGGAAACTCAGGAAGGATTTTAAGCAGGGGAGTGAGAACATCATAGATTGATAGATAGGGAATAGCATCACCTTGAAGAGCCTAAAATGCTGGTGAGACAAAGTAGACAATCTCTATCTATCATCTATCTATCTAACGATCGGTCTATCTAACGATCGATCTATCTATCATCTATCTATCTATCTTTAATCACTTTGGTTGTTTGTATAAAAAGAATGGTAGGGGACAACAGTGGAAATAGGAGAGCAGCTTTGAATGTATTAGAAAAATCTGGAGAAAATGTGATGGAAGCTTGTACTACGGTGGTAGCAGTAGAAAGGAAAAGACTGAAGAGATGAACAGACTGAATAGAGCTGAACAGATTCAGGATATGTTTGAAAGGGGAACTGACTTGTGAATGGATTAGATGTAGGGAAAGGGAGACACTGATTTATGGCTTGAGGGATATTTCTAGGGGAAAATAGGTTTGGGGAGGTGGCCCTGCATGTATAAATCTAGAATTCAGGAAAGGGTTCAAGTTCAAGATGTCCAGTGGGGAGTCATCAACATATAAACCATATTTACACACATTACCTTTAGGAGTCAAGGAACACAGAACACAAAATGGCAACATTTTAGGCAAATGGGCAGATGAGGGGAATATAGTTGTCTATGTTATTTATTACGTTTAATGGTAGTTGTTATTATGCATTACATGTGTGCATTTTACATGCTGTATTTTCAAGTGGGCCCTTAGTCACACTTATAAATATCATGGGGCCAGGGAGAGAGACCTTGCCATTATGTTTTATGGTGTTGTAATCTTCAAAAGTATTTGTCAATTTCTCCAATCAGTTAGTGCTCCATATGCCAGTAATAGAAACAGTACACTCACTAGTACAAAGGCAGAGAGCAGAAGTATAAGTCATCTCCTGGAGCATTCCTGCCTTATTATGCAGCAACTGTAGTAAACGCAGTGCCTCTTAGCTGTCACTCACCTCTGGAGATAGGAGGGTGGAGTAGAATCGCTCCTATGGCCCATGTGAAGCTATAGCACATCGAGCCATTTATGATTACTGTGTAATTGAAGCAAGTCTCTCACGGCACTTCCCCAAAGAGTGTCAGGCTGGGCCTGTCGCAATCAGTAGGCAGTTCAGCCATGGTTTGCTTATGCCCAATCTCCATGGCTCATATACTCTGAAAAATTCTCCTTTTTATGAGATTGAATATTACCCTACAACAGGTCAAGCAACTCTAGAATTCAGCCAACACTGTTCAGACATTGGAGCTGTTCATTTGGAAAGGTGTCTTTTTCATTGGCTTCGTGCTCAGCCGAAGTATAACCATACCCAGCTTCCGTGGCAGTCTTAGTATTAGTGCAGTTTCATAAATATTACTAGGCACCCAAAGTCTAATAAGCATTTTATGGAATTGTGAGGAAAATTATGCTTCTGAGTCATGGGTGGTTGGATTAAATGATTATTTCCTTCAAGCTTTAATGTTTTATTGATTTGAAATGAATGCTACAGATTACTGTCCAATAGAAACTATCGCAGCCAAAAGCTTTCTATTCTTGCCTGAATGTCTCTGGTGATCAAGAATTTTCAATTCTCTGACACAGTCTATTCTAAGGGAGCATAGTGATTTAAAGCTGATTTATTCCTAGTACATACAGCAGTTGGGGGCACAGAGTAGAACCAAAAATATTAACTTACAAGCTTTGGATGAGGCAGTTATAGTTTCAGATCCCAGTTCTGCTTCTTTAAAGCTGTGATACTGATGATGTTAATCTTGTAAGCCTCACTTTCATCATCTATAAAATGCAATTAAAATAGTCACCTGTTGTAAGTCAATTATACTTCAAAAACAAACAAATAAACTCATAGAAAAAGAGATCAGATTTGTGGCTACGAGAGAAGGGGGAGTGGAGGGAAAGAGAACTAGATCATGGTGGTCAAAACATACAAACTTCCAGTTATAAGTACTGGGGGTATCATGTACAACATGATAAAGACAATCACCGCTGCTGTACGTTACAAATGAAAGTTGTTAAGAGAGGAAATCCTAAGAGTTCTCATCACAAGGAAAAAAAGTTTCTCTCTATTTCTTTTATGCTGTATCTAAATGAGACAATGGATGTTCACTAAAACCTATTGCAATCATTTCATGATGTGTGTAAGTCAAATCATTATGTTCTACACCTTAAACCTATACAATGCTGCCTGTCAATTATTCCTCAATAAAGCTGCGGGGGAAAACCACCTGAAAAAAAGTTAGAAAGGGACTTCCCTGGTGGCACAGTGGTTAAGAATCCGCCTGCCAGTGCAGGGGACATGGGTTCGAGCCCCGGTCCGGGAAGATCCCACATGCCGTGGAGCAACTGAGACCGTGCACCACAACTACTGAGCATGTGCGCCACAACTACTGAAGCCCATGCATCTAGAGCCCATGCTCCGCAATGAGAATCCACCGCAGTGAGAAGCCTGCGCACCGCAATGAGGAGTAGCCGCAACTAGAGAAAGCCCCCACGCAGCAAGGAAGACCCAACGCAGCCAAAAATAAATAAATAAATATAAATTTTAGAAAAAGTAAAAAAAATTTTTGTGCTGTTTCTATAGCTTAAAATATGAAGATTATTCTTTTAAATAGCAAATAAGTACAGGAGGAATGATCATTTTAAAATCAGCATTTTGCAACCTTCAATATAGTAATTTATTCAGAGATTATCATCAGCATAGGCTAAAAAAAAATTTAACCACCAAATGCCATGTGGAAATTTAACTGGATCTTGGATTTAAAAAAAAAATGTTATAAAATCACTTTTGGGGTAACAGGGGAAATTTAATTGTGGGCTGTATGTTAGTGATGTTAGTGATGATGCTTTGTTTTATATTGATAAGGGTATTATTACGGTTATAAAATAATATTTATCTTATTTATGCAGGGCTATTGTAGGGATGAAATGCAAAGTGCCTAGAACAATGTTTGGCAATACTGAGCACCAACCCATGGTAGTCGGGGGAAACTTTCTTGCCATTTATGGTGGGTTCTCTCCTCCCTCCACTCACCTCAAGAGTCTCACCCATTGGAGCCACTACGAGTGCAGTCTGAGGCTTCCATTGCCTCAAATGGGTGGCTTCAAACAAAACAAGACTTCAAAATATCAAATTCTTCAAGAAGGATCTGGATGAATAAGGGACCCAATTCCTTCCTACCTTGCCTCCTCCCATCTCCTGAATATGCAAAGTCCTCTGAAGTGAGGGAAGGGAGAGGCGGCTGGAGAAAAGGAAAGAGGGTAAGACTTCAAGTCTCCCTGGCCCTGCCCATCTGGAGGCACCGCTGCCCCAGCCCCCGAGGACCCGGCATCTACGGTTTGTGAGTGGCTAGCCTGCGACTCCCTTACCAATCTCTGTGCTCTGGCGCACGGCTTGGTGCATTTGCAGGAAGAAAAAGGCTCCCTTTCTGAGGAATCTTGAACTGATCTAATTTGCCTTGAAATGAATTTTTTTTCCCTGCAGTTGGGGACTTGAGATAAAATCTGTTAAGACTTAGAAAAAAAAAATTACGTTTTGTAGACCTTAGTATGTGACTTAAAAAATTCCTACTAGCTATAGGAACTTTTATCTTTATAATAGCCAAAATGTTTCTCTAGTCTCATTTCTATCCAGCAGCCATATTTCTATCTTTGATGTCATAGAAATATAATTTATCTTTTACCCAATAACTCTTCAAGTATTTTAACACGAACATCTGTCTCTCAAATTTTCTCTAAGTTAGTATTGCTAAGCTTTGTTAATCATTTAGCACATAAAGTGATTCTAGACCCTTCCATTGTAGTTACTGTTATCTGTACATGCTCAAGCACATTTGTGTCTCTTAAAAACCGATGCTTGAAACTGGATTTTACATTTTATATAAAAATTTTATTCTGCTAAATGGGATTAATCTTTCCTAACACTAAGGTCACGAAGAACTTTTAAAACAATGGGAATAACTGCTTTAAACAAAAGCACATAGTAACAACTCTGAGTTTAGTAGGAACTGAAGTGTTTAGTGAATTTCTCTTCCCTTCATTCTGAGCTTTGTCATCTCTTTTAGACGCTTCATAAATGCTAACATTTATTGTGTATATTATAAAATTATCAGTCAGAAAAACTATTACTTATCTATTTATAAAAATTGATTAACTTAAAAGTTAATAATATGCAATTAAAGTAAATTACATACTATCTTATTTACATCTTTGGAGAAGATTACAGAGTATCTGTAAAATCTTACGAGCAAATGGCAGAGGGCAGAGACATCAGCAAAATCCAAATGGAAAATCAGTCCGTTCAAAACATAAAAAAAATTTTTTTAAGGGTTTTGTCTTTCCCACTTCCCTGCTGCTTTACACGAGCAATGACTTTTGGTTTCTGGTGGCTGTCAAAGATGTTGTATGTTAGGTAACATAAGGTTAGCATTAGAGGCATGACTTTGTGCATTAACAGCTACCACCAGTGTAACCATCTTTCCAGATTTTTCAATTTGCTTGAATGGCTCACAAGCTGACATCTTTATGCTGTTCTCATCGCTAATTTACTGGCAAAGTGCTTTAGGCTCCTGCACCAGCAGTGCCTAAAGAGAACACTATAGTTGTGCAGCAGTAGCTAGAGGGCCCCTGAACCCCTAGGGACGCTTCTTTTCACTGCCCTAGCAGTGCATTGTCTGCTTCTAAGTACTGTGTAGCATGGCCTCAGGAGCAAAGCCTGGGGAAGAGATCAAGATTTACAGCGTTTGTTCCTGCCTTTGCAGCAGATTTCTTAACAGCTATGTTTATATCAGCAAAATTCAGTCGTTTAAATCATCCTCATCTAGTAATGAAACAGTTTTATAAGAGCTTAAAAATGTCCACTTGCTCATGTTCGTTCATCCGTTTATCCAACTCCCCGCCCATTTTCTGATGGCTTTCCTCCTCTCTCACCTCCATAGATATTTTTATTTGTTTATTTTGTTTTATCTACTTTCAATTTCAGCAAAATATATATAACATAAACTTTACCATCTTAACCATTTTTAAGTATAGAGTTCAGTAGTGTGGTGTTAAGTACATTCATATTATTGTACAACCAACCTCCAAAACTCTTGCAACTTGCAGATCTGAAACTCTACACCCGTTAAACAACAATTCCCCATTCATCCCCTGCCCTCCCATCCACCACTACCCCTGGCACCCACCATTCTACTTTCTGCCTCTATGAATTTGACTGTGTTATATAAGTAGAATCATACAGTATTTGTCTTTTTGTGACTGGCTTATTTCACTTAGCATAATGTCCTCAAGGTTCATCCATGTTATAACACATGTCAGCATTTCTTTCCTCTTTATGGCTGAATAATGCTCCTTTGTACGTATATATCACGTTTTGTTTATCCATTCATCCCTCAATGGACACTTGTGTTACTCCCACGTTTTGGTTATTGTAAATAATGCTGCTATGAACATGTGTGTACAAAAATCTCTTCAAGACCCTGCTTTCAATTCTTTTGGGTATATACCCAAAAGTGGAATTGCTGGATCGTAAGGTAATTTTATTTTTAAGTTTTTGAAGACCACTCTACTGCTTTCCACAGTAGCTGCATCACTTTACATTTCTACCAACAATGCACAAGGGGTCCAATTTTTCCACACCCTCGCCAATACCTGTTTTTCTGAAAACAGCTGGTATGGGCTGAATTATGTCCCCTCAAAATTCATATGTTGAAGCCCCAATATGATTATCTGAATGTAACCATATTTTGAGATAGGGCCTTTAAGAGGTAATTAAATTAAAAGGAAGCCATTAGGGTGAGCCTTAATCCAATCCAACTAGTGTCTTCATAAGAAAAGGAGATTAGGGCATCCAGAGAAAAACCAAGGATGTGCACACACAGAGAAAAGTCCAGGTGAGGACAGAGTGAAAGGCTGCCATCTGCAAGCCACGGAGAGAGGCCTCACAAGAAACCAAACCTGCCAACACCTTGGGACTTCCAGCCTCCAGAACTGTGAGAAAATAAAGTTCTACTGTTTAAGCCACCCAGCCTGTGGTCTTTTGTTATGGCAGCCATAACAAACTAATACAGTAGCCATCCTAATGGGTATAAGGTGGCATCTCATTGTGGTTTTGATTTGCACTTCCCTAATAAGTTATGGTGAGCATCTTTCCATGTGCTTTTTGGCCATTTATGTGTCTTCTTTTGAGTTGTATCTATTCAAGTCCTTCGCCCATTTTTAAATTGAGTTGTTGGTTTCTTTGTTGTTGAGTTGTAGGAGTTCTTTACATATTCTAGATGCCAACCCCTTATCAGATATATGATTTACAAATATTCTCTTCTATTCCGTGTTGGGAGTCCTTTGGTACATAGAAATTTTAAATTTTGATGTAGTCCAATTTATCTATTTTTATTTTTTTATTTTTTGGCCTGTCTTTGGTGTTACTTCCAAGAAATAATTGCCAAATCCAATGTCAAGAAGTTTCCCCCCTTTGTTTTCTTGTAAGAGCTTTATAGTTTTTGCTCTGATGTTTAGGTCTTTGATGAATTTTGAGTTAATTTTTGTCTATGATGTAAGTAGGGCCCAACTTCATTCTTTTGCATGTACCTATCCAGTTTTCCAAAGCTGTTTTTATGGTCGGTGTTCCCAAACTCAAAGTTGAGGATGAGAAACCAACACTTGGGAAATGGTCTAAATTGTCTGTAATTCTCTAAAATTTCCAGACTCCCCGTTTGGGCCCTTGCTGTGACAATGCAGGGTTACAGAATGCAGGTTGGAAGGGTGAATTTCAGAAAGTACAGCTCCCATATAAAAACAAGAGCCAGTGCTTGGCCTGCCAAAGACACTTCGAGGGGGATACCTCCATTTCCCAGGACTCCCAGAACTGTTTCTAGTATCCTCCATTGTCTCAAGGATTATTGCCTCTTAGGCACCACTTAAAATTTCACTCAACCCCACCTCCTGCTCTAGGTTTCCTCACAGACTTTGACCAGCTCTGAGGTCCTCTGGGAACTTGCTGGGCACTCACACCTGCAAAACCTGAAAGTTCAGGGGAGTCAACACCTGTGGGCCCACCCTTGGCCAATGGGGAGTGGGAAGTGACAGGTAAACGCTTCTTCCTTTTGTCCTCTAGTTAGAGAGCTCTCAAGTCACTTCATAGGGTCCAGGAGGAATCCAGCACCATCACCTGTACCAGGGGCTGACTTGATAATTATCCTTATTTTTCGTCCCCTCACTTTCTGTTTGACTCCCTCTGTCTGCCCTGCTGCTCCAAGGAATCTCCATTCTCAAATAATCTACCATCACACAAACATCTGTCTCAGACTCTGGTTTCAGGGGAACCCAGGCTAAGACAGATATTAAGGACTTTCAGAGAAGCTTGCTCCCCATGAAATGCCTACCCACCCACATAGATGGCCTTCTGGCTTGTTTCTTTGGCTGAAAAGGGATGGAGGGAACCAGAAAAGATAAGGGAGAATATAGAGCTGATTTTCTGTGACTGGTAATTGAATTCCTTTATAGCTCTTTGTTTTATCACCAGTGGAGATGAAACCATCTCCACATCTTCCCATCAGCTACTTCCAAGTTCCAAGAATGGAAAAAAAAAATCAACGACAATGCCTGTGGGAACTTACTTCTCATTATACCATTTGTTCTACGTTGCAAGAGTTCTCAACATTGCACTTCAACCAGGAAGCTGGTCCATGAGGAGCCTTCTTGCTAAAGCAGAGTAGGTGGCAGTTTCCTGGTGAGTTAAACAGATATACCGACTGACACATAGTTTCACTTAATGGTCGGAATAGAAGGGAAACGAGAACATGGACCACTGGGGAGGATCTCTAAGCAGGAGTCAGGAAACCCAGGCTCTGGGCAGCTCCATCACTGAGACGAATGACAGCTCCTAGGCTCTCCCAGAACCCACCCACCTCCGCCAGCTCACCTAGCAAGTGGGCGCCTTGGTTTTGGTCTCAGCTGGGCTTCCAGGAGCTGCAGCTGGACAGGTGAGGGTATGAGACTCCAAGAGAGGGACTTACATAAAATCAGGCTCTGGAAACAAACAAAAAAATAGTCTGAAGCCTGCTGTGCAGAGAGGTAAAGGCAGAGTCTGCCATCAGGTCACCCAGGAGAAGAATCAGACGCAGAGTCCCCAAGACAAAGCTAGAGCCAATCTCCTGAGAAGCTTGTACAGAGAGCAGGTACCATTTGTGGAATTCCGAAGCCACAACTCTGGGTGGTAAATGAACTGGTAAGGACACCAAGACAGTTCAGACGTCCTCTGATTTAGATGCTTGGACCCTTGTTACTCGAAGTGGGATCTGCAAACTCACAGTCTCGGCATCACCTACAAGCTGGTTAGAAATGCAGAATCTCACTCTCCATCCCAGACCTCCTGAGTCAGAGTCTGCATTTTTAACAAGATCCCTTGTTGATTCTCACACACAGTAAAGTCTCAGAAGAGCTGTCAGTGAGTCAGTTGTGTTAGCACGGGTTTCCTGGTTGTCTCTGAGCAATTTGGCTCAGAGGTTTTCAACAGCGAGGGTACCGCTCCCTCTGGGAGGGCCCACTGGGAAGTTGGCAGGGGAATCGTGCTTGTCATAATGACTGGTGCTTCCTGGCATTTAGTGGGCAGGTGCCAGGGATACTAAACATCCTGCAATGTGTGGGATGGTCCTTCAGAGCAAAGAACTGTCCTGCCCAAACGCCAGTGGTGTTCCTGATGAGAAACATGTTGGCTATTACTTAATCTGTAAAATGAGCATTTAGACTAGATGAATTCCAATGTTGCTCCCAGCTCTTAGTGTCTTTTGTTCTACCACTGTCTTCACAGCGATTTAGAAAGTTCTCAGCACTTCCTTTCCCTCCTAATTATGGCTGCTCTAAGCCCAAGTCATTTTCATTTAGACAATCCCATGGAACCAGTCACAGAGAATAACCCTAATGAACGTAATTCATAGAACCCCCTGTAACATATAACTTGTCCATTCTGGCTAGAGTTCAAAGAGTCCTTTTAGTCAATTTAATGTATTTGTCATTATGATGCTGGTAACACAAAATAGTCTGTTTAACATCATCTCCAGAGAGACAGCAGCAGACAGCAGACATGTGGAGGGTCACAAGCAGGGTCTGGTGAACCTGACGGCACCAGAACTTTCTGAATACGTGTGCCTGGTGGAGGAGATTAAGTAAGACTGGAACTTGTAGAATCGTAGGAAAATCTGCGTAAGTAAGTGGGCTCCTTTTGTGTGTGGTGTCCCTATTTGAAAATGAAAACATGAATTAATTACTATGTATCCCATTGCAGTGCTGTCAGGACAAAGGAAAGCATCTAATGAAAAATGTGAACTTCTGTGATGAAAGGTAGTGTCTACCTCTAAAGCACTAGTAGTATTTACCCTTGTACTATACTTGACACACCCTACAGGTGCCCAGGTCAAGAAATGAAGATCCGTTCAATCCTAGAGGAGCTGATCTTTCCTAGGATTATTTGTCCTGGGATTCTCTGTAGCAGTGTTTGTCAGTGCACTCACCATGCTGTCTTCTGGCTTCAGAAATTAATGGTGTGGATGAAAGCACAGCCTTTTGATAATCGGTGCTTGCACAAAGCTCCTCTATACATGTTGTTGGCTGGCTGCTGAGCTAAGCAAACAAGAGAGACAATGTTGAAGACTGGAGTTTTGTCTGCGGCTTAGACTTTACGTCAATCAATAGTGTACTAATTATGACCCCAATGTAGCCCTGGTCAGCAGTAGAAGCGAATGATTTTTTTGACGTGCTTGGGAAAAGCAGTTGGTCAATAAAGGCAGTTAAAAATAATTTTTAAAGAGCATGCCTTAACATTTTATTTTAATGTGAAATGTGTAAATGCACATGATGTGTATGCCCTTAATAATGTCCATGCTTTGAATCCACTGATTTGGGGGACCTGCAACCAGATCTTTGCATTATACTTTTATACTTAGTACCTAATACTATGTCTTTGGTCCTCAGGAACACTTAGTGGCAAAGTTGTATTGGGTCAATACAAACTTATTACCATTTCTGGAAAACTGACTTAAAGTGCAGAGCCTAAGTTAATGGATCCTGATAAACAGCATATTCAATTTTATTTCAGGCAAATTTTGAAATGTATTTACAGGTCTAATTCTAATAGTAAATTATTGAATATAGTTACTTAAACCAGCTCCTGGACTTACCACTAAAAATAATCACAGATAGCCCTTTACAAGTTAGCCCTTTTCTACTTATAGTGTCTGTATATATAATTATATATAATATATATAATTAGTATATTATTATATAATATTGCTATAGTAATACCATATATATAGGTATACTATACCATATACTGTATACTATATATTTGTATACCATATACTACATTATATATAGTAATATACACATATAATATATAGCTGTTATGTAACTAAGAGAGATATAAAGATTAGAAAAAAAGTCATAAAACCATCATTATTTTCAACTTATATGCTTTTCTACATAAAAATATCCAAAGGAACCAACAGATAAATGATTATGCAAACCAACTGCATCCCCCAAACCAGCAACAAATAGTTCAAAAATATAACATTTAAAGATATCATTTATAACAGCAACAAAACATGTAAGTTATCTACAAATAAATCATTGACAAGTGTGTAAGACATTTATAATAGAAAGATGAAAAACTTGTTGAAAGCTATTAAAGAAATAAATGTTCTTGCATGGGAAGTCTCAATAACATAAAGACATCAGTTCTCCCAATGGGCTTTTACTTTTGATGAAAGTTAAACCATATTACCCTAAAGTCCATGTAAATGAGCAAAGGGCCAGGAATTGCCAAAATAATTTTTAGGAAGAACAAAAGGGACCCACTTTTAAAAATATCATGCATCTTGTATGTCAAGAGGAAACTGTAATTTGAAAAGATACATGCAGCCCAGTGTTTATAGCAGCACTATTTACAATATTCAGGACATGGAAGCAACCTAAATGTCCATCGACAAGTGAATGGATAAAGAAGATGGGAGATATATATATATATTGCAGTATATATACTGGAATACTACTCAGCCATGAAAAACAATGAAATAATGCCATTTGCAGCAACATGGATTGACCTAAAAATTGTTATACTTAATGAAGTCAGAAAGAGAAAGACAGGTAATCTATGATATCACTTATATGTGGAATCTAAACTATGATACAAATGAACTTATTTACAGAACAGAAACAGACTCACAGATATAGAAGACAAACTTATGATTACCAAAGGGGAAAGCAGGTTGGGAAGGGACAAATTAGGAGTTTTCGATTAGTAGATGTACACTACTCTATATAAAATAGATAAACAGCAAGGTCCTACTGTATAGCATAGGGAGCTATATTCAATATCCTATAATAAACCATAATGAAAAAGAAAAAATATATATATATATAACTGAATCACTTTGCTGCACACCAGAAATTAACACAACATTGTAAATCAACTAAAGTTCAATAAAAAATTTAAAAATTAAAAAAAAATCATGTATCTCATATCTTGAAGCTATTGTAATTAGGACAGTGTGGTTTATAACAGAGTAGGTTAGTACAGGGAGAGAGCAACTAGACTGATGAACAGTCTATAAATAGATCCACATATATGGAAGCTTGTTATCTAACAGAGGAACTACTGACTCCTGGGGACAGGATGCTGGAAGAGCTGGTTCTCCACACTGAAAAATTATATTTCAATCTTTGCTTCATATCATTCCCCAGAACAGATTTCAGGTGAATAAAAGATGTAAATGTGAACAGAAAAACTTTAAAATTTTAAGAAGAAAATATAGGAAAATATCTTTATGATCTTGGATTAGGAAATGATGATTTTAGGCAAGATTTTACAACTACATATCATTAATGATAAGATTCATAAACTAGGCTAAATTAAGATTTAAAACTTCTGTACATCAACAGATACCATAAATTAAATGAAGACAAACCTCAAAATGACTACATTTATTATAAGGCAGATACTTGATAAAGGATTAGTATTTAAAACTGTAAATAGTCCTACAGATCAATTTTTTAAAAAGACAAATGTTTTGGAGATTGGTTCAAGACGGCGGAGTAGAAGAATGTGCGCTTATTCCCTCTTGCAAGAGCACCTGAATCACAACTAACTGCTGAACATTCATCAACAGGAAGACATTGGAACTCACCAAAAAAGATACCCCACATTCAAAGAAAAAGGAAAAACCGCAATGAGACGGTAGGAGGGGCACAATCACAATAAAATCAAATCCATAACTGCTGGGTGGGTGACTCACAAACTGGAGAACACTTATACCACAGAAGTTCACCCACTGGAGTGAAGGTTCTGAGCCCCACGTCAGGCTTCCCAACCTGGGTGTCCGGAAATGGAAGGAGGAATTCCTAGAGAATCAGACCTTGAAGGCTAGCAGGATTGGATTGCAGGACTTCGACAGCACTGGGGGAAACAGAGAGTCCACACTTGGAGGGCACACGCAAAGTAGTGTGCACATCAGGACCCAGGGGAAGGAGCAGTGACCCCACAGGAAACTGAACCAGACCTACCTGCTAGTGTTAGAGGGTCTCCTGCAGAGGCGGGGGGTGGCTGCAGCTCACTGTGGGGAAAAAGACACTGGCAGCAGAAGTTCTGGGAAGCACTCCTTGGTGTGAGCCCTCCCAGAGTCCACCATTAGCCCCACCAAAGAGCCAGGTAGGTTCCAGTGTTGGGTCGCCTCAGGCCAAACAACCAACAGGGAGGGAACCCAGCCCCACCCATCAGCAGACAAGCAGATTAAAGTTTTATTAAGCTCTGCCAACCAGCAACAGCCAGCTCTACCCACCACCAGTCCCTCCCATCAGGAAACTTGCACTAGCCTCTTAGATACCCTCACCCACCAGACTGCAGAGAGCAGAAGCAAGAAGAACTACAATCCTGCAACCTGTGGAAAAAAACCCACATTCACAGAAAGATAGACAAGACGAAAAGGCAGAGGGCTATGTACCAGATGAAGGAACAAGATAAAACCCCAGAAAAAAACTAAATGAAGTGGAGATAGGCAACCTTCCAGAAAAAGAATTCAGAAAAATGATAGTGAAGATGATCCAGGACCTCGGAAAAAGAATGGAGGCAAAGATCGAAAATATACAAGAAAAACTTAACAAAGACCTAGAAGAATTAAAGAACAAATAAACAGAGATGAACAATATAAAAACTGAAATGACAAATACACTAGAAGGAATCAATAGCAGAATAAATGAGGCAGAAGAATGGATAAGTGACCTGGAAGACAGAATGGTGGAATTCACTGCCACAGAACAGAATAAAGAAAAAAGACTGAAAAGAAATGAAGACAGCCTAAGGGACCTCTGGGACAACATTAAACACAACAACATTCTCATTATACGGGTCCCAGAAGGAGAAGAGAGAGAGAAAGGACCCGAGAAAATATTTGAAGAGATTATAGTCAAAAACTTCCCTAACATGGGAAAGGAAATAGCCACCCAAATCCAGGAAGCGCATAGAGTCCCAGGCAGGATAAACCCAAGGAGAAACACGCCAAGACACAGTAATCAAATTGACAAAAATTAAAGACAAAGAAAAATTATTGAAAGCAACAAAGGAAAAAAGACAAATAACACACAAGGGAACTCCCATAAGGTTAACAGTTGATTTCTCAGCAGAAACTCTACAAGCCAGAAGGGAGTGGCATGATATATTTAAAGTGATGAAAGGGAAGAACCTACAACCAAGATTACTGTAGCCAGCGAGGATCTCATTCAGATTTGATGGAGAAATCAAAAGCTTTACAGACAAGCAAAAGCTAAGAGAATTCAGCACCACCAAACCAGCTCTACAACAAATGCTAAAGGAACTTCTCTAAGTGGGAAACACCAGAGAAGAAAAGGACCTACAAAAACAAACCCAAAACAATTAAGAAAATGGTCATAGGAACATACATATTGATAATTACCTTAAACATGAATGGATTAAATGCTCCAACCAAAAGACACAGGCTCGCTGAACAGATACAAAAACAAGAACCATATATATGCTGTCTACAAGAGACCCACTTCAGACCTAGGTACACATACAGACTGAAAGTGAGGGGATGGAAAAGGTTATTCCATACAAATGGAAATCAAAAGAAAGCTGGAGTAGCAATACTCATATCAGATAAAATACACTTTAAAATAAAGAATGTTACAAGAGACAAGGAAGGACACTACATAATGATCAAGGGATCAATCCAAGAAGAAGATATAACAATTATAAATATATATGCACCCAACATAGGAGCACCTCAATACGTAAAGCAACTGCTAACAGCTATAAAAGAGGAAATCGACAATAACACAATCATAGTGGGGAACTTTAACACCTCACTTACACCAATGGACAGACCATTGAAACAGAAAGTTAATAAGGAAACAGAAGCTTTAAATGACACAATAGACCAGATAGATTTAATTGATATTTATAGGACATTCCATCCAAAAACAGCAGATTACACTTTCTTCTCAAGTGTGCATGGAACATTCTCCAGGATAGATCATATCTTGGGTCACAAATCAAGCCTCAGTAAATTTAAGGAAGTTGAAATCATATCAAGCATCTTTTCTGACACAATGCTATGAGATTAGAAATCAATTACAGGGAAAAAAAATGTAAAAACCACAAACACATGGAGGCTAAACAATACGTTACTAAATAACCAAGAGATCACTGAAGAAATCAAAGATGAAATCAAAACATACCTACAGACAAATGGTTATGAAAACACAATGATCCAAAACCTATGGGACACAGCAAAAGCAGTTCTAAGAGGGAAGTTGATAGCAATACAAGCCTACATCAAGAAACAAGAAAAATCTCAAATAAACAATCTAACCTTACACCTAAAGGAACTAGAGAAAGAAGAACAAACAAAACCCAATGTTAGCAGAAGGAAAGAAATCATAAAGATCAGAGCAGAAATAAATGAAATAGAAACAAAGAAAACAATAGCAAAGATCAATAAAACTAAAAGCTGGTTCTTTGAGTAGATAAACAAAATTGATAAACCATTAGCCAGACTCATCAAGAAGAAGAGGGAGAGGACTCAAATCAATAAAATTAGAAATGAAAAAGGAGAAGTTACAACAGACACCGCAGAAATACAAAGCATCCTAAGAGACTACTACAAGCAACTCTATGCCAATAAAATGGACAATCTGGAAGAAATGGACAAATTCTTAGAAAGGTATAACCTTCCAAGACTGAACCAGGAAGAAATAGAAAATATGAACAGACCAATCACAAGTAATCAAATTGAAACTGTGATTAAAAATCTTCCAACAAACAAAAGTCCAGGACCAGATGGCTTCACAGGTGAATTCTATCAAACATTTAGGGAAGAGCTAACACCCATCCTTCTCAAACTCTTCCAAACAATTGCAGAGGAATGAACACTCCCAAACGCACTCTATGAGGCCACCATCACCCTGATACCAAAACCAGACAAAGATACTACAAAAAAAGAAAATTACAGACCAATATCACTGATGAATATAGATGCAAAAATCCTCAACACAATACTAGCAAACAGAATCCAACAACATATTAAAAGGGTAATGCACCATGATCAAGTGGGAATTATCCCAGGGATGCAAGGATTCTTCAATATATGCAAATCAATCAACGTGATACACCATATTAACAAAATGAAGGAGAAAAACCATATGATCATCTCAATAGATGCAGAAAAAGCTTTTGACAAAATTCAACATCCATTTATGATAAAAACTCTCCAGAAAGTGGGCATAGAGGGAACCTACCTCAACATAATAAAGGCCATATACGACAAGCCCACAGCAAACATCATTCTCAATGGTGAAAAACTGAAAGCATTTCCCCTAAGATCAGGAACGAGACAAGGATGTCCACTCTCACCACTATTATTCAACATAGTTTTGGAAGTCCCAGCCACGACAATCAGAGAAGAAAAAGAAATAAAAGGAATACAAATTGGAAAAGAAGAAGTAAAACTGTCACTGTTTGCAGATGACATGATACTACAAATAGAGAATCCTAAACATGCCACCAGAAAACGACTAGAGCTAATCAATGAATTTGGTAAAGTTTCAGGATACAAAATTAATGCACAGAAATCTCTTGCATTCCTATACACGAATGATGAAAAATCTGAAAGAGAAATTAAGGAAACACTCCCATTTACCACTGCAACAAAAAGAATAAAATACCTAGGAATAAACCTACCTAGGGAGACAAAAGACCTGTATGCAGAAAACTATAAGACACTGATGAAAGAAATTAAAGAGGATACCAACAGATGGAGAGATATACCATGTTCTTGGATTGGAAGAATCAATATTGTGAAAATGACTATACTACCCAAAGCAATCCACAGATTCAATGCAATCCCTATCAAGTTACCAATGACATTTTTTACATAACTAGAAGAAAAAATCTTAAAATTTGTATGGAGACACAAAAGACCCCGAATAGCCAATGCAGTCTTGAGGGAAAAAAACGGAACTGGAGGAATCAGGCTCCCTGACTTCAGACTATACTACAAAGCTATAGTAATCAAGACAATGTGGTACTGGCACAAAAACAAAAATATAGATCAATGGAACAGGATAGAAAGCCCAGAGATAAACCCATGCACCTATCGTCAACTAATCTATGACAAAGATGGCAAGGATATACAATGGAGAAAAGACAGTCTCTTCAATAAATGGTGCTGGGAAAACTGAACAGCTACATGTAAAAGAATGAAATTAGAACACTCCCTAACACCATACACCGAAATAAACTCAAAATGGATTAAAGACCTAAATGTAAGACACTATAAAACTCTTAGAGGAAAACATAGGAAGAACACTCTTTGACATAAATCACAGCAAGATCTTTTCTGATCCACTTCCTAGTGTAATGGAAATAAAAACAAAAATAAACAAATGCGACCTAATGAAACTTAAAAGCTTTTGCACAGCAAAGGCAACTACAAACAAGACAAAAAGGGCTTCCCTGGTGGCGCAGTGGTTGAGAGTCTGCCTGCCAATGCAGGGGACACGGGTTCGAGCCCTGGTCCGGGAAGATCCCACATGCCGCGGAGCAACTGGGCCCGTGAGCCACAACTACTGAGCCTGCGCGTCTGGAGCCTGTGCTCCGCAACAAGAGAGGCCGCGATAGTGAGAGGCCCGCGCACCGCGATGAAGAGTGGCCCCCACTTTCCGCAACTAGAGAAAGCCCTTGCACAGAAACGAAGACCCAACACAGCTAAAATAAATAAATAAAATAAAATTAAAAAAAAAAAAACAAACAAAAAAAAACAAGACAAAAAGACAACCCTCAGAATGGGAGAAAATATTTGCAAACGAATCAATGGACAAAGGATTAATTTCCAAAATATATAAACAGCTCATGCAGCTCAATATTAAAAAAACAAACAACCCAATCCAAAAATGGGCAGAAGACCTAAATAGACATTTCTCCAAAGAAGACATAGAGATGGCCAAGAAGCACATGAAAAGCTGCTAAACATCACTAATTATTAGCAAAATGCAAGTCAAAACTACAATGAGGTATCACTTCACACCAGTCAGAATGGCCATCATCAAAAAATCTAGAAACAATAAATGCTGGAGAGGGTGTGGAGAAAAGGGAACCCTCTTGCACTGTTGGTGGGAATGTAAATTGATACAGCCACTATGGAGAACAGTATGGTGGTTCCTTAAAAAACTAATAATAGAACTACCATATGACCCAGCAATCCCACTACTGGGCATATACCCTGAGAAAACCATAATTCAAAAAGAGTCATATACCACAATGTTCACTGCAGCTCTATTTACAATAGCCAGGACATGGAAGCAACCTAAGTGTCCATCAACAGATGAATGGATAAAGAAGATGTGGTACATATATACAATGGAATATTACTCAGCCATAAAAAGGAACGAAATTGATTTATTTGTAGTGAGGTGGATGGACCTAGAGTCTGTCACACAGAGAGAAGTAAGTTAGAAAGAGAAAAACAAATATCGTATATGAACACATATATATGAAACCTAGACAAATGGTACAGATGAACCGGTTTGCAGGGGAGAAATAGAGACACAGATATAGAGAAGAAACGTATGGATGCCAAGGGGGGAAAGTGGTGGGGCAGGGGAGCGGTGGTTGTGTGATGAACTGGGAGATTGGTATTGACATATATACAATAATATGTATAAAATGGATAACTAATAAGAACCTGCTGTATAAAAATATAAATAAAATTCTAAAAATATAAAAAAGGTAACAAAACAAACAAACAAAAAAGACAAATGTTTTAATAGAGAGATCAAAGGGCAGGACAGAGGGTCATTTCATGGAATAAGAAACTTGAATGTAAAATAAATATAGGAAAGGATGTTCAGTCTTGTTGGTAATTGGTAAATAAATGTAAATTAAAAAAATGTGATTCTATATTCCACCTACCACAGACTAGAACTAGGGAGAACATAGAATAGAAGGTCAGTGTCAGGGGAATTATTAAGTAGTGGTCATACATATCCTAGATGTTTAATGTTAAAGATTGGCTAGTATATTTGAAGTTCTGCATGTTTAAAATTTAAGGAAAGAGAACAAACGTTCTGGAAATCTCTATGCCCTTGGCCGACAAAAGCTCAATAAGTAACAGGGACTATAGGCAGGTGGTACTGATGAAAGTAGCCATGAGCAACAGGTCAATGGAAAACTATTTTGCTATTTGAACCAGCTTTCCAGTTAATGCCAATATAAATGATAGTAAGTATAAATTTAATATAATTAAATATAAACACAAGTAAATATTAATATAAACAAAGCATTTTAATAACCAGAATGTTTGTAATGTTGAAAAGAGTGGAGACAATTCAAAATTGGGGGAACTGAACTGTATTTTATTTTCTATCCACATAGAGACCATGTTTCCTTCTGCATGTCTACACAGCAGCTGGTTCTATTTTTAACACATAGTGAGGGGAATAATAAAAAGTTAATTGTTTAGTAATAATGATAATAACCTTTAACACCCTCCTCGGCATAGTCTATCTTATCTTTCCTGAATTATCTATTACTGCTTTCCTATGTACTTTATATACCAACAAAACAGAATTGTTCCTTTTCCTCTAAACCCATCCCTGTACATTTGACTATGTGTCTGCCCCTAAAAACACCGTTCACTTAATCAATGGCTATCAAATTTCTACCCATTTTTTAGGGCCCAACTCAAATGTCCCCTCCTTCATGAGGCATTCTTTGATCAATCCCAGCCTCTGTTTTTCAAATTTAAGGTGCATGTCACTTTCTACCTTATCCTATGGTTATTTGTGTTCATATTGTAGCTCCCTCTACTTGACTGTGTCTTCCTTAAGCAGTAATCCAGACTTTTTCATTTTAGATTACCCATGGTGCCTGGCAGGATTACAAGTGCTTAAAAAGTGTGAATTCATGTAATAGATGACTTCGGTTTTTTGTCTTTCTCACAGTACCAAAATCAAGGTAAAAGAAATTAATATAATTACTGCTAATAGAGAAGAACTTAGCCACATCAAAGAGACCTGAGTTACAATTATACCTCACAGAATTATTTCTTAAAATTTCCCAGAGTTCAGTTTTACCCCTTCACCAAGAAAACCCTTGGTTAAACATAATCTCCACACATGCACAGACTTGCATCATACCTGCATGCTGTAAGCCTGGATCATATCAATCACCAAGGGAAATAAGTTCTCTAGGCAGTCTGCCCCAAACCTCCCTTCCCCTGAAGCTTTCCAAACAAATTTCAAGCATATTACCAGAGGGAGAGGAAGGTATTTCCTTAAGAAATCAGTCAAAAAAAGAAAGCTGACATGAAACCAATACAGCATATGTTTCTCCAATGCTAGAAGTGTCTGACATGATATCTTACTATGTTTCATGAATTTTATTGTATGATTTTATGGAAATACCTACTGAATTAAATTAGGACATCATTCATATCGGCCCCTTGAGAGATTTTATGAATGCACAACTTTTTTCTTCAAATACTTGAGTTAAATTCTGGCTTACAAGCTAAAACAGCTTGGCAGAACCATTTATTCTGATACACCAGTCTGTTGTCATTTAATGAATTCATTGTAGTCAGAAATTAATGAAGTGATATCATTAAATTATGAAATGTGCTCTTAAAATTCATCACCTAGATATTTAGGATTTAAAGGCAACACACACACGGCACACTATACATGCAGACACATGTGCAAGCATACATGTTTGTACACATACATATGCAACATATTCACATATGCATAACACATACCCCCCCACACACACACCCCTACACATATGCACCACCCACATATACCTTGTAATAGGAGACCAAATCATTTCACATAGAAAAAAAATAATAACCACAATGTAAAAATATAAAGGTAAGAACTGTGACTATGTGAATTTTGGTGCATAAGGTTTTTGAGTTAGTAATTTATTCCCTACATCATCAAAACATCTCCAGTTAGTATAAGAAGGTAGATAAAATAGGAGGGAAAATTTTGATTAATCCAAAAAAAATCCATTAAACGAAGAGCAAAAGTGTACGGGACAAATAGAAAACAAATACTGAGATGACAGACTTAAATCCATGTCAGTAATTACATTAAATGTGAAAGGACTAAACATCCCAACTAAAAGGCAGATATTATTAGACTGACTAAAAAACAGACCCAAGAATATTCTTATAAGACACAAACTTTAAATATTAGGACACAGAACAGTTGAAAGTAAAGTATTAGAAACATGAATATCATATTAGATGTAAACACTAACCACAAAAAGCTTAAAAATTAAGTTTATATTTATAAAAATTATAGCTCTGGCTATAATATCAGACAAAGTAGACTTTAAGGCAGAAGGTATTCCCAGGTAAAAAGAGGGGCGTTTAATAATGATAAAAGGGTCAATTCAATAGGAAGATATAATATTTCTTAATGTGTATATGCCTGATAGCATACATTCAAAATAGGAAGTAAAAATTGACAGAAATAAAATGATAAATAGATAAATCCATAATTAGAAATGGATATTTGAGAAAATATCTCTCTGTAATTGATAGAACAGGCAGACAAAAATCAGTCACCATATAGAAGATGAATAATCTGACCTAATCAGACATTAATAAAGCATTTAAAGAATATTATAGCCAACAACCATGCAAAAGAAAAAAAGAACACATACTATTTAAGTGCAATAGATCATTCACAAAAATAGACCATATTCTGGGCTATAAAGCAAGTCTCAATAAAATTCAAAGGATCAAAGTCATACAAAATATGTTTTGCAAAGACAATGGAATTAAATTAGAAATCAGTAACAAAAAATAATTAGAAATCGTCCAAATATTTGGAAATTAAGCAACAATTTCTAAATTATCTATTGGTCAAAGAAGAAATCACAAGGTAAATTAGAAACTATTTTGAACAAATAATAATAACACAAATTAGCAAAAATTTGAGACGTAAGTAAAGCAATGCTTAGTAAGAAATTTATATGTTTAAACGCATATGCTGGAAAAGAAGAAAGTTTTCAAATCAAGGAGGTAAGCTTCCACTTCAAGAAACTAGAAAAGGAAAGTAAATTAACAAATAGTGTGCAAGATGTACATGCTAAAAACTATCAAACAGTGCTCTGAAAAATTAAAGAAGACCTAAATAAATGGAGAGGTATACCACAGGCTTGATATTATTAAGATATCAATTATCTCTAAATTGATCTATAAATTTAATGCTATTCCAATGAAAATCCAAGAAGGCTTAATTTTTTGTGCATAGAGATCAATCATCTGATCTATAATTTATTGGGAAATGCAAAGGGCATAGACTAGCCAAAACTATTTTAAAAAAAAAGAAAAAAGGAACCAAGTTGGAAGACCTATACTAACAGAATTTAAACTTACTCTAAGGCTTGGTGTTTAAGATAGTGAGGTTTTGGCAAAAAGATAGACAAACAGATTGATAGAACTAAAGAGAGAGTTCAGAAATAAACACATATATATTTGGTCACTTGATTACAACAATGACACTCATGCATTTCAAAGAGGAAGGATGGTCTTATTAATAAATGCTGCTAGAGCAACTGGATATTCAAATAGAAAAAAAATAATATTTGATGCTATCTCTCACCATACACAAAAATCAATTCTGGGTAGATCAAGTGTAGATTTGAAAACTAAAGCTACCTTGAGATAGACAAAGATTTTTAAAACAGGGAACAAACAGCACTAACCATAAAAATTTTTAATTGATACATTGGTCGTCATCAAAATCTAAAAATCTGCTTATCAAAAGATACTCTTTAGGAAGTGAAAAGGCACTCCAGAGCCTGGAAAAACATATATCTGACAAAGTATTTGTATCCAGAATACATGAAGGACTCTTACAGTTCAATAATAATAGGGCAAACAACCTAATTTTTAAAAAGGCAAAAGATTTAGGAGATAATTTACAAAATAAAATATCTAAATAGTCAACGAGCACAAGAAAATTATTCAACAACATTACTTATCAGGGAAATGCAAATTAAAAACAAGAGATACTTCTACACACCCTCTGTAATTCTACAATTAAAGACCGACAGTTTCTAGTGTTGGCAAGATGTGGAGTAATTGAGACTCTCATATGTTGCTCTTTGGCTGTTTCTATTCGAAGTTAAACAAGTGTCTTTTCTATGGCACAGCTACGTCCACAAAAAGACTTATGCTAGACTCTTCATAGCATATTAATTTATAATAGTCAAAAATTAGGAACCATCCACGTATTCATCATAAGAGGAACAAATGAATAAGTCATGGTATGTTAATACAAGGGAATGCTACACAACAATAAAAAAAGAATGTACTGATATATACAACAATAAGGATGAAACTGAAAAAGATATTGAGAGCAAAAGAAGCTAGATACAAAGGAGTATATAGTGCAGGATTCCATTTATATGAAGTTTTAGGATAGGCAAAGCTTTTCCACAGTGATAGAAGTTAGCATAATGGCTACCTCAGAGGTTGATTTTGTCTGGGAAGATACCACAGGAACTTTTTTAGGGAGACAGACATGTTCTACATCTTGATTAGTGGTGGTTACACAGATTTATAAATATGTAAAGTTTTATCAAGTTGTGTTTTTAAGATTTGTGTATTTTACTCTGTACAAATTATACCTTAATAAGTAACTTTGCATTTTGAATATGTGATATGTTAAATATAAACTGTATAAATTTGTAAAATTTTGACAATGTGTTATCTAAAATACAAAAAGAGAAAGAAAAATAAAGGATCTTTAACTTGTATGTAAGAAATGAGTAGCTTGAATGGCTGAATTCCGCTCAAGGTTGTTAATAATAAGTTAATGCTTTGAAGGTCAATATTTACTTCTAAAAGATAGCAATGATTTCTACACAGAAATTTATGTAAAACGCAAATAAGACAGGCTGACAAAGACATAATCAGGCTCAACAGAATATAAACATTTCCAAGAACCAGAAAAGAAGCAGGACATTTAAGAGTGAGAGTCCTGCTGAAGCCAAAGGCATGCTGTGCTCAAGGTAACTACTAAAAAATAAAACCAAAAATCATAATGGAAAAACAATCCTTATTTTACAAAATCTCTGAGGATGTAAAGGGTATATAGAAAAGTTTATCATTTAATGAGAACACAGGAAGAGGAAAAAGGAAATAGATAAAGAGGAGGTTAAACAGAAAACCCAAACTAAGATAGTAGAAATAAGAAAAATTCTAATATATTTCAATGAACTATCTTCACCTATCAAAAGATAGAGATTATCATATCGATTTAAAAAAATAAATCTTCATTTCTCCAAAGAAGACATACAGATGGCCAGTAGGCACATGAAAAGATGCTCAGCATCAGTAGTTATTAAAGACATGCAAATCAAAACTACAATGCGGTATCACTTCAAACTGGTCAGAGTGACCATCATTAAAAAGTCTACAAATAAATGCTGGAGAGGGTATGGAGAAAAGGGAACCCTTTTACACTGTTGGTGGGAATGCAAATTGGTGCAGCCACTAAGGAAAACAGTATGGAGGTTCCTTAAAGAACTAAAAATAGAGTTGCCATATGATCCTGCAATCCCACTCCTGGGCATAAATCCAGACAAAACTATAATTCGAAAAGATACATGCACTCCAGTGTTCACAGAAGCACTATTTACAATAGCCAAGACATGGAAACAACCTAAATGTCCATCGACAGATGAATGGATGAAGATGTGGTACATCTATACAATGGAATATTACTCAGCCATAAAAAAGAAGGAAATAATGTCATTTGCAGCAACATGGATGGTTTACTTCACTTATCATACTAAGTGAAGTAAATCAGAAAGAGAAAGACAAATACCATGTGATATCACTTATATGTGGAATCTAAAATATGATACAAATGAACTTTTCTATGAAACAGAAACAGACTCACAGATATAGAAAACAAATTTATGGTTACCAAAGGGGAAAGGCGGTGGAGGAGGGATAAATTAGGAGTTTGGGATTAGCAGATGCAAACTACTATACATAAAATAGATAAACAACAAGATCCTACTGTATAGCACAGGGAACTATATTCAATGTCCTGTAATAAACCATAATGGAAAAGAATTTGAAAAAGAATATATATATATATATATATATATATATATATATATATATATATATATATATATATAAAACTGAATCACTTTGCTGTACAGCAGAAATTAACACAACATTGTAAGTCAACTGTACTTCAATAAAAAAAATTAAAATTAAAAGAAATCTTGGTATATGCTACATATAGGAGACAAAATTACCAAAAAATCACTCAGAAACGTTGAAAATAAAAGTATGGAAATAGATATACCCAGCAAGTACTAACCAAAGACAGCTGATTTAGCAATACTAATATAATAAGATAAAATTTATAATTAAATGCATTAATAGGGATGAAAAGAGGACTATAAGGAAATTAAAGGATTCAAGAAGATAGAACATTTATAAACTTCTATGTATCTTAAATAGAGCTTCAAAATACGTGTAGCAAAACTTAACAGAATTATAATGATAAAATCGCCAAAAAATCGCATTACAAGTGTCAGATTTTAACTCATTTCAAGAATATCCAAAGAGACAAAATAATTAACAGGGATAATCTAATCATAATTTGATAACTCAACCAATTTTAAAGAACTGACATTAGACTAGAGTGACCAATCATCCCGGTTTGCCTGGGACTAAGGAGTTAATTGCTAAAACTGGGAGAGTCTTAGCTGAACCAGAATGACTGATCATGCTAATTCTCTGTTCACAATGCAAGTAAAACAGAAACCCATAAGTATTTCAGTATGTATCTATAAAAGATAGCAACTCGTGTTTTTACACAAAGTCACTATACCATGATCACACCCCGAATTAACAATAACTGCTTATTATCCATGGGTAGGCTTAACATCCAGTAACTATTTAAATTTCCAATTGTATCCTAAATGTCATATTTTTTACAAGTTGTTTGAATCAAGCAAACTATGAATATTGCAACTGGTAAATATGTCTTTTATGTTGCTATTGAATCAATAGGTTCTCCTCCATATTTTCTTTTCCTTGCAATCTATTTTTTTTTTAATGAGTTGTTTGTCCTGTGGAATTTTCTACAATTTGGATTTTGCCAATTGCTTAACCGTGGTTTAGTTCCTCTCACACCTGTAAACTGATAGTTGGAATTAGAGGTTTAATCACATCTAGGTTCAATGTTTCTGGCATGACTACCTCATCCATGACAATATCCATTGAGTTTTTAATTTCAGTTATCGCAGTCTCATTTCAAAAAAAATTCTATTTGGTTCTTTTTTCAAATCTGCTTGGTCTTTTAAAAATGAATCTCTTGATCCTTACACATATTTTCAATGCCCTCTTTTATTCCTTTAAACATAGTAAACAAACTTATTTAAAATGTTATGTCCAATAATTCCAGTGTCTGCAATCTCTGTGGGTCTGGGTCTCCTGGATCTTGCTCACATGCCTTGTTTCCTTGTGAGCTCATATTCCTCAGAAATGTGTCTGAAGGAATTATTTGAGGTCTGTCTTGAAAGTACTTCAACACAAATACAATAAAGAGACTCAGAGCATCAATTTCTTGAGCCACAAGCCATGGGCCCAGAGGAGTGGCCCCAGGAGCAGAATAAAACAGGTGACATATGACAGAGGTCACTACTACACTCCAATTACACACTCATCACTGTGCCACATGACTCGCAGGAGAGGCAATAGCTTCAAGACCTCTAGTGTCAGCTTCTTCTCTCTGCCCTGGTACGCTATACTTTCCCGATCTTTTCTCACTATACCCTAAGGCTCTGACAGAATCTCCTAGAGGATGAACAAACAAGCAGGGGCCAGGGAATGCCTATCAAGGAGAGATAGCCATGTGTTTAAAAGCAGTCTTGATACCCTCTCCAGCATTTACTGTTTGTAGATTTTTTGATGATGGCCATTCTGACCTGTGTGAGGTGATACCGTGGGCAGAAAAGCCAACCCTCCTACACTGTTGGTGGGAATGTAAATTGGTATAGCCACTATGGAGAACAGTATGGAGGTTCCTTAAAAAACTAAATATAGAGCTACCATATGATCCAGCAATCCCACTACTGGGTATATACCCAGAGAAAACCATAATTCAAAAAGAGACATGTACCACAATGTTCATTGCAGCACTATTTACAATAGCCAGGACATGGAAGCAACCTAAATGTCCATCAACAGATGAAGGGATAAAGAAGATGTGGCACATATATACAATGGAATATTACACAGCCATAAAAAATGAAATAATGCCATTTACAGCAACATGGATGGACTTAGAGTCATACTGAGTGAAGTAAGTCAGAAAAAGACAAATATCATATGATATCACTTATATGTGGAATCTAAAAAAAGGGTACAAATGAACTTATCTACAAAACAAAAATAGAGTTACAGATGTAGAAAAGAAACTTATGGTTACCAGGGGGTAAGTGGGGAGAGGGATAAATTGGAAGATTGGGATTGACATATACACCCTACTATATACAAAGTAAGTAAGTAATAAGGACCTACTGTATAGCACAGGGAACTCTACTCAATACTCTGTAATGGCCTATATGGGAAACGAATCTAAAAAAGAGTGGAGATTATATATATATATATATATATATATATATATATATATATATATATATATATATATATATATATATCTGATTCACTTTGTTGTACACCTGAAACTAACACAACATTGTAATTCAACTATACTCCAATAAAAATTATAAAAATAAATAAATAAAAGCAGTCTTGAAAAAAGATGATCAGATTTGCTTCAAATAATACTTAGTTGTAGAGAAAATATGGGAGTATAAATGAAAAAAGTCAATTATTGAAGCAGGGCAACGGGGCCATGAGCATTCATTTTACTCTTCTGTCTACTTTGTATATGTGTATGTTTGGAGAACTTTGAAATTCTCTGAAATAAAAGAATTTTAAAAAACAAAACATTAATAGGTGGTTTTAACAATAAATGATATAAAATAAACTGGAAGACATATTGGAGAAAATGATACAGAATGTACCAGAAGGAAGAAGAAAGGAAGTGGAGAGAGCAGAGCAGATGTTGAAAGCTGGAACATAGGAACATAGGACCAGGGATAAAAAAATAGAGGAAGAAGAGTAAGAGGGGAGGGGGGCAGTAAAAGGTGAGTGGTCCTGAGAATTTACTTAGAAGGGATAATGTATGCTTTAGGTTTTGTAGATACTCAATACGAACAAATTCAGAATCCTTCTTTAATGTCTCTGGAAAAAGGGGTGTATGAGATTTGGGGCATATATGGTTCCCGGCAACCACCATCACTTCAAGCAAGGTCCTAGCTGGCAGGCAGGCTTGCCCCATCTTGGTGAAGTGCAACTACTTTCTAAGGCGATCTGGACGACTCTGAATTCTCTCCTCATCTTTACCTTCTTCACATGGTAGACTAATGGCAAATGTGAAAATAACTAAATATGCAGTGTTTTCAAGTATTCGAGGTGAATGTTATTTTTCTTTAAAAAGCGGACCAACCTTGTCATCTTTAGGTCACAAATATGCTACAGTCTTAGTTGACTTGGGGCTAGTCTTCTGTAAAACAAACAAACAAACAAACAAAAAAAACCCTTAACTTTAAAATGTCAACAGCAAACCAGAAAAATACTTTCAAGAACATGACAGACAACTGGATAATATAGGTATTATATTAAAGTACACATAATTGTGAAGAAAAAACTGGTAGTTATCCATGATGCTAATTTTTAACATTCATGTGCAGATTTTTGGGTGGACATATGTTTTCAACTCATTTAGGTAAATTCCTAGGAGCAACATGACTGGATTTATGGAGCCTATGTTTATCTTTGTAAAAAACTGCCAAACTCTCTCCCAAGGTGGCTACAACATTTTGCATTCCCACTAGCAATGACCGAGAGTTCCTGTTGCTCCGCATCCTCACCAGCATTTGTTGTTGTCAGTGTTTTGGGTTTTAGCCATTCTAATAGGTGTGTGGTGGTTATTTTAACTTGTAATTTTCTTTCTTTTTTTTTTTTTAGCTGCGCCACAGGATCTTTAGCAACTTGCAGGATCTTAGTTCCCTGACCAGGGATCGAACCCCGGTCCATGGCAGTGAAAGTTCCAAGTCCTAACCACCGGACCGCCAGGGGATTCCCTAACTTGTAATTTTCTAAGGATATATGATATTGAGCATCTTCTCATATGCTTATCTGCCATCTGTATGTATTCTTTGGTGAGATGTCTGTCCAAACTGTTTGCCCATGTTTTAATTGGTTGTCTCATTATTATTGAGTTTTAAGAGTTCTTTGTATATTTTGGATACCAGCCCTTTATCAGATGTGTTTTGCAAATATTTTCTCCCAGTCTGTGGCTTGTCGTTTCATTCTCTTAATGGTGTCCTTCACAGAGCAGATGTTTTAAATTTTAATGGAATCCAACTTATCAAGTTTTCCTTTCACTGATCACACTTTTGATGTTGTATCTAAAATTCATCACCAAACCCAAGGTCACCTAGATTTTCCCCTTTTTATCTTCTAGAAATTTCATAATTTTGCATTTTTACATGTATAATCCATTTTGAATTAATTTTGGGATGAGTGTAAGGTCTGTGGCTATATGATGATGATGATGATGATGATGATTTGCATGTGGATATCCAGGAGTTCCAGCATCACTTGTTGAAAAGATTACCCTTTCTCCGCTGAATTGCTTTTGTTCCCATGTCAAAGATCAGTTACTATATTTGTGTGGATCTATTTCTGGACTCTCTATTCTGTTCTACTGATCTGTTTATCTATTATGTCACGAATACCTCACTGTCTTCATCCAGGTAATGTCAGTCCCCTGACTTTGTTCCTCTTCAGTGTCGTATTGGCTCTTATGGGTCTTTTGCCTTTCCATATAAACTTTTGAATCAGTTTGTTGATATCTACAAAATAATTTTCCAAGATTTTGACTGAGAATGTGTGGAATCCATAAATTAAGTTGAGAACTAACATCTTGGTGATATTGAGTCTTCCTATCCACGAACATGGACTGTCTCTCCATTTATTTAGATATTCTTTTATTTCTTTCACCAGCATTTTATAGTTTCTGTCATATAGATCTTGTATATATTTTGTTAAATTTTTACCTAAGTATCTCTTAAAAATTTTTTTTGAGGCTAATGTAAATAGTGTTGTTTTTATAACTTCAAATTCCAATTGTTCATTGCTGGCATATAGGAAAGTAATCTTGTATCCTGCAACTCTGCTCTAATTGCTTATTAGTTCCAGCAGTTTTTTTGATTGATTCTTTGGTATTTTCTACATATACACTCATGCCATCTGGAAACAAAGACTGTTTCATTTCTTTCTTTCCATTCTGTATACTTTATTTATTTTCTTGTCTCATTGCATTAGCTAGGACTTCCAGTATGATGTTAAATAGGAAAGGAGACATCCTTGTTCCCAATTTTAGGGGGAAAGCATTTAGTTTCCCATCATTAAGTATGGTCCTCGCTATAGGTTTTTCTTTTATAGATGTTCTTTATCAAGTTAAGGAAGTTCCTCTGCATTCCTAGTTTGCTGAGAGCTTCGATCATGAATGGATGTTGAATTTGTCAAATGTTTTTCAGCATCTATTGATATGATTATATGATTTTTTTTCTTTAATCTGTTGATGTGATATATTACATTATTTGATTTTTTTTGAATGTTGAACTAGCCTGGCATACCTGGAACAAATCCCATTTGGTTGTAGTGAAGTATACTGATGTCTGCAACTTTCTTTGAAATGTATTTAAAACAAAAATAAGATGGATAGAGTGATTTGTTTGAAAGATTTTATAATACATTGTTGGAAAAATTATAAATCTAAATGGTCAAGGACTGTAGAAATAAGACAAATATAAAAGCAGAAGTGATTTGATTTATGTGTTTTTGTTATTATGGATAATATTTTTTCTCTTTTCAATTTAGAGTGCCCTGAGTGTTGCTAAAATTTTTTTTTAAAAATCAGTGGTAAATTCCCACTGAATTTTTAAAAGCTCCTTCTTATTCCCTAAGAATATGTTCCTGTTTTAAAACCCACTTTCTCATTTTCAGCCTAAAGGTCAAAATTTCAACCGATATAACTGTTTTTCACTAACAGCAGTAATAATCCTTCTCTGACCCTGTTGCTTTTTTTTTTCTTATTGACTTTAAAAAAATCTAGTTTAATAATTAATTCAAAATTTTCCTAATGTTCTAATTTTATAAGGACATTCTAGGTACCATGGACAGAAACAAAGGGGTTAAACTTGTAGTAACATAGAACAGTGTCCACCAGCCACTCACCACATGTCTGTTCATCACTACTGGGATGTGGGGAATGATTTCTTTGATCTTGTTATGCATTTGGGTTGTTCTTTTATTGCAACTCTGAAAAACAATTTTTAAGAGAAAAGAGGACTAAATTACCCAGCAAGAATGTTTTTAATAAACAGAGTTCAAATTCAAACATCTTAGTACAGAAATATCAAAGGAAATGTTTATTGTTGCATTTTTCTCAGTTGTTTTTCAGCCTTACTTAGAGAAAGGATTTGACATTTCAAATGAATAAGCTCAAGTACCCACAATATTCCAGTTATTGTGCTAGACATATTTTGGAAATGTAACAATGAAATAGATAAGGTCCTTGTTTCACAGCGCAGAAATCCTATTTCAAACATCTCCTTATGCAGACTGCAAGAGCAGCCAGCAGAAGGAGAGAGGATAGTAGAGTTGACTTTGTAGAGGAGGGGCATGTGAGTTTAGATGCAAGGCAGCTTCAGGGAAAAGGTGTTTTAGGAAAGGAGGGTATATTAGGGTTCTACAGAGAAATAGAACAAATTTCTATTTGTATATACAGGGAGAAAGACTTACTTTAAGGAACTGGCTTCTGTGATTATGGAGGCTTGGCAAGTCCAAAATCTTCAGGGTAGGCTGGCAGACTGAAGACCCAGACAAGAGTTGTAGTTTCAGTCCTAAGAATTTCATCTTCAAAGAAGTTTGCTTGACAACATACTTCACTGGAACAGAAAAAGCAAATGATAGAGACAAGACCTCCTGAGGCATAACCATTACACCCACTGACAGACTCCTTTAAAAAAAAAATTCGTCCTCTTCCAGAGAGGCCAACCTTTGACTGATTGGAGGCCCACCCCCCTAATGGAGCGTAATCTGCTTTACTCAAAGTCTACTGATTTTTAATCACATCTAAAAAATATCTTCACAGAAATATCTAGAATAATATTTGACCAAATAACTGGGTACCATGCATGGTCTACTCAAGCTGACACTTAAAAGTAACCATCACAAAGGGAGAAGCATGTGCTCAGGCCTAGGGAAGAACTGAAGACTTGTCATGGGGATCATTTGTAGTAGGGATCATTCGTGAAGCAGGGTTAGAGAGAAGGGAGGGGGTGTGATCAAGGGCACAGGTAGAGGGGTTGGGCTTAGAAAGAAGGATGGTAAAGGATGGGTTAGGTGTTGGAAGACTTTTGAGATGAAGAGAAAAAAACTGGAAAAAACTCACGTTAGACAACTTCCATCTCTCAGGGAAAAATGAGATATTTGTTGGAAGGGAGGGCTGGGGGTTGATGGCAGCTAAAAGCACATCCTGGGGACGAGAATAAGGTTTGAGGATGTAGAAAGTATTAGAGAATAGCACTCAGAATAATTTTTATGTTTTAAGAAATCTTGAACCTAAGTCAGATTTCTCCTTTTTCTTTTCTTTTTTTCCAGCATGATCTCTAAAAGAAGAGGAACTGTGGAATTATACCAACTGGAATTTGAATCCCAGGAACCCACTCACTAACCCACTATGTGACCTTTGGAAAATAACATAAACTCTCATAGTCTCTGTTGTAAAGAGTAAATAAAATGACCTATGTGAAAGTGTCTGCAACAGTGGGGGGTACTTAACTGGGATGATTCTGCCCCTCAAAGGACATTTGACAACGTCTAGAGAAATTTTGGTTGTCACAGCTGGTGGAGGGAGGGTGGAGGTGTGCTATTGGCATCAAGTGGGTAGAGGCCAGGGATGCTGTTTAACGGTATTCAATGTACAGGACAGCCCTCAACAACAAAGAATCATCCGGTTCAAAATTTCAGTAGTGCTGAGGTTGAGAAACCCTGTTTAGAACAATGCCTAAAGCATTATAAACAGTAAATGTTGGTTTCTGTTTTTCTATTAATCATGGCAAATCAAATGGAATAGAATTTTTACCCAGAAATGGCCACATCTGAAGGTTTATTTTCTAAAATATTTAAAGTAATCTGCTGTTTGAAGAAGAAGATTAAAGTGTAATTTAGAGACCAAAAAAAGAGGAAATTCTATTCAGAAAGAAAGAAATAAAATATGAAGAAAACCCCCAACGAATTTAAGAAATGCCCAAAGTCTAACTCCTCATTATAAAAGGGTCCCTGTAGTTCCTTTTGAAAAGCTCTGGGGCTAGGACAGACTTGCTCTAAGGTTTTATGTGGAATCAACCAAACTTTGAGGGAAAATTTCAACTGATTGGGATTTTCATTTCTACACTTATTTATACATTTTCCCTATATCAATGATTTATTTTAGAAATAAAACAGACAACATGGCAAATTGAACGGTTAAGTTTTATCCAGACTTATATGGAATTTCTTAGCTGAAAATAAAACAGAAACACCTTACGCAACTTCAATGCCGACACAGTACAGCTTTACCTGAAATATCTCAGTATTTCCTGTTTCTCCAGGAGTGGAGACACTAAACAAATATGCAAACATAAGGTGATTTTAATTCCTCTAAATCGATTTGACCCTATTTGTATCCAAAGTTCAAATAATTTCTATTATATTTTGATGGGGCTGGGAGGGAGGGTGGCTCTGTAAATATTACCTAGCACTTCGTAATGCTATCACACCTAAATCCCACCTTCGTTTCATCTTTTTCTTTACACTGTGAGCAAAACTTGCAAAAAATAAAACTTGCCAAACTTGCAAAAACATGCCCCCCGAAAGGCTTTTACTTGTTAAACATGATCAGGAGGCTTGAAAATGACTTAAATTTGATGGTAAGTTTTGAACTAAGAAGTCTGATGAGCTAAAAATAGGATGAGAAAGAAACTGAGCCTTGATGGCTGCTCACTGGTCAGTGGCCCAGAATCCCTTCCTTGGCCTCAAGTAACTGATTAAAGTCTAAAGAAAAGGAGAGGCAGCGTTGTCAGTGGAACTGGACGGAAAAGTATCAGTGGAGGTTCAGGAGGAACTGAAGGCCGTGGCTGAAACCATCAACCACGGCACACTTGTGAGCAGGGTAGTGGGAAAGTATTCTCTAAAAGTACTAAAAGTAGTAGCTGTCATCTAAGGAGAGTCTCAGGGTTCAGGCACTTTATGGATATTCTTTCATTTGATCCTAACAACAACATTTCAGGGTTAAGATGATCTTTCCCATTTTTCAAATAAGAAAAATGAGGCCGAGAGAGAGAGATTCAGTAGATTGCCTGAGTTCACCCAGCTGGTAAATAGCCATGGCAGGATTTAAATATAAAATGAGAGGAATACTGAGATGATTGAAAAATATACCTCGATTTGTGCTTGTCTACAATGAAAAGAGATCTCTTGTGGGTTTTTACAAAATTAATAAACTTCATTTGTTAAGCAGTTTTAGGTTCACATATTGTGGGGAGTTTATACCAATTTTATAAATAATCTATAACTCTAAGAAACTAAAATCAACTGGAATCCCTCAAACCCCATGTAACCATTTCATGCACCTTTTCAGTGGTTACACACACATACGCAATTCGACAAAAATAAAATATGCATTCTTTAAAAATCCAAAGATCACATTTTATAATATAGTTATTTTCTTTTTTGCTGTTTTTTTTTGGTTTTTTCCTACTTCCTTCATCCTCCACTTACTCCCACGTTCTATTAATATAATGATTCCCATCATTTTTCCTTTGTTCATATGATCATAATCAAACATACACACGTACATATATACGAATGAATACACACCACTCTGCATATACATACATACGTAGGTTAGGGGGTTGCTGCTTTTTCGTTAATGGAATCATCTCATAAACGTTCCTCAGTGCATTTTACCTAAGTACACTCAGAGGAGATCCCTGCATGGCAGCTGGTTTGGATCTGACCTATTCCTGACAATGGCAGTACAGTGTCCCAGAGCATGGACATACCATGGTATCTTCAACCATTTTCCTTTGATGGGCACTCACTTGGTTTCTATTTTTCTGCTACTAAACAAAAACTGTTGTAATAAAGACCCCTGTGCATAGCCTTGACATATTTTGAGCCCTGAAATTCTCCCTTTCCTTCATTCACCCTCTATGTTCAGTCACCAGCTCCCTCAATTTTACCCCCAACTTATCTCTGGAATCTGTCCTCTCCCCACCTCCAGGGCTACTGCCCGGTTGGAATGTTCTTGATGTTTAGTGTAAACTATTGTAGTCCCTAAACTGATCTTTTTACTTTTGATCTTTAATCCTTTTCTTTCACTTTTTCTCCCTCTCACAGTAACAAATCATTCAGTTTCCAAGATTATCTTTCTAACACTCAAACTGATCTTATCTTTTCTGGTAGCTCCCTATCATGTAAATAGTACAGTTGGCTAAGAGAAACAGTCATGCATTGAGATAACAAATGGAAACCAGTATTGAGACCGGATACAGGGCAGATAATAAGGAGTGGAAGCAACTGTCAAGTTCAAGAAGGACTGGGCCACCTCATTTGTTGGCTCCTACTTGGCTTCAACGGACTCTTGCCATGAGGGAATGTGAAGTTGACTTGTGTGATCTTCTAATTTTTCACAGAAAAATCCTAGAAATCAGGATTTTCGCAGTAGCCTTCCAATTTATTAGCTATACCAAAACTTCTGCAATCTGAAACATGGGTCCTAAGATCAAAGGTGGCCCAGCCTTTGTGTGTTATTTCCATCTCTCACTGCTCCTCCCTTCATACCCTTCACTCCACCCTCTGGTGATCATTCCCTGTTTGTTCACCCCCTACCAGGTGACTTCAATGTTATGAAGGCTGTTTGACCTAACTGATGCTTTGTCTCTAGTCAGAGTTGGGGTACAATGAGAACAGAAGGGAAAACATAACCGAGAGAAGAAGCTGACATTAGAGGTCCCTGGGTCTCTTATCTGGGGGTCATGTGGAGGCACAGAAATCAGCTTCCGGTTACACCTGGGAGTGAGGTCATGACCTCTGCCATTTGTCACCCACTATACTCTATTCCAGGACCACTTCTCTGGATCTGTGGAGTTGGAATTTATTTACTGAGCACCTATCATGGACCAGGTCACAGCTAAGGACATTCACATACATTCTCACATTTATGTCTCAGAACCACTCTTCCAGGCAAGTTTTTGTCATGCCAAATTTTCAAATAGGGAACAGAGGCAAAGAGAGGTTAAATGGCTTGACAAATCACATAGCTAATAAGTGGCAGTGTTCAGCTTCCAACTTTAGTCAACCCCAAAAACACTTGCATTGAGGGTAGTGTTGTTACAAGCCTAAGATGGACTCAGTGCCACATTCAGAGAACAGCCTTTATTCTTCCTGATTGGATACATGTTAGAAAGTACAGTTTGCCCAGGATCATTTTGACCCTGTTAAAGATCTTTACTGAAGCCTTCCTCATGTCCTGTAGTATTTATCACTATTTCCAGAACTAAAAGAGAAAGTAATAATAATAGACAAAAAAGGTATCATGAGCTTCCAAGCTTGGAGTATAAGTGATTCTGCTCCATTAGCCTCAATCTACATTCTTATAAATTCAGGTTTACAAGGTTCTCTATTTACCAGCAATGCCCTGTGAAATCCTGTCTCTGGGAGACTTTCTGGTTGGGGCCCAGTGTTTGTATCCTAGCTGCATTCCCTGGAGTCCAGGTCTTCTTCAGGTTTTTTATTTATACTTATTTGTGATGGTTCTAGGTTAAGTCTTAGTTATTTCTGTGGGAAATCTGGTTTCTTCTGATAATCTTCTCTACTCTCTCTAATTCACCCATGGCAGCGGGAGAGAATCTCTTAATTCTGGTCCCCTTTGGAGGCCTTTTCATTTTCTCAGTTAACACTGAATATCAAAATTCTGGGTACTATACTTGGTGTTGGAGATAGAGAAGTTTTGATGCTCTTGAGGTTCTCACCGTCCAGTCTGAGAAACAGACATGGGAACAAATAATCCCAGAAGAGGGTGACAAGTATCCAGGTCCAGTGTGGGCACACAGGAGGGAGAGATCAACACCACTTATCAGAGAGACCAGGTCCAAAGGGAGGAGGGCTACACCTGGGGACACAACTGCCAGATCTCTTTTGGGAATACATCATTGCTTCTCCTCGGGCCACAGAGAAAGACGGAGAAAGTCAAGGATTCTGTAGGTTTGTGGAGAGCCAGAAGCCGTTCCTCAAATTAGCTGATCATAGGTGGCTCCTTTCAGACTAAATCTAATCTGAGGGTAAATGTCACCTTATCTTCTAATTTTTCTTATCATCACATTTGCTTAATTTTCTCTGTCTTGTTAGCCAAGAGGCCCTGGGTTTTAAACACAAAGATCCATATCCGTACTACCTAATAAGTAAAAGGTTTTGATCAAACTTTGGGGTTAAAAGTTAACAGGGTTGATTCCAGCCACAGCAAGTCATTCCCCTTGTACAAGGCTGAGTCATCGCTTAGACCTGACCATAGATAAACCATGAAACATCTCCTCTTCCTGTCTTTCCATGGCTAAAACTTTCCAAGTACATTTCCATGACAAGTAAGATTTAGCCTCAGAAAGGGAGCTCTTCTATTTTGATCTGAGTCCCTTGGGAAATCAAGTTTAGGAAGAAAAAAAAAGTTAAGTGATACAGCCTTAATCATGGCCACAACTTCTCCCAAAGTCACAATATCCCTAATGACCTGAAATGTGACAAGAGATGTGTCCAGGACTCTTGGTCCATTTTTGGAGGGGTATACCAATGAGCCCATAACCTAGAGGCCCCACACAGGGTAGGTAATTATGAATTCTACTCCTGAATTAATGGAGGGCTTGGGCCATATTGAGAGTAATTGGATAAAATCTCTGGTCATGATGGTCACAGCACTAAAAGACCAAGCCTAGGAGTGTTGGGGAAAGAAGCCTAGAAACTTCATTATTCCTGTTTTATTTTAAACTGACAACAGCATTCCCTACAATGCATTTTCTAAAATGGTAGGAGTCACTCATATTGTACGAAGTGTTCATTCTCACAAAGAAAACTGGTTGACGAGCATTGGAAAATTGAAGGATCATTGTAACAGGACCAGAATGGGGAACTTGAGGGGTTGGCAAAGGGCCTTTTTGTGAGACAGTTGAGTATGGGTGTCTGAATTGCTCACCCAAGGCTACAGAAAACCTGAGGGACTGGATGAAGCCAGGAGAAGAAATTCCGATAAAGAGAAGCCAGAATCCTGAAAGCAGAGAAGCAGTATTTATCACGCATCAGGGCCAGATGAGGTAAAGCTAGAAATTAATTCATGAATTGGTTAATTAATTTTTTAAAAGTTTCCAGTTGATGCTACGACAACCTTGATCAGATCCAGAAAGAGAGTACAAGGGGGCTTGGGGTAGATGGGGGCGTCATGTCACCAAGATGGCAGCACAGGAAGCTCCAGCCTCTGCACCCACGCAAAGATCAGCAATTAGACGGATATCAGTGAACAAAAACAGATCTGGAGGAGCTCTGGAGTCCACTTAAGAAAATGGAACAGCGAAACAGTGGAACAAAAACCCTGAGAATAACCACCTAAAAAGGGAAGGAAGGCAGCTTCATTTTGTCTGCTTTGTTGCTTCCCCCCAGCACTCCCCCACATGCACACACCTACCAGGTGGCAGCGCTCAGCACAATGAGGGGAACACCCAAGCTAGAAAGAGTTGCCTTCATAGGGAAAGGAAGAGTGAGGTGAGCTACCATTTTCCCCAGCCTTTCAGATCACCCCATGAAGGTTCTGCTTTGGTTTCACCCTGCCCAGGGAACACAGAGCTGAAGCAAATAGAGATGGCGAGGAGCAAGGGACAAAAGCAGGGGCTGCCAGTAGCAGCCATCCAGTGGGCGTGATCCTGGTTCTCGGTGACCTGCTTTGCTGATAAACCCAACAGTTTTCACCACTGAAGTAACCAACCGCCAGCACAACCACCATGGACCTCCTGCACATTTCACTGGCTGTCGTCCCACAGGTATTCATGTTTGCTGACACCAGCTACCTGAGTCTCTCCCTGCTCCTCACCCCCCAAATCCTGCCAGAGCCCAGGAGCCACACCGACGGCCACTGCAGGCCTCTCTGGCTGCCAGAATACAAGACACCAGCCTAGATCCCAGAGACCGACCACTACCACTGCGCGTGTGCTCAAGGCTAGCCCCTCTAGCTGTGCATTTGCATGCAATCCATCACCAGGCTTCACTGTCATGCGCGTGCATGGGGGGGAGATGGTGAGACATGGAAAAGCATGCCCGAAGTCAGAGCCCCTGCAGCTGCTTGTGGGCACAGATCTGGCCTTGTCTTTCCATCACATGCTTGCACTGTGCTCACAGGCAGCCAGTGCACCTGCGTGCTCCGGGCCCAACCTCCATCACCACCTTCTACTGCCGTGTGCCCATGACAAGAGCCGGCAGCCGCAGTCGCGCACGCCGATAGCCAGGGCCTCCGCAGCTGCCTGCCTTGGCCCCCACCACTACGTGTACATTTGCAACCAACCCCCCTGTCACTACACAGGTGCCTACAGCTGGTCCCCCACAGCCAAGTGTGTGTGTATCACTGGCTCTGGCCACTACCCGTGCTTGCCCTGGTCCCTAGCTGCTGGACCTGGAGATGCTGCTGGGCAGTGAAGCAACCTCTTAAGACCCCTTGCAGCCTCTTAAGACCTCTTGTAGTGCTCACCAAGTCAATTCCGTGGACCCCAATGGCCTGAGCCGATGAGCTACCATGCCCCCCTGGGGCTGGTGCCAGTGCACACCTCTGCACTCGGCTCTCAGCAGATTTCTTCTCAGAGACTTTGCGGAGCAGGAGAGAATGGGATGATACTCTAAGTGCTAAAAGAAAGAAACTGCCAACCAAGAACACTCAACAAAATTGTCCTTGAGAAGTGAACGCAAGATAAAGACTTCTGCAAACAAACAAAAACTGAGAGAGTTCATTAACACTAGATCTGCCTTACAAGAAATGTTGAAATGAAAGACTGCTAACTAGAAACATGACAACATACAAAAATAAACAACACACATCTGAACTGCCAGATTCAGAATACTCTAATACTGTAATATGGTGACGTGTTAACCACTTAGGTCTGGTGTAAAGGTTGAAAGACAAAAGAACTAAAGATAACTTATAGCTACAGTAATTTGTTAATGGATACATAATATAAAAATGTATATTGTGACATCAAAAACATGTGGCGGGGGATAATCAATAACAGGAGGAAAATTGGAAAATTTACAAATATGTGGTAATTAAACAACACACTTCTGAACAACAAATAGGTCAAAGATGAAATTAAAAGGGAAGTCAAAAAGTATATTGAAGCAAATGAAAATAAGAACTCAACATACCCAAACCTATGGGATCCAGCAAAAGCAGTGCCAAGAGGAATGTTTATAGCAATAAATGCCTACATTTAGAAAAAAGAAAGCTCTCAAGCAAACTTAACTTTATACCTCAAGGAACTATAAAAATGAGAACAAACTAAGCTCAAAGTTAGTAGAAGGAAGAAAATAACAGAGTAGAAATAAATGAAATAGAGGCTAGAAAAAATTAGAAGATTTTAATCAAACTAAGAGTTGGTTTTTTGAAAAGATAAGCAAAACTGACAAACTTTTAGCTAGACTTACCAAGAAAAAAGAGAGAAGACTCAATTAAATAAAATCAGAAATGAAAAAGGAGACATTACAACTGATACCACAGAAATACAAAGGATCATAAGAGAGTATTATGAACAGTTATATGCCAACAAATTGGACAACCTAGAAGAAATGGATAAATTCCTAGAAATATACAACCTACCAAATCTGAATCATGAAGAAATAGAAAATCTGAACAGAGCAATAACAAGTAAGAAGATTGGATCAGCATTTAAGTCCCTCCCAACAATGAAAAGCCTAGGACCAGATGGCTTCACAGGTGAATTTTGCCAAACACGTTAAAAATTAATGCCAATTCTTCTCAAACTCTTCAGAAAAACTGAAGAGGAGAGAACACCCCTAAACTCATTTTACAAGGCTAACATTACCCTGATGCCAAAGCCAGATAAGGATATCACAAGAAAACTACAGGTTAATGTCCTTAATGAATACAGATGTAAAAATTCTCAATAAAATATTTGTAAACTGAGTTCAAGAGCACATTAAAAGGATCATACATCATGATCAAGTGAGATTTATCCCTGGAAGACAAGGATGGTTCAACATATGCAAATCAATAAATGTGATACACTACATTAATAGAAAGACAATAATCATATGATCACTCCAAAAGATGCAGAAAAAGCGTTTAACAAAATTGAACATCCTTCCATGATAAAAACTCTCAAAAAATTGGGTATAGAAGGAACATACCTCGACATCATAAAGGCCCACAGCAATAAATAATAAAGGCTGTTACCACTCTTGTTCGTAATACTACTGGAAGTCTTAGCTAGAGTAATTAGGCGCAAGAAAAAAAAAAGGACATCTGAATCAGAAAGGAAGAAGTAAAATTGTCTCTGTTTGCTGATGACATTATCTTGTATACAGTAGTACAGTACAGAGCAAATTCCAGACTTCAAAGAACCCTTAGACCTAATAAACTATCCTAAAGTTTCAGGATACAAAATCAACCTATATAAATCTGTTGTGTTTCTATACACAAACAATGAACTATCTGAAAACCAAATTTTTAAAAAATCCCATTTTCAATAACATCCAAAATAATAAAATACTTAGAAATAAATTTAACCAATCTAGTTAAATATCTATACATCAAAAACAGATGCATATACCAATGGAACAGAATCAAGAGCCCAGAAATAAACCAACACATATATAGTCAACCAGTATTTGAAAAGAGAGCCAAGAATACTCAATGCGGTGAGGGATGCGGGAAATGGGGAGAAGTTGGTCAAAGGGCATAAACTTTCAGTTATAAGATGAATAAGTTTCAGGGGTCTAATGCACAGCTTGATGACTATAGTTAACAATATTGTATTGTGAAAGTTACTCTGAACCTAAAGCTTTAATGTTCTCACCATAAAAACAATTAAAAAATGGTAATTATGTGAAGTAAAGGATGTATTAACGAACCTTGTTGTGGTAAACATTTCGCTATATGTGTAACAAATCATCACATTGTACCTCTTAAATTTACACAATATTACATGTCAATTACCTCTCAGTAAAACTGGCGGAAAAAAGATGGCTTGGGGCAAAAGACTCAGGAAGGGGCCCCTGAAAATATGAGAGCGTTGAAGTTGGCTTTATGTGCTGTCAATAGGGGTGCTGACGGAATTAGAGGAATCAGACCTGCGTCCACACTAAATCCTCCTGGATTTATGCAGTGCTAGAATCCCCAAAAATGTTTGAGAAGTACAGACTGTAGAACTCCTCCAGTGCAACCTTCTCAATTTACTGATGAAGAGGCTGAGGCCCAGGGCATAGCTATTTAGTGTCAGACGGGACTTCCCATTCTGAGTTCTGGGCTTCCTCTCTCAATTCCCCACACTCCATTTCACCAGCAAACTCTTTAAGTTCGGCACATAATCAGCAGCCGTTATATGCCAGCCCTCGTTATATGCCAGTGGTAGAGGGTGGTGATTCAAAGATGCATTTGAAGATTATGATCTAACTGGTGAGACAGAGAGCTTCAGAACTAACTGTTTTATACCAGATAAAATTTATTAATAGATTTTAATTATATGGGTAAGCGCCTAAATGAAAACGCTAAGTGGAAAAACAGGAAACAAAACTGTATATATGTTCTAATCTCATTGCTTAAAAAAAATAAATAAATAAAAAATAAAAACTTGCGAAATGCAATAAACCACTACTGAGCCAAGTCTTATGGGACATGCTAAGACTTTGTGTTATAAATACTTGTGCACTTATTTGATCTTCCTTCCTTGAGGGCCAGCACCAAGTTTTTGAACTCATTTTTCTATCAGTGCCATCTTGCTCCAGACCTACCACCCAGTAGAAGATCAGTAGAAGTTGAATAAATGAAGTCCCCTTCGTTACGCAGCTCCCACCCCAAAGGAGCACCTCTCCTAAGGAGGAGAATAAAGAGAGTAAGAAAGGATGTGATTAGAATTTTGGTGGGACTGAGATGGGCAAACATCTTAAAGGATGCTCGTCCAAAGTAGAGAAAGCCTACTAGCCTCGGGACAGACAGAAACTGACGCGCTCCCCCTGGAGGCCGCATGGGATGCTCACAGGGTGACCCAGATCCCAGCCCAAGGCCAGGTCGCAGGTCCTCAGTTTGGGTGTGGGCGCCTGCAGGAGGAGCCTGAGACGCAGGATTTGCCTTGTGGAGAGCGCGTTCCAGGCGGAGACAGGCTTGCGATGGGGTTGGGGGAACGCCCCTGGTTCTTCTAGACGCTGGGGTCTAAGAGCCGGGGGATCGGCACTCAAAGAAGCAGTCCCGAACACCCCCCCATCCCTCCAAGCACACACTTGGGAGTATCTTCTTGACCTTATTTAAGGGATGCACCCTAGCACAGCGACAGACATCTCTTGTGAACCGACTCATGAATTTTTCCTAATGCTGTGGGCAGAGGCGCTGGGGTGAGAGGCTGCCCGGTCCGCCCCGCACCTCCTCGTAAACCCTCCCCAGACCCCCCTCCTCCTCCTCCCCGCCTGCCCCCCTCCTCTCCCTTCGCCTCCGACACTCCCCCCCGCCCCCCGCCCCCGGCGGCCGCCCCGGTCCCCGCCCCCTCTCCCCTCCCACCTCCGCGACGCGGCGCTCAGCTCGCCTCCCGCCTCCCCGCAGTCTCAGCCGCGAGCTCCCGGCGGCGCTGGCGGGCGGTGGCCGGGCGCCCGGGCTCTGACTCCGGCTTGTCCCGAGGCTCGAGGCAGCTGCATCCCTGCCCTCCTGCCTCGCCGGCGTCGGTGACTGCCTCGGGGGCACTTTGATTCGAGCAGGGCAGCGCCCCCGGGACCGAGTGAGCTTCGCAGGTAAGGATGGAAACCCCCCCACCCCGGACAGGGCGAGACCCTAGAACCTGGAAGTTTCCCCCGAGAAAGGCAGGACCCACCCGGGGAGAGCTTCTTTGAAGGGCTCTAAAGACAGGGATCAAACTTAGCAGTTTTAAGTCATCAAAGAAGCTACTCTTCCAAATAGGCAATTCTTTGTGTCGGCCTCTGCACCGTTTAATATTAACAGTAAAATTATTTGCATTGGAATATAAATGGAATTCTTTCCACTTAAGCACTACCAGAGGGGGCCCTCTTTATTTTTATGATTATTAACAGATGCCATTGAAAAAGGTGTAAAACGCATTCCTGGAAAGTCTCGTCTCCTTGAAAGCCTCTTTGGCAGAGTTACTATGGAAGCTAGGAATCTCTCTCTCTCATCAACCTGGCTGCACAGGTCAGCAAAAGGAGCAGCGGAAAACATTTTTTAAGTGAGAAGATGAAATGAAATTGAAAAGTCTTGGACTTGCTTTAAAATACTCTAGGAAAAAAAAAAAAAAGGTGGGGGAAGACAACTGAGTGAGACAAGATTGTCAAAATATTGGTAATTGTTGCCGCGGGATGACGGGCATGTAGGGTTGTAATTTTCTACTTTCTAGCTTTCCCTCTACTTTGGAAATTTTCTATCATAAAAGTCTTTGAAAAGTTGTAGAAACACTTCCTGCCTGATTCCTCTGCCCTTTTTACACTGTCATTGATTCGAAAGAAGCTGCATATCCTGTCTAGGTGTTTTTTTCCCTTCTATTAACTCTTCTCACTTCTGAAATTCTCATTTTATCTCAAGTGCATTTGTCTCCACAGAGAGTTATAAAAGTCATATTTTGCTGCTTGGAGAATTATGCTTAGGATCTGGTATATAATTTAAAAGAGGGAAGGTTAAAATTCCAGCCAAATAAGACATCTAGGCTTGAAAGTAGTGTGTGAGCATCATATGGAATTTTATGTTTATTAGGAAGTAACCAGAAGAGCTCCTTTAACGTGAGAAGAGGTTGGATGTGGATACTCTTCCTGTTTTTCCTCCAGACAGCTCGGAAACCTGCACACTTTTAAGAATCTTTTTCGTGTTTTCAAATGTGAGATTGTTTAGCCTAGTGCCTGGCACATAGAATGTGCTTATTATGTTAAAGTAATCAACTGCTAATGTGAGTTAATTTCCCCTGTTGAGTTCATTACTTACCTTTCTCTGCCCAATGCTCAACTATCCAAGGCAAGCGCACTGCATTTTAACAGCGGGATCAGACTCAGAATTTTCGAGGCTGAAGGTACCTCGCGTGGGTTAACTTTGCACTTGAGAAATCTGAGATGAGAGATTGGAAACAGCAAAGTTAAGTATGAACGTTATTATTTTATGACTTTGCTTAACTAAAATTTTTTCAAAAGCTTCACAAGCTTTAACAGATGTTTGCTTAGCTAGAAACACAGTGATCATAAGATGCTTTAAAGCCTGAAGAGTAGCAAACCTAATACAGTTCCAGATATTCTTCGCTTTCCAAGGCCAACTTGCAAGATAATAAGTCAGGAGCCATACGCTGTGCATTTCCTATGTCAGTGGATGATAGAGCCAGCAGAGGGTTCCCTTGGGGCTCCCTCAGTGCCATTCACCCCAAATTTGATTTACACACAGCATAGCCATTGCACAAACTGAAATATACTGGTCCTGGAAAAATAGCTTAAAAAACAAAGGGAAGTTTTATTTTTTTATTATGATGAGAAACAGAAGTTGTGGGTTACTGTAAAGTAATCAACTGTGTAACTTTACCATCTTCCTTTCCCTCCACTACTGCTAAACTTTTCAAGCAGACATTACTCTGTCTCATTCCTGAAACTAAACTTGAAGATAGTGCTATGGTATGATATTTTGAATAGCAGTTGGCACATTGTCAATGAACTTCCTTGCCATTTATTTTCAGCATAGAATCAGTGGAGAGCTTACCCTTTGGAAGTGAATTATTAAGTACTTGATAGACATGGGAAATATTTGACAGGCTGAAGATTTTTCTTCCTGCTGAAATGAACTGCAGCACATTTGGGGGACTGTTTAGCAGCGCTGGAGGTCATAGTGGAAGTGTGCTGACACCACAATGGTTTTGGGAAACCACCTGCCAGAAAACCGTCTGGCTGTAGACAGCATTATCAGCCCTCAGCTCATCCGGATGGGCTCTGTGGCCTGGAGGTGGGTTTTCTAAATGTGATCAATTCCATGTGATAACCATCTAGTATATTATTAGCCAGTTAGACTTCTCTCCCTCCCATGAATCCTACATGCTTTTAAAATAAATTCGATTTTGTACCTCAAGGAACATAAACCATCTGAAGTGTGGGATCTTGGATTGGGCATCACCGGGCTAGCTTCGCCATCTAGTGGTAGAAATAGGGATAGCAGGCAAGTTCCTACCCACCTCCCCCCCACCCCTCCCCTCACGCGGGACTAGGAATTGAAGCGGCTTGAGGCTCAGTGATGAGTAAGTTAACTTGTGTTTTTTTCATTTGTGATTTAATCTAGGACTTTAGAGCTAAAAGAGATCTTAGAAATTTTCTAGTCCAACTCAGTGGCTAAGGAGGACTTATCACAGAGTTTCATAAGCAAGGAAAGAGGCTTATGAAATGATGCACAGCACTGTAAACATTGTGTGTATTTGTCGAATAAACACATTTATCTATCCTGTTCCAATTCTTGATTCTCCCTAGCAATACTGCTGCATGCTACCGGAATGTTTTATCACGATCTTCTGATTTTAGCTCTCAAGTGGTGTGTCTGTATAATTTTCCTAAAAATGAACGTTTTCATTTATGTTTAAGTCTCTGAACCAAACATTCTTTTCCCCCTTATATCACTCCCCACTACTTCTTTCTTTCCAAACATCCAGGGCAGACAGTTTTAAAAACTAGGTTTTTACCTTTCTAAGTATATTGCTATCGCTGCTGTGACAAATTACCAAAACCTTCATGACTTAACAGAGTATCCTATAGTTCTGGAGGCCAGAAGTCCAGAGACGGTAAGCAGGGTTGCCTTTTTCCCTGCAAGTTCCAGCAGAGAATGTCTCCTTACCTTTTCAGGTTCTAGAGGCCACCCGCATTTTGTAGCTCGTGGTCCTGCCTGACTGACCTCTGCCTCCATCTTCACAGATCCTTCTCGTTCTTGACCCTCCCGCCTCCTTCTCAGAAGGATTCCTGTGATTACATTGGGCTCACCTGGGTAACCCGAGCTAATCTCCTCATCACACAGTCCTTAACTAATTCACATTTGCAAAGTCTCTTTTACCAAGTCAGGAACACAGTCACATATGACACATTAGGATGTGTCATAGTCACATCCTAATCTGGGGATTAGGATGTGTTACAGGCATAACTTGGAAATACTGTGGCTTCATTTCCAGACCGTTGCAATAAAGCGGCTATTGCAGTAAAGCGTCACGTGATTTTGGGGGTTTTCCCAGTGTATATAAAAGTTACTGTAGTCTGCTAACTGTGCAATAGCATTATGTCTAAAAAACAACGTATACAACAATTGAACACACACTTTGTTGCTAAAAAATGCTAACCATCATCTGAGCTTCAGCAAGTCATAACCGTTTTGCTGGTGGAGGGTCCTGCCTCGATGTTGATGGCTGCTGACTGAGCAGGGCAGTGGCTGCTGAAGACTGGGGCGGCCGTGGCAGTTTCTTAATATTAAGACGCTAATGAAGTTTGCTGCATCGAAGGACTCTTCCTTTATGAACGATTTCTCTGTAGCATGCAATGCTGTTTGATGGCATTTCCCCCACAGAACTTCTTTCTTGAGCTGCTTTATCAACTAAGTTTATGTTACATTCTAAATCCTTTGTTGTCATTTCAACAATCTTTACAGCATCTTGCCCAGGAGTAGATGGCATCTCAAGAAACTACGTTCTTTGCTCACCCATAAGAAGCAACTCCTCGTCTATTACAGTGTTATCATGAAATTGCAGTAATTCAGTCACACCTTCAGGCTCCACCTCTAATTCTAGTTCTCATGCTGTTTCCATGACACCTGCAGTTACTTCCTCTACTGAAGTCTTGAACCCCTCAAAGTCATCCATGAGAATCAACTTCTTCCAAACTCATGTGAATGTTAATATTTTGACCTCTATGACTCATGAATGTTCTTAATGGCATCTACGATAGTGTCTTCTTTCCAAAATTTTTCAACTAACTTTGCCCAGATCCATCAGAAGAATTACTACCTGTGGCAGCTGTAGCTTTACGAAATGTATTTCTTAAATAATAAGACTTGAAAGTCAAAATGACTCCTGATCCATGGACTGCAGAACAGACGTTGTGTTAGC